>NC_139925.1:26705786-27905786 GCF_963514095.1 Eutrigla gurnardus
GAAACCTATTCAAGCTAAATTCTGTGTCATTCTTTTCTTCCAGACTACCACAGTTCAAAGAGGAGGCCAAGAGTTACGTGGGAGCAAACATGAAGAAGGTAAAAGGACTGAGATGCTTAATGTGTATTTGATCTGCTTGCTATTATTGTGCCCTTTGCCCCCAATTTCTTGGTTTTTCTCATCGTCATTGTGACATTTGAAGGTTTCTGTGTGAACGTTCCAGTTAAAATCCAGTTATTGATGTAAAAACATCACTTAACTGACTGAAAACATGTCAGAAATACCAAGATCAGGCACATATTAGAATCTACAATGTAGCCGCCTCTAACCTCATTTCTGTCCCTTCATTTTAGTTTGGGGATCTTTTAGCTTTGGGTTTGAGTTTCCCATTTGTCTGCCTGCTTTCCTTCCCTCAGACCCCATCCTGCATCTTGGACACTTAGGATCTTAATTGTGCAGAGTAGCATAGAAATACATGTCATGATGGCCTAGAAAGGGTATCTAACTGGCATAGTGCACTTACATAGACGGGGTTAACATGGCTTCTTGATTGGGGTGTACGAGGTTTCATTGGGTTGCTGTGAAAACGGAGGTTTTAAAAATCATTGCTGATTTAATTTTGAGGTAAAACAGTTTCTGTTGTACCATTGTTACTCATTCTAGTTGCTCTAATGCCGTGTTCACGCCACACATGAAGGAAATGAATTAAAAAACAAAAATCAACACAAAGATGGAGTGTCAGTCAGTGCTGGCTGACAAACACATTGTGCTGCATGATGAAATGATTGAAGTGAGATGAACCAAGTTGTCTCATTAGATAAAACGCATGTTGACAAACTGCATCATTTGCAGTTGAGAAAAAGGGTATCAAATTGCATTTTCTGTTATCTCAATACTCGTATCATGATATCATGATGATATCATATGGTGCGGCCTCTGGTGATCCCCACCCCCGTCCCCCATGCGGTGGATCACTCCCAAGCAGGGCTAGGCTAAAATTGGATATGCATTTTATTTCTTTCAACTTTTCCACTATTGGGTGTTTCACAATGAAAACAAGCGGCATCCCGTATAAATCCACCCAAAGTCAACTGTCCCCCTTTTATCGTTAAGTTTGAATGGCTGTTGTTTTGCTGTCATACATGTACTATCTACATATGATACTTGAATATTGATCTAGAAGCAGTTTGCTTTGTGCATGGCCTGACTGCCTGTCCACTCACACTGCCTGCTCATTGGCTGGCTGCTCATCCTCTGGTGGTTCCAGCCGTTAGCGGCCCGTCCCCCTCCCACCATGCACCTGTATGTCCCAGTGTGTTTGTGTTGGTCCCACTGCTGACATGTTACCCATCACTAATCACGGGCACCTGCCCGCTCCCCTTCTCTTCTGAGGCTTACAATATCTTGTGGAAAAACAAACGAGTGCAGGTAAGGAAGATGACTTTCAGTATTTAGGCTGGACAATCTGTCCCTGTCACCTTTCCCTTGTCCTTTTGCAAAGACCTCACTCACTTTCTCTAAACTTGGCTAGAAGGAGGAACAATGTGCTTGATTAAGAAAGTCTCATCTGTTATTGAAGTGGACAGTCTTTTATCAAGTAACAAATGTCTGTGCTTGTGAATGCTCATTTTGCCTTTCTATGATTATTGTTTTTGATAAAGTCTTCTTTGACATCTCCACCCTCATGTCTCAGCTGCTGTACATCTCGCTCCCCATAAGCGTCTCAGCTGCTGCAGGATAGAGCATGTCTCCCTCGTTGTCTATTTGTGTTCCAGAAACATTAGATCAGGTCACTAAACAGAGTTAAGAGTGTCTGAAACCAGGAATGTTTGAAAGCATAAACGCAAATACTCACACTGAAGCCACACCAAAGCAGTGGCTCTTCTTAGTGGACAGTATTTGTGTGCATGTACATACAGTGCTGTTTTTTTACTGTGCATCTTCTAATGAAATGACTTGCTGGTTAATGGACGTCTGAAGCTGTGCTCATTGAAGGCCATGAACAAAGGAGGTTTGAACCTGAAGTGACATTCTCCTTTCATTTCATAGCGAGCCAGTTACACTGATAACCAGAGCCTGGTGATTTAATGTCTCAAGTTATATTATACAAGATGATTATGGCAGGTGTATGTTTGCTTCATATACAGTATATATATATATATATACATACAACCAGAATCTTAACTGTCACAACATTGAAATCTACTGTTTCGTGTGCACAGACGTGAATTTAAACATGTTTTAATGTTGCTCAGCATGACTTTCTGACTAATGTGTTTCAGTTGGAAGTAACATTTATGTCCCAGAGCTTAAAAACACACAAACAAGTAGCTTAAAAATGCTTGTACTCCATAGCACTGAGTGTGATTTTCACCCTTTAAACTGCACTCTGTTCTTGGCAATGTTCATGTCTCATACTTTCTGAAGACTCAAGAGAAATGAAGCATCCTATCTGATCTTGGCCTTGAATGTGTAATGATGCTCCAGTACAGTACACACACACACCCCCTACCCGCTCAGTGATCCACTCTGTTTCCTCTAGTTGAAGATGCGAGCTGGTGGGATGAGTGAGTCATCCAAATGGAAGAAGCAGAAACGCTCGCCGAGGCCGCCTCGCCACATGGTCAGGAGTCCCTCGGGTCAGATGGACTCAACACAGTCCAGCACCCTCAGCAACAACAACCTTTCAGGTACCAGACGACGGACACACGGCAAGCTTCAGTAGCCATTCTCATCTCTCCAGACTTGTAACAACTTCAGTGGGGTAAAACGCAGACGTGCCCTTTTTCATCAACGATGATCTAATACTGGTCCCATGAGGACTGTGTGGTGGTCCTAACCAGCTGCTTTAAACACAGTATGTTTCTAAAAGTCAAAGATCCTTCCTGGCAACATACACAATATACAATACATGTTTTTACTTGGTTAAGAAAGTACATTCAGTACATTAACATTTCTAGTAGGAATATTGATTTTGCATTCCTCAAAACAATTTAGACGGTTTAAATATATTGGCCTGTCAAAAAAATCTATGAAAAAGACAGGGATTTTTACAGTGAGCATACTTTATTACCATACACAACATAAAATGAATAAGCTCTCCTCAAATCTAGAAGACTCCAGAGAAGTCTACCTCATCGATTGTAAAACACACCTCCTTCAAACTCGACAGAAAGAAAATGAAACTCATCAAAACCGTGTTGTTCGTTCGGTTTAAACAAACTCTTAATTCACTGAGTAAGATGTGAAAAGAAACAGCTGTTATCTCTTCAAACCTACCAAACTCCATTGAAAAGCAAAGCAATTTTTCGTCAGCGATTGTAACAAACAAAATAAACCTCCTCAAACCGTCTTGGTTAGTCCCGTCTTTCCACTTCCAACAATCCCTCACTCTGGTTTGGTCTACATAAAGCCGTAATACACCTGCTAAGATGTGATAATATGCTGTGAATGAAAGTTGTAAATGCGTTTCAAATGAAGCCTTGTAGATCAAAAATGAGTCTGCAGCTGGACTGGCAATTTCTCGCATCCAATGTATTACACCAACAAATATTGCTTACTGCTGAAGTGAAATAACTGAAAGTTTACAAGCATATTTCTCTAGTTTCCTAGTCGGGGGACACAATATGCTTCAGGCGCATAGGATTGTGGGTGTTTTAGGAGCACGGAGGATGCACACATGAACGCCTCTGAAGGAAGGACTCAGTCCTCGGTAGAAGAAGGATCCCAGACATTAGAGATGACGTAGTATTCCTTAAATTCAGTTGTTGAAGGATCCTTGACATTGAGAAACACCCACTGTGTGACTGCATTGTATGACCTCGGCTCTTTCCTGTTAGGTGGCGTCCCGTTCATTGAGCAAGGGTTGTCCAACTCCAGCCTGCCGGCTTCAGACAGTGCTGCTTCATCCGTTTCCAGCCCGACAACTACAGACAGTGGCCTGGAAACCTGTTCCAAAGCCACCTCCAGGGAAGACCTGTCTGACCTGGAACAATGTAACTCAACTGCAACCACCCCGAGCACTGCTGCCATGCTGCCTGGATCTGAGCCTGGCTCTCTGGATGCACAGGTAAGGATGTTTGGGATATCCACATCATCACTTCTTGCATCATTATCATTCAATCTAAATATTTTTTTAGATTAAATTTAAAAATCTAAATGTTCATATAGTTTCTTTTGTTGGCGAGTCTTCATGTTCACTCAAATATCTAATGCTGTTCACATCAAATGTGAAGCAAATTTTTGCATCTTGTCTAGTGGGTAATTTGTGTTTATTTGCGTCACTCGCTCTTGACGCAATGGAGGGGAGGCGGGGCTAACCTACACCGGGAAACCAAACACTGTCCTGTCTGGTTCATAACATAATCCAGAGGTGCTCGGTGAATTTCACTTCGGCTGGATGAACCCAAATAATTTAGCTGCGTTGTAATAGCAACAAACAGATACAAAGATGCTACAATAAGTACATGATGATGGTGATCAGTAAAAAGTCTGAGGTCATGCTTTTGTTAGGTCTGTCTGCAAGACCACAAGCAACACTTTTAAATAGCTTGTTTTCTGAATGGAGAGTGGCGTTTTTCCATGGAGTTCCCCAAGGCTCCATCACTGGCTCTTTGTTATTCTGTATATATGTGCTGCCACCTGGACAGATCATAAGCAAACACAAAATACAGTACCATTGTTATGCAAATGACACACACACATGCATTAAAATAAGGTAATTTTAATCATCCTTTATCTCGTCTGTTTGATTTAAATCCTGGATGTCCCAAAACCTTCTCCACCTAAATGAAAATAAATCACAAATAATGCACCATCCCCCAAAGTCCATCCCTATTTTACAGAACCATGTTGGACCTGCAGTCAGAAACCCCGGTGTGATATTTGACGGCTACCTTTCTTATGAAATCAAATGACTAATGTTGTTCAGTCATATGAACAAAATGCTGCTCAGGCTTTAATGAATACTAGACAAGATCATATCAGCCCTGTTTAGCCTTTCTTCACTCCACTGAGCTGATTTTAATAAATTACAGACATTCTTTCCCCCCTATAAACTGGAATGCAGCCTCAAATCGTTAGACCAGGTCTCTGAAGGCTGACCCTGAGTCCTGGTTCAAGATGCCCCTCAGCTCTGGAACTCCCTGGCCCTTGAACCTCACCCCATTGTCATTTTTTCATCTTGGTTTAAAGCACTTTGTAACTTTGCTTTGAAAAGCCATTAATGAAAATGTTTTCTTATTGTTATTTTTAAACTTTCATGACGATTGTCATTGTCCGTTTGTATCCAGTCTGATGTTGATCCAGCTCAGTCTGCCTCGGTGGAGTCCATCCCAGAGGTCCTGGAGGACAAAGACTCTATCACAGAGCAGTCGGACAGCCCCTCTATCCACGACATGGACTATGTCAATCCCAGAGGAGTACGTTTCACACAGTCCACACAAAGAGACGGTAAGCATGTTGGTTTTTGTATTGCTTCATAAACTTGCAGGAAAAACATCTTGTTACTCTTGAAGACCATCGATCAGTGAATACGAGTTGACTTGTTGAAAACGGGTGTTTTCTTCTGTAGGAGCGTCCCTCATCCCTTATGGCCTGCCATGTCTCAGGGAGCTGTTTCGCTTCCTGATCTCACTGACCAACCCCCACGACCGCCACAACACCGACGCCATGATGCACATGGGCCTGCAGCTGCTTACTGTAGCACTGGAGTCGGCACACATTACTAACTACCAGTCTTTACTGGGACTGGTCAAAGACGAGCTCTGCAGACATCTCTTCCAGGTGAAGTACCATGTAGTAACGGATGCCTGTAGTTGGTTTATATCCAGCACCAAGCTGGGTTTTCTGTTTTCAAATTGAAATTGTTGCTATGAGGATGTTTTTTTTCTCCGATTGCTATTTTATCAATTGTATCTAATTCACACGGGCTGTACGGTGGTGTAGTGGGTAGCACTGTCGCCTCACAGCGAGAGGGTCCCGGGTTCCATTCCCGGGTCGGGTTCCTTCTGTGTTGAGTTTGCATGTTCTCCCCGTGTGTGTTGGGTTCTCTCCGGGTTCTCCGGCTTCCTCCCACGGTCCAAAGACATGCAGGATGGGGATAGGTTCATTGATGACTCTAAATGGCTATAGGTGTGAATGTGAGTGTGAATGGTTGTTTGTCTCTGTGATAGACTGGCAACCTGTCCAGCCCCCCGCGACCCTGAATACAGGACAAGCGGTAGATGATGGATGGATGTAATTCACACACTGTAAGCGTCAGGGTTGTACAGGTCTATATACACTGAAAGAGGTTCCTTGTGTTTTTTTCAGAGGATAACTTTGTGTTTAATTTCAAGTCAAATGAGGAACAGCAATTCAGTAAAAAGTGTATTTCCTCTGTTGATATTTGAATATGTCTTTTCTGATCATCTTGTTGTAGTTGCTGAGTGTGGACCGTATGAACCTCTATGCTTCCTCCATACGAGCCTGTTTCTTGCTCTTTGAAAGCATGAGAGTACATCTTAAGTTTCAGCTTGAGGTAACTATGTGACCACTTTGTTTTTCATCAAATGATCTCAGTCGACTTCCATCTAAAATGAGTCATGTCACCCCGAGGAGATCATAATAGTCCCTATCTCCATGTGTGCAGATGTACCTGAAGAAACTGATGGACATCATCACGTCAGAGAACATTAAGATGCCCTATGAGATGAAGGAGATGGCTCTGGAGGCTCTGGTCCAGCTCTGGAGGATTCCAAGCTTCGTCACTGAGCTCTACATCAACTATGACTGTGACTTCTACTTCTCCAATCTGTTTGAGGACCTCACCAAGCTGCTGTCCAAGGTAACACTGCTGCTGCATCGCTTTCAGCATGTTACCATTCTGTGTGCTACATAAGGACCCGTGTCCACATGGCCAGTCACCATCAAGACACTGGAAGCTG
This sequence comes from Eutrigla gurnardus, assembly GCF_963514095.1. Classification (NCBI taxonomy): domain Eukaryota; kingdom Metazoa; phylum Chordata; class Actinopteri; order Perciformes; family Triglidae; genus Eutrigla; species Eutrigla gurnardus. Next base: position 26,712,713 of record NC_139925.1, read on the forward strand.
AGCATCAATGTGTGCAGCTTGTAACGGGAATAAAATGTTCATGTAGGATTAGCACTACTGGAATCTCAGCTGAACATACTGGTCTGACAAATCCCAGTTTAAACCTCTGCAGTCGAACCACTGAGGAGACTGCAGAATAAACCAGCCCAGTTCACCGTTCAATGAAAACCAATTCAGCATCCCAGTTCAACAGTATTCTCACCTGTCGGGTAACACTGTGGGGAAATGGACTGAATAGATGTTTGAATTATTGTATTGCAACTATTTCACATGTAAATAAAACATGCTACTGCTAGCCACAGTAGCTAGGCAGCCCATTGAGTCATAACCTAAATGAACAAGTTGCTTTCTCTGTTTCCTGCCCATCTCTGACCTTGCAAAAGTTACTAAGTTGCTTTCTATTTGAAGTTGCTTTGTTCTATGCCTCTTTATGTCAATGTTGCATCATTTTGCTGAAAAGCTGTTTTGCTTTGTTCACTGCTGTTGTGGCTACAGAATGCGTTCCCGGTGTCGGGGCAGCTCTACACCACCCACCTCCTGTCTCTGGAGGCTCTGCTCACAGTGATCGACAGCACTGAAGCTCACTGCCAGGCCAAGGTGCTCAACAGCACGGCCCAACAAGAGCAGTCCCAGACGCTGGTGGCAGAGGGAGACGGTGCAACCACCAACGGAGCAGACACGACCGCTGGTAATCCCCCCGCTGCACACATCAGTCACTCTTCCAGCCTGGAGTAGTGGTGCACCAGACGACAAAATGATCGCCATATCCTGCTGTAAAAAAGGAGCATTAGTTTAACTCTGACTTTAATAAGAGTTGTAGCAGTAGTATGCTAGTATATAACACATCCTAACTTAATTTCCCTTACACATACATGAATACCAACACAAATCAACAAAACATCAGTAGCTTAAGTGTAACAGGCCAGCTGATGTATCCTCCTATGTTCAGATGTGAACAGACAGGGCAGCTCCGATGATGTGAGCCCACAAGCTGACAACGCACCGGTGTGTCCACCAACCAGTGGACATCTGATGGCCGAGAAGATGAGACTGGGGAGACAGGATCAAGGGGACAATGACGCTGGTGAGACTTTGAACATTTTTACTCAATAGACTCCCTCAGCATCGGGACAGACGCTGATGTACATCATTATTGTTTTCATCCAGCTGAGAAGAGAGCCCCGAAAAAGCCTCAACGTTTCTCCTCGTGTTTACCCGATTCCCAGGAGTTGATGGATATTAGAACAAAGAAAAAGGTGACTGATCTGGATTTAAGCCTTGTAACATTACACATTCACAACCAACTATAACACATTCAAACTGCCTCTTCTGTCATATTACCAGCTGCTGATCACAGGCACAGAGCAGTTTAACCAGAAGCCCAAGAAGGGAATCCAGTTTCTGCAGGAGAAAGGCCTCCTCAGTAACCCCATAGACAACAACCAGGTGGCCCAGTGGCTCAGAGAAAACCCCCGACTGGACAAAAAGATGATCGGCGAGTACATCAGCGATCGCAAGAACATGGAGCTCCTGGACAGCTTTGTAAAGTAGGGGAAACCAGCTTATGTTGATGCTTTAAATGGGTGGTTTTAGTTTAGTCTTGAAGGGTGTAGAAGTTTGGTTCCCATGAAACGGTGTTGACATGTTACCTTGTTTTGATGATGTCATCTTTTTTTGGCAGCACATTCACCTTCCAGGGGCTTCGTATGGATGAGGCCCTGCGGCTCTACCTGGAGGCCTTCAGGCTCCCTGGAGAGGCTCCCGTCATCCAGAGACTCCTCGAAACCTTCACAGACAACTGGCATGTAAGACACATTCCCTCAACTTCTAAACATGTCCATGACAAAGTATGAGCATTTAACAGAGAACAAGGTTGGTAGCACTACATCCCATCGCTGTCAGACTTTAATAATGGATGGATTACACTCCAGTTAACTAGTAAAACACCTGAGCTTCATGGAAGCAGCCACAACTTCAACTTTGATGGACATGTGAGGCTCCCTAGTTGTCTTTTCCCAGCTGTGGCTTCAGCCCACATTAGCTCAGATTCAGCATTTAGTATCATTTTAAAATAAATGTAAATCTTTGAGCCCTCAACACACATTTGGTTGTTTAAATGTAAATCAACACCAGTGTTACCCGTTAGACATGAAGCTCGTTGGAGATGAACTGCTCCTCGCCTGTGAAGAAGACGAGATCAGGTGGCAGCAGCAGGAGGCGGAGCCTAAAAGCTGCCGTCCAGTCGGACACTTTCCAGCAGGAAGTCACAGAAATAGTTACATCCTGTTCGATCTGATCTGTAGTTTTATCAACCACATACAGATAGTTCGTATTTCTATACACATGTAGAACTTTTTGTGTATCTTTCATCGTTTTGAAATATAAATATTATTATTATTATCAACAACACAAGATATGTTTGTTAACAGATTCAATCAGTTCAATTAATTGCACAACATTCAGTCTAGCATTAAATATTACAATTCCCTGGCTTCAGCTCTTGGACTTGGCTTGGGATTCGACTCGGGACTTCATAGCCAACACCTGCAACTTACTGGTGGATTTAAAATAAATGCCTTCTTTGTTCTTCCTCTGCAAACTTGGCTTTTTAAACCGGGACTCGGTCCCACCTGCCGTGTACACCAGATAATTCCAGCTGTAACGGTGGTGAAAATATGAATCAAACAGATGACCTTCCCTCTGGGTTATAGTTATAGTAGGATGACATAAGTGTTAACACACACACACACACACACACACACACACACACACACATATAAATATACACACACACACACACACACACACACACACACACACTGATGGACAAACTCCACAGGGGGGAACATTTGACTTCTCTAAATAGCAGAAGGAGCCGTGTGACTTGGAAACTATCTCTGCTAATGTCCTCTTCTCAGGCTGACCACATACATACAAATAGTGGCCTTGAACGAGTTGATGAGTCATGTTAGTCAGCGACTCTGTAAATGACTGTTCACTCTGGGGGCTCACTGTCATGTGAGCAGAGAGTGATTGATTGGTTGGAGGAATACATGGACCTGATGGACATGGGACTGGAGGACCATGAGGGTCATTACTGTCCCCAAGTCCCTTGTCTGATCTGTATTTTATATTATTTTATTTACTTATTTTTGTTCTCTATGGCTACCGTTCTGCAGTATTACTACATTAATGTGTTTTTATATTGTGTGTTTCTTCTGTCTGTAGAAAGTGAACGGCTCTCCTTTCATGACCAACGATGCAGGCTTTGCCTTGGCCTACGCTGTCATAATGCTGAACACTGACCAGCACAACCACAACGTCCGCAAGCAGAATATCCCCATGACCATAGAGGTAAGTGGTCTCTCTCTCTCTCGCTCTCTCTCGCTCGCTCTCTCTCTCTCTCTCTCTCTCTCTCTCTCTCTCTCTCTCTCTCTCTCTCTCTCTCTGTATTTGCGTAGACAGAAAAATCCAAATGGCGGAACTGACACTTCAAAAGATATATTTGTCTCTCTTTATCGAATACTATATATATTTTTTCTGAAAAAAGGTCCCATGGGAGAAACAGGAAGGGGCGGGACTTCACTTCCCCATAGTCTGAGCATTGAGAAATAATTCAACTAGAAACATCTGAGGTCGAGGCTAGAGTCGCCTTCCAACATAAAGCAAGTGTCACTTCGCTTCACAGGACTTTGTTTCCCGTCAAAGCTGCATCAGAATGAAAACTTGAATGATACTAATATGTACAACATGGTTCAGATACATTGTCATTTCAGGGCCTGTGTCCTCTGAGCTTTTCTATGAGAGCGATATCTGACACATATCACCACTCTAATCACCACTGTATGATAGAGCAGCATCACTGCTTTGCTTTGATTATCTGTTAGTTTGGGGATGCTGCGTCAGACTTTGTAGAATGAACTTCACCTCCATCTGATCGTAAAGTCACAGCAAAGAGGACGATCACCCATACTGGGGATGGGACGATGTCAGATTTCATCACAGATACGCCATAAATAACACTCGCCATCAGCTGATTGTGGTGAATTTCCATTATCAGGATAATTGGGAATATCATACAAGAAGTGTTAAAAACACAACAAAACATTTTAAAAAGTACTTATTGTGTATTGATGGGGGGGTCCGTCCCACGCCAACCCTCTAATGGGCTTTACATTGTTATGATGATGTCTGTCTGACATAAAGCTCAGGACAGACGGACACGGTGACGTCACCAGTACTTTTTCCTACAGTTTTACGATATTATCCTAATAATCATCAAATATGTTTCAAAGTTAAAATGACACTTAATCACACTGGAATCACTTTACATGTAGTTAAGGAACAAACATTTTAGGACCAGCCTTTTCAGTGATCTAGATCACAAGGTCTTCCTGCATAAATAAAGGATAACAAATACATATATTTTATATATTAAATATGTTTTTGTACCCTGTATTTTTAGATCCTACATTTTTCACTTCTCTACTACGTCGACAATATTTCAGAATATCCTGATAATGGAAACCTTGATGAGCTTGTTGTGAGTGTTTTTAAGTGTTGACCCACCGTGTTCAACCAATGTTAGTTTTCAGATCTAGCCATGCTGTGTTCATGTGTGTGTCCTCCTCTCTCGCTGCATGGGTCTCTCTGCCATGGCGGTCCTCGTGAGGGTTAACATTGCAGCGGGCAGCTTGGTGGCTCAGAAAGCCAACAGCTGTAGGCAGTGGTGGTCCGTCTGAGAGGTGAACTCATCCCAAACTGGCGTCTCTCTCTTCGTCTGCTGTCTCTGTCTGTTTTTCTGCCTGTGATTGACAGCGGCTGAAGACTAAACAGGCTCTGTGAAGCGTTTGTGGGTGGGCCGCTCTCACTGGCAAACAATAGCAAGCTCTCCGTCTCGCTCTCTTCCATGGGCTTTACAGAAATGATCGTTCTTGAATCAAACAGCTGGCGTTGTGTGTTGTTTAAGTGATCCGGACACATTCCCAAAGGTCAGCTGTGGTACGTTGACCTCCAGGCTCAGACAACATGCTTCCACACAATAGTGCGGAGAGGGCCAATAAAAGTGGCGCCTAGCACTTCAGTTACTTAGCAGCTTGCTATGTGTAGCATTCACCACAGCATGTGTTGGCTCGGGTTATTTTTGAAATGGGGCAAACTATGCCCAGCATCACTGTGTGTAAATCAGATCCTATCCCAGGATCTGACAGTGAGATGACATGTGTTCAGTGAGGAATCATCTTCATTTTCACCATAAAACAGCGTTGTGCTTGATTTTGCGGCCTGTGTGTTGTCTTTACCAGCAGCTGCTCCAAAAGAGTCCCTGATACGTCTGAGCATGAAACAGATATCAGCGGTCTGCTGCTTCCTCCCTCTGCCCGTGTTTATTTCTCTGAGTCCCTGCAGCGGAGCTCCCGTTTCCTCTCCTTACCTGCCACGAGCACAAACCTGTGAGCCTTGAGGTCGTCAGTCATCGCATCCTGGTGGTGTTTATTTACAGGAGGCTCTGGGCTCCAATCCCTGTTTTCAGAACGCTGTAACTAAAGCATATTAAGTGACACATAGCGAGTGTGTTTCCTTTAATTGTTGGGTGCTGATGCTCATTTAACGAAGCACTGAATGCCACAGGCTTGGTGTCAGAGCTAATCTGTTGAGATGCATTGACTGACACGTTGATGGTGGAGAAATATCTGCGAGCTGGTTGAATTAAGTTTCTGCCAATAAAGAAGGCTGAAAAGTCCAGAGAAAACGTCACCATGTTGTTTTCCTTTAAACAGCAATTCAAGAAAAATCTGAAGGGAGTGAATGGAAATAAAGACTTTGACCAGGACATGTTGGAGGATCTCTACAATGCAATCAAGTAAGTGTGTGTGTGAATCACACAGTACAGGGGACATCAGAATACTGCACTGTTTTTAATGAATTAAGATTTTTGCAGGTATCGTTTCAGTATCAAGATATTGTGACATCACTATGATTGACTAATTGTACCAAAAGCTTGCATTAGATTAGATTAGTCTGGTCAGATTCATAATGTTGTTTATTTATTTGAGATTTTCAATGATTGCATTCCTTCACAGCTGCTCGTGTAGACAGACAGATTTGTAACGCTCCTTGTTTCAAACACATGAGTGAGTTTGTCTCTGGCTCTGTAGGAATGAGGAGATTGTGATGCCAGATGAGCAGACGGGATTAGTGAAGGACAACTATGTGTGGAGCGTGTTGCTGCATCGCGGTGCCACACCTGAGGGAGTCTTCCTCCACCTGCCGCCCGGCAGCTACGACCACGACTTGTTCACCATGACCTGGGGTCCCACCATCGCTGCTCTCTCCTACGTCTTTGACAAGAGCCTGGACGACTCCATCATCCAGAAGGCCATCGCCGGCTTCAGGTATCCCAGTTCAGAGGAGGAGGGAGATACTCATGGCTCTGCTGGAAGCACTTGTAATGAGTTATGAGGTGCATGATTTCACATCCACATTGGCTGATTGGGTCATAATTACTTTGCGTCTCGGTCTGAGAGGTGAACTTCTTCGATTTAGGTTGGGAGACCGACATTAGACCACACCTTTAACACCTAACCTATCCCTAAGAATACAATATGTTATTGGTGTTTTTAGGTGTTTTGGGAGGTTTTCTTGGACACATTCTTGACTTGTTCTTTGGTCACATCCATCTTTGACATCAAAATACTTTCTTTGCTGCTGTTAATTGTATTATAAAGTGGTACATCCTTTTTCTACCATCCAGTTGCATCCCAACCATTTCTATCAAGAGGGACACTCACCACTTCAACCTCTAACATTTTGTTCACAGTTTAAAAAAATAGTATCCAAACGTGATCTAACGAAGGGAATTGCCAAAGTATATTCAAATGTGTATTCATGTTCTCTCCACATCCCTCCAACAGCTGACTGGCTGAGCTGGATTCATTCATTGTGTGGTGTTACAAACACCTGTGATCGATGTTGTCTTGCATTGAAGGTTTAGTGAGGTTTAAGGTTTACAGTAATGTGTTTCTGTTGTTGCAGGAAATGTGCCATGATAGCAGCTCATTATGGCTTCAGTGATGTGTTTGACAATCTCATCATCTCCCTCTGCAAGTTCACCACTCTGAGCAGTGAGGTGAGTTCATAACTAAAACAGCCTCTTCATCATGAGTAAAGGATCCGTGTCAGAGTGTGTGTTGACTGAGCGTCGGTGCTTCCTCTCCTGTGCAGTCTGTTGAAAACCTTCCTACAGTGTTTGGCAGCAACAATAAAGCTCAGACAGCAGCCAAGACGGTGTTTGACCTGGCCCATCGGCACGGCAACATCCTGAGGGAGGGCTGGAAGAACATCATGGACTCCATGCTGCAGCTGTTCAGAGCCGAGCTCCTCCCCAAAGCCATGGTGGAGGTCAGGACTCTCCACTGACACCTGAATGATACCACTGCAGATGCACTTTGTGGCTTGTTCAGGACAGAGACAACGTCCTACATGCTCTGCCGCCCCCTGCTGTTCACTGCAAAACACTGTGCTTGTTTTTTTCTCAGGTGGAGGACTTTGTGGAGCCGAATGGGAAGATTTCTCTTCAAAGAGAGGAAACGCCTTCAAATCGGTACACACACTTCTAATCTGCCATCTCTTCATGTAATTACATTTAGGATATAAGTTTCATAACAAATCAGGACCAAAAACACTCACAATGAGGTTATCAAGCCTGATTAAAAATGTTTCAAAATACATTTTTAAAAATGTATTTTGAAACATTTTTAATGTTTTTTTCCTTTATTTATGCAGGGCGACCTTATGATGTATGATCATCTTATTTAAGATTATTTGATCGTTCTTTTACTAAAAAGGATGTTCCTAAAAGGTTTTTACCTGTGACGCAAGAGTTTATAAAGCATAATTTGATGATTATCAGGATAATATTGTGAATCACAGTTATTTTGGTAGGATAATCATGCCATGACATATTGTCCCATGTCTATTCCATATACGTCACCTGACTTCAGATCAGCCCAATTTCAAAATGCAATGTCAATAGTCATGTTTAAACCAAGAGAGGGCAGTAGCTATTCATAGCCATTCAGACCCTGACCGAAGTAAAACTGTCTCTTCTGCATGTCAGCGGTGAGTCGGCAGTGTTGAGTTTTGTGAACTGGTTGACGTTGAGTGGAGCCGAGCAGTCAGGACTCAGAGGACCGTCCACGGAGAACCAGGAGGCCAAGCAGGCCGCCGTCCTCTGCATCAAGGTACGTATCACGCTATCTGAAGTTAGAATAAAAGAATAAAAGCAGGCCGGGTGCTCCATCCTTAATGTGGAGAATACCAAAGGGAAGACGAGGACATGTCTCTTACTGAAACACAGCAATCACATTTCTTTTCAGTAATTGTTTTGGGCCGTTTTTGTCTTTTATTGAGAGAGAGTGAAAGTGAAAGGGGAGAGAGAGATGACTCCTTTATTAAACACACGTGACATCTTTGACACTGTTGAATCCTTTAAACACCGGGGAGATGAGGAGGATGATGAGGAGGAGGACATTTTTGTGTGTGTGTCTGTATGTTTTTGCAACACTTCTCAGATCTATTACAATCAAATAGATCGTATTGACCAGAGCAGCGTCTGTCAGTGAGCTAACTTGATTTCTCGTCTCAGCTCCTGTCAGCTATGACTGAATGTGAGTTCCCTCTGATCAACACTAATGCAGTGTGAATGTATAACAGAAGGAGGTGATCTGGTCTTCACTGCTGGTTAAAAAGAGTGATAGAGTTTACCACCTTCGTTCAGACTATAAAGCCTCTGTGTTATTGTCTTGGTTGTTTGACATTTAAGTCAACATTTTGAATATCCATTCTAGAGCTTTAGCATCTCCATGAAATAGTCACATTGTAGGACGTTCAATGTTGCCAAATGAGGTCAAACATGTCAACAAGTATTCTGCTGCTTGATACAGAGGAAGACTCCATGACTAATCCAGTATTAGTGATTATTAGTGTCATGATGCCTACATCCCATCGTCATCCCATCACCTACATCCCTTCGCCAATGTCCCTGCATGCATTGTGAAGTCTTGAATTGTTGACGACTGTGTTATTTGTATGACATCTCCCATTCAGATTCCTATGTCTTTCTTTCTAGCAATGTGACCCAGAGAAGCTGATCACGGAGAGTAAATTTCTACAGCTGGAGTCTCTGCAGGAGCTCATGAAGGTCATTACTCATTCTTACCAGCATATATGCAGTGTGTAATGCTTGTAGTTTATCATCATGGTTCAGACAACCAAACCAGACTGTCCTGTTCAGGCTCTGATATCAGTCACCCCCGACGAAGAGACCTATGATGAAGAGGATGCTGCCTTCTGCTTGGAGATGTTGCTGCGTATCGTCATGGAGAACCGGTAGGAGGCAGAATCTGTCGACACTCACACATGGTGTCATTTTATCACGTCTCTCTCTGTGAAACGTGTTGTCATTGTAACACGTCTCTCTCTGTGTGCGTAGAGACCGTGTGTCATGTGTGTGGCAGACAGTGCGAGACCATCTCTGCCATCTTTGTGTCCACTCCAACGAGAGCTGCTTCCTGGTGGAGAGGGCCGTGGTGGGACTCCTGCGCCTCGCCATCCGCCTGCTGCGAAGAGAAGACATTAGCTCTCAGGTAGCCAAGCACACGCCATGCACACACTCGCATGCCTGGGAGATGCTTTCTGTAATGTAATATAGTGGGCACGTTATAGAGAAATGGCAAGTACATGGTAATTGTGTTTTGTCCTGGTTAATATTTCCAAATGAAAAGATTCTCCTGAAACACGTGTGTCCTTCTGTTCATGCGTGTCCATGTGTTGCCTCAGGTTCTGCTCTCCCTGCGTCTCTTGCTGATGATGAAGCCTCACGTCCTGTCCCGGGTCAGCAGGGAGGTGGCCTACGGCCTTCATGAGATGCTGAAGACCAACGCCGCCAACATCCACTGTACCAACGACTGGTACACGCTCTTCTCCTTGCTGGAGTGCATCGGAGCTGGAGTGAAACCTCCCGCCTCCTTCCAGCTCACCTCCAGCACCGCTGACCACGAGACAGGTGCAGCATCCTCCATGAAACATACGGGTTTAATACGGCTCCATCCCACAAATGGGCTCTTTGTCATGATAGTATCTGTCTAACAGGTGGCGCCAAAATCAGCTTCAGCGCTTTTCTGAAAAGTTTGCAGATTTACAACTTAAAGCACTCGAAGCAGCTACGCAAAAAAGTGTTCGGAAAAAAAGCTGTTTGGAAATAATTGAAACGATTTTCACTCATGCAGTTAAGAAGAAGAATGTTTGTGTTGTGTCTCCAGGAAACCAGTCTGACAGCGAGCTGCCGTCTCATCATGTCAGTGAAGTGAATTCAGACCCGGGCTACACGTCAGACCCGGGGGTCTACACCGAGCACAGCAAGACCAGGATCCCTCGCTCCGCAACCGACGTGGATGTAGCAAGCAGTGGATGGCTGGTGGTCAGTATACACACACACACACACACACACACACACACACACACACACACACACACACACACACACACAGCAGTCATATTTGGTATCACAGAATGTGATGTGGGTATGTTGCTTTGTGTAATTGCCTCATGCTGGATGGGGCTTCATTTGACATTGTTGATATACTTTCTTTTGACCTGTATCCCAAGTCTAGGTGGACATTTCCAAATAGAATAAAGAAGTTATTTGTTTTTTTGTTGTTGTTTTTTTAAATCTATTGATATTTTTTTTTCTGTCATTTGCATTTGTTTCCAGGTTGGGAAGGATGACTTGGAGATAAGTAAGACTCCCCCAGTGAACTCTAAAGCCCAGTTAAATCACCCTCTGGTCAACCAGTACAGTCTGACGCTGGGTCAGGACCTGGGCCAGCACGACACCAAGTCTCTCATCAAGTGTGTGGAAACGCTGTCGTTCATCGTCCGTGACGCCGCCCACGTCACCCCTGACAACTTTGAGCTGTGTGTTAGAGCTATACGAGTGTTTGTGGAGGCCAGCCTCAACGGAGGTGAGACGCTGAAATACATTTCCATGTCAGAGGAGCTGCAGAGAGGCTGGCTCACGTCTCTGTCAGTCACTGCTAAACTCAACTTTAAATTGGCAAACATCATGTGTGTAATTCATACGGGATCTCTCCCTGATAACAACCGTACATATTTATTCTGAACGAAGGTCCCGTTCATCTATTTAAAAGACTAGATTTATGTCCTGAACAGACTCAAATAAGGTGAAAAGATAAAGACCAAAACAATGAAAATACCCAAGGCTGTGTAGCCATTAGGCATGGGACGATATCATAACGTTTAACATGTGAATGCTTCATCTACACTCTGATCACTTCGTAGGAAACAACACTGATATTATCACGAGTGACAGCTTTGTTCAGATCAGTCGTTTTGTCCAAAGCGACTCCAGTAGGGAACGCTGAACAAGTGAGTCCGGAGCCGGTGAGCGACTCAGCAGTCCTGAGCTCGTTCCACCATCGCCGTGCCAACACAGACAGTTAGGACTTTGCTTGTTCTTAGCGATTTTCTGGAACAAGTGTAGCATTTAAACTCTGGAATTGGCTAACTAGTCAACTAACTAGCTAGCTAAGTAGTTAGCTAGATTGGTGAAGAGCAGTGAGTCTAACTGTCTCTCCACCACACTGCCCACCACTCTGGAGAACGACAGGATACTGAGCTACATAGCTACCAAGCGAACTAGCCAGATATCCTTCCAGAGCGGCCTCCTCTCTTCCTGGTGAGCTGTGACATCACCTTACAGCCCAACTGATGTGTTGTCACCACGACAACAATGCCCATTTTCTTCTCTACTCGTCACATGACCCCTGAAAACAGTTCAGTCTTCTTCTCCTGTTCTATTTCCCTGCAGCAGCCCTGTGCCTTCAGTGTCCTGCCCTACATTCCTCTTCCTCCCGGCACTTTAACCTCCATTTCATCCACTCCTGAAACCTCTTCCCCCCCTTTTTCCATTCCTCCTCCTCCTCCTCCTCCTGCTGCTTGTCATCTACAGTGGGACGGGGATTAGGCTGGAGAAATGGCCGTGGTGCTCTGGTGCTTTGGCATAGCTGGTGGCCTATTCATTTCCTCCTAGTGCTCCAGGCCGTTGGACACATGCTGTCAACAGAGCTTTACACAGACGGACAAAGCGCCGGGTCGATCAAAGGCATGGCACTAATCTGGACGAGACGCTAATAGAAAGTACTCTCTGGAGCTTTTGAACTCTGACTTCATCTCTTTTGTTAAAGGCGGTTTCAAGATGAATGGAGAGTTTTGGAAACGGCTGATAGCTTCGTGTTTGTTTTGAGGATGCGGCGCTGTAGACCGATCCGTTCATGACTGATAATGGAGAGGACACGGGGGCGTGGCCAGGGGCTGCATGCCAGTTAGACCGAGCTGAAGTGTGAGCTTGATGTCTGGCAGTAACCGATGCTGAGTCTTTCTCAGTGCTTCAGCCTAAACGTGGAGTGTCATCAAGAGAGAGACTAAGTCCCGCCCTTTGCCATGTCCCCTATGGGACTGTAGTCTACAGCGAGAGACAAATACTGTTTTCATCCTGTTGAATTGTACCATGAATTACACATTTGATGTTTGTCAAATGAATAGATGTTTCAAGTCCAGAAAGTCTAAGAGGGTTGTAGGTTTGTACGTCACCAACAGAGCTGTCGTTTGAGCTTCTTTTTTTAATAATGTGCTTCCTCAGGGTACCGCAACCACGACAAGAAGAAGAGCCACAAGTACGACTCCTCCAGGTCCCGGATGAGGAAGAAGGCCGGGGGGAGGGACAAGGAGGCTGGAGGCGGAGTGAGGCGCGGTGGCAGCCGGCCGTCCAGCCAGCGTCCGTCACGTTCCCACAGCGACGAAGAGGAAGACGAGGGTGTCCCGGCCAGCTACCACACGGTGTCATTACAGGTTAGTCAGGACGTAAGTACAACAGCACTCTTTCCCCTTCTACCTCATGTTGCTTGGAGCCCGCATCTCGTTTCACTCATGTAGTGATCATGCATCGCTTCAATGACTCTGTCCTTTAGGATCAGGTGATTGTGGCATCGAGTCTGTGTGGGAAACCACAGCTTTGGCCCTCAGTGGACTTTTAGGACATTTTATATGATGACTAAAATGTTCCATAGTGGAGCTTTCCTTCCAGTTGTCATGTGGACCGAACTAGCTGTGACAGTCATGTCAGTATTAGAGCAGAGCACTACACCGCCACGATGGTGTCGGGTTGTGTGGGAATGTAGCTAAACCACACACGTTTGGCTGACGTGCCCCCAAAAAACAAATTATTATTAAAACTTATTAGATTAGCAATTAGATCCATAGAGTGACATAATACCTTAAAGAAGGTTACAGCAACATCATGACATGTTTTTAATGTACAGCGTTGATCATATGAAGAGTTTAAAGAGACAGCATGTTAAACCTATGAGGTTATCCATCATGTGTTTGTTAACACTGGTGTGTGTGTGTGTGTGTGTGTGTGTGTGTGTGTGTGTGTGTGTGTGTGTGTGTGTGTGTGTGTGTGTGTGTGTGTGTGTGTGTGTGTGTGTGTGTGTGTGTGTCTCCCCGTAGCTGTTAGACCTGATGCACACTCTCCACACAAGGGCTGCCAACATCTACAGCTCCTGGGCAGAGGAGCAGCGCCACCTGGAGGCTGCAGGTAGGAAGATCGAGGCCGACTCTCAGACTCTGTGGACCAGCTGCTGGTGTCCTCTGCTGCAAGGTAGGAGATCAAAGCCCCCGTGTGGATGGGGCTCTACAGAGTTATCCCAGGTTGAAGGAGGTCGGTTTGAAACCCGGCTCAAGTTGGTCCTGTCCGTATGTCTCTCCAGGCATCGCTTGGCTGTGCTGTGATGCCAGACGACAGGTGCGTATGCAGGCCCTCACCTACCTCCAGAGGGCGCTGCTGGTCCATGATCTGCAGACACTGGATGCAACTGAGTGGGAGTCCTGCTTCAATAAGGTAATACACTTCATCATATCCTCTATCTGCTCCTCTATATTACACAGCAGAACATAACCTGGTGTGGGATAGAAGACACCACATCATGTATCTGCAGCCCTTCCTCCCCCTTCCTCCCTCCTCCTCTCCCTCACACTGTTCACCGTGTGTTGCAGGTGCTCTTCCCTCTGCTGACGAAGCTGCTGGACAACATCAGTCCAGCAGATGTGGGAGGCATGGAGGAGACCAGGATGAGAGCCTGCACACTGCTGTCAAAGGTTCAGAGAACACACACACATTCACACACACACTCACTGACACCAAGCTTTTCTAAAAACCCTCTGTCTCAAGAAAGCCAAATGGGGAAATACACCAACATGGAAATGTAGGGAGAAGGGTTAATTATAAAACATGATGATGTTCCATCAACTTAAATATGTGTGCATATAATAATGTAATTTAAATTCTGATTATAAAGCGGGATCGGGGTGTTGTTGCGGCCCATTGTGTTGCCTTGTTGTGATGACTGTTAGTTTCCAGTGGTAAATGTTCATTCATGCCACTGTTGGCCTCAGAGCTCCTTCTCATATGGGATGGTGTGTGTTTGTGCAGGTTTTCCTGCAGCACCTGTCTCCTCTGCTGTCCCTGCCGACCTTTGCTGCCCTCTGGCTCACCATCCTGGACTTCATGGACAAGTACATGCACGCAGGATCCAGTGACTTACTGGTGAGCACAGTGTTACCTCTAACATGCAGTACTGTTATCAGTCCAACTCTAGCAAGAGGCATCAGGCAGGCATGGTGGGACGCGTTAATCACATTTCCTTGGTTTTCCTTGCCGTCCAAATGAATCCACTGTAAACGACTCAGAACGCTGTAGTACATATAGCAGGCCTATATGTGGCGCTGTTTCTGCTACAAAAATACACCAAGAACAGAGAAGAAGAGACAGCGTTGCATAAAGCTTGCACACTGTATACAAAAAGACATTAGAAGAAGAAACCGAAACCTTTGAAGCTCAGTGTAGTGGCAGCAGAGCAGAATGTGTTGCCATAGTAACCCAAATAGGCTGAATATCATCTGCAGCACGATCACAAGCATGTAGGCCACCATTGTTATTATGAGACGTCGCAGGGATAAGAGGTCAAAGGCTAGAGGGTCGAGGGCGGGACGATGACACGAAACACTAAACACAAGGTTGGTGTTTTTTCCTTTTTCCTCCTGGGACCTGGTTTCAGAAATGTGTGTTTACAGGCACCAAGAAGTCCAGTGTGGACGGTCGGCCCAAACTACAGCATTCCTGTGTTTACACACAGAAAAGGTTTCCATGTGGACGGGGCCTCACTCTGTGGCATTTGCTGCATACAGTAGCGTAGCAGCGAGCTAAACTCTTCAACCCAAGACACATCACAGCAGGTGCAGCCACTTGACAAATGTGTGGTGGATGAGGAGGAGGGGAAAAGAGCATAACAAGATGCATACTGAACGAATATATAGTTCATCCTGATTAAACATGCACCACCATCAGAACAGGAAGGAAGTGGTTCAGTAACACTGAAACACACGGTGAGTTCAAAGCTCAGTCTTGTGTCTAGTGAACCCTAACAACTCCTCACATATTAGATATTATACATTATATATTTGTACACACAGTCACACAGCAGATCTTGATGAACAAAGCGTTCAAATCCGTGCTGATGTTTATTGAATCATTTGTTGAGAACAAAATGATAAAACTTTTGTCAGCCAGTGATTTAGGAGAATTTTGTCAAGAAATGAAGATGATGTCCTTCAAGTTGTTTTAATGTAAAAATCCACCATAAAGGACATGATGTCTTCCAGGGTTTACGGTCTGACTCTGTCTTGTTTGTGTAGCTGGAGGCGATCCCCGAGTCTCTGAAGAACATGCTGCTGGTGATGGACACAGCAGGCATCTTCCACAGCGCCGACTCCAGGACGGGATACTCCGACCTGTGGGAGATCACCTGGGAACGGATCGTCTGCTTCCTGCCTCACCTGAGGGAGGAGCTCTTCAAGCAGACCGTCATACCAGGTACAGACGGCAGGGATGCAGGGAGGTGGTGTCCCTCTTGATGGAACACGTGCATATTAGTTTCATCATCGTCGTCTTCATCTTTAGATCCAGTACCCAGTCCTCCAGCAGAGCCCGTGCCGCCGACGCCCTCAGCAGACCGGCCTTCCTCCCCTCAGGTGTCTCCATCACCTGCTCAGTCGCCGTCGCCGGTCCCAGGGCCCCCTGCAGAGACCCGGACCCCCAGCAGACCGGCGTCACCGCAGGAGCCCCAACCAGCCAGTGCCAACGGTAAAGTCACGTGTTCTCACTCACTGGGGTTTGTGCACATGACAATGACATCATGTTGACTGTGGCGGTATTCAGTGACATCATTTGTCACCCAGCTTTTACTTTCAGTTTAGTACATACTTGTCCAAATGATTCTGATTCAGTATGTGTTAATAAGCATTTTCACAGCCAAAGATGATATTGTGTTTCCCTTTGTCGGGCTGGGGAAGTATTACAACCGTACGATGATCTCTAAAACGGCCATGTGATGATAATGTTCCTGCAGTTCAAGGCCATGGCCAAACGTAATGCTGTGTTGACACCAAACATGAAGCCAATTGGAGTAAATGAAAGTATTTCTCATTCAAGCTGCAATATTTCAACTAGAGCTCAACCCATTTATTTGGGGCCGATTCTGATATTATGGAGTAAAAGAACTCTGACCTCCATATAAGGGCCGGTCGGGGTTCAGGTAGGAATGGGGCGATACACTATATTGCCAAAAGTATTTGCTCACCTGCCTTGACTCCATATAAACTGAAGTGACATCCCATTCTGAATCCATCGGGTTTAATATGACGTCGGTCCACCCTTTGCAGCTATAACAGCTTCAACTCTTCTGGAAGGCTTTCCACAAGGTTTAGGAGTGTGTTTATGGTACTTTTTGACCATTCTTCCAGAAGTGTATTTGTGAGGTCACACACTGATGTTGGAGGGAAGGCCTGGCTCTCAGTCTCCACTCTAATTCATCCCAAAGGTGTTCTATCGGGTTGAGGTCAGGACTCTGTGCAGGCCAGTCAAGTTCATCCACACCAAACTCTCTCCTCCATGTCTTTATGGACCTTGCTTTGTTCACTGGTGCACAGTCATGTTGGACAGGAAGGGGCCGTCCCCAAACTGTTCCACAAAGTTGGGAGCATGGAATTGTCCAACATCTCTTGGTATGCTGAAGCATTCAGAGTTCACACCATAATCCCCCTCCACCAAACGTTACACGTGGCACAATGCAGTCAGACAAGTACCGTTGTCCTGGCAACCGCCAAACCCAGACTCGTCCATCAGATTGCCAGATGGAGAAGCGTGATTGGTCACTCCAGAGAAGGCGTCTCCACTGCTCTAGAGTCCAGTGGTGGCGTGCTTTACACCACTGCATCCAACGCTTTGCATTGCACTTGCTGATGTATGGCTTGGATGCAGCTGATCGCCATGGAAACCCATTCCATGAAGCTCTCTACGCTGTTCTTGAGCTAATCTGAAGGCCACATGAAGTTTGGAGGTCTGTAGTGATTGACTCTGCAGAAAGTTGGTGACCTCTGTGCACTATGTGCCTCAGCATCCGCTGACCTCGCTCCGTCATTTTACGTGGTCTACCACTTCTTGTTGAGTTGCTGTCGTTCCCAATCACTTCCACTTTGTTCTAATCCCACTGACAGTTGACTGTGGAATATTTAGGAGTGAGGACATTTCATGACTGGACTTGTTGCACAGGTGGCATCCTATCACAGTACCAGGATATATATATATATATATATATATATATAAGCACACTGTGATAGGATATATATATATATATATATATATATATATATATATATATATATATATATATATATACATATATATATACATATATATATATATATACATATCCTATCACAGTACCACGCTGGAATTCACTGAACTCCTGAGAGCGACCCATTCTTTCACACGTTTGTAGAAACAGTCTGCATGCCGAGGTGCTGCTTTTATACACCTGTGGCCATGGAAGTGATCGGACACCTGATTTATATTATTTGGAAGTGAATACTTTTGGCAATATAGTGTGTGTAAATGTCACGTCATGATCATCCTGGCCAAAATAATTGCAACACACGATCCTGATAGTCATCACAGTGTGCTTAAAACACTTCAAAAGGCACTAAGCCATACTGCAAACACTTTTTCAACAAATAGTTGTATGGAGTCAGATCTGGTTGTACTGTCTGTTCATTGAATAACTAATGAGCTGTACTGAAATGTCTCTTCTGTCTTCTAGGACTGGACCGGTCTTCTCCAGTCCCACCCCTGATTCCCCCCATGCCGTCCCCTATCCAGGCTCCCTCCCCCTTGAGCCAGTCCCCCCTCATTCTGCAGCCCTTCGCCTCCCCCCTCCAGGTGGGAGTCCCACCCATGTCCCTGCCAATCATCCTGAACCCCGCCCTCATTGAGGCCACGTCCCCCGTACCACTGCTTTCTGGTCCCAGACCTACGAGCCCTTCTGACCAGGTCAAGTAAGAGATCTCCTGCACCCCCCTCTGTCATCTGTCCAGACCCCACCGCCCCCAACTGGATCCAGCACACTTCAAGAGCTTGCCACCAGGTTTGAACTTGAAGTACCAGAAGACACACCTCAACTCTACAGCATTTTATTTCAAGGAGGAATCCCCTTTAACATGCCACACTGTTTACTGTTGGGTATGTTTGTGTGGACTGCTGAACGGAGACAGCGGGACATCCTGTCCAGATATGTGGGGACAGAAACGCAGGATGAAAGTCATAGTAGGAAACATAGAAGTAAAATGCTGATTGAGGTGAAGTGGGTGATGACAGCCGGGGCTGTAGCGAGAAGCCGAGTCCTGTCCTCACTGGCCATTTGGGTGTCTTGTTCAACATGTCAAACATTTTATTGGCATATTCCAGTATTTTTAAACACAGTGCATTATATTTATTATAGACCGATGCAATAAAATACTCTGATTCAATATTTCCCCACTAGTTTTATTCTTTGGAATGTGTAAGGCAGTTGTCTGACATATCACCATAATAAGACCCAAAGCTAAATATGAGTAAGTGAGTGAGTCAATAGAGGCTAAGTCCCGCCCCTTCCTGTATCCCCATTAGACTTTATTTCAGAATACATATGTCTGGTAGTCAATGGAGAGACACAAATAAATGTTTTGATCCTGTTTGAATTGTACCATGGATTACGTTGCTTTCACGAGAGGAAGTCGTGCATTTATTGGGGACTATTTTCAGCAGTGGAAAAATCCACATTTGGTGCTCTAGTGAGTATTTTATATGTGAGACTCTGTCAAAATAAAGTACAATCTGAGTTTTCATGGGAATGAAGAACATGGCAGCCAGTGAAACAGTGAGGCTCTTTGATGAACTGGATATATGAGGCTTTGACACACACACACACACACACACACACACACACACACACACACACACACACACATACACACACTGGTAGTAGGTAAAATGGACTTGTGTGCTGCTACAGCCCTGACATCATCACTTTCTCCTCCAAATACCTCCCATATGTGAGTGGGATTATTTCTAATATGATCACCATCAGGTTTATAGAGGTTGTTGAGGATAATCTATTGTTTCTCCAAAAACCTATTAGCCTGATGTCAGGCATGTTTATTAATGTAGTAGAAATGAAATTATCTGTTCCCAGACAACTAAACTACACTCTATTACTTTCCAGGGAAAGTATTTGTTCTGGACCAAACAATCTCCGTTTTAAATAATGTGGTTAACAACCGAAACCAGGCTACAAAACTACATTGTTGGGTTATGACCACAAAACTACTTGGTTATGTTTTAGAAGAAATATCATCGTTATGGTGTTACCTCCCTACGTGGACTTCCACAGAGAAACGTAGTTCACAACAAAATATCTTCGTCTCAAAGTGTAATTCACAATCAAGCAGCATCCTCTGGTTCTGAAAAGTGAAGCCAAGCTGAAGTGCCTTAAACCTGCATTCTCTCTACTGGCCAAAAAGAAGTCCGATTGTATAGAAGTCTATGAGAAAATGGTACTACTTCTCTCTTGATGTATTATCTCAGTAAACACTGTAAACATGAGTTTATGGTCTCAATCTCTAGTTTCAAGTCTTCTTCAATCCAGCATGATGTTCATTTAGTACATTATGGTCCATTTAGAGTCCACCAGACCAGAAAGCAGGGGATGCTTTAGGGGCGGGGCTACCTGCTGATTGACAGGTCGCTACCACGCTACCAATGAACTTAGCTACTGAAACCACAGTCCACATCCAGTGGATGACGTCACCATTATACATCTATGGTGACAATGTAGTTTAGTTGTGTGGGAACGTCATGTTTAGGGGAGCAGGCTGAAGTATGAATTATAGACTTAACTTGATAAGAGCAGGCTGACTTCATGGCTTCGCATCATATTAATGTAGAGGTTTCTGCAGGGACAGTTAAGATCCACACAGTTAGTTATGTGGGTTGAAGGTACTGCATGTTGTTGACTAAATAGGACTTTTCCAGAGCTGTTATACGACACCAGTGAGGGATCAGTGTCTGGTTGAAAACTGTACAGAAAACAACTTTATTTATAAACCAGAGAGGCCGATCACAGACACACTGGCCTGTTGTCTTCTCTTCAGCTCTGCATGAACTCTTTGACCCCAACGACTAAAAACAAGCTTTGATTTTGGGCACCTTATGATTCTTCTCATCCGTGTTCCACTGGACAGAGAGCGACTGTGTTCACATGAAGCCTCTCAGATGGACGGGAGATCTCCAACATTCCTTCTATGTAGATATTTGAGTGTGCAGTGAGCTCGGCCCACAGACCAGAGCTCCTCCATGGTTTCTCAAGAGTCCGACTGCAGTAACCACAGTTATAGCGCCTCATTGTTACATGTAAAATCATGAATGACTGCATAGTAAAGTATACACAGCAGAGCACATGTAAGACGATACATTATTAATATGTAACTCGCACAGCTAAAACCTGACATCTGGAATCTGGAATCTGGAGGCTCCTCCAGTGTGAAATGCAGATGAGACAGTGTGAACTGGACCGGTCTGATCATCATGTTTCATCTCTGGTCTACTTCCTGTTTGTGGCGTTACCCACAAGATTGTGTGACTTCAATCCAAAATGTAAACGACTCTTAAATCCATCTGGGATGTATGTAATATTGTTTGGTAACCACGGTAACGTCATATAAGTGAGAAGCACAAGAACTAAAATGGATGTTTTAGCTGTTGTTTTAACAGAATCACAGTGAGCATACAGTAAATGTGCTCCTTTTCTCCTGCTGGACATCAAATGGGAATAATTTGGATACAAAACACAAATTCTAGGGTTTGAAGTCGCACCACGTTAAAGATTTAGACGATGATTTAAAGTAAAACGTCTGATAAATAGAGTCGGAGTAGAACAGACATTGAACTGATTTCAGTGGTCATGTGACTACTCCAAAACAAAATGGCGACTGTTAGTTGTTTTGGTAACAGGACATCAGTGGGGCTGTAAAGTGATGTCACAGCTCTAGAGACGATGTCTGGCTAGTTAGCTAGGTAGCTAGTTAGCTCCATATGTAGTTAACTGGCAAGCCTTCTGCTCGTTAGCTGTCTAATTGCACTGCTTTAATGTTCCACTGTCACATAAAATGATCCATGTTACACATGGATGGCTGCCACACTGACCATCCTTCTGCGTTGATTTGGACGAGAATGTCTCTTCTGCTCCTGTTCTATTTCTATGCTTTAGTGCTATGCAGTCAGTGGTGGTTACATGTCATGGTGAGGTGTTGAGCTGCTAGTTTGCTTCCGTAACACATCAGTTGATATTGTTGCATGCTGAGTACGAGGACATGGGCCGACACACTCGTAGAGACTAATTCACCTTTTTAATGCCAAATACGTGAGCTGGAGTGCAGTGTGGATGTGGACAGGGATTGTCTCAGTGATGTGAAACCCTATTTATTGAGTTGGTACAGTTGGCAGTCAGGTGACTCTCCAGCCTTATAGAGCCTCCAACATTTGTAAGCTGTGTTTATTTGTTGTCGGGGACTCTCATCAGGAGCTGAGTCTTGTTTGAACGGGAAATGACATGAATATAATGTGTATATATATATATGAAAAGTAATGTACTTTTTACTATGTAATAAATATAATGTGAAGAAATTGCTCATTCTGGTGTTTTTTTACACGCTTGATCTTATCTTCTCCTAAATGACACTGAAGACTTTTCTCTTTTTGAAAAGGATTGAAGAGGAAACAGAAGAGATGCATCGTGTTTCATGAACTCACTCACAGTGAATCAGATAAACTGTGCTGATCAGTTGATTGGAGCTTTTGAGTGGCCATAAACTCATGTTTACAATGTTGTAACCAACCAGAATCCAGATGGATCCAGATCCAGTAAGGGTGCTGCTCTGCTGCTTGTCTTCTTCAGATCCACTCCTCCACAGTCCAAATATGGTCATTTACTTCACTGGTTGCAAATCCAAGATGGCGACGGCCAAAATGCCGAACTCAAGGCTTCAAAACTGTAGTCCACAAACCAACGGGTGACGTCACCATGACTACGTACTTTATTATATGCTGAGATGTGCCCAGTGTATAGAGGCTAAGCCCCGCCCCTTCCAGTGACCACCATAGGACCTAATTTCATTGTGTTGATCCTGTTTGAATTGTACAATGAATTACATATGACGTTTGTCATTTTACACGTCAAGAAAATCTCTATTAGTCATATGATTTAATTTGATAAAAAATGTTATTGTATTGTACCATATTGTACACATTTTTAGCAAAATAAGTTGCCACAAGAGGGGTGGGGACTCTACTGAGTGACGGACTAACACATTGCTATAAGCATTGCATGTGGGACTGTTGAATAAGAAGAGTCTCTCCTAACTTGAGTACTTTCTGTGCATATGGCTGCTACTATTTGATGGTAGAATTACAAAGTAAGCTCCAGTCAATGATTTCTACCTGGAATTCTACACTGTAAATGTGCTTGTTCACAACAAGACTTAACATTTTAAAACAAAACATTTTCAAAAATGAGCCAACAAAGAAATAAAAGTGTTGAAAGTCTGAGTCGGTCTCTGGTGAAAAACATCCGAGTTTTTATTTCAAAGCAGAATGAGAACCACAGTTTTTTAGTAAACTAACTGTATCAGAAACTACAGAGGCCAGGAAAACTGTTATATTTGTACATGGAATGTAAAAACATCATTAAAACAAGGAACCATAACTTTACGAATTTAAATGATCTAATCTATAAAGAATGCAATCTCTTTAAGGGACAGTGGAACATAAACGTGAACAGCACTCCACTCACACATATTTGTATTTCCTTCTTTAACCACATCAAACCCTGACTGTCTTGTCACGTATCTACACCACCTGCAACAAACAACAGTTAGAAAAACCAGCAGCAATCCTCACTTGGCGTCCAGCTTGGCCATTTCCTGAAGGTATATTCCGATGCTCTCGCTGTCAAACAGAACAAAGTAAATGTTTTTCAGGGAAGAGCTGGTGGACGACACAAAATGGTTGGAGATGGCCTTGAGGATGAGCTGGGCGGCCGTTTGTTTTGGGAATCCGTTCCTGTTGAGAGACGCAGAGGATGTGAAATGAATCTCAGAGAAACAGCAGCTGACGTTTCTAAACGTCTCTCCACACGCGAACGAACAAACCCTCTAAGCGCCCAGGGGTGTATTCCAGGAAGCCTATATGAACTCTGACCCTAACCCTGGACTCTGAACCTAACCCTGGACTGTGACCCTAACCCCGGACTCTGAACCTAACCCTGGACTCTGAACCTAACCCTGGACTCTGAACCTAACTAACCCTGGACTCTGAACCTAACCCCGGACTCTGAACCTAACCTTGAACTCTGAACCCAACCTTGAACTCTGAACCTAACCCTGGACTCTGAACCTAACCCTAAACTCTGAACCTAAACCTGGACTCTGAACCTAACCCTGGACTCTGAAACTAACTAACCCTGGACTCTGAACCTAACCCTGAACTCTGAACCTAACCTTGAACTCTGAACCTAACCCTGAACTCTGAACCTAACCCTGAACTCTGAACCTAACCCTGGACTCTGAACCTTACCCTGTACTCTGAACCTAACCCTGAGTTACGTGTGTGACTATACAAAGCCATCATCAATGGAGCTCCGATACTACAAGTCACCATGGCAACCAGGAGAGAGTTTGAGATAAAAGAGATAAAAAAGAGGGGTAACACAGCTGCAGCAACGGAGAGACAGTTGGTCTGGAAGACAACTGCTGCCTGAATCAATGAAGACTGAATGAAACTGTGGATTCATCTGAAAGTAACACAGTGGTGTAATAGCGAGTTGCGCTGACCACTGTGCAGGCGACGTGGTTCCTGTGGCGCACGAGGGAGAATAGTGAAATGTAATTTGTTTAAATGGAATTCTTGATTCTTGAGGTGAAATCCCACATACAAAATGAATGTGGCTGCAGCTGAAAATGAAGCATAAGAATATTTTGCAAACAGGTAGCGTAAGGCATATGGTTTTAATCACCCATCCATCCATTGTCTGGAGCCGATCCCAGCTGTCATTGGACGAAGGCAGGGTTCACCCTGGACAGGTAACCAGTCTATCACAGGGCTGCCATATAGAGACAAACAACCATTCACACTCACATTCACACCTACGGGCAATTTAGAGTCATCAATGAACCTATCCCCATCCTGCATGTCTTTGGACTGTGGGAGGAAGCCGGAGAACCTGGAGAGAACCCACGCTTACACGGGGAGAACATGCAAACTCCACACAGAAGGAACCCGGAACCCTCTTGCTGTGAGGCGAGAGTGCTACCCACTACACCACCGTGCAGCCCTGGTTTTAATCAAATTTTTACAAAAGAAACAGAATAAATATTTGTGGCTATTTCAACTTGTAGCAGCTTTAACCCCCAACAGAACGATGCTTCAACACACAGGAAATTAAACATTTCATAAAACTCCTGTTTGCAAAAAAGAGCTTTTTAGCTGAAAAGATGAAGATAACCTAGTGAAATGATCAGAGTTTAGCTAAACAGCCTGCAGGGACAAGGCGCTGTATGAACATACAAATGAACTGTGTTTTCAAACGTTTAAAGCATAAGGGGGTTTGGTTACAGTTTTTACTGCAAACTGCTTTGTGGCACTGTTAGGTTAGGTTAGGTTAGGTTAGTTTATTGGTCTCCACCAGGGAGAAATTTGTTGCGGAGACAGGGAACATGTTGCATACATAAAAAACACATACAGTACAAAAAGAACATCAAGTTAAAAGACTGGTGGAGTAAACAGACCACACTGGACAATCCTGCACATGCAGCAAGCCGACGTGAACGTCATTCACATGCATCCACACCGCTACTCTAACTGTAATCATAAATATACATTCATATCAGCATCACATAACCTCAAGCATACATTAATCCATTCACTCACATATATCCATAGTTTGACTCATAATACATTCATTTCCATATACACATAGCCTATGTTCGTATACATATACAGAAACATCGCAGTCATTTCCTGCTGTTGAGAAGCTTGGTTGATACAGGCACAAAGGAATGTTTGTATCGATTGTGCCTGCACAAGGGAAGCCTATATCTCTTTCCAGAGTTCAGGAGAGTATATTCACTATTCAGCACATGAGAACTATCTGTTAAAATGGCATTTGCCTGTCTGATCGTCGCCTGCTCAAAAAGATCCTGTGGATTTAGGGGGGGTGTTATTCCCATAATCTTGCCAGCAGTTTTGACAAGGCTTGAGATTTCAGCTCTAGATTTAACAGTTAAGTTACCAAACCAGCTGGTGATACCATAGCGGAGTATTGACTCAATTGCTGCTCTATAAAAAATTAGCATAATATTTTTGCAAACTCCAAATACTCTGAGCCTACGTAGGAAATGGAGACGTTGGTGAATTTTGGCACAAACATTGGCCACCTGTTAATCAGTTAAGAACTGTAAACTCTATACCGCTGCAGCCCTACTCATCTGTAGTTAACATAGAAATAGAAAAGGACATGGAACTGTCAGCTCTGGAGACAGATGTCTGACTAGTTAGCTAGTTCGCTAGGTATTTACTTAGCTAGATATCAAGTTGGCTAGTTATCTTGTTAGCTAGATATCTGGTTAGCTCGATATCTAGTTAGCTAGGTGGCTAGGTATCTAGTTGGCTAGGTATATAGTTAGCTAGTTATCTGGTTAGCTATGTATCTAGTTAGCTAGGTATCTAGTTGATAGGTATTTAGTTAGCTAGTTATCTGGTTAGCTACGTCTCTAGTTGACTAGATATCTAGTTAGCTAGGTATCTGGTTAGCTAGTTACTATTATATGTTATTATTATTTACTATTGTTTATTGTACTTTTGTATTTTTAGTTCCATTCACAGTTCTAATGGAGATGTTACTAGATCACACTACGTACAACAGCACTCTTTGTTTCCTCGCTGAAACAAACAAGCAGATTGGTTGAGCCGTTCACACTCAGAGGTTTTCACCTGTCGCATGAACTCTGAGTGTGTGTCAGTGAACTCACCGTCCAGCAGGAAGTGCAGGGAAAGCCACAGACTTGAGCTTCTTGTCCTCTGCTGCTGAGAGACAGTTCTTCACCGTCTTCTCTAGCTGGTCCTCACACTTGTCTGAGCCCCACTGAGGGACGTTACAGTGGATGACGAAGCGGGCGGCCATGCCGTTGGCCTGGCTCACTGCCACTGTAGGGGGAAGAGAGACAACCACTGACTTAGTCAGAGGGGGCGTTGAGTCTGAGGCGACCTGGACCATTTAACACCTCGTTTCCTTCATTCATCATCTTTGGAAGCTTCAGACCATGTGGTTGTGTCCAAATCGACTCAATAATTCACTCATTACATCTTAAATCATTGTTTTTGTGCTCATTAAATGTACCAGTCTGTACACATGCCGTCCTCTTTGTTTACCCTTTTTTATGCCTCAGGTCTTCCCCTGGTAACCCTGTGTTTAACATCATGACGCTAAGATTTGTGGGTAATTTGATGATTTGACAGGGACAGAAGAGGGGCGACCTCGAAGTCTGTGAGTCTGCTAGTGTCGATATTTGGATTGATCCATTGACTTTCCAGATGTGTGTGCTATCAGTGAGCAGTTAGAATCATGAATATTTAGTGTCGACATATCTACGTATGTATTTGTAACGTTACACCGGAGAGTTGTTACAGGTCACTAGATGATCGACTCCGTTATCTGTGGTCATGTACAGAACATCAAACACCAGGAAGTAGACTCGGAGCTTTGACTTTATTGACTTTTACAAACAGGCCAATGGTTGTCAACATGTCTGTCGGCACCACCGCCGGTGTTTGGGTTTAACCAGTGACCGTGTTAACTGGTGACTCTCAGCTGAATGCCTCCGTGGTTGCCCGTAGTGATGGCAGCTGTTAGAAACATGTAGGTGTCCAGGAAAATGCCTTCAATCTATTTAAATTACACCTGTGTTTATTATCTCTGCCCACCATTTACTGGAGTTACTACGAGATGAAAACAGATGTATCAGACAGACAGATCAGACAAAACAATGTATAAAAAAGCAGAGGTTTTATTGCAGTTCTTAATGTAACCCAGCTTACTAGGCCCTAAACAAGATAATGAAAGAAATAAAGAAAAACTAAGGGTTAACGTTAGTTGATTATATAGGAGACAACTGTGGTTCACTTGTTGTATTGATATATACATGGTTCATTATTTTGAGTATAATGTCAGAGTGTGTTGTTCTTTTCCAATTTTGCAGACTTCCAGGTGACATTTGAGTGAAATAAGCCTTTAGTTCACGTGATACCCGCATGCTAGCGAGATGATAGATTAACCAGCCAATCAGGATTCAGTGTTACCACGTGACGGAAAAAAAAAAAGAAGAGTCCGACATCGCGCTGTAAATATTCCTGGGGTAACGTAATGTTCCCCTGTTAGCCCCCTTGCGTTGTGTCAACGCGGAAGCATAACTTGGGCTTAACCTTTTCTGCAAAGATAGAAGTTCTTCCATGGAGATAGGGGGTGCAGTCGAATAGTCTTTTTTGCTTAGGAAGGTTCCTAACTGAAGAAGTGACCCGGAAGTAAACAAGTGGCCGCCATGATAAGAGCCGTTCGAATTCTCTAAATGCAAAGGAAAGGAGCTCCAATGCTTCCTTTCAGAGCTCCTTTAGCATAGGATGCAACGGACCTTCCTATGCGAAAGGAAAGGAGATTACGCCGACCCACAATTCTTTGCGAGAGCAACATTAGGCGAATTCGACTTGATGTAGCCGCCTGCAGCGCGCTACCTAACGTGATGTATTGTGGGTTGAAAGCGATGCATGATGGCTAGAATTGTGTCCGACTAAGCAGCCGACTGCAAAGACGTCACGGGGTCGCGACCATATCACGTGACCCAAAACATCGCAGGAACAAGTTTTTAAGAGCCGCTACTTGCAGCGCTTGGCAGCGCGGTCTATGGCGGCTGCAACCGGCTTGTCCGCACCTCCGCTACAGTGGAATGGTTCTCATTGGTTAAAAGTTAAATGATGTGTGTTCAGGTCCGCACTCGGCGGCCACCTTGTGGTGAAATGATACTTTTTATTTTGGTCGCATTGATCTCATGGCTTGATCTAAAGTTCTGTGCATTGTGTTGTGAGTCGGCCTATTATATGATGTGAGGTCTGGTTAATACAAACATAGAATGATAATACAAATATACTGAAAAAAAAAGCCCTTCCACATGTTGCCTTGCGTGTGTGTGTGTGTGTGTGTGTGTGTGTGTGTGTGTATGTATTTATGTATATATGTATGTGTGTGTGTGTGTGTGTGTGTGTGTGTGTGTGTGTGTGTGTATATCCTCTTTGGTTTGCTGCTGTGTTCTATCGCTTGAGCACCATAGTCACGTTGACTTTGTTGTCCGACTTGACGGCGTTTGGCTGCCATCTCTTTTAGAGCCCGCCCCCTCAGACACCTGCAGCTCTCGTCGGCGTGATAAGTCAAGTCAAGCCAAGACCATCCCGAACAAGCCTATTTAAAGTGCCGCCCACCTCGGCCGTTCACGAAAACAAACGATATGTTCATTTGCATATTTAACAATGACTTTCATGCAGACATATAGTAATTGGAATTGTGTTGATAAATGTGTGTGGACAGTGATAATAATTTTATTATAATTTTATTTATTTCAATCATGTTACAATGTTTGACAAAAACGAAACTAAAACCACAAATGAAATGTAAATACAGCAACCGGTCAAACAGGAAGGAGGAGCTGCTGAACTGAAGCCGGTCAGTGAACCAGCTGTTTATAAAACCAAGTGGACGATGCGCTTTTTGTAGTCCATTTTTGTAGTTTATCCAGCGCAGACGCACGTCAATCGCCGGTGCCGATCATCAGCTGTCAATTATCAGCGGCCGCGTTATAATGACGTAGCTTAGTGAAAGTCCGGTCGGATTCTCTGAGCACCGCGGTCGACTTTTCCTAAATCCTTTTGAGTTCTCCTATCGCCTACCCTACCGAGGTCAAGGAATAGGAGTTAGGACTTTATTTTTTGACTATTCGACTGCACCCATTGTGTGCGTGTCGTGGACCGACAAGGATGTAGCCGTTGTGCGCCGTGTTATGCCTTAGGAGACGTAAGTTACGTTGCTTTTTATTGTTGTCTGTTCGGCTAACGTATTAGCTGCATAAATACGCTCTGAACTGGGAGAAACGGTCGCTAAAGTAATGCTGTTTTATCTCATTCACCTGGATGTGCAAAAAGGATCCAAACCTGGAGTTTGTCGTGGCTTTTCAGCAACTAGGAGAGTGTGCCTATTATTGAACTGAATTCTGGTGAGTGGATTTGTTTATTTGTGTGGATGCTTTAGTCGAATCTGACCTGAGGGGTATTCCATCAAACTCGCTTAGCGCAAAGCCGGCACCTTTAGCGAGAGTTGCGTTCCATCAACGTGATTCGAGGCACTCTCCGCTAAGTAACCATGGGAATTTATCCGACCAAACTAGCCTGCCCCGGGGCAGGCTAACCATCAGGCTTACTTTAGCGGGGGTTTCAGAGAAGTCCGTCTGTCTGAAACAACTGTAGCAACAGAAGGTTCCGCCAAGCCTAGTCCTCGTGATTTCATCACGTGAAAGACCAAAAATTACCAAAATTACATATATGAAGTACAAACAGACTATATTTTCATCAAGTGTCTAAGAATACATGCAATTAAAAATATAAAGAAATTGTTTATTTCCTGACCACCGACTGGCCATATTATTACCTAAATACATATGTATTCCACATGTTGTTCATCCTCCAGTTAGGTGAGTGGTGATGCACCTGCCGCCAGATACGGAGGAAGTGTCTTAAACATTTTTTTTTGCTTGCATAATTGTCTTTAGATCAGAGAATTATACCAACATTTTACCTTAAATATGATAAATATGTCATACAATTTCCCCAGAACCCAAATATAACTTGCAAAAACATGATAGGCATAAAGATGTTATTATTAATAGCATGTTATAGATCCCAATGACAAAGGCATTGCTGCATGCAATTGTCAGCCACATGAATTCCTTTCAGGTGAGTTCATTAATAGATTCATTGAATGTATTCATTGAATTGTTGAGATAAATGTGTTGGTCAATGTAGATGCATTTACTAGGCCTATCTAAAAAAAAAGAGAGAGAGTGTTCCAGCTACCAAAAGAAATTTCTCAAACTTCCATAGTCGGGAATTGAACCGTGGTCTGCCGCGTGTGAAGCCGGCTCATTACCTCTACACTATCCTCACGTTAAGGAAATCCTCATCAGTGTTATATTAGAACATGTTACTCTTGACGGAACTTAGCATTTAATCGCTCGGCAATTCTTGCCCAAGCAGCCTCGTGATTTTTATTTATCACTACAGTATTCCCTTTTTGGGTTATGATGGGTTTGTACTCCTCGTACAGTTCCATCAATATTTTTTGCTCTGGTCTTTTCTGCCATTTTCTCGATGATTTGACATTCACGGTTCTGGGCTGGCTTCATATCCCGTGAACGCGCGTAACACACGACAACGTTAACCTGGCTTGAATTAGCCTCAACAAGGCGCGGCTGAAATGCGTTAATGGAATGGGTTTAACCGCAAGTGGAAGTTGGCGTTAGTTCTAACCAGGCTTAACCAGGTAAGCGCCGCCTTAATTAGCGAGTTTGGTGGAATACCCCTCTGCATTAATTAATGGTTTATGTAATGGTACCATTTGTTTACATAATTTGGGGAAGCATTGCGGTTAAATTGAATGAGGTAAATCCAATTTTCGTCCGGAGCAACAGATAAATATTTTGAATGTATTTTCCATGATTTCCGTGTTTATTTAAGAGACAGGCATGAAGTTATAAAATAATTTGTGTATTATTTCAACTTAAAGGCACGTGTAGTCTTTGTCCTCCTCCCTGTGGTGATAGAGTTCAGCAGTGGTGGCGGGCAAAGCCCAGTGGATGACACGATCCTGATTTACATTGAACTGTGACTTTCCTTCAGGAATCTGGTAGGACTGATAAGTGTTAAAGAATGCCTATTAAGGATTATTTTTTTCCCATCACTGGACTGAGCAGAAAAGAAAACCTTGTTACCTGTTGAATGATGCTGTAATTTGAGAATCCATTTCACTTGAAGAGATTGCAAGTTTTGTTTTGGTGATTTGAGTTCTTAAGTTGTGTTGCAAACCAATAAAATAATTATTTAATTAAAGAAACCACAGTGTATCTTAAATAGGATCTAATAGCTTACATTATAAATTCAGTGCTTTAATGAGTTAAAGAAGATGTAAAAACAAATTAGAATCTGATTAAAATAGGTTAAAAGATAATCAAAATTGGCTTAAAAATAAGATTCAAATAGTTCAAAAACCTAATAGGTCAATTTATATTAAAATGGTTTAGAGAATAGCTTTATAAGGGTTTTAAAGGCAATATGTTTTAGAAGACCAATTGTAAATTTATTTCGGAGACCGAATACACTGATTTCTGTTTGTATGTTTTGTTTACATTTTATTTAATTTCATGTCTTCAAGCAACTCATTTTCTATAAAAGTTAACTGTTGTTCATGAGTCTTATTTTCACTTGCTACTTATCTAACTTATGTTTTCTTCTGACACACTAGTCCTATTGATTATTCATTTTTGCTAAAGTTATCTCTCTACCACTCATTGCCAGGTATAGCAATTCGGGGCTGAGACTGGTTACATTAGCATTTCGCGAAATATTTAATATCACAATAGATAGTATCGTGATAATATCATATGCGGACTAATAGTGTAGGGTCATTCCGTGCCAACTCAGCCACCCATGTACATGACACCTCTCAGATTTTGCTGAAAAGCGGTGAAAATATGCCTTATGTTACCAAACGAGGGAATCTGAAGTTTCAGGTCAATATCTCAAATGGTTTGCCCGTGGCGTCCATTTGAATTTCAAGTGCCACACCCCTTTTTGACACATTGGAATTTCACATTTCATTTGTTGGCATTTTTGGAGGCCCATAACTTCTGTTCTAATAGTGATAGAAGGCTGCTCTGTTAGTTCATTGTAATGTGTACTTCACAATTCTACAGGCAGAATCAACATTCCTTACTGTTTGGGTGAGAGGTGGGTCACCAAAGTCCAATTTTTTTTTTGACGGCCAAAATGATTTTTCACTTTTTGGGTGCTCCTAGCACCACGATGAATGATCATATTTATTTTAAAGAGGATTATTTGTTGTATTTGGGACCTTTGCTCTTGCCAAAATGAATTTGAAGGGTATGGTACCACTGGTGGGGGTTTTATGGGGGTCCAAAAACCCTCCCGGGCAGAGGTGACTCTTTTGGAACCCCATATTTGGACCCCCAAATGACCACGTGGGCACTTGATGATCCTAATGGGATTTATACCAGATAAAGATACATGTTTGTTCTTTCTTTTAATGAAATAAAACCTTTGACTATGAAGCTCCTTAATATGAATTTCATTCGTCAAAATGCACCAATGCACTTTTTTTTCCCAGAAGTCTGGAATGTAGATAAGTGAGAATTTAGTGATGATAAAGCATGAAAATACTGGAAATAACTTAGTATTATGCTCAGTGATGGCAAACAATTAAATATTTAGACTGCTGGCCATTCATTTCCTGAACATCACAAATTAACCCCTTATCCCCGATGAAAGAGACCCGCCTGTGACAAGCGACTTGCAGCACGAGCAAGTCTGCAGGCCACTGATGCAAACCATATTCTGACACCAATGGAGATGTTTCAATGGGCAAAAGAAAACATTAAGAACATTACATTCTTCTTTGTTAGTGCAGAAGATATTAAAAAACATGAGGAAACAGGACAACAATCGGATTCAGAACACTTGCAGTTAGATCAGCCACAAAACTACATTTTCCAGCCACGAAAATACATTGCCTGTATCTATGATGATGACTGGTTCATTGGAAACATTGTTGAACGTTCAGATGAACATGGGGACGTTTTTGTGAAATTCATCTATGGATAACTATTATCCAAGAAATTGTGGAAGCAGTAACATAATTTTGTCATGGTCCTTTTGGTCACGTTTGTATTGGCGAGCACTGCGTCCATAGATTAATTTGACAAAAACATCATGTTTATCTGAACGTTCAACAATGTTTCCAATGAACCAGTCATCATCATAGATACAGGCAATGTATTTTCCTGGCTGGTTTTGTGGCTGATCTGACTGCGAGTGTGTTGCCTCCGGGTGTTCTGTATCCAAGTGTTCTGAATCCGATTGTTGTCCTGCATCGACATCTGTGCATATTGTATCCTGTGATATTCTTTTCATCCGTATCTTATTTTTGGAAATTGGTATAAAGCAATGATGCGATCGTGTTCCACTGATCGTTTTGGCCGAGGCGTAACGTCTCTCCAATTTGTACATTTATTCGTGTTTTTTAATATTTTCTGCACTAACAAAGAAGAATGTAATGTTCTTAATGTTTTCTTTTGCCCATTGAAACATCTCCATTTTGCATCAGTGGCCTGCAGACTTGCTCATGCTGCAAGTCTCTTGTCACAGGCGGGTCTCTTTCATCGGGGATAAGGGGTTAATTTGTGATTTTCAGGAAATGAATGGCCAGCAGTCTTAATATTTAATTGTTTGCCATCGTTGAGCATAATACTAAGTTTTTTCCACTATTTTCATGCTTTATCATCACTAAATTCTCACTGATCTACATTCCAGACTTCTGGAAAAAAAAAAAGTCCAAAATGGTGCATTTTGACGAATAAAATTCATATCAAGGAGCTTCATAGTCAAAGGTTTTATTTCATTAAAAGAAAGAACAAATATGTATCTTTATCTGGTATAAATCCCATTAGGATCATCAAGTGCCCACGTGGTCATTTGGGGGTCCAAATATGGGGTTCCAAAAGAGTCACCTCTGCCCAGGAGGGTTTTTGGACACCCATAAAACCCCCACCAGTGGTACCATACCCTTCAAATTCATTTTGGCAAGAGCAAAGGTCCCAAATATAACAAATAATCCTGTTTAGAATAAATCTGATCATTCATCGTGGTGCTAGGAGCACCCAAAAAGTGAAAAATAATTTTGGCCGTCAAAAAAAGAATTGGATTTGGTGACCCACCTCTCACCCAAACAGTAAGCAATGTTGATTCTGCCTGTAGAATTGTGTAATACACATTATAATGAACTAACAGAGCAATTTTCAGCCTTCTATCACTATTAGAACAGAAGTTATGGGCCTCCAAAAATGCCAACAAATGAAATGTGAAATTCCAATGTGTCAAATAGGGGTGTGGCACTTGAAATTCAAATGGACGCCACGGGCAAACCGTTTGAGTTATTGAGATATTGACCTGAAACTTCAGATTCCCTCGTTTGGTAACATAAGGCATATTTTCACCGCTTTTCAGCAAAATCTGAGAGGTGTCATGTACATGATACCCCGATTTTGGCTGTTTTCACATGGAATGACCCGAATCAAATCGTAAAAATTGTCCTTGAATCGAATCGCCAACTTCCTAATCGTTAATCAAATCGAATCGAATCGCTGTGAAGCCAAAGATTCACACCCCTAATGTTGACTAAATGATTGTACATCGTATCATGACTTAAGTATCATGATAATAACATATCGTGAAGATATCATATTGTGACTTAGGGGCTGTTTACACAACGTTTTCAACATAATCAGCTATAGCATTTTTATGTTCTGTTCATTTACATGACCTACAGTAGCACCTCAAACAGTCTCCCATGCATGAACACTGTACCTGAGGACACTTCCAAAGGCCCCTGTGCTTTCCGCAGCTCCTTGACTCCATCCAGGAACTCTCGGCCTCCGGCTTTCTCCAGGGCGTTGCCTGAAATCAGCACAGCAGCAGGTGAACACGAGACTGGACGGGCAGAGGGAAGTGTGAAAATGTGTTAAGACCTAAATGAATAGATGAACATGTCCTCCTCACCCACTCCGTCTTTGAGGTCCATCTCTGCATTCGTCGGGTTAATTATCCCCTCCACTTTGATCGTTCCAATTTTGCTGATTTCACTCTCTGTTAGTGAAAGCTGTGGATTCACAGTCATCAACACAGTGTGAGAAAACAGCTGCTGGAGCTTTCTCACTCCGTCTATGTGGTGAATGTTGTACATTAGACTGATATGGTGGTTGGCCGACACAGTCGCCATTCTTATGATTACATATTTAATATGGTGTATCGATGTATCTCTGGATTTAGTTGTTGTTGATTGATGATTCAGATCCAAATCTTGACATTTGAATGCAAAGTATTTGAATTCTAGATGTGTTAGATATTCATAATGAATGCCCTGTATTTGCTTGAAACCCTGTTCTTGTGCTGCCCTGACCCTTTCAGTTAGCCTGTGAATCGCTGATGTTAATTACTAATGCTAATCGCTAGCATAGACATATCCCAGCCTTGCATGTAAACTCATATTCACAAATGTTTGTACGAGTTTAAACTGTATCTGCCACTATAACAGACCTTTACAGCACTGACGTTAAAACATCATCATAACCATAGCCAGCATGCTAGCATTAGCAGTTAACAATAGTGGCGAGTGCTATGGCAACGATACTGTGTGGTTTAGTTACTCTTTACCATGAATTACGTCTAATGGGTCATTTAATTTGCCATCAGCAGTTTCAGTTCACCTACATGTTACCTTTTGACCAAGGAAGAGGCTCTTTGCCGACAGGATGGTGAATCCGTCTCCAGGACCGTCTTCCACCGTGGAGTTCGGTACAGACTCGTTTTCTGTGCTCTTTGCCGGATGGAAAAAATACTTCAGTTATAATAGAGCATTTCACAGCACAGGCAGACAGTAAGTGAGTTGAGAATCAAGAGGTGTCAAGGATCAAAACATGGCGTCCAGTTTTTTTTCTCAAATTCTTGGGTTTGTTTAAATTCTTTGATCTGACATTTCAGGTTCTTGTGGAATATTCTATTAAATTAAATAAAGCTGTGGCCTTAATGGCCCCCGTCTCCATGGGTTGACTGACCTTTGGCTTGCGGCCTCGTTTGCCTTTAACCTTTTTGAAGGTTTTGATGGGTTTCTTGCTCTTTGAGCGTTCCTCCTTCTTCTCTGGGATGGACGCCTGGGTGTCTGTTTTCACTCGGCTTCCCCTCTTCTTGGACAGCAGTTCTGGGTGGATCCGAGGCAGAACCCCTCCATTTGATATGGTCACCCCCCGTAGAAGCTGATGGAGAAAACATTACCCAAACAAACATAAGCAGTGTCTCAATTCAGAGGCGCCATCTATAGAGTGATGGCATCACAGCAGCTGAGACAAGGCCGTCCTATTTCTAAGAGTTCTTCAAATGCTGCCCAGAAATGTTCTTTTGGAGGATCCAACTGGTGGACTATTATTTTTTTGGACCATTTGCCTTTATTAACGGAGAGGACAGTGACAGAGTGGAATAGGGCTCTTGGAATATAATTCAAATAGTAAAAAAATCTGTACTATTCGAATGCTGAAATTAGAATAACATTTTTTTTAGTAAACATGTTTCTAACGTTAGCAAATCTCGCCCTCCTGTTCTTGGCCTACCCGCTTAATCGGATGCTTTTGACACATGAAGTCTGATGAACAATAAAGTTTTCTGAATCACAATCTCACTATCAGAAATAGGAGATAACCGCCGGCAGCACTCGGTGAGATGAAACAAAGATATGGACGGATGACAAAGATGCATCCATGCTGCTTACTGCTAGCTAGATCGACCCGCGTCTCCATCAGCTGATTCATCTGGAACGAGACCGACAGCAGGATGTACGTGACAACGTGAAAGTAGAGCTGATGAGATGAGGAGGGGGCGTAGCCATGGCAACGGGGACACAGCGTTCCCAGGAGAACACAATGTGGTTGTTTCACTTTCTTAATTATTACTTATCTAGAAAGCTGTCAGCTGTTGGTAATTCAACATATTTATTGGTAATGTTTTTGGAACGCCCTCTAGTGGACAGGAAGTAAAACAACCACATTGCCGATAATGGCGTTGGCAACATATAAGCCTGTGTAGTGTATTTAATATTAATAATAGGCTGAATTTGAGCATTAAATATTAAAATATAATCAAAATATTGAAAAACAAATGTAATAATATTATAGAGGAACATTGACAGCTCTAGAGTGGAAGGGGTAGAGAGAGAGGGAATGATTTACAGCAAAGGTCCACAGGTCGGGACTCAAACTATGGACTGCTGCAGTAAGGACTCAGCATTAGTGTATGGAGCCACCTATACCAACGGAGCAGTGTCTGAGGTAACTTGTGTTTGATGTGCAAACAGATGTGACATGACTGATTGTTCCAGCTGAGGTTTAACAGTTGGCGTTTTTACACAGAGATCCCACCATAATCATGGAAAGAAGAGCCCTCCATATGCCACGATTGCAATCGTGCTAGTGATTAAACCGCTGTTCTCTGGTTTGTGTTTGTAGAGCTGTCGGACATCGGCGATATTGAATGGAGGTCCAACCTGCATATGACTAAACATCAAACACTTTGATCTATTGATCACACACTGTTCTACACTTTAAAAAATGTTGTGATTTTAGTATTTTGTGTATTTTATTCTTATTGTATTATTTGCCAAAATAAACACTTTTTCTGAAGAGACATGTCTGCTATGCTTGAAATAAGCGCTGCTGGGGAAACATCAGACGTATACAGTGACGTAATGACGTGGCTCTCTGGGCTCTCTAGCCGGTGGAAACGCAAACAGGTTCTCGGACGGTTCGCAAGTTGAACCAACTGCGAACCAGCACGGGCACTGGCCCGTTTCTTGAACTAGGTTTGCGTTGGTGGAAAAGTGGGTATCAGAGGCAGAAGGATTCTGCCACCCCATTCTGTCTGTACCTTTTATAATAACGGTGCGGGAAAAAAAAGTAGTGATACTCCCACATCGATTAGGCAGTAGAAGGGGATACGGTATTAGGGTGCCATTATATTAGCTGACACTAGGGATGAAACAGTTCTCAATATGATATTGAACCGTGCGGTACGCCATGCATTGTTCAATACGCACTTGTGAATTGAGGTATTCCGGTTTTGCAATAACATTTCATGTTTCCATGCTTTGTATTTCTCTGTGAATTGGTTCTGTTGGAGCTTAAGAGGAGCACTTGAACACCCTGCCGAGTAAATATCACAGTGCGGACGTTTATCGCAAAAGATTTGCAGCCCTTGTCTGTAGTTAGAGATGCGGCTTCCGTCACCGAATCAAAACACTCGATCCACGCTACGCTGCCATCGCGCACATTTTTCAGCACTAATGTAATTCCATCCATCCGTTGTCTACCACTTATCCTGTATTCAGGGTCTGGGGGGGCTGGAGCCGATCCCAGCTGTCATTGGGTGAAGGCAGAGTTCATCTGGACAGGTAACCAGTCTATCACAGGGCTGACATGTAGAGACAGACAGGTAACCAGTCTATCACAGGGCCGACATGTAGAGACAGACAGGTAACCAGTCTATCACAGGGCTGACATGTAGAGACAGACAGGTAACCAGTCTATCACAGGGCTGACATGTAGAGACAGACAGGTAACCAGTCTATCACAGGGCTGACATGTAGAGACAGACAGGTAACCTGTCTATCACAGGGCTGACATGTAGAGACAGACAGGTAACCAGTCTATCACAGGGCCGATGTGTAGAGACAGACAGGTAACCAGTCTATCACAGGGCCGATGTGTAGAGACAGACAGGTAACCAGTCTATCACAGGGCGACATGTAGAGACAGACAGGTAACCAGTCTATCACAGGGCTGACATGTAGAGACAGACAGGTAACCAGTCTATCACAGGGCTGACATGTAGAGACAGACAGGTCCATCCTGCATGTCTTTGGACTGTGGGAGGAAACCGGAGAGAACCCACGCTTACATGCACACTCCATACAGAAGGAACCTGAACCCGACCCAGGAATTGAACCCAGGACCCTCTGGCTGTGAGGTGACAGTGCTACCCACTACACCACCGTGTAGCCCCTAACGTAATTCCTGACGTCTATAAAACAACAGAAAGGCATTGACGTGGAACTGGCTAAAACACATAGTCTAATACTGACCCGGATAGTTGGAGCTCTAACAGTTATCTCACTGTGACGGTCCGCTGTATGTCGGAGATGAAGAGCAGTACTCCAAACCGTCCCCTGTATGAACGTCATGTAAGCACTCACTTGGAAGAGAAACGGACCAACGCAGTCACTGAGTGGAAGGTGGAGAGGCCAAACATAACATTTATTTTTATTTTTTTTACATATTTATTTATTGTATTAAACAATACCCTTGAATTTGTCTGAATGTAAAAAAAAATGATTTTCTCATAATCAAAATAAATAAATCATTTTTCTCCTTGCGCACAAAATGTGTACCGAAACAGAACCGAATCCGTGACCCAAGAACCGAGGTATGTATTGAACTGTGGACACACACACACACCAGGAAAAAAAAAAAACCTCAGGACTATTTTTAATGGATGTTTTTAATTTTTAAAGTAGGCCAACTCATGGAGGTCAAGGGTTATGGCTTTGAAAGCAACATTAAAATGTCTTGTGTGGAGAGTTTACAGGGTTTTTCCTGGCTCAAATTGAGGCAGAGGTGGTACCATCCTGACCATAGATCCAGTCGGCAACCTGGGAACGCCCCCGGGAATGCCCAATTCACGTGATACCCGAGGGGGAAAACTAACCCTAAACAGACGAGACGTGTGGGATGGTGTATTGGTGCAGTTGGATTAAGTCAGGTGGCACAGCAAGCAGTCTGCAATTCTGCAATTATTATATTTGCATTCAACATTTTTGTTCAACCAGAGTGTATTCAAGATCACAAGGAGAGAGTGACTTATTAAGGTGCTGGTTGATGGAAATGATCAGGGTCCAGAAAAATATGGCTGGAAAATGATGAGCATCACATTAATAGCTACAGATACTGTAAAACACTACAACGACATATGAGTGCATATATTGTCTTATTTTATCAAGTAAAATATAAGTTATAGGTTTACTCAACAGCAGTTAACTCAAAGTTCCACATCTTATCAAAAACAATCCTCCCCCCCGGGGAGGGGGGGCAAACGGGCTTTGGCCGGTTGTACATACGTCATCACGTCCTAATACTACACACACATGGCGTGATGTTGTTTTTAAGGAGCGCCGTCTCTGCTTATATTTCTCGACAACACTCGACCTGCATCAGCGCATGTGCGCACGAGCGGATCTGTGCGAGCAGGCAGCGCGAGCGCAGCGGGTTTTGGACGGAGACACACAGCGGCATTTTTATTATGTAAAAATAAATAATAATGTAATGTAATAAAATAAATATTATGGACCCTATGGACCGGTTCCGCTCACACCACGAGTCTGAAGAGTGCAACAGCTTATCAAAATACAGTGTCAACTCTGTGTTTTCAAAGTAGAAAGCGACATCGTGGTGGTTTAACGAGGCGGAACGGTTGATACAGCGCCCCCATAAGGGCGCAATGCAGCAACTGCAGTTAAAATGACATCCATAGCTGGGGGCAGAGCGATATGGCGGCACAAAATTAAGAAAAAAGCTGGGGGCGGCACGAAATTAGCTGGAGGCGGCCGCCTCGCAATTTTGAACGCAGGAAAAACCCTGGTTTATGCCACTTGAACAAAGTTAATGACCAGATTGGGTCATTATTTCTGGTGAAGCCCTGATTTAAATAAGAATGTACACTCAGAACTATCTCCAAATTCCCAAACCTTTATTGTTTATTATTTTACTTAAGTTATGTATCTTGTGTGATGGTCAAGGTTTTTGTTGCTCCTCTGTTTTCCCCCTCCCCTTTTGCTTTCTGTTTCAGGTCGGGGCAGGAGGCGTGGCTTGTTTCCCAGACTGAGATCAGACACACCTGGCTAGCATCTCAAGCAATCACCACACCTCCATTTAAACCCTGTCATGACTTCACCATGTTGCCAGATGATTACGTTCCCGTCCTGCGTGAGCTCTACCAGTTTTTTGTCACCTGCTCACTCATCGCGACAGCCTGCCTGCCTCCTGCCTCTGCCCTCCGGTTTTTTGGAGTAGGGTGTTGTGTGTTTTTTGTGCTAAGAGGAATAAAAACTTTGAACTTGCTCTCATCAACGGTCTCCTGCATTTTCTGGTCCAAATCCCGGCCCATAACATCTTGTGTGTTAAAGTGTTATTTCATTTTAGTTAATTTATATTTATTTACTCACTTGGTTACATCATTAGTAAGTAGTAGTTAATTTATTGCCAAGTCTGTCCGTTTATATTTCTTCTGAACAGAAACAAATACCAATGTATCGAGGGCTTACATTCAGATTGTGAGATGACTCAATAATATCTAACAATTGGTTCCTAACGGATTAATAAGATAGGCGGAGATAGGCGCCGCAAGGCGTCCAGTGCGGTAACGCAAACAATCCCGGAGAAGCTGGCGGGAGCCCCGGGGAGAGTTCTCTTTTCTTTGTGAAGGGCAGGGCGCCCTGGAATGGGTTCGCCCCGAGAGAGGGGCCCGCGCCCTGGAAAGCGTCGCGGTTCCGGCGGCGTCCGGTGAGCTCTCGCTGGCCCTTGAAAATCCGGGGGAGAAGGTGTAAATCTCGCGCCAGGCCGTACCCATATCCGCAGCAGGTCTCTGTTAGATCAAGGCCGGTAAGGGAAGTCGGCAAATCAGATCCGTAACTTCGGGATAAGGATTGGCTCTAAGTGCTGGGTCTTCAAAAATACAGCTGTAAAATTCGGTAGTCGCACACGTGCTACTAATTGCATTTCACAATTCGCACTGGACTATCTTGAGTAGCATTTGCGACGAGGTGCTCGCACTGTCGAGCACTGGTGTTACCTCAATGTAGGTTTGCTTATTCATGTTGTCTGTTCAGTCTAGTCTGGTTGATGGGTGCTAGGCTATGCTAACATTGTAGCTGCTCCATCAACACTCCAAATAAGGTCATCTAGCCATAAATACAGCAGAGAACTTGTTGTTTGGACCACAGACAGTCTCTGGTTTCTCCACATAGTCTGGTCTGGTCTCTGGACTCATGTGAGCTACTATCGTAGACCTCTGGGGGACCACAGACCCAGGAGATTTATTTCCTCCATTTATCATTCAACAACGACAGGAGGACAATCTCAATGCTTGAGTTTAAATATTGTAATACATCATTCCTATCGCTCACATCCGGCACAAATTGCATGGACTTTGTATGCTATAGCGCCACATGAAACATTTTCTTTGTGTTTGGTGTGAACATAACTTTGAGCAATTTTCTCCATAGTTTGATCGTCTTATCGCTACCCTGTAGTAGTTGTACTGTACTGTGGTTCTTTAAATGTAAATTGTGGTTCTGTTTCTAGGATTCACCCAAAACCAGTTGTGAGTTGTCTTCCATCCAATCTACTGACTCGCCTCCATGGGAAGAGGACAACGGTGTTTGTAGGTGTATGTATTGAGTCATTGTCTGAGTGAGGGGAGTCTACCTGCAGTGAAACAGGTGAGCTCACAGGCTGATAGACCTACGATAATACGTGTGTGTGTGGGAGACTCGACAGATAAGACTGCACTCGACTGGCTCACCTCCTACCTCACCAACAGACAACAGTTCGTCTCCTTCTCCGGCCACACATCCACCCTCTCCCCGGTCACGCAGGGGGTCCCCCAAGGCTCAGTCCTCGGCCCCCTCCTCTTCATCTGCTACCTCTTCCCCCTTGGTCACATCATCCGCAACCTCAACCTGGACTATCACTGC
This sequence comes from Eutrigla gurnardus, assembly GCF_963514095.1. Classification (NCBI taxonomy): domain Eukaryota; kingdom Metazoa; phylum Chordata; class Actinopteri; order Perciformes; family Triglidae; genus Eutrigla; species Eutrigla gurnardus. The sequence continues at coordinate 26,756,011 of NC_139925.1, forward strand.
TACGCCGACGACACCCAGATCTATATCAGCACCAAATCCACCCAGAACCCTCCCCTCACCCACATCGAAACCTGCATCTCCACAATAAAAACATGGCTGACTCACAACTTCCTCAAACTCAACAGTGATAAAACAGAGCTCCTCCTCATAGGCACCAAATCCACCCTCAGCAAAACCGGACCCATCTCACTCACCATCGACACCTCGACCATCACTCCCTCCCCCCTGGCACGCAACCTTGGCGTTATCCTGGACCCCACCCTCTCCTTCGATCACCATGTCAGCTCCGTCATCAAGACCTCCTACTTCCACCTCCGCCGCATCGCCAAAATCCGACACTGCCTCTCTCCCCCTGCTGCCGAATCCCTCATCCACGCCTTCATCTCCTCCCGCCTCGACTACTGTAACTCCCTCCTCACCGGCATCACTTCCCACTCCCTCCATAGACTTCAAATGGTCCAGAACTCTGCTGCCCGCCTCCGCACCCACACCCGGTCCCGTGAACACATCACTCCCGTCCTCCACTCTCTCCACTGGCTCCCCATCAAACAGCGCATCAACTTCAAGATCCTCCTCCTCACCTTCAAAGCCCTCCACCACCTGGCCCCCCCCTACCTGTCTGACCTCCTCATTCCCCACCGCCCCACCCGTGCCCTCCGATCCTCCTCCACTCTCTCCCTGACAACACCCACATCCAGACTCAAATCCTTCGGCGACCGAGCCTTCTCCCGTACTGCACCCCGACTCTGGAACTCTCTCCCCCCATTTACATTTACATTTAGGTCATTTAGCAGACGCTTTTGTCCAAAGCGACTTACAATAAGTACATTTGTCAAAAGAAGGAAACAAAGAAACCACGACGTATCATTGCCGATGCAGTAAGAGCTAAAAATAGAACAAGTGTTAGGTCCTCATCTGAGTAACGTAGTACGTTAAGAGCGACAGTGCTATGATCAGAGTGCTATAGGTAAGGTTTTTTTTTTTGGGGGGGGGGGGGGGGGGGGGGCGGGTGTTAGTGGGTCATGCTATGTAGAGTCGAGGTGAAGTCTGAACAGGTGAGTCTTCAGCCTTTTTCGGAAGATGGCAAATGACTCTGCTGCCCTTACATTGGTCGGGAGTTCGTTCCACCACTGAGGCGCCAGAACAGAGAAGAGTCTTGACTTTGCTGAGCGACATTTGTTTGATTTCAGCGATGGTGGTACCAGCCGGCCAGCTGAGTTAGAGGAGCGAAGTGCTCGCTTCGGGGCATGAGGTTTGACCAGTGTTTGAAGGTAGATGGGTGCCATTCCATTGATGGCCCTGAAGGCCAGTGCCATCGTCTTGAATTGGATGCGTGCTGCAACAGGGAGCCAGTGGAGGTCACGGAGGAGGGGGGTCACATGGGAGAATTTGGGTAGATTGAAGATAAGGCGTGCTGGTAATGGTTTAATCGCAGAGGCCGGGAGTCCGGCCAGGAGAGAGTTGCAGTAGTCAAGGCGGGAGATGACCAGTGCTTGGACCAAGAGCTGCGTTGCATCCTTTGTGAGGAAGGTCCGAATCCTGCGGATATTGTAGAGGGCAAATCTGCAGGATCGGGCCACAGCAGTGATGTTGGGGGTGCAGGATAGTTGATCATCGAGGATTACACCCAGGTTCCTCGCAGTTGAGGAAGGAAATACTGTGATGCCCTCAACAGTGACCGACAGGTCCATGCGAGGGCAGTCTTTCCCTGGGATGAAGAGGAGTTCGGTTTTATTCAGGTTAAGCTTGAGGTGATGTGCAGTTGTCCAGACAGAGATGTCAGCCAGACAGTCAGAGATGCGAGTTGCAATGTGAGCGTCAGAGGACGGGGGAAAAGAGAGGAACAGCTGGGTGTCATCAGTGTAGCAATGGTAGGAGAATCCATGCGATGTGATAACAGAACCTAGTGATCTGGTGTATAGTGAGAACAGAAGTGGTCCTAATACTGAGCCTTGAGGGACACCCGTGTCCAGAGAGCAGGGTTTGGACATAGTGATGTCCATGTGACCTGAATAGGGCTGTTCGATTTTGGCCAAAAATAAAATCCCGATTTTCTTCTCTCAAAATCCGATTTTCGATTACGATTACGATTATTTTGTGAAATGACAAAAGGCAAAGAAATTATTTCAAATATGCTGTTTTTTATTGAACATTTTGCAAATAATTTCCCTATTGGCATTTGAGTGCAAACCTTGCTCTTATTAAACAAAAAATCCCTCAAGGGATTAATATAAAGAACAATTAATGAACTTTTGTCATCTGGCTTTGCTCCATGTTATCTTCTTGTAGACCTCTTGTAAACAAAAAAAACAAAAAAACAATCCCTTTGGGATTAAGAGAAAAACCTCACTTTCACATGTATCTTAAGGTGTGTCCATTAAACAAAAATGAATGAATAAAGTGCAGAACTTTAACTTTTTGAAAAATCGATTTTACCATTTTCAGTTTTTAACATCGTCCTAACTACATAATCGCGATTACGATTTAAAATCGATTAATCGAACAGGCCTAGACCTGAAAGGTGCGGTTTGTCAGGTATGATGTAAACCAGGTGAGAGCAGAGTCGGTTATGCCAAGTTCAGCCAGAGTGGAGAGGAGAATTTGGTGGTTGACTGTGTCGAATGCAGCAGATAGGTCAAGGAGAATGAGAACGGAGGAGTTGGATGATGTTTTGGCGTCTCGCAGGGACTCGGTCACCGTGAGGAGGGCCGTCTCAGTGGAGTGGGCAGTCCTGAATCCTGATTGGTTAGGGTCTAGGAGGTTCTTCCGCAAGAGATAGGATGACAGTTGGTTGTAGGCAGCACGTTCCAAGGTTTTAGAGAGGAATGAAAGAAGAGATACAGGTCTGTAGCTTTGGATGTCAGTAGCATCAAGGGTGGGTTTTTTCAGGAGAGGCTTCACGATAGCGGTCTTAAAATCCGCTGGAATGACACCTGAGGTGAGGGAGGAGTTGATCAGGGTGGTGAGGAATGGCAAGATGTCGTGTGAGATGTCCTGGAGAAGAGAGGAGGGAATCGGGTCAAGGGAGCAGGTGGTGGCACGGTTAGATGTAACAAGTGCGTGAACGTCTTCAGAGGTGAGGGGGCTAAAGCTGGTAAGACCATCCGAGTTGAGAGTTGGGGGAGATGTCTTCTGGGAGGGAATAGGCGTGAATGAGGAGCTGATGTCATTTACTTTCTTGGTAAAGTAAGTTGCAAAGTCATCGGCAGTAAGGGAGGAGGGAGGGAGAGGGGTAGGAGGGGTGAGGAGGGAAGAGAACATGGAGAAGAGTTTCCTGGGGTTGGAGGCAGAAGAGTTGATCTTTGCCAGGTAGAAGGCAGATTTAGCTAACCCCATCTGTCCGCGACTCACCCTCACTCCTCACATTCAAGTCCCGGTTAAAAACATACCTCTTCTCCCAAGCCTACAACCTCCCCTACCCATAGCCGGTCTCTCCATCACCTCACTCATTAATGTCTCACTGTGTACTGTCTCTCCCTCGTCTCCCCCTGTATGTCTCTACACTGTTTCTTTTGTGTCCTTGTAAGCGTCTTTGGGTTATTGAAAAGCGCTATATAAATTAAATGAATTATTATTATTATTATTATCATGTTCATTTTAGAAACTAAATATGACGCATGCTTATATCAGCTACGCTCTCAGAATAAATGGAAGAATCCCAAACCTCAGTATCCCAAACCTTGTATTGCCTTGGTTGGCTACACTTTTTTAAAAAATCAGCAGAATTATAAAGTTAATTGAACTACTAATACATATTTAAACAAAATAACAGAGAACCTGTCAGATCTAAAACTTCAATAACATTCAGTAAAAATGGTTCTTTGTAGACTTACAGAAATTGTATAGAGCCTATTTAGACCGATGGTTCTTTGGCAGAGGATGCAGCCTTAGCGTTCTATAGAGAACCTTGCTGTTTTATGCAGAACACTAATGAACCCTTCTACTCCGCTGTAACACTGGTCTGTGGTTTGAAAGTAAAATAAAATAGAAACATGGAGGTAAGCAACGACAGCAACAACACATTGTGACTGAGTGTGAGAGGCTGGCTTCCTGAGTACATGATGATGTCATCTTCAGCAGCTTGATCACCACTGACTCCCTGAAAAGTAAAAGGTGTGCACCCAAACATGAGGAGGCCGGTTACCTGGTTGAGCTCCTCGTCATTGGCCACAGCCAGCTTGATGTGCCTGGGAGTTATTCTGCCTTTCTTGTTGTCCCGTGCTGCGTTTCCTGCCAACTCCAAGATCTCAGCTTCGAGAGAAAACACAGAGTGGAAAGCCGTCAAACAAACATTGTGTGTTCTGGTATTTAAACTTGTTTACTTTCCACTCCCAGCACATCAAGAAAATATAACAGTGTAGACAAAACCCGGCATAAATGTGGACATAGACACACGGTGGAGCGAAGAAACAGAAATAAACTGCTGTTTTCCCTTTTCAGATCCTCTTTGTGTTGCTGATTTAAGGCCCAGGAAACGTAAGGTGCTTTCACACTTGGTCCCTTTCAGCCTTTTAATTAAACTCCGAGCGATTAGTCCTAGTTTTTTTGTTCATATGTGAACACACCAAGAGACCTCAGACCCTCTGAAATGAGCCGTACTCAGACCGCCTCAGGAGGTGGTCTGAATATGGTTCACTTCAAGTCCATGTTCCACTTCTCTTAAACTATTCACAGGTTCACTTTGGCCTCCAATATGGTAGCTTGCCGTCAGAGACGTACCGTCTGATCAGCCGTGTTCATAATGGGCAGATAGAAATATGCATAAGCATTAACGCTTTCTAGTCACCAATCCACAATTTGAACAAGAAATGGGTGAACTCATCAGGAGCTGCTGGTGGGGAGCTCAGTCCTAATTGAATAAAAATATTGGAGCTAACAACGTTTAAAGAGGTTGCATTGAGTTACATGATGATGCATTCAGGCTCTATTCAGTAACAAACAGTATTGGGTGAAAATGTTATTATGCTTTGTTCAAATGTAATGTTGTACAAGAATAAATAAATCCAGTTGTTTAAAGGAGATGTTTTCACATGAATAAATGAATATAGATATTTTAGAGAGAAAGCTCAGAGTTCTGGAAGCAACACTGAACTTGTCATCAACCAGCAGAGTGATGAAGGGAGGAGCTATAGTGAAGAGAAACAGGACTGAGGCCCAATCAGAGCTGAGGTGGACCAGAAACACAACTGAGTCCCTTTAAAGGACCAGTCTCGTTCTGACTCAGCAGAGGTTCCTCCTGTCCTCAACACATCTGATGTGTGCATCAGCGTCTGCAGTGTTTACCTTTGTAGAGCTCAGCCTCCCTGTTTTTACCTCCTTTCACTGCCATTCACTACATGTCTGCATGAAAGTCATTGTTATATATGCAAATAGGCATAGTGTTTGGTGTCATGAATGGCTGAGGTGTGCGGCACTAAATGTTCTCTCACAAAGAATTGTGGGTCGGCGGCGTAATCTCCTTTCCTTTCGTATAGGAAGGTCCGTTGCATCCTATGCTAAAGGAGCTCTGAAAGAATGATTGGAGCTCCTTTCCTTTGCATTTAGAGAATTAAACAGATCTTATCATGGCGGCCACTTGTTAACTTCTGGGTCGCTTCTTCAGTTAGGAACCTTCCTAAGTGAAGAAGACTATTCCACCACAGCCAGGCTGGAATTATGTTTATAAATGTATGTGGTTAGTGATAATAATTTAATGTATTTGTATATATTTATTTCAATCATGTTACAGATGTTTTAAAAAAACAAATGAAATGAAATGTAAATACAGCAAACGGTCAAATAACAAATTATTGTTTATGAACAACATTCATAATCAACATGAACAAATATTACATCTCCAAAAAGGAGTGAAATAAAAGTTATCCCTCCAAACAATTAATAACTTAATTTATCATATAAACTCTTGTGACTGGAAGCCTAGATTCCTTTTTTTATGCCAGTTCCAACCTTGAAAGTTAAATCATATTCGTGAGCTGACTGTCCATATTTAAGATTAGCTGAATGGTTAAATTCACATTAATACAGTGTTGGTCTGTTGGTTTACAGAGTTGATTTAACAGCAGCAGGAAGAAGGAGCTGCTGGACCTGAAGCCATCAGTGAACCAGCTGCTTATAAAACCAACAACATGTGGAGAAGTGGACAACACGCTTTTCGTAGTCCATTATTGTAGTTTCTCCAGCGGAGACGCACGTCAATCACCGATAATCAGCTGTCAATCATCATCAGCGTTATAATGATGTAGCTTAGTGAAAGTCCGGTCGGATTCTCTAAACACCGCGGTTTTCTTTTCCTAAATCCTTTTGAGTTCTCCTTCCAACTTTCCTTAACCCAGAGACGTTTTCCCCAGAGGTCAAGGAATAGGCATTGGGACCAAATCTTTTAAACTATTTTACCGCAGCCTAGCTTGTATGATGCTCAACATGGTTTCAATTCAACGTAGAGAAGAAAAAACTGGTCAGAGGGCAACTTCCCAACATGTCCCAGTATGTATATGGGGAAGACGTACTGGGAGAAGTTGAAAATCATTAATTTATGGCAACTCTTGAGTCGTGCCACTTACTTATTACAAGATGCCTCTTGTTGTTCAACCCATAGACTGTACATAAGAAGCACATAACATGTACATAACATGGTGACGTTACTCGTTGGTTTGTGGACTGTGGTTTTGAAGTCTTGGGCTGCAGTTGAATAGTCAAAAAATAAGGTCCTAACTCCTGTTCCTAACTCCTATTCCTAACTCCTATTCCTTGACCTCTGGGAAAAACGTCACAGGGTTAAGGAAAGGCGATAGGAGAACTCAAAAGGATTTAGGAAAAGTCGACCGCGGTGCTCAGAGAATCCGACCGGACTTTCACTAAGCTACGTCATTATAACGCTGCTGATGATTGACAGCTGATGATCGACACCTGCGATTGATGCGTCTCTGCTGGAGAAACTACAATAATGGACTACAAAAAGCATGTTGTCCACTTCTCCCCATGTTGTTGGTTTTATAAGCAGTTCGTTCACTGACCGGCTTCAGTTCAGCAGCTCCTCCTTCCTGTTTGAACGTTTGCTGTATTTACATTTCATTTGTGGTTTTAGTTTCGTTTCTGTCAAATTTTAAACATGATTCAAATAAATAAAAATAGAATTAATATAATTATAATTAAATTATTATCACTGTCCACACACATTTATCAACACAATTCCAATTACTATATGTCTGCATGTCATTGTTAAATATGCAAATGCACATATTGTTTGTTTTCAAAGGAGCTCTGAAAGGATGCATTGGAGCTCCTTTCCTTTGCATTTAGAGAATCCGAACGGCTCTTATCATGGCGGCCACTTGTTTCCTTCCGGGTCACTTCTTCAGTTAGGAACCTTCCTAAGCAAAATAGACTATTCGACTGCACCCGTAAGTTCAGCATTTTGGCTGTCGCCATCTTGGATTTTTACAACCAGTGAAGGAAGTGACCATATTTGGACTGTGGAGGAGCGACGGGTGGATCGGATGAACACAAGCAGCAGAGCAGCACATTTCGTGACCATGCTACCAATGTAATCAGTTACTAAAATGACTTTAACACTTAGCTGTAGAGTTGACCTTGAATTATGAAGCTAACTTTGTTAGCAGCTTCACACCAGAATCCAGATGGATCCAGATCCAGTAAGGGTGCCATCAGATCCACCCCTCGCTTCCTTAACTGGTTGCAAAAATTCCAAGATGGCGACGGCCAAAATGCTGAACTCAAGGGGTGCAGTCGAATAGTCAAAAAATAAGGTCCTAACTCCTATTCCTAACTCCTATTCCTTGACCTCTGGGGAAAACGTCACGGGGTTAAGGAAAGGCGATAGGAGAACTCAAAAGGATTTAGGAATAGTCGACCGTGGTGCTCAGAGAATCCGACCAGACTTTCACTAAGCTACGTCATTATAACGCGGCCGCTATTGATTGACAGCTGATGATCGGCACCGGCGATTGACGTGCGTCTGCACTGGAGAAACTACAATAATGGACTACAAAAAGCGCATCGTCCACTTCTCCACATGTTGGTTTTATAAACAGCTGGTTCACTGACCGGCTTCAGGTCCAGCAGCTCCTCCTTCCTGTTTGACCGGTTGCTTTATTTACGTTTCATTTGTGGTTTTAGTTTCGTTTTTGTCATTTGTAAAATGATTGAAATAAATAAAAGTATCATTAAATTATTATCACTGTCCACACATTTATCATCACTATTCCAATTACTATATGTCTGCATGAAAGTCATTGTTAAATATGTAAATGCACATATCGTTTGTTTTCATGAACGTCCGAGGTGTGCAGCACTTTAAATGTTGCTCTCGCAAAGAATTGTGGGTCGGCGTAATCTCCTTTCCTATCGCATAGGAAGGTCCGTTGCATCCTATGCTAAAGGAGCTCTGAAAGGAAGCATTGGAGCTCCTTTCCTTTGCATTTAGAGAATTCGAACAGCTCTTATCATGGCGGCCACTTGTTTACTTCCGGGTCACTTCTTCAGTTAGGAACCTTCCTAAGCAAAAAAGACTATTCGACTGCACCCATCGCTTCAAATCCGTAGTACACAAACCAATGGTGACGTTACCATGACAATGTACACTTCTAATATACATTATCTGGGTTGAACAAAAGAATAGTTGCGTATAAGATATAATTTCCACATACATCAGCACAGTGAACATGTGCAGTTATGTTTACAGCTAAAACATGCTACATGCCTGTTACAGCTGGTATGTATGGAGCTCGAGTCATGTGATCACCCTACCTGCCAGGTACTCGATCACTGCTGCCATGTAGACTGGTGCCCCCATGCCAATGCGGTATTTGTGCGTTCCGGTACGCAGGTACCTCATCATCCTTCCCACGGGGAAGATGACGCCTGCCCTGGCTGAACGGGACAGTTTGGTGGCCTTCTTCTTTCCTCCTCTGGCTGACATGCTGCTCTGGAAGCAGAGTGAATAACACACATCACACACGCTACATAAACATACCACGTGAAAGGTTCATTCTCTTGATTGTGAAAAGATCAGTCCACATAGACAGATGTGTCCAGGTTTTGGCACCATGATACAATGGCAGTAAATAGAATGTTGTTTGTATTAGTCACAGCATTGAAAATTACATCTTAAAAAATGATCAGGAAGATCTTTTTCCAGAAACAGTGTCCCAATAATCTCTGGATAGTCATTTCATTGGGACCATTTCCTGAAAACGGTACACACACTTTCGATTTATATTCTAGGCTTTTCAATTTGAAGAAACCTAAAGAATTTAAATGTTATCAATTTCAAAACCGAGACAATTAAATTAAATTCTAAGTCTTCCAATTTCAAGACCACAACAATTAAAATTAAATACAATTTTGTAACCTAAACAACTAAAATAAATTCTAGATTTTCGATGACAAATAAAACTAAAATGACAGTCACAGCCACTTTTTTATTATTAAAGTGAACTGACCCTTTAATAATAGTGAATGAAACAGGGGTGCTTGTACATTATTGGAGATGAAAGTTCTAATATTTTGGAAAATGAACTATTTTCCATAAACTCCTTTGCTTGGACAATTAACTGAAAATTGGATAATAATTACATTGCGATGACTGAGGTTTATAAATAATGTATGAGGGTTGAATTGAATATGACCACTGGGACACTTGTGCTTTTTTTCACTGTAGTTTTTCAACCTTTATTTAACATGAAATTCAGTGTCAATAATCCCTAAATGTAACACATGATGAAGCCCGGGGTGAGAATCTGTCACACGGAAATTAATAAGGAAAAACAAGATACGTCACGTCTACTATCTGTATCCCGGGGCCATAATGAAGGCCGCCCCCCCCCCCCCCCCCCCCCCCCCCCGCCCCCACCAACCATGTTGACCGAGGACGTTACGGAGGAAAGGTTACGATTTACCCCGAGGTTTCCATGTAAACAACCTCCAGTGTGACAGGCGGAGGCCTACAACTCGCATATTATTCACATGTAGGCACTAATGAACACAGGAGCTCCCCGCTGGCGTTAAAGGTGGAGGGATACGGTGTATACGTGCGGGGTTCGGCGCACCAGCCGTGTGGAAAAAGACGGGGATGTGACCGGGGCCATGTCAGCTAGCATGGACGGGACTGTACCGAGCGGTGCGGCGAAGCAGAGCGAAACCCCTTCGACGTAGTTGCGCACACGTTATAATGTTGACTCTCTTTTTCATATTCAAACGCTAGAAAAGCACGACACGGCGACGCTAGCTTAAAACGGAGATGTGTATTTATATAGGAGCGCTAATTCATCCGGGGGAAAGGCCACACAGCTCAGGGTTAACGTTAGCTAGGTCATTTTCGTTTGGCCAAACAACATTATTCGGTTGACATTGCGCGAGGCACTAAAACCAAGACCACAACGGTCCGTTTGTTTGAAGAAGCCCCCGCCCGCCCCCTTCTTCTCATGGAGCTAGCCTCCAGTCCTCTGTATGTGCACATCAGACATGGAAGTAACGCGTCCCCGGCAGTCCGGATGTGCGCCCGACCACGGAAAATACACACAACCAAAAAGAAAGCTACCTTCGAAGTTTCTACCTGTTTAGTCCCGTTTGGCGCGACTCAGAAATGCTCCTGCACGGACGCCCGACGGATCCCCCCGGTGAAAGACGGCGGCGCGCTTTGTTTTGGTTCGGTTTATTTGCTGTCCTTGTGTGTAATCCAGCTCCCCAACCTTAGTAGAAAAAAGCCCCACGGAGCGAAGCAGGAACAGCGTAGTCTGGTTGGAGGCTGGCTCTGTGCTACTGATGCTGCAAAGGGGGAAAAAATCAGTAGAGGGAAAATCCAGTGAAAACGCCCCCTAACATGGCTTCAAGAGGGAAAGGGGACGCGATGTGCTTAGATGTGGAGGTAGCATTGTATCTGAGGGCAAACACATGATGACAATCTCCACTACATCCTCTCATAAGGCTAAGAGAGTAGGCTGTTTATTTCACCTGATGTCCCCCCCTCCCAGACAACGTCTTAGTGGTATATTGGAGGCTGTAAATATGAATGAAAGCTGCATCATTCCAGGTGTAACAGGTAGTGAAACACCTCCCCTCGTTGAACATGCAGACTGTTATGTGCCTCAGACAGATAATCCATCCTGGCAGCATGTTTGATGCAGAGAGATATCCCAAGCGGCTGTTTAAGCAGCCAATCAGACTCCATCTTTGATACACTCAAAGCCAATAGATCCATAAAGGCCGATGACAGCCTCATCCACTTACTGTCAGCACTCAAATAAATAGGTTAGTGTGCACATGGAAAACATTCACAGGGTTACAAATGATTCAGCTGAGGTGAGGGGGAGGGATGGGCTGCAGGGATGGGCTGCAGATGGCGCCAAAAAATAAATACAACTCAACTTTCTAGAACTTAAGTGTACTGCTGCTAGACCTAGTAGCATGAAATACAAGGGAGGACAAAACCCACCTGTCTACTGTAGATGTGTGGGTTGAAAACAGAATATAATAGTGTCAGCCACCTATAGTGAGATCAACCACCTTAACCTGACCCTCCACAGTCCTGGACTAGGAAGCAGGGTTTGAGGTTAGCGAGGTGACTTCAGGTTCAACTCTGGGTTTTCAGTCCTACGATGGTGGTTCACGTCTTACCAGGTAGATCACCATGGTAACTGATGCTGCACACCTGACACCTGCTCTGGAGCAGGTTATGTTCAAGATAAGAGATCAGCACCAACTCCTGACCAATCAGGGCTCGATGTGATTGTTAGATAATATTACATTCATAATAAGCAGGTAAAGTCATAATCTGACTAAAATCATCTCAGTTTAAACTGACAAATGCAGAAAGGACAGCCGGTCTTGAATCACTGACTGGGAATGTGTAAATGAATAGACTTATAATATCACTGACAATCTAGAGCTCCGTAGAAATGAATATAATTAGCTACATGTGTGTATAATATTACATTATGTGCTGTTTATATGTATTCTTATGGGGTGTATAATCATATTTAAGCCTTATTCTTTCTGCCTGGCGATCTCATTCAGTTTTTATTCTCTCCTCATATATTCATATCATATATTCTCTGCTCATATATTCATATCATATATTCTCTTATGAGTCCTGCAGACTGTCTGCATCTCTCCGTCTTATACTAATGGCTACTTTTATGTTGCTATGGTGATTATAAGACATGACGGAAACTCTCTTAACACTTTCCATTGTTTTAATATTCATGATATTTGTATTTGCTCCAAGTACGTTTCACAACGCCTGAAAGAATGAGACTAAAATCATCCTACATGGAATAATTTCCTATTGGGATGAATACATTCTATATTATAATAGAATAAGAATAAGACTTCTAGACCACTAAGATCTTCTGAGACCAATCTGTTAGTGATTCCCAGAGTAAACAACAATCACGGGAGAGCATCATTTAGTCACTATGCAACAAATAGCTGGAATAAACTTCCTGAAGATGTAAGACTTGCCCCAACTCTGACCACTTTTAAAACTAGACTGAAAACTTTTATGTTCACCATAGCTTTCTGCTAAATCTTTTAATGTCTGCACTGTTTTTAATTATTGCAAATATGTTTTTATTCTCTTTTCTTTCTGTAATGCATTTTTACATTTTTTATTATTTTCTTTTAATTCTTCTATTTTTTTTCTTCTCACTTTGTTTTATGATGTGAAGCACTTTGAGTCTGCCTTGTGTATGAAATGTGCTATACAAATAACGTTGCCTTGCCTTGCCTTGCCTAGATGGTCAGTGATATTATCAGTCTGTTCATTAACACATTTACACAGTCTGTGATTTATTATTTATTATTACTACCGTATGTAGAATGTATTACCAGCTGCTCTTCCTGTATTTAACAGTTTAAAATCTGTTGCTTTTATTCTGATTATGTGTTTATAAAGTATAATATGAAGAAGTTAAACAATCGACTTGTCCATGTGTGTGATTGGTCAGATGCTGTAAGCTGAGAAAGCTGGTTGATTTTGTGAGTTGATAACCAGCACAGGACGGCTTAGTGGGATCACAGTTCAGAGAGAAACCCTACAGACAGCTGAGTGTGTTGAACTCGCTCCGTATAGACTCAGGTGGTTTTGGACCGACTTTCGAGAGGCAGTCTGACAAATAATTATTGATCCTGTTTGAATTGTCCCATGAATTACTCATGTGATGTTTATCAATTTAAAAGATAATGGAGTAACAGAGTGTCGTAGGTTTGTTTAATGTGAAACCGCTCAGTGAACTACATCTCTGGTCTCACACAACGTACCTCACCAACACGGACGTTAGCTTGTCTTGCTTATGTTCAAGTGCTTTAAACCTGCATTCTCTCTACTGGCCACCAGGGGACCCGAGGGGAAAGGTGTCCGGTTGTATAGAAGTCCATGGCTGTGTCTGAAATCACTCCCTACCCCCTATATAGTGCACTATTTAGGGAGTTCGCAATTTTGTAGGGGTGTCTGAATGTGTAGTGACCATGGGCGTCGCTAGACACTTTTTACTGGGGCACGTGCCCCAGTATTGATCTGCCGTGCCCCAGTAAAATCTCCTGTTCGAGTTTTAACGAGCTACTATATTTGGCAGTGGATTAATTTATATTGATAATAACGGTAAAAGAATGGATTTTCGTTTTCATCCACAATCTCAAACCAACGCAGTTTAACCCAAAATACAAGCTGAGGCGCGCACCTTGTGGTCCGGCGCGCACATTACGTCCGTGCAGGGCAGTGTGCATGTCGTAGCCGGTGCACCGCTCTTTTTTGTGATTTTAGTAATAGGGGGCCTGTGCCCCAGTAGAGCTTTATGTCTAGCAACGCCCCTGGTAGTGACTGAGCATTACTATTTCCTATATAGTGCACTCAAAGTTTCCCACAATGCATCGTGAAAAGTAGTGTACAACCGATGGTCACTAGCCAAGCAAATTTTACCATTATGCATTGCGTTGAAAGACAAATTGCGAAGGGACGAGGGGAGAGAGAGCAGGAAAAAGGCAAAAATATGAATAATCGTATATTAATATATGTATTGTGCACAGAGCAGAACAAGACAACACAAACGGCCAAATTGTGATGTTTTTCATTATTTACTTAAAAAAAATGCATCAATCTGTCAAAAAATGTCACTCGTCACTCAAAGCAAAGCACTGTATGACAGTCTGAAGACTATAAAGATGGAGATGAAACAGTCTGAAGACTATAAAGAAAGGATTGCGTTTTTGCAACGAATATGTATTAACATTTTATTTGGTCATTTCTCTGCATGTAGAGCCGTCGGCGGAATCTGACACGTATTAATTATGCGTCAGGAACAACGTCATCAACGGCGCTGAAAGAAATACCCAGAGTAGTGTCCGAAAGTGTTTTTTCATTTTGCCTTTGAGTCCACTATATAGTGCTCTACATAGAACTCCCTATGTAGGGAGTAGGAAGTAAGGCATGATTTCGGACACAGCCCATGAGAAAATGGTCCTACTTCTCTCTTGATGTATTATCTAAGTAAACATTGTAAACATGAGTTTATGGTCTCAATCTCTAGTTTCCATCTTCTTCAATCTAGCATTATGTTCATTTAGTACATAATGGTCCATTTAGAGTCAAACAGACTAGGAAGTAGGGGATGATTTAGGGGCGGGTCTACCTTGTGATTGACAGGTCGCTACTACCAATGAAGTTAGCTACTAAGATGACTTTAACACTTAGTTGTAAAGTTGACCTTGAATTATGAAGCTAACTATGTTAGCAGCTTCACATCAGAATCCAGATGGATCCAGATCCACTAAGGGTGCTGCTCGGGGTGCCGACTGACTAAAACATTACAAACTATCATGGGGTGTTCAGGGTCCAGGACAGGAGGACTCTACAAACCGGAACATCACTGGTACCGTCTACCAGCATCAGTGATATTGGTGATGACAGATGCTGCACAGACACCAAAGATCACAGTCTGTTCACCCTGTTGCATTCTGGGAAGAGATACACAAGTGTCAGCTGATGAACCACCAGACTTCAGAGCAGCTGAGAGACTCCTAAATTCACCCTTCACCCTTCACATATAATATAGGTTTGTATTGTAGTGTGAAGATGGAAAGACAAACTGAACTTAGTTGTGCAATGACCCTCGGATGTTGGACCTATCAGAGAGGACTCTTCATGTAGACATCACAGGCAATGGAGAAGATATCATTTGAGATGATGACCAGTGGACTTTACTGGGATCATTTCTGGTACAGTTTGTGTAACTGGTTGTTATCTCCTTCACTGTTGCAATGCAACTGTTTCATTTTCCCCAGCAGAGGTCAGTACAGGACTGACTGAAAGAGTGCTGATTAGTGTGACTTTAACTCGGTTCAACTTGCAGAAGACCAGATAATGATTTCACATCATTTTTAGTTTAAAGGAGGGTTGTGTTTGCCAACGGGAATCCTTCCACATCCAGGATTTAGACCGATACATGACCTCTCTGCTCATCGCTAACATCCAACATAATGTCCTTTATCTACATAGCACTTTCATATATCAGTGATTGCCTTTTTCTTTTATTTCCCAACAAAAACACGCATAACTCCCAAATACAGATTGTCTTTTTATTCATATCATTGTTAATGTTTTGTTGTATTGAGATAGTTTTGTGTTTTTGTTATTTTGGTAAGCACTTTGGGCTGCATCTTTGCATGGGATGTGGTATACAGGTATTATTATTCAGGATACGTTGACATGAGGTGGATTTACACCAATGTGCTTTAAAAACGAGGAAAAGACCCTTCTGAACACTTCATCCCACCAGTCACCTTCGCTCTACCGGCCATGTGTAAACCAGTGTTCATTGGCCTCAGGGTGCCTGTTGGGAAACTAGGCAGAATAACAAGATGCTGCTTATTTGCAGGACATTTGCACTGATGTCTCATATGGCATCATCAAGTTTTTTGCTTGCTTTGTTTTGTGTCACCATTTTATTTCTGTTCAGCTACTTGCCTCGCAGGAACAAATACAATTTTTTTTTATTGAATTGAGAAGCACACAAATGGATAAAGCATTTGATGAGATGATAATGTTTATGTAGCAAGTAATGACTGCTTTCACAGTAAATGAACTGGTGCCAAAGTACCTGAACTTAAGAATCAAAATACAACTTTTTTGTCTTATCTGAAAAGAGACACATGTTGGGGATGTAGCAGGAGCAGATTTGGTTATCAACAGCTAATTATCAATGTCAATATGATTATCGATATTAATAATTATATTTAACATATCATGATATAATCATGAATAAACGGGGCACCACCCTGGGATCAGGGAAAAGATAATCTAAAACTGTATACAGTCTCAATATAAAGGTTTTACACTCACATGCCAATCATCGTGATCATTGGCATAGAAGTATGAAACAATCGAACAATTAAAAAGGCGTGAAATTCAAGCACTAGCCTTCACAACCTGCTGTTATCCAGTGGCATATACACAACAAGCACAAGAGACCGCTAGTTATAATATAATAAGATTTATTAAAATCAGTAATAATGATCACAATCAATAACACTGCAATTAACAAAGCCTATTAACACACAAAGCTAAGCTAACAATGGAAGAGGCACACGTGGAATGTGTGTGTGTGCGTGTGTGTGTGCGGGTGCATGTGTGTAGAGAGAGAGAGAGAGCGAGAGAGAGAGAGATATGGCCGGGGGCGACCACCAGATGGAGCTGTCCCTCACAGCGTTCAGGGGCGGAGCCACTGACGCCAGATGGAGTAGTGAGAGAGGGAGAGAGAGAGGGAGAGATGGCCGGGTGCAGCCACCAGATGGAGCTATTCCTCACAGCGTTCAGGGGCGGAGCCACTGACGTCCGATAGGATCGCGAGAGAGAGAGAGCGAGCGAGAGATGGCCGGGTACAGCCACCGGATGGAGCTATGTCCTTAGCGTCCGGAGCTGGAAACAGCTGGCGGAGGATACGTGTGGGGCGGTGTATGTGTGCGTGTGTGTTAGCGGGACACAAACAAAGAAAGGGGGAGAATGCACGCGCAATATTCTAAGGCTCAGGAGGTGTGTTACTACGGGAGCTCGTGAATGAACTGGCGTTCATTCAGCGAGACCGCGGTCTTTTAACTGATAGTAGACGCTTACTGAGCTCGCGAATATGGCTGAGGTTAGTCAAAAAACACCGTTACAGAAATCAACCCAGCGGCGTGGGTACACGATCAGCATTCAAATACAACAGCACAGAAAGCAACGGACTCGGCGGTCCGTGATCAAAACTTAAAACACGTTAACAAGAATTACAAGCATATCCTACACTACCAAACTCAGTAACGGGGTAATCTAACTAATTACTGTTTCCGTCGTTACAACACCGTTATCGTTACTGAACGTTAAATGCGGTGCGCTACTATGAATTTCATTTGTTGGTTGTCGGTTAAAAAAAAAAGTCAGGATAGTGTTCTGCTTGCGCGCCGCTCGTGCCTGGTCTCGGCAGCCTTTTGTCCGTGGAGAAACGTGCAAACTTGCCGCGAGCTGGAGCTGGAGTTGGGGCTGCTGCTGGTCTGAGCGGCGCGGGCCCCGGTGTCTCGCCGTTCTGGTGTTGGACGGGAATCCGGTGCAGCTGTGGAGCGCGGATGGTGAAGACGGTCGTGATGATGATGATGATGAACGACGCGGCGGCTCGTGGAGGCACCGGGGTCTCGCCGTCATTATGTCTACTGCTGTGCGCTCTGACCCTGTTTTGTGATATATGACAGACACAGCGTCTCCCACTGTAGAATTTCTCCTCAAGTTTGAATTATTCCCGCATGCAAGGTGTGGAGAATGCGATCTCAATTATTATACACAAGACTACACGCTACGTGACTATAGGAGTAGACTACAAGACTACAGTTTGCCATCTCATTACAAGAAAAATCCAAATTCTTTGACATAAAGCAACTTTTTTTTTTACAGTAACGCAAATAGTTACTTTCCCTGGTAACTAGTTACTTTTATTATAAAGTAATTCAGTTACTAACTCAGTTACTTTTTGGAACAAGTAGTGAGTAACTATAACTAATTACTTTGGACCGTAATTACTTACTAAGTAACATTCCCAACACTGCTTACTGGAGTCGTTGCATCGGTTGCGAGTCCGTCCCGGCGATGGCGGGCGGCGGTAGTTCTTGAGTCCCGGCGGCAGCGGGGGCTGTGATGAGTCGGCTGAGTCCAGACGAGAGCGGGGCGCTTTCCCTCTTGTTGATCAAACTCGAATAATGAAAACAGTTTGTGTTTCTTTCTTCCGCGGGCGACAATATAATCGCGGCTTGGCGATTTAGTCAGCTTACTTCAGACAGGAGCTGGTAGCTGGAATGCAGGAACCGGTTTTGTTCCTCTTCTGCAGGCGAACACATCGCGCGGTCATGGCGATCTCTCAGGATCAGGAAAACGGGGAGAAGACTGTGGCCTAGGACAAAGGAAACACTGCAGACGTTATAAGTTGGTCTCCTGTTGCAGCGGTGTGCTGTGGTGGGGGAGACCACCTCCTGTTGTAACGTGTGTTACGGTGGAGAGAGTTGGAAGAAAAACTGTTCTTAAGATGGCGCCGGTTTTTATAGCTCACGGCTGCTCCCAGGGACCCCCTGGGGTACCTGTGGTTGTCAGCCAATAGGGCACCAGTTGTGTGACGTTGCACTTCGCACCCAGGTGAGAAGTGAAACTAAAATGGCAGTTGTAGTTTTTTATCTCCTTTGTTCCCTTGTCCTGACCGCATGTGAAGGCTTTTGTAGGCTGCATTGTGTAGTCCTAATGGTGAGGTCCCAACACACAATAAAGGTAGATAACATCAACATAATACAACTTAGAGCATTGCAAATATATACACGAAACCCAAAAAAGTAAAGACAAAAAATATGAGACGGAAAATGTAATAATTAAATTTAAAATAAATCAAATAAACTTGACAGAAAAATAACAGATGAAAAAATTTAAATAAATAAATAATAGAAAGTACAGATAGGATAGACACAGTTAGTACAGTTAGTAGTAGTACAGATAGATCAGTACCTCATTTTTTATCGATTTAAATGTCATTGTGTTTCAGGAAATTTTAAAAGAAATTCCACATTTTCATGCAAGAATCATCATCATATATGATTTGAAGTTACATAAACGTCTAGGTTATCGTCATCTATACTGTTGTAATTTACAGTCAATGTTTGGGTTTGAACTCAGGATCAGGATTTTGACCATTCTCCCTTGGTCTGGAGAAGATCGTCTAAGAAGTGGATGTAGACATGGTGACGTCACCCACTGGTTTGTGAACTACCATTTTGACATTTTGGTCATCACCATCTTGGAATTTTTGCAACCAGTGAAGGAAGTGACCATATTTTGACTGTGGAGGAGCGACGGGTGGATCTGATGAACACAAGCAGCAGAGCAGCACCCTTACTGGATCTGGATCCATCTGGATTCTGGTGTGAAGCTGCTAACAAAGTTAGCTTCATAATTCAAAGTCAACTTTACAGCTAAGTGTTAAAGTCATCTTAGTAGTGAACTGTATTGGTAGCATGGTAGCGCCCTGTCAATCAGCAGGTAGCTTTCTGTTTCCAACCAACAATTAACATTCAGTCATAAATGAGCCCAACCCAAACCATATGGTTATTACAGTAACCATGACAACGAAGGTCCTCTAACCATAAGTCGTATTTCAAACCCAAACTGTAATCTTTCTCTGAGCCTAACCAGAAATTGTATCGCTGAAAACAGGAATGATTCAAAGTAAAACTCATATCACATTATATCATAGACACAAAAACAAAATGGCAAAAATGAGCTCAAGAAGGCAAAGTTACAGACTTTAAGATGCTCACAGTGAAGTATACATCACGTGACTATCAATAACATGAAGTTATCAATCATGAATGTATCAATCACATGACTGCATCGACCATGAACATTGTTCACAAAGGTATGATAAAAGCACAAGGAACTGTACACTGTAACAAATTTCACTGTAAAATAACAGTAAATTACTGGCAGCAGGGACGCCAGTAATTTACTATTATTTTTACAATGCAACTACTGTTATTTACTTGGATTACAGTATATAAACGTAAAATAACGGTGGGTGTTTTGGTTGTTTTACAGCGCATCTACTGTAATTTATCGAACAGTATAATAACGTTTTTTTGGTATTGGTAGTAGGATAACTGGGTTATGGTAATTTTACAGCGCATCTACCATTATTTATTTAACGGTATATTACCGTATATTGGATTACAGTACATGACTGTAGGATAACTCTGGGTTGTGGTTATTTTACAGTATATGCCAGTGTGTTATAAAATCTGCTATTTTTGCACCAATTTAAAAACAAAATATGCAGGGCTTAGAGCGGATCAGAAACACATTCAGCAACAACATGCAATTATCACTGTCTGTGTGTGCTAACTGAAGAAAAGTAGCAGGACAAGCTGTGGACACCTCTCACTTGAATAAAAATCAGATGCAGACTATAAGTAATACATTCGGGAACCCTGGTATAGAACACAAGAGAATATACATTCCATAACATTGCTGTAGTTTATTACAAACAAACAAGTCTTTTGCATGTGAACAATGAAAAGTGAATGTGGAGTACTTGACTGGTCTCGTCAGTCACCGATGATGTGTGCCTGAAAAAAAAAGAATTTATAAAATTAGCAACACAACGTCTGGTAAAATTATAAAATAAGAAAGACTAATGGAGGGATTGTAGGTTCCTACTCAGTCCCTTTGGAAAGTCCTCCCGTCCCTTCACGTTTGTGGTTGCACAGTCAGTTCTATAAAAGCACAAGTTAACACAAGTTAGTTATATCTTCACAAAATTGCAGATTAACTTTAATAACAGAACAATCTCTAAGATGTAATTTCAACAAATGCCTGTTCAAGTTAAACTCTCGCCAAAAAGCAACCTAGACTTTTTTGTGAATGTATACGAGTCAAACCTTCGTGTAAATGCATAATTACGACGAAAGATTCACTTTTAAGATTTACCGTTTCGTTTTTGGGCAAGCTAATTTTCAAGTGCAAGGGCCCTCTTATGCTAGCATCAAAATTGCTATTTTTTGAACACTAAGAAGGCTCAACACAACATGAAACTTTGCTCGTAGTATCACCAGGGTCTCTACACATGAACACAAGTTGAGAACATTGTTTGTGTAAACAGAATTTACTAAAAAGAAGGTTTTTGAACTGCTCACAACACCTGGCTAATAACCATGGCTAATTGAGCTCAAGCTAGCTACAGAGCTTGCTTCACTTAGCCCTTTTAGCAACCTGAACTCATGAAACAGACCTAATGAAACATCTGAAATGTCAACAGTTCAATAATCACGCAGATAAAACAACACTGGACACTATCAATTTTGGGAGAAAAGCATAACTTTACTTTACCTGCTCTGGTGAACACATGGACTGGACTTGAGAAGGGCACATGTCTCCGGGACAGAAAATACTGTTTCATGCTGTTAAATAACATTTTCTTATTTTTAACTGAGCATTAACTGTTAATTCACATGTAAGCATGAATATTTAACAGTATTTTACAATTATTTTAAAATACAGTAAGATGCTGTTGTAATCCACAGTAAATTTGCAGCAATTCAGTATAAATACTGTTTTATGGTGTTCAATTTCAGTTATCTACTGTTATTGTTAAATTACTGATTTAACTGTTAAGTTACATGCGAGGGATGAATATTTAACAGTATTTTACAATTATTATAAAATACAGTATATTGTTGTAAATCCACCGTAAATTTACAGCAATTCGTTACAGTGTAGTTCTGTCTTGTTACACAAATAAACACATTATAATCACTTGTAGAAATGATATCAACTTTACTGGAGAGTACGGCAACCATTACAAATGTGAAACTACTGAGGATGAGCTGTAAAATTATTACACATAACTACATGTCCTAATTCTTCTTTGTTGAATATGCTATCAGTGCAGCAGGTCTGATCTGTACATCTGTGTCGTAGCTCAGGGAGAACTTTAATCATGTATAAAACATTCTGACAGAAACACATGTGCATCCTTAAACTGCAGCTTTCCTATTTATGTCTGACTTTTGAACAGCTCAATCAGCACAGCTTTTCCTTTTTGGACATTAAAGAGTAGCTACAGCTTGTTCAGCTGTAAACCAGTGTGGGTCTTGTGCCGTGAATTGATTCAGGTCCAACTGCACTCTACGGGTTCAAATTATGATTGGCTGCTCGTGGGAGAGACCAAACCGACTCACTGAGCGTGCTCAGAGCCGTTTGTTGCTGTAAGCAGACTATGCAGCTGCATAGGGCCCCCGCAGCCACTAGGAGGCCCCCAAGCTGCAAGTTTTTTTGTTTTATTTTTACATGCATCTGTTGAATTTATTGACACAAAGGTGCCTCATTGTTTCTACATTCTATTATTATTATCTGTAGGTTTAACTTGCTCGGGTCAACTAGAGATGTTTAATTTGAGTTTGAGAGAGGTTTTCACAAATATTGTCTGTTTGGCTTTAAGAGTTTGATGCATCTCCACGGATCATCTTAAAGGTCGTAATTCTGGAATTCCAAAATAGGGGCCAGAATCATGCATAGGGTCCCCCAAAGGCAAGAAACAGCTCTGAGAAAGCTTGCGCTATGAACTACAGAAAGAGCACTTTTGTTCCGTAATATGAAGGTTTTGAGGCAAGAAATCAACATACATATTAAATATTGGAAATGTTATGGAAATTGTTGAAAATGATGAATTTTAAATTTCTCTGACAACATTAAAGTGGAAGTCCATAAGATTTGAGATGTGTTGCTTCTAGCGGCCTCTGTGGCGGTAGATGGAACTGCAGGCGAGCCTCTGGGACTCATCTCCCTCACCCAACAGTGTGACTGTCTCTCATCTGCTGATGCCTTCAAATGCTCCACACTGAAAGGAGGTCCATCTTTTAGACTAG
The DNA here is from genome assembly GCF_963514095.1 of Eutrigla gurnardus. Lineage (NCBI taxonomy): Eukaryota > Metazoa > Chordata > Actinopteri > Perciformes > Triglidae > Eutrigla > Eutrigla gurnardus. The sequence goes on from NC_139925.1 coordinate 26,778,949, forward strand.
AGGGAGCCTGACTTAGCAGTTGGTTTACCGATGTCCGATTCCAAGTAAACGCAGCATACTTCCATATGGGGTCAGTTCAGACTCATTAATAATGAATGCACAGAGAAGGATTCACAAATGTATTTTGTGATTTATATATAAATGACTCTCTTCTCACAAATACATTTCGTTTGAAATAAATGTAATATAAATCCATAAATATATGAATTAAAAAAATATTTGCAATTTTCATCAAAAATGTATTTGTATGTTGTTACATTTATATACAAACTGTTAAACTTGAATTTACAAGACGCTTTTCATTTGTGAACTTTTTTGCATTTGTTTGTGAACTGGTCTGTATTAATTTGTGGATTTTTGAGACTCTCTTGATGTGGCTGGATTCACAAATGCATTTTTTTCAACAAGGAACTCTCTGTAGCCAATCAGATGCCTCCCTCGTTTTCAGCCAATCACATGACTGCATTCCCACGAGGGGTACCTCACCATGGCCAGAGCACAGCTTTTTCTCTGCGCATTTTGCGTTGCTTTTTGGTAAAAGAAATAAGAACAAAAAGTATTTTAAATAGTGATTTTATTCTCTCTCTAGCCAACGTTAGCTTGTTTGTAGCTAGCTAAATCCATTAGCTAGCTAACGTTAGCTAGCTCCTATAGTCAGCACTTTGAAACCAATGCAGTAAGCAATTTACCTATTAGTTATTATGGTTTGCTTATAAATTATTTTTGCATGCATTAACAACAGGTAAGCTTTAGCAGCAAATGACCGATACGGTTATGTTTTCTGATGTTAGTAGGATCATATTATGCTAGCTAAGTCTAAAAGCGTTGTCTAAAAGCATTATGGCTAACTAGTTAGCTAACGCAAATGCGCAAAATGCGCAGAGAAAAAAGCTGTGCTCTGGCCATGGTGAGGTACCCCTCGTGGGAATGCAGTCATGTGATTGGCTGAAAACGAGGGAGGCGTCTGATTGGCTACAGAGAGTTCCTTGTTGAAAAAATGCATTTGTGAATCCAGCCACGTCAGGAGAGTCTCAAAAATCCACAAATAAATACAGACCAGTTCACGAACAAATGCAAACAAGTTCACAAATGAAAAGCGTCTTGTAAATTCAAGTTTAACAGTTTGTATATAAATGTAACAACATACAAATACATTTTTGATGAAAATTGCAAATATTTTTAATTCATATATGTATGAATTTATATTACATTTATTTACAAAGAAATGTATTTGTGAGAAGAGTCATTTATATATAAATCACAAAATACATTTGTGAATCCTTCTCTGTGCATTCATTATTAATGAGACTGAACTGACCCCATACTTCCGTGAGTAGCTCCACCTGCAGACCAACCGCTGCTGACTGACAGAAAAACATAAAACTAATTTAGAATTTGGCGGGAATGTGGCCACAGACACGGAGATCCTATTTCTGGGCAAAGCAGCAAGTACAAGCACTTTCATTAGTGGGTCACATGATCAACCACCATTGTTTTAACTCACTCTTTTATAGAGAGGAACTCAAAAGACAATTAAATAGATGGAAATGCATTTATAGAGTGCTTTTCTAGCTTCTCAAGGTGCTTTACACTACATTCGGTCTCTTTGAACCGTTCACACACGCATTCATACACTGATGGCAGAGGAGCCGTCTCCAGATCAAGAGCTACACATTCACACACATTCACACCCCAATGGCACAGCCACCGAGGGGATCAGTATCTTGCCCAAGGACACTTCCTTATGCAGACTGGAGGAGCCGGGATCTTCCCATTGGAGGATGACTCGCTCTACCTGTGAACCCTTCATTGGGTTCAGTACTACAGGCTACCACTGCCAGCTGTGAAGACCTTTGTATAGTTGTCTCTTTGTTGGACACATTCTTTTATTTATTTTGTAGGAGATGCAATATCTGGACCCGGAGTCTGCAATAAAGTTTTTTATTGATTGATCACGTGTTGTGTCACAATGAGATGGTACTTTTTAACATGCATGTTCAGTGACGGAGGGGGATTCTGGATCAGGATCCACTTTAATGACCTTAACCTACAGGATGTGATCAGTAAGACTGCTGGCAGATGCTGGAGATGGCTTCCCCAGCCTCACTGCTGCTTCAGGGAGGGAGGGAGGAAGCCCCAGGGCCCCTCAGCTAACGATACATGGACACTCTTAGTCAGCATCATCTGGATGGAGAAAACACCTGGAGACAGTGTCTAAACAAACCCCGGGTCTCGGTCATACACATACACAGCTTTACATATTACATTGAGTCAGGATGGACAGGAGCTGGTCTTACAAGTCTTAGATTATTGGATGTTATATCTGATCACTGACTGAACAGTTATTCCAACCCAGTCTCGTCCATGGCGCCTTATTAATATGGCTCCCATGAACGCAGTATACTCAAATATCTGTGGGGGTCTCTGAAAATACAGCTTTTTTGTTTTTGTTTTTTAATATATTTTTTATTTTCTTGGCCATGGGAGTGCTTTATTTTATGTCATTTCCCCTTTTTGTTTTAGTTTGTTTGCTTGTTTTGTTCATTTTGTTATGACGTATCATATTATTATTAGGGGTGATAGAAGTAATATGACCAATGTTACAATAATTATTAAGATATAGAATATTTATTTACTTATTTATTATAGATGCCCATCAGGTCGCCAGGTCACGAAACGCATACTTATCATCTAATATGTTACATTCCTTAGCTAACGCAGCCACAGACAGAGAAGAAGAAAACTGGAGTATGTCGTGAGACGTTTATCTGCTGGTAGGCTCAGGGGACGACTCCATGTTCGCTTTGGTCCACTCAGAGATCTGGCTAATCATTTAGCATTCGGATACAATCTTCCTTTATGTTAGTTTATGCTTGTATCCAAGCAACAGACAGATGCTGTAAATGATGATCCTCGTGGTGATCATTGTCAGTGCAACATCCACGTTGTCTGGTTCTGCTGACCGATGGGAATATTTTACCATTCTAGTGGACGTCCTGTTATCCAGACAAGTCTAGGTACAAATCTCCTGTCTGATTAAACAATTAAACAACAGATATTTTTACTCATTCGCAATTTGGTTGGGAGGCCAATGATGAAGGACACACAGGTACATTTTAAACTAAGCTATTGTAGTGCAGTATGTAAGATTGGTGGAGCAGTGAGGGGTACAAATAACTAAGGGAATGTGTTTCTCAGTTCAATATTTCTTTTTTATTCCCACTTCTTTTAGCAGAAGTGCAATGCCACAGAAAAGCCTGGGCCCCCGGCAGCAAAGGATGTTAAATTTAATTTGATTTCAAACCTTTATTTAACACTTGAACAGCATTGAGGTTTCCCTCATTTTCAATGACGACAAGTTAGACAACAGATATGACAAAATATCAGATATCAGATATGACTAGATTTAAAAATCTAGTCACCACCTCATACCTGTTCAGACTTCACCTCGACTCTACATAGCATGACTCACTAACCCCCCCCCCCCCCACAAAAAAAATTACCTATAGCACTATGATCATAGCACTGTTGCTCTTAAGGTACTACTTTACTCAGATGACGACCTAACACTTGTTCTATTTTTAGCTCTTACTTTAGCGGCAATGATACGTTGTGGTTTCTTTGTTTCCTTCTTTTGACAAATGTTCTTATTGTAAGTCGCTTTGGACAAAAGCGTCTGTTAAATGACCTAAATGTAAATGTATTTAGCCTTCCTTACAGCAGAAGTGTATTTATTTCGGATTAGTCTGAAGGACAGCAAGTGTTGGGGGTCACCTGTGTGTCTGGCATGGGACCAAGCACTATTCCTATTATTGAGGAGGGTAGATAGCTCACGAGTAACCCATGGCAACCCCTATCTTTAACACTAGTCCTTTTCTATGGGGTATGCTTGTCTACAAAGTAATTAACAAAGGAGTCGAGAGCAAACTCAACATTATCAAACTAGCCCAAATTACTTGAATCCCAGTCTTTTTAGTTGGCTCTGTAATCAATTGTGACAAGTTCAAACTGCACATGAGTTTTTTAAGAAGCACAGAAGCATCTATCAGCCAATTCTGAATTAGGTCATCATCATCATCATATTCACTAGGGTTTCAGTAGCATGATTCGGCTGAGGGAGGTAAGTAGACTCTTACCACAGTCACTGGGTCTGACTCCGGACCATGATGGACCTTAGAGCTAGAAATTCAAAGCTATTAGGAAGAGAAACAGCATTTAAAATTGACACTGAGAGACAAGATTTAACAAATATTCCAACTCCATCACCTCTACCTAATCGATCTATTCTGTAAAAGTTATAATTATAAAGAGCCACGTCTGAGTTATCTATATTCTCCGCAAACCAGGTTTCACCCAACACAAGAATATCAGGAGTAGTCTGTTCAACTAGAGTAGTTAGATGGTTAGTTTTTTTAAGGTAAGCTTCTAATGTTCAACATCATTATACCAAGACCCTGTCTGTTTCAGCGAGGGGTGGGGCTGAGACACACACGCACACACACACACACACACACACACACACACACAGATAGATAGTCATGTCAAAGACGTGACCTTTCTCTGAGTTTTGTCAACATAAGAATGAGTCGAACCACAATAATCCGTGATGAGCAGCTACAAACAGAATCTCACATCAGAAATGTTCAGAAATGAACTGATTCACAACTGAAAGTGAAACTTAAATAGCGGCAATGTATCCACAGATGTGCTTTGACTGCTCCATAAATGATTGCACATACACTTACATATTTATGCACATGTTCATGGTCTCTGAATGACAAGGAATTAGAATTAGAACTACCAGAATGTTTCTTCAATACATTTCTCCTATTTTCTGGTATTTTCTTCTCGATTTATTGAATTTGATTCATCAACCACATGAATAGACACCATTTGCTTAAATGGCATTCGATAGCCATAATTAAGGTTTCCAGGATTCCTGAGTAGCTAGCTGTCAAAGGAAGTGTGCAAATATCCAGGGCCCAGTATTTCAGAAGTGATCCACTGAATTATCCTGGTCGGATTGGATTAAATTGTGATCTGATCTGAAAACTGGGTATTTCAACACAGATCCAGAGAATCCTGATCCTGAAGATCAGGATTAAGCTTTGGTAATCCAATCCTCCCTTGAATCCAGATAAAGGGCTGGATTTGGGTATTTCAAAACGTAAGGCAGAGATCTGGATCAGCTTGATACCAAAATTTCAGGATCATTTGGATCCCACCTCAGAGGTGGATTTGACTTGGATTGATAATGTCTCAGCTCCACTTCTCCTAGATATTGTTACTCAAGATGTTCATTACACTTAATCTAAATGGTCAGTGCATTACTTGAAACAAATTGGAGTAATTTAAGAACATTTAAGGTGTAGCAAAAGTGTTTGGCTATGTTTGTGTACAAACTGATTATTTTACTTAACCAAATCAGATGCTATTCTGCTTTAAATTACCACAATTATGTTTAGTGAGAGCCTTCTACATAAAGGGAGACACATTAGGATGGAAAAAATGTATCTAATTGTGTCACTGATTAAGCAATAATACATGAAAATAATGCAACTACAATTTCAAACACTTTATTCAACATCCAACAACTTATCACTGCAATTGAATTGAAGCATTTCCAAGGATTTCCAGCACTCATCCAGACCCTGGCCTTAATAGCTGAGTGGGCTCTGAATGTAGAAGAAAGGGAAGGAGTATGAGTGATATCTTTGTCTTCATTTGGAATCCACAATAGTCACAGAAACTGTGTGCATGATGACAACAGCATGATTTTCCCAGCATTACTGTAGCACTTCTGAATGAACTGCATAGTTCATACACAACACACACATACACAGTGTTTCTGTACACATGTAGCCTATTTTCAGTCTGCTGTGTTGCCAATGACGTAACGCTAATAAACTCTGAACAGGTTGATGTTAGTTTAAACAGTTATGGTCTAATGTATGTCAGATTAATTACCTTGTAAATCAAACCATCGACCGCAAAATTCGTAAACAAAGCCAGCGACCGCTAGCCCGCTAGCTGCACACGGAAGTCAATGGAGCAGAGTTAGCTACCGTTAGCACGGCCGAGATCGCTACAGCCTGGTTTTCAGTACGTGACAATTCATATACAGTATATATTATTCAAATATTTTTATTGGCTTTTTATACTGCAAATACATACAACACAGTCAACAAAGCTGCAAACCGCAGTCACAATATACATGAAAAATAGAGCAACAGTAACTACATAAACGTACACGTATACAATGAAAAATGTTTAAAAAAAAAAAAAAATATATATATATATATATATATATATATATGTATATATAAAATAAAATAAATATAATGACATCGATAAAAGAAAGTAAACATAAAGCGTACAGATTTAAACCTGTTACAGAGATTGTGAGTCAATTAAGTAGTAGTCTCAGTGTCCCTAGCTGGGAACTCCAGATTAAAGTAGTTCAAAAATGGCTGCCAGACATTGTAAAATCTCTGGGTTGATCCCCTGATTGAGTGTTTCAATTTTTCAAGTTTCAAATGCGCCATTACATCCCCCACCCAGCGTCTGTGCGTGGGAGGCCTAACTGATTTCCAGTTACACAAAATAAGGCGCCTAGCTAGTAGGGATGAGAAGGCGATGGCATCCGACTGTACCCTAGATAACGCCACCTCCGCAGGGGCCACACCAAACAATGCGATTTCGGGAGCAGGGCCTATGTCTTTGTTGCAAATATAAGAGAATGTGTCAAAAATTGAGGACCAAAACTTTACTAATTTTGGACATGTCCAAAACATGTGGTAGAGGGTGGCCGGAGCCTGGCAGCATCGGGAGCAGGTTGGATCCACATCTGGGTATATCCTGGCCAATTTAGTTTTAGACAAATGTAGCCTGTGGAGCACTTTGAACTGGAGCAAACCGTGTCTGATACAGATTGAGCTTGAGTGTACTCTCCTAATTGCACTTTGCCAGGAATCATCCGAAACTTCAAATCCCAGTTCCTCCTCCCATGCTGACCTAATATTATTAAGTGAAGGAGAGGTGATCAATTGAATACTCTCATACAGTCTGCTCACTCCCCCTCTTTGGTCCGGATCTCCACTCAAACATTCATCTATCCAGTCATTCGGTGCGAGTGACGGAAAGGAAGGAAAATGCTTCCGAACAAAAGTGCGCACCTGAAAATATCTTAATGAATGTGATCTGGGAATATTATATTCACTCACAAGCTGCTCAAAAGACATGAACACACCGTCCTTAAAAAGATCCTTCACCCGTTTCAGACCATTCCTGAACCATAACTTAAACGCTGTGTCCATGAGTGAGGGCGGGAAGAGTGCATTAGCCGAGATTGGGAGAGAGGACATAGCCTGTCTATGTTTGAAGTGGGTCCTGAATTGAGACCATATTCGTAGTGAGCCACTCACAATCGGGTTGTTTGTAAGATGCTGTTTACTGAGTGGTAGTGGCGCACATACTAAAGAAGGTAGGGACACAGGGTGGGTGTAATGTTGTTCCATTTCAATCCATACAGGTCCGTCCCCTTCATAAAATGCAGAGACCCAGTATGACAGTTTATAAATATTAGCCGCCCAATAGTATTGTAGAAAATTCGGTAGTGCTAAACCTCCAGCCTCCTTCTGTTTCTCAAGATGCGCCCTCCTTATCCGTGGGATGGTTTTATTCCATACAAAGACGGATATGGATTTATCTATCTCCTTAAAAAAGGACTTTGGGATAAAAACTGGCACTGTATGAAACAAGAATAGGAACCTGGGCATAATTGTCATTTTGACAGAATTGACTCTGCCGGCAAGTGATATGGGCAGTGATGACCAACGGACAAGGTCCTGTTTGGCCTTCTCTAGGGCTGGTTTAAAATTTTGATTGAATAGATCACTATATTTACGGGTTACTGATACGCCTAAATATGTAAAAGTGTCACGAGTTTCCTTTAGAGGATATATGTTGAAGGACATCTGTTGAGCGTGGTCATTTATAGGGAAGAGGAGACTCTTAGTAAGGTTAATTTTGTAGCCTGATATTTCCCCAAAGCTAGAGATAATTTTTAATGCCTTCGGAATAGAAATAGAAGGGTTGGACAGATAGAGTATCAGGTCGTCCGCATATAGAGACAGCTTGTGAGTTTGCCCCCCCCTATCAATACCTCTGATCTCCCCAGTATTTCTTAGTGCAACTGCTAGCGGTTCAATGGCCAGGTCGAATAATAGCGGGCTCAGGGGGCAGCCCTGTCTGGTCCCCCTACATACAGAAAAATACTTGGAAATTATCTTATTAGTGCGGACCGAGGCCAGCGGCGCAGTGTATAGGACCCTTATCCAGGAACAAAAGACTGGTCCAAAACCGAACCTCTCCAATGTTGCAAATAGATATTCATACTCAATACGATCAAACGCTTTGTGTGCGTCGAGGGAGAGCAAGACCTCTGCTGATTGTGACTTATCCGGAGAATAAAGAATATTAAAAAGCCTACGTACATTGCTAAAGAGCTGCCGCCCTTTAATAAAACCAGTCTGATCTGGGTGCACCACTGTATGTATGACAGACTCCAATCTACTAGCCAGAACTTTCGTTAAGATCTTATAGTCACAGCAGAGTAGGCTTACAGGACGATATGATTCACATTTCAGGGGGTCCTTTCCTTTCTTAAGAAGGACGGAAATTGTGGCCTGGGTCATTGTAGGGGGGAGCGTCTCACGCTCAAGTGCCTCGGCATAAACATTTTTTAGAAGAGGGATTAGTTTGTCTGAGAGTTTTTTAAAAAATTCAATCGGGAAGCCGTCCGGCCCAGGGGCTTTACCGCTCCTCATCCGTTTAATTGCCCGATCAATTTCCGCTGCTGAGATGTTGCTATCCAAATCTGTCCTGTCCTGTTGACCCACTGTTGGGATTCCGAGACTATTGAAAAATTGAGCTAACCTAGTCTTGTCGCAATTTTCAGTGGCATAAAGGTCCTCGTAGAATTTTCTGAATTGCTCATTTATGCCTCTTTGATCTGTGGTTATCCCATCTGGAGTGTTAATCTCTGCAATAAGTCCAACCTCTGCAGATTGTCTTAGCTGATGGCAAAGTAGCTTGCTGGCTCGTTCCCCATGCTCATAAAACTCTTGACGAGATCTGAGATGAAGCTCCTCAGCCGCTCCAGACGAGAGGGTGTCAAATTCTGTTTGCAAACCTATTCTCTCCCTACTAAGGTCAGCAGATGGAGCTTCTGAATTTTTACGATCAACCTCATTTATCAGAGAGATGAGCTCGTTAAGGCGTGCTGAGCGTCTTCTGTTCATACTTACATTATAGGATATTATCTGGCCGCGTAAATAAGCTTTCATCGATTCCCAGAGAACGCAGTGACTTGTCTCTGGCGACTGATTTGTTTCTAGAAAAAAATCAATTTGCGCTGATAGGAAGTTAACAAAATCTTCATCAGACAGAAGACGTGGATTGAGTCTCCAAGTACGTTGTGGAGGCTCATTATTTGGAAAGCAAAGCGCCACTGTTACTGGGCTATGGTCGGAAATAACAATGCCTTTATATTCACTAGATCTCAGTAGAGGGAGGAGTTTTTTGTCCAGCAAAAAATAATCTATCCTGGAATATGAGTGGTGCGCTGGAGAGAAAAATGAATACTGTCTCGAAACCGGATTTCTGTATCTCCATGCATCGATCACCCCATACGTTTGGAGAAAAGAATTTATGGTCTCTGCTGATTTACTTAATGTTCCAGATGTAGTTCTCGAACGGTCTAGCGTGGGATCTAGCACACAGTTCAAATCTCCCCCGATAATCAATTGGTGACTGTTTAACTCTGGAAGAAGAGAGAAAAAATCACTGAAAAATTTTGCATTGTCCCAGTTGGGGGCATAAACACAAGCAAGAACCACTGGCACATTGAACAGATGTCCCTGGACAATAATAAAACGGCCATCCTTATCAGGAATTATATTTGTGTGCCCAAATTGCACATCCCTCTGAATTAAAATAGCTGCGCCGCGGCATTTAGCATTAAATTTGGAGTGGAAAATCTGAGAAAATCCCCCTCTCTTAAGTCTGTTGTGATCCCCATTAAGCAAGTGTGTTTCAGTTAAGAATGCTATATCTGTTCGTAATTTTGCTAAGTGAGAGAACACCTTACTACGTTTCACTGGGTGGTTAAGCCCTTTGGTGTTCCAGTTTGTAAATTTCGTATTTACCCGCCCTAAACCACTAATAGTAGGATCTGCCATGTTCCAGTATCTGAAATGCTTTGACAAGTGACAAATCTCTGTAAGAGCATCGTAGAATAAAACTCAAAAGACAAAGACATAAGAACGACAAAAAAATAACACAACACAGTATCGAACCCATCATTCACAAAACCCCATTGCCGGCCTCTCCCCAAACGAGAGGCTGCACGTATCCCCGGTCGTACACTATCGCACAACAAAACAATGCTTACCTCATGAGATCGAGTCTCACCAAAACCATATGAATAACAGAATAAAATGTTGCAGCTAAACTAAATTGTTATTAAATGTAATTAAATGTAATACACACTCATTAAATTTCCAAAAAAAGCACCAGGTTATCTCTAACCTTAACCCCACACCAGTGTAAAATGTAAGTAAATGTATGGTGAATTTTGCTGGTAAACAGTGGGCACTGTAAAGCAAGATTAGACTTCAGTGGAGTCTCTAAGACATCCGGATATGTTAATAACCAAAGTTGAGTGCCTTTACCTTTGGCTGGTGATCAGTGAAGATTATAAAACCTCATTAAATGTATTATTATTCTTAATCCCAACCAAACCAATCCGCCCTGCTCACATAAAAAAAATAATAAAAATAAAATAAAAAAAAAAAAATAAACCCAGCACAAATTCACCTTCTGCTGGCTATCACTGGACATGGAGTCTCTAATCCGTCCAAATTACGTTGACAAAGCCCAGTTAGGCTAAAATGAGCAGTGAAATGACTTCAGACGTTGGTCACCAGGAACAGCAGAACATTATAAAACAAATGTTTAAATCCCCCAGTAATGTATTGTCCATGGCCAGGGCCAAAAAGATAAATGATCTTTTACCTTTTGCTGGTTGTCACTGGAGATTTTAAAACCTCCTGGCTTAAGACAAGTCTTTTACAGGGTGGCAGTTCAGATATCATGAATCAAACATACCGCTGTATGGAACGTAGAACATCTCACCGCTTCAAGTTTTTCATTATGAAGTCCTTGGCTTGTTTTGGGTCTTTGAAGCTTGTGCGCACGCCATCCGACGTCGTTATCCTCATCTCCGCTGGATACCACAGGCCGTAACGGATTCCCTCGCAGGTCCTCAACAAGCCCCGCACCTCATTAAACTCTGCCCGCTGCTTGGCGACTGCCTGTGTGTAGTCTGGCTGGATGCGGATGTTATCACCGTCCCCCGTGGTTAGATGTTTCATCTGCCCGGCTTTTTTCAGAATGTCCTCCTTCTCTCTGTAATAATGGCATCTGATGATGAAGGCTCTCGGTGGGTCAGTATCACCTGGTCTCACCCGCAATGAGCGATGTGCGCGGTCCAATAAAGGGGTCTTATCGAGGCCGAGCGTCTCCTTCAGGCACTGAGATATGAACTCCGACGGTCGCTTCCCGTCCTCTCGTCTCTCCTTTATCCCGGTAATGCGTAGATTATTGCGGCGTGACCGGGCCTCCAAGTCCTCCTGTCGTGCTTTCTGAGTGGCGAGCTCTCTCCGTACATTAGCCATGTCCCGCTCCAGAGAGGTAATCTGGTCGGAGTGGCTGTCGGCTGCAGACTCCAGGGCGACCACCCGTTTATCCAGGGCTTCACTTTTAGCGTTAGCATTGTCGGTAGCAAGTTTGATTTCTGCACTCAGCTGGTCGACCTGGTTCCGGATTTCAGTAGCTCGCGTCTCCGTTTTGTCGAGCAGTTCAGCCCTCAGCTCGGCGATTGCTTGGAGGATAGCTTCATGTCCGCTGCTCGGGTCAGGTACAGCAGCCGATGTAGCATCGGATATACAGTATATAGCTAGCACGATATGTTGGTTGGCGTTCATATGGTCCTTAAACCGCTAAACATTAGACGACGGTAAACTTACATTTTTGACGTGAAAGTCACGCTCCCAGCTGCTACTTCCGTGAAGTAGTCGCCATGTTTCAGATCCGGAGGCGGAGACTTGAGACTTGGTAATCCGTATCCAGCCAGGTCGGGATCACGGTGATCCACCCGGCCAGTGTTTTGAAATACTCAGATAAAGTCAGCAGGATCACCTTGATCCATGACTGAGAAAAGGAGGATTTCATTATCCGGATTATTCTGATCCGGATTACAAGTTTTGAAATAGGCCTACTGGGCCCAGGTGATCGAGGGGACGCCTGAATGTGAAACACAAAGTCTGCGGCAGTGACGTTGTTAGGCCAACTTTAGGGGGGCTTCAGCTACCCTAAATTGTTCCCAAGTCCCAAATAATTTATTTTAGTCTTTAATTTCAGAATAATCTCATAATGATGAAACGGTATACATAGAGTTTTAGGATTATAGCATCATAGTCTGTAGAAACAAAGAAGCATTTCTGTAAAGCCTATTTGTCTTTTTGTTTTGGATTTTTCTTTCTACAGACGTTGTATCCTCATTTAGCTGGAATAAATACAGAATAAATACAGTTATTTGCTGGGTAAAGTTTATATTTATGTTGTCACAGTTCACTGTGACCTTTAAAACCAGTGTTGCTTTATTCTACTGAATACTTTATGAAAGAATCACACTCCAATTGAACCAATCAGAGGACAGTAACTGATGTAATTAAAGTACATTCATAGACCTGCAGCTTATCTATATGGAGAGAGGAATTGGATACGGTATCACTTTAAGACACATTTACATAATCAGGATCTGAGCATGCAGCTTTAATGTGTCTAAAAGTTAACATGACAGTAACTCTTGTTCAACAGAAGAGAATGGAAGAAGACCATGTGTGTTGCTTTTAACTTTCCTGCAGTTTCCTTAAATGTATCGTTCTGCTTACTGAACTGCTTCGTATGACTGTTGAGTAACTTTATTTTGATCTTGTGTACATTTCATGCACACCCTTGTTTGTCTCTCCCTGGGAAAGTGACCGCCAGCTGGGTGGGACTTCCTCCCATCCCCTCCTCCAGACTGGCTCGTCACCTACACATATGTGACATTAGAGGGGAAACCCCCGCCTTTCCTCTGCTGTCTGTTCACGGGCAGAACTCATGACATGTTCAGGGGTCATCCTGTGTATGTCAGTGCCTTTGTACTCTGCAGTGTGACCTGAGTGCTGCAGGTCAGGGTGACTGTGATGGAGCGTTGGTCTGGGACAGTTGCAGTTGGAGGATTTAGCTACTTTGTACAACAAAGACCACTTGGCCCAGATTAGAGTAGGGAGCGGTGACGTATGACATGCTGACACTTGTTATTTCCTGTTGGTTGGAACCAATATGTCGCTAACTCTCAGCTCTCATGTTCAGTTATTGTATTGTCTCTTTGATACCCGTGTTTATTTTCTCCTACATTCCTTTCAGTTGTGTAATTACACAGTGGCTCAGCACACAGCGTCCCCAAGAGCAACATGTCGTGTTTCTTACACTGAAGCCTATTAAATAGTGTCCGAAAAATAGGTGTTGCCACTTTGCATGCACTTGCAGTTAAGTTTTAAATGTATGCAACATTATGAGTGGTTCAGGTACTACTACTACTACTACTACCAACACCACATGCAGATGGAAACCAAGGGCCTGGTCTGCATGAGATTTCTGCCTAAAACCCTATTACAGTTTTTGCCCAATGCTTCAACACTAAAGGCCCAAGTTTCGTACACCAGGCACAGTGAGTGGGAGACGAGGAGGAGAGAAGGCATGGAGTGGGATTAACACTCCATGATGCTAAAAACAGTTTTGAAATTAGATGTTTTGTTTCAAGTGTTTCATTTTGCCGTATACGTACTCACTGGCCACTTTATTAGGTACACCTGTCCAACTGCTCGTTAACGCAAATTTCTAATCAGCCAATCACATGGCAGCAACTCAATGCATTTAGGCATGTGGACATGGTCAAGACGATCTACTGCAGTTCAAACCGAGCATCAGAATGGGGAAGAAAGGTGATTTAAGTGACTTTGAACGTGGCATGGTTGTTGGTGCCAGACAGGCTGGTCTGAGTATTTCAGAAACTGCTGATCTACTGGGATTTTCACGCACAACCATCTCTAGGGTTTACAGAGAATGGTCCGATAAAGAGAAAATATCCAGTGAGCGGCAGTTCTGTGGGCGCAAATGCCTTGTTGATGCCAGAGGTCAGAGGAGAATGGCCAGACTGGTTCGAGCTGATAGAAAGGCAACAGTAACTCAAATAACCACTCGTTACAACTGAGGTATGCAGAAGAGCATCTCTGAATGCACAACATGTGGAACCTTGAGGCGGATGGGCTACAGCAGCAGAAGACCACACCGGGTGTCACTCCTGTCAACTAAGAACAGGAAACTGAGGCTACAATTCGCACAGGCTCACCAAAATTGGACAATAGAAGATTGTAAAAATGTTGCCTGTGTTGGGGTTGTAGCAGGAGCAGATTTGGTTATCAACAGTTAACTATCAATATCAATATGATTATCGGTATTAATATCCATCCATCCATCCATCCATTTTCTTCCGCTTTATCCGGGACCGGGTCGCGGGGGCAGCTGCCTGAGCAGGGACGCCCAGACTTCCCTCTCCCCAGACACTTCCCCCAGCTCCTCCGGGAGGACCCCAAGGCGTTCCCAGGCCAGCCGGGTGACATAGTCACTCCAGCGTGTCCTGGGTCTTCCTCGGGGTCTCCTCCCGGTGGGGCATGCCTGGAACACCTCCCGAGGGAGGCGTCCAGGGGGCATCCGATACAGATGCCTGAGCCACCTCAACTGGCTCCTCTCGATGTGGAGGAGCAGCGCCTCTACTCCGAGCTCCTCCCGTGTGACGGAGCTCCTCACCCTATCTCTAAGGGAGCGCCCCGCCACCCTGCGGAGGAAGCTCATTTCGGCCGCTTGTATCCGGGATCTTATTCTTTCGGTCATGACCCAAAGTTCATGACCATAGGTGAGGGTAGGAACGTAGATTGACCGGTAAATTGAGAGCTTCGCCTTTCGGCTCAGCTCTCTCTTTACCACGACGGACCGATACAACGACCGCATTACTGCAGCCGCTGCACCGATCCGCCTGTCAATCTCACGTTCCATCCTTCCCTCACTCGTGAACAAGACCCCAAGATACTTAAACTCCTCCACTTGAGGCAGGAACTCCCCCCCGACCTGGAGGGAGCAAGCCACCTTTTTCCGGTCGAGAACCATGGCCTCAGATTTGGAGGTGCTAATCCTCATCCCGGCTGCTTCACACTCGGCTGCAAACCACCCCAGGGCATGCTGGAGGTCCTGGCTCGAAGGAGCCAACAGGACCACATCGTCTGCAAAAAGCAGGGATGAAATCCAGTGGCTCCCGAACCAGATCCCCTCCGGCCCACGGCTGCGCCTAGAAATCCTGTCCATAAAAATAATGAACAGGACCGGTGACAAAGGGCAGCCCTGCCGGAGTCCAACATGCACCTGAAACAGGTCTGACTTACTGCCGGCAATGCGAACCAAGCTCCTGCTCCGGTCATACAGGGACCGAACAGCCCTTAGCAGAGGGCCCCCGACCCCGTACTCCCAAAGTACCTCCCACAGAATCCCACGAGGAACACGGTCGAATGCCTTCTCCAAGTCCACAAAACACATGTGGACTGGTTGGGCAAACTCCCATGAACCCTCGAGCACCCTGCAGAGGGTATAGAGCTGGTCCAGTGTTCCACGGCCAGGACGAAAACCGCATTGTTCCTCCTGAATCTGAGGTTCGACTATCGGCCGAATTTTCCTCTCCAGTACCCTGGAATAGACTTTCCCGGGGAGGCTGAGAAGTGTGATCCCCCGATAGTTGGAACACACCCTCCGGTCCCCGTTTTTGAATAGAGGGACCACCACCCCGGTCTGCCAGTCCAGAGGCACTGTCCCCGACTGCCACGCGATGTTGCAGAGACGTGTCAGCCACGACAGCCCCACAGCATCCAGAGACTTGAGGTACTCAGGGCGGATCTCATCCACCCCCGGTGCCTTGCCACCGGGGAGCTTCTCAACTACCTCGGTGACTTCAGCCCGGGTAATGGGTGGATGAACCTCCGAGTCTCCAGCCTCTGCTTCCTCAATGGAAGACGTGTCAGTGGGGTTGAGGAGATCCTCGAAGTATTCCTTCCACCGCCCGACGATATCCCCAGTCGAAGTCAGCAGCTCCCCACCTCCACCGTAAACAGTGTTGGTGGAGGGCTGCTTCCCCTTCCTGAGGCGCCGGATGGTTTGCCAGAATTTCCTCGAGGCCGACCGATAGTCCTCCTCCATGGCCTCCCCGAACTCTTCCCAGACCCGAACCTTTGCTTCAGCGCTGCAGCACGCTTGGCCTGCCGGTACCCGTCAGCTGCCTCGGGAGTCCCCCGAGCCAACCAGGTTCGGTAGGACTCCTTCTTCAGCTTGACAGCATCCCTTACTTCCGGTGTCCACCACCGGGTTCGGGGATTGCCACCACGACAGGCACCGGAGACCTTACGGCCACAGCTTCGAACAGCCGCGTCCACAATGGAAGCAGAGAACAAGGTCCATTCGGACTCAATGTCCCCAGCCTCCCTCGGGATCTGGTCAAAGCTCGGTATTAATAATTATATTTAATATATTATCATGATATAATCATGAATAAACGGGGCACCACCCTGGGATCAGGGAAAAGATAACCTAAAGCTGTATTCAGTCTCAATATAAAGGTTTTATACTCACATGCCAATCATCGTGATCATTGGCATGGAAGCATAAAAACAATCTAACAATTAAGAAGGGCGTGAAATTCAAGCACTAGCCTTCACAACCTGCTGTTATCCAGTGACATATACACAACAAGCACAAGAGACCGCTAGTTATAACATAATAAGATTTATTAAAATCAGTAATAATGATCACAATCAATAACACTGCAATTAACAAAGCCTTATTACCTAACTACCTAACACACAAAGCTAAGCTTAAACAAAGGGAGAGACACACGTGGAGTGTGTGTGTGCGTATGTGTGTGCGTGTGTGTGCATGTGCGTGTGCGTGTGTGTGTGTGCGTGTCGAGAGAGAGAGAGAGAGGGAGAGATGGCTATGGGCGGCCACCAGATGGAACTATTCCTCGCAGCGTTCAGGGGCGGAGCCACTGGCGTCCGATGGAGTAGCGAGAGAGAGCGAGAGAGAGAGAGATAGCCGTATGTAGCCACCAGATGTAGCTATGTCCCTAGCGTCCGCCGGGAACAGCTGGCTTAGGACACGTGTGTGCCGTGTGTATGTGTGTGTGTGTGTGTTAGCGGGACACAAACAAAGAGAGAGAGAATGCGCGAGCGATATTCTGAGGCCCAGAAGCCGTGCCGCTATCACACGGGCTCGAGTGAATGAACTGGCGTTTATTCCGCGAGACCGGTCTTTTAACTGATAGTAGAGGCTTTCTGAGCTCACGAATATGGCGGAGGTTAGTCGAAAACACTGTTACAGAAATTAACCCAGCTGCGTGGGTACACGATCAGCATTCACATACAGCAGCACATGAACAAACGGACTCGGCGGTCCGCGATCAGAACTTAAAACACATTAACAAGAATTACAAGCATGTCCTACACTATCGAATCTCTGCTTCTGCCCAGACAAATAGCCTCTTACTTTTGTCGGTGTGAGATGCGTCGATGTGAGGGTTTCGTCCCGTGCGGCGATGGCGTTCCTTGACGCCGGCAACGGACAGTAGTTCGTGGGGCGCTCGTTCAGCGCCGGATCCAATTGGTTGAAGAAAATCGTTAGTTATTCTTCCTTCTGCAGGGAATCGATGAATCGCGGGGCTCTGCGATTTAGTCAGCTGATTTCAGACAAAGACGGGTCGAGTTATCCGTTCTGCTGGCAGCTGGGACGAAGAAAGTTTTTCTTCTTACCGCGGGGAACGGGAGAGTCGCGCTGTCGCGGTGGTCTCCTCGGGATCCAAAATGATAAACAAAAGAAAAATAAAACGAGTAGAGAAAAAGAGGGGTAAAACAGTCTGTTGCTCGTCCCGCGAGTTTGGGGGAAAGACTGCGGCCTAGGACAAAGGGAAACGCTGCAGACGTAATCTTCACCTCCTGACAAATCTGCAGCAACTGCGTGACGCTATCATGTCAATATGGACCAAACTCTCTGAGGAATGTTTCCAGTACCTTGTTGAATCTATGCCACGAAGGATTAAGGCAGTTCTGAAGGCAAAAGGGGGCAGTGACGGGAATAACGGCGTTATAAGTAGCGGCGTTAGTAACGCCGTTACTTTTTTCAGTAACGAGTAATCTAATTGATTACTCATCTCATTATTATAACGCCGTTATCGTTACTGCCAAAAAATGTGTCGCGTTACTTCATTGAAGGCAGAAAAAAACAAATGTTACGCTATAGTAAACAGAGATGCGTCAAGCACTAGGACCAGGCTGAAAACGGCCGCTCAAGCTGAAGCCTGTGTGATTGGCCCGCTGTCACTCCTTCTTGCTCCACACCGGTCTGCTAGTCTGCGGTCAGGAGTCCTACAGGAGTCCGCTACTGTAAGTTGGGAGTTTGTTCTGCCTGGTTCACGTCAGCTAGAAGGATTGTAATATCAGAGGTTTCATTTACATTCACGTTTGAATCGGTGTCTGTGTGCGTATGTGCGCGCGTGCGTGTGTGTGTGTTTGGTAATTAGACGCAGCCAGGATGTCTAAAAAAAGAAAAGTGGACATAAGAGACTCCTACACCCATCCTGCAACACCTTCACTGGCTCCCAATAAAGCAGCATATCCACTTCAAGATCCTCCTCATCATTTACAAAGCTCTCAATAATCTGATCAATAACATGTATTATTATTATTGTTTTTATTATTACTATTGGATTAGAATTGGGTGATAATGTTTTGCTACATGATTTTCGAAAAGATATATTGTGTTATGTTTATCAATCCACTCTATAAGCATAGTAATTATAATATCTCCAATAAAATTGTTTAGATTTGTGCACTGTGGATTTCTGTTTGTAATGTATTGAGTATCCATTTCATTATAATACTCAGATTTATCATAAGTAATTGAAAATGCACATGTATTTTAAGTTCCGTCAAAGAGGGATGGAGATGGGGTCCAAATTATTTGACACATCAGTATTTAAAAATGATTTGAATGTAACGCAATAGTTACTTTCCAAAGTAACTAGTTACTTTTAGAATTTGTAACTCAGTAACTACTTTAGTTACTTTCTGGGAGAAGTAACTAGTACTTTAACTAGTTACTTTTTTAGAGTATCTTGCCCAACACTGAAAGGGGTTCCAACCCGGTACTAGCAAGGTGTACCTAATAAAGTGGTCGGTGAGTCTTACTCGGCCTGTGTGTTAAGTTATGACAACGTGAGCCAAACATCTGCAACACAAGCATTCGGCAAAAACTGTAATTCAGTTTGTTCTCTCCTCTGTTGCTGTGACTCTGCTCCTGGTTATTATGGGATTTTGAAACTGTATCATGAGTGTGTTCTAGTCCTGCTCAATGTGTTAAGTTTCCTGAGACTTCTGTTGTGATATGACACTAAATCAAGTTGAATTGAAATTTAATTCAGACTCCACGATATCAGCCTGATTCTCCATAATCAATGGATTTGAAGACAACGACAACCAACGCCACATCTGGGACACACATAGGAGCACAGAACGGTCTGTAAACAACGGGAAACAACTGTAAACAATGTTGTTGTGAAATGGAGGAAACATTTCTGCTCCTATGGCAACAACAGCCCTGTCTCTTTGATGTCTCCTCGAGGGACGATCACGTCAGGGTGAGCAAAGAAATCAGAGTGACCATCGTATCGGGGAGTGACTTAGAGGGAGGATGGAGTTGGCAGTCAACGTTTGGTGGGCCCAACAGAGCTTCTGGTGACACTCCAACAAGGACAAACATTTGTGGAAAAGAACCATCAATGGTCTACTGCAAACCAGAGGTGGGAGTCAGTCACACATGTGCAAGTCTCAAGTCTCAACCTTCAAGTCTCAAGTCATTTTTGTGACAATCAAGTCAAGTCATGGCTTTGGTCAAGCAAGTCACAAGTCAAGTCCTAGAATTATAATAAGCTGGAAGACATATTATTTGCAACAAATATTTCAACATGTCACAAAAAAACATTGGACTGGAACAAGTATGACTTCTTTGTCCATTACTCCTTCAGAGAGGTGTGCATCGCACTGTTTCATGTATACTGTGTAAATTTTATATGTGGCCTGTGGCTCATATATATGTATATATATATATATATATATATATATATATATAAATATATATATATATATATATGTGTGTGTGTGTGTGTGTGTGCGTGTATCTACCATGCATCTTAATATGATACTTGATATCTGCCAATACCCAATCACTATCAGGATCAGGATTGAAAAGTTGGATGGGTGAATCCCTACTTTGCACAATAAATCATATGAAGTGTATCTGGATGCCTCTGCACCACACACACACAAAAGAAGAAGAAAGTAGTTCAGGACGTCACAAGCCGCTCTGCTGCTTGTGTTCGCTACTTCCACTCCTCGCTCCAAATATGGTCACTTCCCTCACTGGTTGCAAAATCCAAGATGGCTACGACCAAAATCCAAGATGGGGATGGCCAAACTGCTGAACTCGCGGCTAAAAAAACGTAGTCCATAAACTAATGGGTGTGTCACCATCACGACGTTCACTTCGTCTTTACACTCTGTGGTCTCTACACATGAAGTCTTTTACAAAGCGAATACTTAAAGGTTGGCCCCTTTCCACCACATTTTTTTGCAAAATGCTAATTAAATCATCGACCATTACCCATTACTCTTTCACTGTCAATGTCCTTACTGATTGACTGATCTGGGACCTGCCTGACTTTGATATCTGTGTAAACAAACGAGCCAGGAGCCAAGTCACTTCTGGAACAACGCCGAGGTGGAAATTACGACGCTGTTGGCCAGCTCTGCGGTAACGTCTGAAATGTAACGTGCTAATGGCTTATTCATGTAAAATACATCCAACTCTTCTTCTGCTCTACATGTGTCTACATGCATTAAAGTGTGCCAACAGTCCCATAAGCCAATGGGATGTTTGATCTTCCCAACATCCTGTGGCTTTGTGATGTTCGCCATAATTAAAGTCAGATGGAGCCCATTTAGTAATCCAGCCTGTGTGACAAACCTGGCAGCAGCATGTGGGATGGACTCTGTTTCCCAGCAGAGGAGCCCCTCGAAAAGTCGGCTTCCAAAACCGCACTCAGGTGGCACCGTTAGGAGGCAGCTGGAAAAGCTATCTGACCGCTCACTCTCCGTCTGTTTGGCCCACTTTTCCCCATGACTCATGACTTCATCCCGGAAGTTAGCAAAGCACTTCTTCAGTCTGGGGTCAAAAGGTCGCTTACACTTTATTGTTGGCAGTCATCTATTACCTGTAATTTTGATTTTAAGACTAATAATAATACTAAACGTTTACACATTTCCTAAGTGAAAAACATGAAAAATAAATAAAAGATTGAATAAAGTCATACAGAAACAGGAATAATACCAGTAAAATAAATAAGTCAATAATGCCAAATATAAAATATAATCTACAAAATAGCAATGCTCAGCAACATCACAGCCAACTTTGTCACAATTTGAACACTTAAAGACAACATTTCCATCCATATTTGTGTCAAATAAAGCTGCTTTGTACAGATACTGGTTCACAGTTTTCAGATCAGGGGTCCAACATGCATACATTTTCTTGTGAATGACAAAATGGAAAAAATAACTCCATATGGAGTTACAAAAGAAAAGCAAATGAAATCACTAAGAATAAAGCTACATGACCACAAAACATGGCGGTCTAAAACAAGCAGAAAACATGGTAGATGACAGTTTTCTAAGAGCACTGCAGGAACTACATAAGCACCACTGAAACGGTTATCAGAACAGCATATTATATTGCAAAACGCAATCACCCATACACGGACCACCCTGCTCTTATAGACTTGCAACGTGGTCTTAATATGGAAAAATTCCTTCATAGCAATGTTACACGCAGAGATATTGTCCATTTAATTTCAAAAGAAAGGGAACAAGCCCTGATGGCAGGCTTCAAGTGCCCGAAGTGTCCATTCTTGTTTAGTTGTATATATTAGAAATTCAGATCCACTTACTTTTTTCTTGGATGTCATTGAATTGAAGCAGACACGAGCAGATGGGATAGCTGATTCATTGCCCAAGTGCCTCATGAACAATGGTTTAGATGATGAATTAATAAAGGAACACATTCTTGGGTTTTTAACAGATGGGGCATCAGTGATGATGGTTAGAAAGTCAGGTTTTGGCACGCAGGTGGCAGATTGGTTAGAGCGGGTGGAGTGGTTAGAGCGCATGCCATATACGCACATATGCATACGCAGCCGACCCCGGTTCGAATGCCTGCCGGAGGTCCTTTGCTTCATGTCACACCCCCCTCTCTCTCATGTCTTTCCTATCTGTCCACTGCTAATAAAAGGCGTCTATGCCTGAAAAAATCTTTAAAAAATAATAATAAGTTTTTTTTTTGACAAGTTACCAGTCAAATATCCAGATATAGTTGGCTGGCAACAGATATAAGTGGCAGTCCAGAACATCTGGATCTATTTAATTGTCTTTTAAGTTCCTCTCTATCACGGAGTGAGTTAAACAATGGTGGTTGATCATGTGACCCAATAATGAAAGTGCTTGTACTTGCTGCTTTGCGCAGAAATAGGATCTCCGTGTCTGTGGCCACATTCCCGCTAAACTCTAAATGAGTTTTATCTTTTTCTGTCAGTCAGCAGCGGTTGGTCTGCAGGTGGAGCTACTCACAGAAGTATGCTGCGTTTACTTGGAATGGGAAATCGCTAACTTCCAACTGCTGAGTCTGGGTTATGTTTTAATATTCTTTGTTGAGGGGTGGGTCACCCAACAGCCAAATATCATGAAAACAGGTTATATTCCTGATAAGAGATCAACGTGTAGAAAAGCACCACCTACTGACCAATCAGCTCTCTTGGAAAATTGCATCAGCATTTGAAAAAGAACTACAATATGGAGCTGATTAAACTATACAACACAGGTGATGCACAGAAAAATTAAGACAGGAAGTCAAACAAATACAAGGACACAAGGGAACTTCAAAATATAACAGGAAATCAATTAAACAAAGCCCAATACTATGACAAAAGACTAACAACACCAGCAATGTGGCCAGTCTGATATCATGGTGTATTGTAGCTTGGGGCCCTACTTCCATTAAAGATATGTAAATGGTTTAACTGTGTAGTCTCCTCCTTGTTGTGGTCTGCCATGAGCCAGGTGGTCGTAACAGTGAGGCACACATTTCAACCTGTTCACATGCTCACAAGCCACATCTTGTATTTCTCACGCAGACAAATTACGTGCATAATTAAAAAACGTTCTCTTATTTTACGAAAATAGTTCACCGCGAGAAATAAGCTATGCAGTTGCTGAATCTGTCTTTATTTTAGATCGACAACGGTCAGTTTAAAATATTTTCTAGAGCTTGCGGGAGGCCCCATCTCTCGAAAATCGCAATGACGAGAAGGCATTGCACGGCTTCTTACATAGACAATGAATGGGAAGCATGGAAGTAACGCTGTCTGTGCCAAAATCTCACTCTGAACTCAGGCTACGTTTACATGATGACGGTCTGAACAGAAGACACAAAAGTGGTGTCGCATCTTCACTTTTTACTCCGCGTTTAGACTAGCGTTTTCGGGAGGAAATCTGCGTGCATACGGTGACGCAAAAGTGTGTGGAATTCGATTGGGAATGCATGCCAGGTGGCTAAGTGGTGCTGTGATACACTATCACACAACACCGCCATGTCTGAGCGCATGCGTAGAATCGTCCTTCTTCTCTTATTTGCACCGCAAAATCAAAACATGTGACATGTGGGTGGTTTCAGATTTTTGCGTTTTTAAGCCCCCAAAATGGCGTCACCATCTAATCAAAAGGCACGTCAGATAAAATATTTTATCGTTTTTACCGACAAGCGTCCTCGTGTAAACGGGGCCTAAGTTAAAAACTTTAGAGCCCTGCGGTTAATACACTGTGATAAGATATTAGAAAGACAATTTAATCTGATTGACAAGAGCTGTTTACAAGAAGTTACACCGACACTGTCGTGTAACTGAGTGGAAGGAGGAAATACACTGTCTAGCTAGCTAGCAGTTACTGACACTGTCGTGTAACGATTAGCGAGGTAGCTAGCTAGCTTTTACAATATCTTACCGCTCAAGAAGGAAAGTGGCTACCTCGTGGCTTTTCAGTCCTTGAAACTCCTTCAGCTGACTCCAACGATCAAATGCTGAACCAACGTTCACTCTGGTCTTGCTCCTCCTTTTGTCACTTAGCACTTGGGACTGGTACCGAAATGCCGCCCACTTACCGACAAACTCAACTATTTTTTCCAGACTAACTGGCAACCCCAAAGATTCTTGACCCCTGACTACGCAGAGATACCATGTGATACCAATGTCGTTATTCTATTGTCTCACAAACCCTGCTAGAAGCCACAGCCACACGTCACACATCTACACAGAGGTAAACAAAACATTTTTTTCACAAGAAGTGATACTTTTGACTCTGCACCTTACTAAAAGCTCTGTGGATGTGTTATTTCTTAATTATTCATTTCCATAAAAATGTTATCAATAGGACCATAAATGATTCAACAGAGACAACACCTGTGCTGTGATTGTAATGCTACACTAGTTATGGAAATTAAATGTTTATAGACGCGACTGAGCATCTCCTGCACATGTTCATACTCTTTTGTTTGCGCTCAAGAGGTATTTTTTGAATTTGCAGGCTAAAGGCACACCAGCCAAAACAGTGGGGTTTAGTTTCTCTTCAAATAATTCCAGTGGGGGCAAGAGTCAAAATATAACAAAATAAGCGAGAGATTAGCAAAGCATAACGAGAAGCAGTAGGTCCTTTATTTGACTTGGAATCAGTCAGTTTGCTGTACATAAATCACTGTCCTTACTGTTACCTCAGTTTGTTCTGGGATGCCAGAGTTGTTGAACAACCTGAAACCGTCTTGACATACTGTATATGTAGAAACATTTTGTTGGGTGTTGAGGGTTGATGGTGGAGAAGGAACTGTCACTGAAGTATGAAATGAAATGTGGACCTGCTCATGATTTAACTGTAAATGAAAAATGGTCAGGAAATGAAACACAGACTGCAGTCTACCGAGCAAAGTTTGCCATCAATCAGTTTTCTATACGTCTACCGTTTTCCTTCCACTGTACTTTGTTTTATGATTGTTCTGTGTGGCAAAACAGATGAGGAGCCAATCGCAGCCTCCCAGGTTTCTGCAGCACTTATTTGACAGGCTGTAGATGATAATTCTACAACATTGTATGGATAACAGATCCATCCAACCAGATCTCATGAGAAAGCGAATAAATAGCCCCAGATTTCTGTGTGATATCTGTACACCACGGGGTTAAAGTTTTGAGAAGGCTTAACCCCATGCCGTTACTATGAAACGATCACAGTAAGGTTTAGGCAACAAAACCATTTATTTAGATTTAGGGCGTTTTCACACCTTGAAGTCCGGACCAAGGTCCAAACCAATGGTCGTATTTAGTTACATTGTACACATTTGATCCAGTTAGTTTTGGTCTCATATTGATATTTAGCAAGCACACTAAATAACTTTGTATGACCTGTCATTCCTACGTTCACTGCCGTGAGTTTCGTCTTCCTATCATATTGATTGGTTTGTAGACGGGCGCGAGTCTGACATTGGCGTGTTGTCAATTCGGCCGCTAGCCTCTTCCGTTTGAATGGATGGAGAAAATGAATGATCGGATTGCAATATTGTGGTATTACTCCCTGCAGCACCAACTTCAGTTGATAAACTATGACAGTAGAAATGTTGTTGAAGCTAAAAGACTCTGCCACCTCGATGTGTGAGCTTGCTGGGCGAGTGCCCAGAAGGTTATCCAAGTCATCATAAAACGGAAAGCTGTCTTTGTCATTTGCAGACACACCACTCTTACGGATGGCATCGAACACCTTTATGTACTGAGATGTAGTTTCTTCTTAAGGTGGCATTGCTCTGCTGTCCTCTCACACCCACATTTCAGCATTTGCGTTTTTTTGTGTGTGTGTGTGTTTTTATAGTTTAGCTGAACCACATTGCTATAGCTATAGCTATTGCTATCTCATCCCCTCCTCTCCCCATGTGCTACTCACTATGAATTAGCTGTAGGGGCCAGTGCTCTGGAGTTTAACCTACAGGTACGTGTCACTCTCAGTGACACAGGCCTGCAGGCAGATGGGGGAGGGGGAAAGACCCCCTGTGGAGGTGCGTGGCTGTGTTTCCACGCAGAGGACTCTCCAATCTGAATGTTCAGAAACAATTCAATCTGCATCCATGAACTGTTTCATAGATACAAACCCTAAGGTCCCAACAATGTAAATGTAAATGTAGATTAGCTAGTAGCAAAATGTAATTGCAATGGCCATTTTCAACCAGTAGAGGACATTCACTGTGAACATGTATAACACAATGTGTAGAACTCAAATACACTGCACTTAAATGTGCAGATTTGGACCTGAATCAATCAACAACACTACTAAATACAGAGATACATTGGTTTGCAGCTGAAAAAAGCTGTTTGATGGTTTAGCTACTCTATAAAGTCTGATGTTTTCTTGATCCAACCATCCACCACAACCTCCTTCCATACTTTGTCACTCTACAAAAACGTCATCTGACTTCCTCCATTGCTCCCGTCATAATCCCTGTGGCTGCTAAAGAGATTTGTGAATTGAATATAAATACATGTTGCTCTGGAGCACGTCAGATGCCATTATTCATCTTGCTTAAATGACAGGAGCCACCTCAGAGGGAAGGCGATGGAGCAGGAAGGGAAGTTTGAAGTGAGAACAAGCTGATCTGCTACGTGGTCCAGGCCTGGACACATATACCACGTATTTATAGCCACCAGACGGCTGAGCAATGCTGCCTGGCAGACAAAAAACAAAAAAACTTTCAGAAGACTCTCCCATGAATAGCACCCTCAAATACCCTTCTCATGCAAGTATCCCCTGAAAACTCTCCCAGAGCAAAATAGAAGATTTAAATGGAGCTGCACCAAGGAGCCGGTTTCAGGTTTCTGCCTGACAGTCCTCGAGTCCCTGAGAGTGGCGACAAAGCCCGGGCCACCAACACACCCCTGCTGCCAGGTCCTGCGTTCCAGCTGGGTATTTATAGTGCTGGCATTTAAACCTGGCAACACATTACATACCCATACCATCTGCACTATTTCCTGTTCCTGTGAAAGATGCACACATCACCACCCATTATAAAATGTGCAGTTAAAAATAGGTATATGTGTACTCAGTAAAAGTTGTTTTCCCGTACAAATATAAAAACAAATGTGTAATTTCACCGTGGTACACTGTCAAATCCACTGTTAGCAGGAAGTTGATCTGTTGAAGTTGAAGTGAAAATGTCAAAGACCTGCGTCAGGCATCAAACTCAAACTATGAAACATCTTTTATTCTAGAGCAACACGCAGCTACAAAAAAAAAAAAAAATTTTAATGAGAAAATGCAAAATATGCATATATCAGATGAATGCTTTTTTAATCCAAAAAAAGGAATACAGGAAGAAAAGTGGGAAAACATTCCATCATGTCTGATAAATAAACAATACAAATACAAATATAGAAAATGTCATGTTTTAAAATCTCCATAAATTAAACTCACATGTTATACTGTTGAGAAATGGCCAATATGTTAAATAAATTATTGTATTTAACAATAATCAAATAGGGGCTGCATGGTGGTTTAGGGTAGTTAGACACATATAGTGAATGTGCAACATATGTGTGATATCAACATATCACACACATTATTCCAAATAATTTAGAATATCTAAACAGTATGATGTTTTCATGACTCATATCAAATTAGGAATTTTGTCTTATTCAAATACTTTTTTCTGATTGCTAAACGACGGTGGGCACAACTACATGTGTAAAAGTCTAACACAGTAAGCATCACCAACAGTCACCTGAGCTAAACATCACATGAGCTGCTGAACCGGCTCAGCGAAACACTGTGTACCATCGTCATGACGACAACACACACTGTCACTCAGAACACACCGAGAGGAAACACACTACCACGAGACACCAACACACAAGTTAGACACTTTTCATCTTTGAATCATTTCAGTGATTTCACACAAATCAATATTTTCTTTAAAGCAAAGAGTGAAATTCTTTCACATGAAAATGTTTATTTTATAACGAATAGAAGGAATGAAAATCAGCAGTTTTTTTCAATATATAGTGGCCCTTTTTTCATCAGCAGTTACAGCTCTTTTGCCAGGTCTCCCTCCACCAACCTGTCTCTCTGCCACTCTCCTCCCTCCACCAACCTGTCTCTCTGCCACTCTTCTCCCTCCACCAACCTGTCTCCCTGCCACTGTTCTCCCTCCACCAACCTGTCTCCCTGCCACTTTTCTCCCTCCACCAACCTGTCTCCCTGCCACTTCACCAACCCGTCTCCCTGCCACTCTTCACGCTCCACCAACCCGTCTCCCTGCCACTCTTCTTACTCCACCAACCTGTCTCCCTGCCACTCTTCTCGCTCCACCAACCTGTCTCCCTGCCACTCTTCTCGCTCCACCAACCTGTCTCCCTGCCACACTTCTTGCTCCACCAACCTGTCTCCCTGCCACACTTCTTGCTCCACCAACCTATCTCTCTGCCACTCTTCTCGCTCCACCAACCTGTCTCCCTACTGTAATAGTGGAATATGTGTGTGTATGTAAATAAAGTCTTTGGGGAACGACTTTGAAAGTGTAAATGTGCCGATTGCCACAGATAGATCCAGCAAGTGTTCCTTGTTTTAAGAAGTAGGTCAGGGTGGCCTGCTGGAGGAGGTGGGTCTACCTTCTGTGAATGACAAGGGAAACTGACCATCATTAAAGTCAGCTACAATGCTAGAGTGGTTCAGTCACCACAGGGCCTCCATACCATGAACATACTGGAAACAGGTGAAGAGGCATATTTGACTTGCAAGAGGTTGATAAAATATCAATTTTATATATATATATTTGTATATTTGCATTATTCACTATTTCCACAGTGATAATTAACCTGAAGTTTTCATTACAATTATTGATGGCAAAAGCATAGAAATAATAAAAGTCACCATCTCATAAATGTGCAGGAACAGATGCTCTAGCTCCTATCTTGTACTTACTTCTACTTCTATTTCTGTTAAGTGCATCATGAGAGATGCGACAACCGGAGTCAAATTCCTTGTATGCGGATGCATTGGTCAAATAAAGCTGATTCTGATCGACACCCACTACATTTTGAGGAACAAATCCAAATGACTACTTCCATCCAAATGTCTATCTGAATGCAGTGTGTGATCGTCAGTGCTGTTTGACGGTAGCTGTTATTTATGCTCCTGCAACATGAAAGTGGAATGCAGTGACACCCATGGTGATATGTTCGCCATCTCACAAATGCAACCTGACTCTTGCCGTGAGATTCTGAGAAGGAGACCACTAATGTCTCTGCACTCAGAACTCAAGCAAACTGATCTGATCTCCTCCCGTCTCTCAGCCAGCTGCAGCTTTTCAGCATAGGAAACTCTTTGTTTATGCGATGAAACCTCCGGTTCTGAACAAGTGAAGCCTATGTTGAAGTCCCTTTGACTTACATTCTCTCTACTGGCCACCAGGGGGTGACTCCTCTCTGATTGTATAGAAGTCTATGAGAAAATTGTCCTACTTCTCTCTTTTTTTAAATAAAATACAAATGTAAATTTTTTTATAAAAACAAGAATATCAAGGAATATAAATTACAGTGCAGTATAAGAAGTGTGGGGGGGTTAGCTCAGGAGGTAGAGCGGGTTGACTGGTAAACGCAAGATTGCCGGTTCGATCCCCGGCTCCTCCTAGCTGAGTGTCTGGTGTCCCTGAGCAAGACACCTCACCCTAATTGCTCCTGACGAGCTGGCTGTCGCCCTGCATGGTTGACTCTGCCGTCGGTGTGTGAATGTGTGAGTGGATGGGTGAATGTCATTGCTGTAAAGCGCTTTGGATTAAAAAGCGTTTATAGCATTTATAAATGAGGATTTACCAAGAAGTTCATAGATTGTATTGTTTACTGAAATGCAGCGGCAAACAGAAAAGTCTTCAGTCTTTGAGTTAAAAGAGCTGAGATTTGCAGCAGACCTGCAGCTTTCTGGAAGCTTGTTCCAGATATGTGTAAAAATAGCTAGCTGTTAGCTACTAAGATTACTTTAACACTTAGCTGTATAGTTGACCTAAGAGTGCTGCTCTGCCACTTGTGTTCATCAGATCCACCCATTGCTCCTCCACAGTCCAAATATGGTTCCTTCACTGTTTGTTAAAATTCCAAGATGGCGACGACCAAAATGCCGAACCTGAGGGTTCTAAACCGTAGTCCACTAATCATTTCTTATACAGTCTGTCACTTAAACAGCAACATGCTCTATGGTTAACATGAGAAAACACGACAAAGACAGAGCTGCCGTTTATCCCTTTATTGTAATGGCGCTATTCATGTATGACTAAATGCATGAAAGGCATGAATCATTTATGTGCGAACTATTAGGAATGTGCAACAATGAATATTTTCTCTAATGTATGTTGGAGTATTTTGGACGTGGATTTCGTTTGCTCTCAAAATATCACAAATTAGTTTCAAAGGAGTCCGTGGAAGTCAACATAGGGAGGAGGTCTGGATGGTGGTCCAAAAACACAACGTTAGTGTCCCATTAGAACCAAGTATTTTTGTTCAGTTTTATAGTAATTTTAATCCAAACCCTTGATTTTTTATTTTTATTTTTTACTAAACCTAACCAAGTAGTTCTGAAGCGTGTTTTGTTTTGTTCGTTAACATGTTTCCAACTCTTTAATACTGAGATGGTTTGGTCCAGAAAAAGATGTTTCCCTGGAAACGTAACAGAGTGAAGTTTAGTTGTAGCTGTCAGGTCAGAGTCGTGTAAACCTGGTCTAGGCAGTCATGTAGAGCTCCATCTCAGCCTATTATTCCATGATGGCAAGTATTCATGATTCACTCTACAACTAATGGCGAGGATCTCAGAGGATCTCCTCTGCGTCTCACTGCCTTAGAGGTCCTCACAGAGTTCATGTTGCAGAACCCCAATGACGATGCTACTGCTGTCTTTATTAAGCTCTCACTCTGCAGCTATTTCAATCCTTACTGTCCCATTAATCCCCACCATGTTGCCAAGTTGTAACATGTCCATCATGTCCTTTTGTTCTCGTGGTGCCTTCACATACTCCTTCGGTTCTACTCTAGCACACGTTTGACTGGAGTTACTGGACACCCGGGTCCAGTTCAGATGAACCGGTTGTACACCAGTGTGTAGAGGACACTATCAGCAGCAGCTGCTGTCTGGCCTGCTGCTGTGAGACGACCGCAGTGTGAGTCGTCCAGTGTGTTGCCATATCGGATTGATACAACTGTTCTCATGGCAGACACTTGACATGTCAAACTCATTAATAATAGACTTTATATTTAGAGTTGTGCATGCTGAATCACTGGCACATCCAAAGGAACCACAAAGCATGTCAGTCGTTACACCTGTACTGTCCCCGCTAAAGCCAGGCAGCAAGGAAAGTGAAGCAATGCTGAAGTGCCTGACACTTGCATTTTCTCTTCTGTTTCTCTCTCTAGGTTCGACGGTGTGCATGCAGTATAGCCCCATGGGATTTTATGAACCTCTATAAAACATCATGTTACATGCCAAAGCAGCAGTGTTCAAACGCAGCAATGCCACAACAACAAAACAGGAAGGGAATCACATCAGCGTCATCAACAACATTGTTGCCATGGTGACTGACTGACAGGCTGCAGGTTGTAGAGATGGTTTGAGTCGAGAGAGAGAGATGGACAAAAAAATAATAAGTTTAGCTTATCTGCAATGAAGCACATTGACCAACACGGTCCAGCCAGATACGAGGTTTCACCTACTTAATAAAAAAACATTCCTGCTTAAATATAGCACCAATTGTTTCCATATTCATGTTGCTGAATCTTCCTGTTGACCTCATGTGACCCATTATGGCCAGTGAGCTATACAGCTACTATTATTTATACGGTGTTTATGGCAACACTCTGATAATCCTCCTCAGTCACATGAATTGAAATCCAGCTCATGGGACGATGGCGTGGAGTTTCCACCCTGCTCCCTCAGCAGCTCTGTGGCGAGTCCAGGGGGTTTGTTGTTTCCATTCCACAGATCCCAAAACAAAGGATATGCTCTGTTCACACCAACAACATCCTGCAAAGTGCATATTCATTACTGCAGCAGAGGTGTCTGGGATGGCATGCAGAGCGAGCTAATGATGAGTGGCTCCCGCCTGTGAACAACACTCTCCGAGTGTCACACATTTTTGAATAAGGGCCGGATTTTCTGTCTGTCAGGCAGCAGCCGAGGTGTTGACAGCATATTTCCGAAAGACATCACATTTTCCATGACACTGAGTAATTAGTGATGATTGGCTCGATGGTGTGCATGCAGCATGGCCCCATGGGATTTTATAAAACTCTATAAAACATCACGTTACATCCGTGTTTAACTTAAAGACACACTTCCACTGTGCTGTACAGGCAGATTTACAAATGTACATGTTTAGCTGTTAAGCAGTGAAGCCAAGACTGAAAGGCCTTAAACCTGTATTCTCTCTGCTGGCCATCAGGGGGCGACTCCTCTCTTGATGTATCATCTCAGTTAACATTGTAAACATAATTTTATGGTTTCAAGTCTTCTTCAATCCAGCATGATGTTCATTTAGTACATTATGGTCCATTTAGAGTCCAACAGACCAGAAAGCAGGGGATGCTTTAGGGGCAGGGCTTACCTGCTGATTGACAGGTCTCTACCTCGCTACCAGTGCAGTTAGCTACTAAGAAGACTTCAACACTTAGCTGTAAAGCTGACCTGTAATTATGAAGCTAACTTTGTTAGCAGCTTCACACCAGAATCCAGATGGATCCAGATCCAGTAATCCACCCATCGCTCCTCCACAGTCCAAATATTGTCACTTCCTTCACTGGTTGCAAAAATCCAAGATGGTGACGACCAAAATGCCCAACTAGAGGCTCCCAAACTGTAGTCCACAAACCATTGGGTGACGTCACCATGACTACACCCACTTCTTCTCAACAGTGGGTATATTTGTTTTGTGTCACGCTTATCATTCCAGCCATATTTGTAAAACCTTTCTCAGGATCTGTGTGCAAATGAACAGTTAAAGGGACGGTGTGTATCATTTTAAGTAATTTATAGATAAAATCAATGTCTTCATGTCCTCAGAAGTGCATAATTACCTCTGCCAATCATCTGATTCATGCTCATATGCGAAGAATTTCTTATTTGTATTTACATCGGACGGGTAAGTCCTCAGGAGGCTTCCATGTCGTTCCACCATTGTGAGGACTATAACCACGAGAGGGACATGATGCCTAAACATGTTTTGTTCAGAGCCAGTGTGAATGAAAGGAGATCACATTAGCGAGAGGCGCTTCCGGACACATAGGGTGCACGTGCAGAACAGCGCTTTTACTGACTTTTTCATCTACCAGTGATGCAGCCATTCCCGGGGACCGGTACGTTCACATCATGTTGGTCCCACTGGAGCTCCCGGAGAGTGACTTTCAGGAGCTTTTTAATCAACCCGTGGTGGACGTCCCGGATACGACCACTTGCCTTTTACAGTCAGTGTTGTAGAGCAATATAAGCACTAAAGTCACATTTGTTTGTGTTTGTTGTGTGTCTAGTTGTCAGCTGATGCTATAGGCTAAGACATCGTAATGGAAGGCGACCAAAAATAAACCAATAAATACATGGCAACATAAATCACTATCTTGCTGGTGGAGTAATTACTCGATGCTCACACATGTTTATTTGAAACCTCATCACCTGAAAGAATACTGGTGAAGTGGATGACATGTTGTCAGAGCTTCTTGGAACATAACGGCTACCGGAATTACAACAAAGCATGCGCTAGAGAGCACTATTCATCTAAATGCAAAATACAGTTTCACCACGAGATGAGAGTAATTCCTACACTACACTTTAAAAAGCAGTACAAATTAAAAAGGGGGGGAAAGTGCAGTAACCATGAAGTGCAATCAACTGCATAAGGTAAAATACTTAAGAATCACTTAAAAAGTTAAATAAGTGAAGTAAAGTCAAATCCACTCGGAATCCCATTTCTGACTTTACTCAAAGCTGTTTTCATGCTGGGCCTGCAGTTGCAATTCATTACATTTACTACTGCAGCTAATTAAAATGGAAGGTGACTTTCCAACATAAAGCAGCTGTGCTGTTTAAAAATACAACACTGTTACATTTTGCAGCTTGATCTAACTGTATTTAATCCTCAAGTACTGAAATATGTCAAACATCTGCTTCTTATGAAAAGTCAGAACATCAAACACCTCGGACTCACAAAGCAGTAATGCTCTCAGTTATCTACTAACCTGCTGCTGCTGCTGCTGCTTCGTATGTGACGACAACATGCACACACACACACACACACACACACACACGTGACGGAGCGGTTTTGTACTGGCTCCAACGATCTGAGTGCAGCAGGTAAGTTCCTGCAGCAGTCAGGCATCCATCTGGAAAAGTAGTCAAGCTCATAAATCATAACGTGCAGCACCGTGGGTTGACAAAGCGTTCGGACCCCGGTAAAAAATAGAAAGAGAGAATTTACTGCTGCAACATATACAGAGCTGCTGTCATATACAGATGTTTGTTGAGTGGCCTGAGCTGCATGTTCCCAGCAGCAGTCAAAGCATTCACCCTGTGTTACCTAATTAAGCTGCTACTGTGATAATAATAATAATAATAATAATAATTCATTTAATTTATATAGCGTTTTTCAAGTACCCAAAGTCGCTTACAGAGGTAGATGGACATAGTAGACAAAGATAAAACATAAGTACAGAGATAAAGCACAAGTAACAAGCAAACAAACAAAGATAGCGAAAAACAAAAACACGACAGGGAAAACAAAGCAGTAGTGGGGCGTAGAGTAGTTGACACCGATACAAACAAACAGACAAAACAGGTACAACAATACTCAGAAGGTGGGGGGTGGATTGAGGAGCGGTGGGGGGCTGATGAGTGAGGAGAGTGGAAAGAGAGTGTAGAGGGGCGGGTCAGGGGGAGAGGGCAGGAAGGAAGGTAGTTATGGGTAGGGGAGATCGTAGGCTTGTGAGAAAAGGTAGGTTTTTAGGCGGGATCTAAATGTGGTGAGTGAGGGAGAGTCACGGATGGGTTGGGGGAGAGAGTTCCAAAGTCGGGGTGCAGTTCTGGAGAAAGCTCTGTATCCAAAGGTTTTGAGTTTGAATGGTGGTACAGTCAGAGTAAGAGAGGAGGAGGATCGGAGGGTTCGGGAGGGGCGGTGGGGGATAAGGAGGTCAGACAGGTAGGGTGGGGCCAGCTGGTGGAGAGCTTTGAAGGTCAGGAGGAGTATTTTAAACTCAATACGTTGTTTGATGGGGAGCCAGTGGAGGGAATAAAGAACGGGGGTGATGTGTTCACGGGACCGGGTGTGAGTGAGGAGGCGGGCAGCAGAGTTTTGGACCGTTTGAAGTCTATGGAGGGAATGAGAGGTGATGCCAGTGAGGAGGGAGTTGCAATAGTCGAGACGTGAGGAGATGAAGGCGTGGATAAGGGATTCAGCAGCAGGGGGGGAGAGGCAGTGTCGGATTTTGGCGATGCGGCGGAGGTGGAAGTAGGAGGTCTTGATGGTGGAGCTGACGTGAGGATCAAAGGAGAGGGTGGGGTCCAGGATAACGCCAAGGTTGCGTGCCAGGGTGGAGGGAGAGATGGTCGAGCTGTCAATGGTGAGTGAGATGGGTCCAGTTTTGTTAAGAGTGGATTTGGTGCTGATGAGGAGGAGCTCTGTTTTGTCACTGTTGAGTTTGAGGAAGTTCTCGGATAGCCATGTTTTATTGTAGAGATGGAGGTTTCGATGTGGTTGAGGGGAGGATTTTGGGTGGGTTTGGTGGGGATGTAGATCTGGGTGTCGTCAGCATAACAGTGGAAGTCGAGGTTGAGTGTGCGGATGATGTGTCCAAGGGGGAGCAGGTAGCAGATGAAGAGAAGGGGGCCGAGGACTGAGCCCTGAGGGACCCCCTGGGTAACAGGGGAGAGGGTGGATGTGTGGCCAGAGAGGGAGACGAACTGATGCCTGTCAGTGAGGTAGGAGGTGAGCCAGTCGAGAGCAGTGCCCTCAACACCCTGGCGCAGCCTTTTGAGGAAGATGGAATGATTGACAGTATCAAAGGCTGCGCTGAGGTCTAGTAATAGCAGGATGTTGAGGGCGCCGGAGTCTGCAGAGGTGAGGAGGTCGTTGACAACTTTTACAAGGGCAGTTTCGGTGCTGTGGAGTGGGCGGAAACCAGATTGGAGGGGTTCGTAGAGGTTGTTTGACTGGAGGTGGGTGAGTTGGGCGGCGACAATGCGTTCGAGGGTTTTGGAGAGGAACGGCAGGTTGGAGATGGGACGGTAGTTGGAGAGGTTGGCTGGATCAAGGGTGGGCTTTTTGAGGATGGGGGTGATGGAGGCAAGTTTGTAGATAGAGGGAACAAGACCAAGGGAAAGAGACTGATTGAAGAGGGTGGTGAGGTGGGGGATGAGGACAGGGAGGCAGGCCTTGGTTAGAGCCGTTGGGAGGGGGTCGAGAGAGCAGGTGGTTGTTTTGGACGCAGTGATGATGTCTGAAATGTGGGAGGAGTCAATGGGGGAGAAGGCAGTGAGAGAAGGGGGGGGGGGAGGTCTGGGAGGGGGAAGGGGACTGGAATGGTGGTGGTGGAGGAGTTGCCAGCGGCGGCAGTCAGGGAGCTGTTTATTTGGGAGATTTTGTTGTTAAAGGTGAGGAGGAAAGAGTTGCAGAGGTCGGGTGAGGAGGGTGGATTGATGTCTGGCGGCTGGAGCAGTTTGTTGATGGAGCAAAACAGGATGCGGGGGTTCCGATTGGTACTGTTGATGAGGGTGGAGAAGTGGGCAGATTTAGCAGCTTGGAGAGCATCACGGTAGGAGGCGATGTGGTGTTTGTAGGCTTCTGCGTGAACGGTGAGGTGGGTTCGTTTGAAAAGTTGTTCGAGTTGGCGGCCGGTCTGTTTCATGGTGCGGAGTTCGGGGGTGTACCAGGGGGCAGAGTTGGTGAATGAGACAGAGGACGTTTTCCAGGGGGCAAGGGAATCAAGTGAGTCGGAGAGGATGGAGTTGAGCATGATGGCATAGTCGTCAGGGGAAGAGGGAGCAGAGTCGGGGGGGAAGGCAGAGGATATGAGCTGGGAGAGGGAGAGTGGGTTGACTGATTTGATGTTGCGGTAGGAGATGGAGCGCTTTTTGGGGTTATGGGGGGAGGGTAGAGGGGCGGAGAAGATGATGCATAGGTGATCAGAGAGAGGGAAGGGGAGGGGATGTGGCTTAGAAACGGGTAGGGAGGCGGAGCAGACGATGTCAAGGATATGGCCTTTGGTATGGGTGGGGAAGTCAATATGTTGGGTGAGGTGGAAACAGTCGAGAAGGGAGAGGAAGTCAGATGTCAGTGGGGTGCTGGGCTGATCAATGTGGATGTTGAAGTCACCGGTAAGTAGGAGGCGGGAAGAGAGAGAGGATGCAATGGCAAACAGTTCAGAGAGAAAAGATGGGTGGGGCTTCGGGGGACGGTAGATTAGAACAGCAGTGATGGAGTTGGGGATGGAGAAGGCAAGGTGTTCGAAGGATGAGATAGATGGGAGGTTGAGATTGAGTTCAGTGATGGTGAGGGATTGTTTATGGAGAACGGCAATGCCCCCCCCCCCCCCCCCCCCCCCTCGGCCGGAAAGGCGGGGTTTGGCGATGTAGCTGTAGTTGGAGGGAGTGGCTTGGTTGAGAGCATAGTAGTCCAGGGGCTGTTGCCATGTTTCACAGAGGAAGAGCAGATCAAGGTTATTGTCCAGAAGCAGTTCAGATATAACAGGTGATTTGTTGGAGAGGGAGCGACAGTTCAGTAGTGCGAGGGAGATGGAGGAGCAGGGGAGGGGGAGCGGAGGTTGTTGAGGTTGGCAGTACGGCAAGTGGGAATGATGGGGGGGCGAGAGTTAGTCCAGAATGAGGGGATAGGTGAGCCATGAGGGAGGTGTTGGTTGCGAGGGGGACCAGAACCTCAGTGGATGAAGCGCCGATGGCGAAGGATCCCGGCTTTGCCAGCTGCGGTGGCAGCGGCAGCAGGGAGGCGGTGGTTGTTGTTGAGGCGGTGGAGGTCAGCGGGAGTGTAGGTGAGAGGGCGAGGAGAGGGTGGGGTAGAAGAGAGGGCCGAGAGAGTCTGAAGTAGCAGAAGTGAAAGTCCAAGGTGGAGATGAGACAGTACAGATGGAAGAAGGCTAGGTAGGATGTTGGCAGTGGCTAGCAGCTGGATGGCTAGAAGCTGGCAGGCAGTGAGTTGTGGGGGGGCAGCAGTGGACCAGGGGTTGAAGTTGGTGGAGTGGGTGATGTTGGTTGCCCCGGACCGTACCCGCGCGGGAGGCAGGGCCCACATTGCCATGTCAGTAGTTAGCTAGGCTTAAGGCAGGCGAGCTGGGAGGGAGTGGGGACTCCCCCCAGGTACACTGGCTGGATAGCGAGGCAGCTGGGCTGATGTTGGTAGCGAGGCACTCAGCTGGGCTACCGCTGACGAGCAGGAAGGGAGTGGGGGCTCCCCCCCCCCTGAACGTCGGCTAGATAGCGAGACAGCTGGGCTAATGTTGTTAGCCGGGCACTCAGCTAGGCTGCGCTTAACGAGATGGCGAGTGTGGCTAATGTTGTTAGCAGGGCGCGTAGCAGGACGGTCGCGGGTTTGCGCAATCACCACCACAAACACACACACTTACTCACCCAGATCCAGAGCAAGCGATCCACACACTCAGATAAATAAATCCAGTGGTGGTGGAGGTTTAGCCGGCTGACAGGTAGTCCGGGAGTGTAGCAGCGGCTGAGGGAGGCGAGCGAAAACCAGGTCCAGAGCGAGCGATCCACACACTCGGAGACACAGGTAGATCCAGTAGAGGAAAAACAGATAGATCCAGTGGTGGTGGAGGTTTAGCCGGCTGACAGGTAGCTAATTAGCTGGCTAAGACAGCTGATAGTCAGGGAGTGAGGGAAGCAAGCGGAACTGCGAGGAAGCGTGAAGAGTAGAGAAGCGCGGATAGTTAGACAGCTAAACTAACACGGAGACGAGGGGATAAGACAAACAAAACAAAACAAAAAAGAGACAGGCAGACACGAAAAACGTTGGACGGAGACAGGGACAGAAGCGGCAGTCAACAAACTAGACGCCAGCAGTGCTCTAACCCGGAAGACAACACGTAGATTTCCTCTGTGGATGTCATTGACCTGAATACTGGAGAACATGCAAATTAAACGCTTCTCACTTCCTGTGCATTTTTATTTTCAAACGTTTTTGT
Organism: Eutrigla gurnardus; assembly: GCF_963514095.1. Taxonomy (NCBI): domain Eukaryota; kingdom Metazoa; phylum Chordata; class Actinopteri; order Perciformes; family Triglidae; genus Eutrigla; species Eutrigla gurnardus. The sequence continues at coordinate 26,818,574 of NC_139925.1, forward strand.
TTTTTTTAATCCATCACAATGTCTGACAACGCCTCGTTCAGGTCCTTAGGGTGATGATATTGATCCTTTTGGTCTCTGTGAGCTGTCATCAACACTGACACATATGCGTAAAGATATAAATCACAGGAAACAGCAGCTTTGAAGTAATGAATACATAAAGAAAATGGGGCAGAGGATGCTTTCCTGCGGCACTCCCCATCCCAGGGTTTTCTCACTTGACACCATCCCATTTAAATCGACCATCTGTGTACGGTTTTCTAGATAAGAACTCACCTCATTGAGGCCCATTGTTTTTAGTTTCTTGATTAAAATGACCTGGTCTACCGTGTCAAAGGCTTTCTGTAAATCCAGCATAACCATACCGAAGTAGTTCCCATTGTCTATTTTCTTTCTGATTCGTTCAGTTAGGTATACCAGGCAAGTCTCTGTGAAGTGTGCTTTTCTAAAACCAGATTGAAACTCAAATAAAAGGTCCATTTTAAAAATAAAATCAAGGCATTCCATTATTTTTGACAGTAGCCTATAGGGGTGTGACGAGATCTCGTACCATGAGATCTCGCGAGATTAAAGTCGACGATATTTCTCGTCGCGTTAAAAATCCGTCTCGCGAGATTTGTGAGCTATACATAGCTGAGGTTTTACAGACAGCTGTTACTGACTGGGAGCTTAAAAAACCCAACCACGGCATCGCTTATTGTTACCGACAATGCACGTAATATGGATGTGGCCGTGCGCGACGCGGGATTGAAGTCGCACATCTGTTTTGCGCACACTATAAATCTTGCAACCCAAGCTGGCTTCGGTGTTCCCTGCGTCGTTCGTTTACTCGGGCGGGTGAGACGTGTGACTGCTTTTTTTCATCGTAGTTCAGCGGCTACCGCGGTGAAAATGTCCAAGCAGAAACGGCTACAATTGCCATCACACAAGTTAATCACGGGCACGTTGGATATGCTGGCTCGTTACCTTGAGCAGCAAGCTGCCATAGCAGCAGCTCTCACCAGCAGAGATAAGACAAAACTCCCGAAGCATTGATACACTTGACAGCTGCGATGTCAGAGATGCTGAAGATGCTGTAGTTGCAGCATGTTGTTCATGACATACTTGGTCAGGCTCCGTTTGCACTATTTGCACTCTGTATTGACAAAGTAGAACTTTGATTTGGTTTTGCACATATTTACACTTGGGAAAAATACATTTTTATTTTATTTATTTTATATTAACTTTTATAAATTTTAGTTTCAGTTCAAATTTGTGAAAGAAGAAGTTTATTAAAAGATCATGCTTACATCATGCATGTAAAGAGTTATAATAAAATATTTCAAAATGCATGTGCAACTCTGTTAAATTAAAGTCTGTTAGTCCAGTCATATATTTTGTCATTGTAGTTTTCTTAAAATCTCGTCTCGTCTCGTTCTCGTGAACCCAATATCGTGTCTCGTCTCGTCTCGTGAGCAGAGTGTATCGTCACACCCCTAGTATCCTACACTCAAAACGGATACCGGTCTGTATTTGTTTGGATCGTGTTTGCTTCCCTTGTTATATAATGATATCACCCTCCCTTTTTTAATTTGGATTTGGAACTGTGCCTGTTTTAAAACATGAGTTGATTATATATTTAGCGATTTCTTCTGTAGCATCCCTTAAAAGCTGGAGATCTGGACCTGTGCCTTTAGGGGGGTTTAGTTCACTGATTTGCTTAAAGACAGCAGCCTCCGAGACCATGTCAAGTTAAAATGAGTCTGGTGAGATTTCCATCCTGCTGTAGTAATCATTAATATGTTGTTCACCATAAGCCCCATTTGGTTTAGGGAGTTGTTCCATCAGCTGCTTTGCAACAGTGGAAAAGTGAGCATTAAATGGTTCAACTACTTCCCTTTTATTTGATGTTACAACTCCATTTACCTTTAGACTGATGGTACTTGACTTTGATTTTCCTTTGGTATTGTAGCCAACCTCCTTTAGGTGCTTCCAAAGCTTTTTTGGTTCATTCTTACATTCCATGATCCTGTCACTGAAAAAAGCCTTTTTAGCCTTTGTGACCACTTCATTTCTCAAACTTTTAAAGATATGAAAGCTAAGGAGGTCTTTCTTCTTCTTAAAAATGGCAAAACTGTCGTTTCTGCATTCTACTCCAATAACGGATTATCGCTGTCTATTCATCACCAAAGTATGTACTCATCTAAAATTCCTTCTAACACACTGACTTAACTTTAATAGGGTAGAATTGATAGTAATTTATCAAACCAGATAATGTACTGTAGGTTGTTGAACATTGAGCCAAACAAACTTCTTGAAAGACGTGCAGTAAACCACATAATACCACCAAGAATACATTGTTTGGGATTCATTCAACATTTAAACAGAAAGGTAAATAATAAAGATCACACTATATGGAAACATAAGAGAGAAAGACATTTAATAATGAATAAAAAAACACATCAGGTCAAAAAAGAGGGAGGGAAGAGACATTAAAAACAGACTGAGACTGGACAGTTTTTTAGCCTCACTATTTATTTTGACCAAATATTTCAGCGACTTTAAGTATTTGGCAAATTTTCCAGGAACCCAGTGAAAGAGGGAGAAGAGCTGTTCCACGTCCAAGCATGCAGAAAACTTGAAGAGCAGAGACAAGGATGTGGCTGCCTCCGAGTAAACAGTGGACAGAGCCGGCGTTTTCCTTCCAACGTGAGACGATGAAGGGGAGATGAGACGACGTGGCTCCTTTTCTCTCAGACTGGTGGCATCTGCTGTCAGCATTAACTGCAGTGTTGCTGGCCGTCATGCTAGCCTGCATACACACCGCAGGACGAAACGTGAACCACCCATCTACTCTGGAAAGCCTGAACCACTTGGTCACACCATCAAACGGAGGCGTCTGATATCAGAGGGAGCCATGAGAACTACGAGGAGGAAACAGACTTCTGCAGAAGAGATCGCTTTCAGTATTTCCAGACCGGTCTCCTAAAAAATAACGACCCGACTAAACTACTTTGTCAATTATATTCAGAGGGAAACGTATGTAGTCCTGGATTACGTTTGCTCTTGATGTATCACAAACTAGTTTCATATGAGTCTGTGGAAGTCCAGGAAGGGAGGAGGTCTGGGTGGTGGACGGGTACACGACACAGACTTTCACCAGGAGGCCAATGTTAGTAGTTTTGTTGTGTTTGTATTCATTTTTATTTGTATTTTTTTTTTACATATTTTTATTTCTCAAAAAAAAAAAAACATCATTCATATAAACATACAGTCATTGGTCTTACAGTTTACAATTTTCCTTTGAGCATAATCCCCCCCACCCCTACCTTAGAGGGATAGCCCAACAGAACACACAAACGTAAAAGTAAAAATGGAAAAAGATAAAAGGAAAGAAATAATGAGAAAAAATGATATAAAAGAGAAAATAGAAAATATATATAAAGGAAAAGAAAATTATATATATATATATATATATATATATATACACACACACACACACATATATATATACACATACACACACACATATACTGTATATATATATATATACACATACATACACATAAAAATACATATACATATACACATACATACACATATAAACACATACATACATACACATACACATACACATACACATATATATATATATATATATATATATATATATATATATATATATATATATATATATATATATAGGGCGACAATAACATCAGCTTATCGATGTGGTAGCTTAGGTAACAATAAAAAGATAGCATGTATACAGCACTTGATATACTAATTCATACTAATAGTATAGGGCACCAGAATTCTTGTACAACCAAAATGTACACGGTTGTATTTCTCCAAAGTCAATTTTTCTAGAGGCAAGAATGAAGACAGTTGATCAATGAAAATCTTGAAAGATGGAGGGGAATCATTCTTCCACAATAAAAGTATGCATTTCTTTGCAAAATAAGTGATCAAAATGAGTATCCTGCATTTTTTTGTGATCTAACTGTAAATTATTTGTGTCATTTAGTAAGTATAAACTACTGCTCAAATCAAATTGTATTTCCAAGACGGACTGAGTAAAAGAATGGATTGAGCTCCAATAACTTTTTAGAATATTGCAGTCCCAAAACATATGCATGAATGTCCCCTCCACCTTCTTGCATCTCTGACATGCTGCTGAGATATCCTTTGATATTTTATGCATTTTTAATGGAGTAAGGTAGGTTTTATGGATGTACTTGAAATTGGCTTCCTTAATTGTGTTACTTGTAAATGGGAAATTAATTCTATTACAGATATTTAACCATGCATTGTCATGCATTGCATTTTTTTCCTTAATGAGGGTGATTGTAACACTTCCACTTTGTAGGTATTTAAAAAAGTGTTTATTGGAGATATCATATTGTGATCTTAAATCCATTTTATATTTAAAATGGATTATGCCCAGTGTTGGGTATAGTTACTTTGGAAAGTAGTTAATTAAGTTACAACGTTACCATCAATTAAAAGTAATCAGTTACGTTACAGCGTTACCTGTGAATAAAAGTAACGTGTTAGAGTACTCATGCGTTACCAAAAATTAAAAGCCGTTTGCAGCGCCTCGCACATGCTGCAACTTAACTGACACACACACAGCCTCCTTCAAACGCACCGAGAAGTTGTTACAATGATGAATAACGTCAGTCATCCAAACAAATTAACTCTGCAGGATAACAATAAAGACAGTCAGCGATATGCCACATAGCGCTTTATTAATTAATGTTTTTTTTTTTATCACACAACATATGAATCAAAATTCACACCTACCCAGCCCAGGTAGCCTCCATATGAGCATCAAACAAGATTAGGTAACTCCTGAATTTTAACCCGAATGCAGTTATGAAAGTGCATGAAGTGGCTTACTTGTAAACACAATCTGAGGTAAACAGGTAACAGATTCAGATCCATTCAACGAGTCAACCAGTCAGACCAGTCAACGATCTAACAGAAATGTTTAACAGCTGGATCTATGTCGAACAAAAATGATAACAGGCCGAATAAAATCACTCACTGGCACACAGGCAAATGACAAATAGCCAGGGGCGGATCTACAGGGGGGCAAGGGGGGGCACCTGCCCCCCTGCTTTAGAGCCTTGGCCCCCCAGCTGCCCCCCTAACTTTTGGGTTCTTAAAACTGTACTTGTAAAAACAAACTGCCACTATGTCCACAAGCTTTTCAAAGCATTGAAACAAACAATAAATTGGCCAAAAGTGAATAATTGTAAATATAATCTTAGGCCCCTGACCCACTTAGCTACGGCCCTGCATCAAACGTGCGGAGCGGCGTTCGCAGTCCGGCTCACACATCGAGTCTGCTGCGGTGGAAAGAGTGGAGCGACTGCGCTGCCCCCAAGCATCTGAAGGTGAAGGTAGTTTCCCCTGCTGAAGTTTTAACACGCCAATTTAACCTAAAGTTGTAATGAGACTTAGACTTGAGACTTAGACTTAGACTTGCTTTTATTGTCATTGTTACAGGAACAACGAGATTATGTACAGCAGTCCCCAAAGTGCAGTTTCAAAATGTACATAACAACCTATACATAACTTTACAAATAAATATATATATAGAAATATATATATATATGTAGAAAAATAAAAATAAGAATAAAAATAAAATTAAAAAGTGGATGAGTGCAGAGAGGTATACATTATTGGCATCAGGCATATTCATGGGATATGTTATTTCAAGATGTTGTTATTACACATTGTTATTGCACATTTTTTTACATTCAGGGATTAAAATATGTTATATGCGTTACGTTACAACACTACACAGTTCTAGCTAGGAGATCGATCATTTTGATTTGATTAGCTAATCAGTTCTATAAAACCATTGACTGTCACATATCACAGCAATGACGCTGCACAGTAAAACTGGGAAAATAACAAATACAGTAGCATTAATTAGTCCAAACATAACTGTGTGTGTGATAAATCTTTTCTGATTTTATATTTGTTATACTTATTATCTACATGGCCCTACAGTGTAACATAATATCAGGATAACCAGAGCTTTTCCCATCTTGACTATTGCAGGCAAGAGTAGCTGGAGAGAGCAGAACAATGAAAAGGAAAGCAAAAGTGGGGATATTGACAGGTTTTTTAGAAAAATGAAGGAGAAGGTAGAGAACTGGAGAGACCAGGGGGGTCAGAGCAGAAGAAGGCCACAGAAGGAGATGAAGAAATAAGTGAAGGAGAAGAGGATGTGAGAGATGAAGAGGAGGCTGCTGTAGATTCAGAAAGTGGGACAGAGGCAGGGAGTGACCACCAGGCAGATGAAGATGACAGGGAAGGTCCTAGGCCTACAGCAAGTCCCCCTGGACCACATGGTATGTTTTTATTCTCCTTCCATATACATTCTGTAGCATGTTATAGGGTTAGATATTAAAAAGATTTACTATTACTATAATATAAGTATTTTTGTGTTTGTTTTGTTACATATTGTTTACATATGGGGATTCCTGCGTACCGTCCTCCCATGCCACCCTGCCAAGACCTCTTGCCACCACTTTGCCACCCCATGTAGAATTTTCTAGATCCACCACTGCAAATGGCCCAATAGCCGAACTAAAATACTATTCAACACACAGGCCTAAATTCACTTTACCATCTTCCACTTACATTTACTCTTCAAAGTAGTGATTAAAACGTAGCAGAAGATTTTCGAAACGTCTGTCCGACAGTCGATTTCTCCTGGGAGTAAGAAGGAGACTCCACGGGTGCGCTGGAGGGTGGTGGGGTATTGAAGCGCTGACACAGGTAACGTAGGTCAGCAGCAGGGCACAGACGCATCACAGCGCTGCGCCTCCGCTGACACATCCGCAGGTGGCACACTACTGTCCGACAAAAAGCAGGCTGCAGTCGGGATTTTCCTTTCCAGTACTCTAAACAAACAAGTACTTTCAAAACAAACAAGTATTTGAACTCTTTTATTGTAATTGCATGACTGTGATTGAGGGTATAGTTTTTATGTAATATTATCTGTATAAGTTTTGTTTTGTGTGTATAATGCCATTCATGTGTTGTAATGTATGTTTTTTGGTTTGTGTCTGTTCTATATTGTGTTTCAGTTATACTGTATTGTGTTTGTATTGTATTCTGTAATGTTTTTATGCTATGGACTCTTGGAAGAATAGCCCAATTGGGCTAAAAGAGATCCAAATAAATAAACAAATAAATAAACAAAACAAACTCTAACACTGATTATGCCAAAAAATCTTATCACAGTGAGTTAACAAAACAAGTGATCATACATATACTGTACAGTCTATGGGTGAAACTAGTTGGTACTAGCTGATGTAAGTGTGCGTCATATTTCTTTTCTTCCAGGAATTTCAAAATGGGATTTTGATACAAAAATGAAGAAATTGTTTTTTTTTTTGTAATTTTTCAGCATATTTTCTTAACCCTTTAAATAGGAATAATAAAGAATTAAACAATAAGAGTGGGTATTTGATCTAAAAATGTTGAAAGGGTGTTTTTCATTTCAGCTTGACTTTCAGAGCACCAGCGTTTGTTTCTTGAGTGCATACACATAGTGGACTATAAATATGAACGTGGTTAATAATCAAAGCAGCACATGTGAACATGTTCGTGCATGCAGCACATGTAAAGCCATCTTCTGTTATGTATCCAAGAACTAAATAGTAGTTTGCCTTTTCATTCTCCTCCCAAATCTGCCTCAAGTGGAAATTCATGTGGCTCCAAACCAGATGTATGTATTTATCCAACAGCAGCTGGCCATATTAATAAAACACTTCTCTGATTCAACACTGATTTGACTGATTGTTGTTAATGGAGCGGACGCTGAGTGTGTTAGCGGGTTCCCCGTCGTCACATGGTAGTTCATGAGTGTGTCAGGATGACGGACAGTCGCCCCAACAACATCACATAACAGTGTTGGCTTTCAAAGGCTCCGCCGGCATGCCAGGCTCTCATGTGGGCATCTCTTTGAAGCCCATATCTGGAGAACTGGATATCAAAACAATACCAGGTAAATATAGACGCTGTACAGCAGCTCGTCCATACCAGCTGCTTCCTCATTGGATCACGATCTGATCCGGAGTCATCTGCAGCATCTACAATATTTAGATTTTACCCTCATTTCATGCTTTTTTAGGATAGACAGTGAACTGATATACATGAAGAGGATCTCAACACTGACAGGCTTTCAAGACAGTGTGATGGGAATTTCTCACTTGTGATATTTTAAATTTCACACACACACACACACACACACACACACACAGGAATGATGCAAATTTTGCATATTTGCCTTGTTCACGTCGCGTCATTCGTGCCACCTGGCTCAAATTTGCATCTCGTCACGTCCATTCACATCTTTCATGCAATCGTGCCCCTGTTCAAATGAACAGTGTTGTGGGTGAAAGTCAGTGTTAATTTGCCTTCCCACATTCTCTACGTGGACCAACTCGCTCTTCATCCTCCATCAGTTACATTGAGCTTCTAATTATGAGCAGGTCGGTTTGCATCGGCGTTATTTCAAGCCTGGTGTGTCTCATACAGACACTGAAGCGGTCCACATCCGGCCCATCCCCCCTCTCCATCCAGCCCACGACGGATGTCAAAAATATATTGTTTTTTACATTAAATTATTTTATTATTTTATACTCGTTTCATATCAATTTAAACTACCCCTTGTAATAAAAAAGTTAAATAAAAAGTATTTGTTTACAATACAATGGCAGGGGTCAGCCTTGACTGCAGCGTTTTTCTAGAGAAGCATGCGGAGTCGTTGCTTCCTTAGTTTGGCCACAAACAGCAAAGATGTATCTTTCCAAGCAGAAAGGAAAGGTGGACTGGGAACAAACACTGTTTCAACAAAGATGGACGTCACAGAATTTTGTGGAGTTCAGTGGAAATGCAACATGCCTGATGACAAGACCATCAGCGGCCCTAAGACCATTTGAGTGTGACAACCCTGCACTAGAGTGTACTTCTGTATAGTTAAAGAGTTGGGAATGAGCCTGGGCACGTTTCATGTTTCTGATGCTTCTGATTCGCAAACGTCGGGGTAAGACGTGTTGTAAATGTGTTGCAGCTATCGCCATCATGTTATCCATAGACCATGCAATGATGGACACACCAGAGTGCACATGAAGAAACATAGGGAAGGAATACATGCGTAGTGTGAGTAGCGACGCTGAACATTTCAATCCCATCTTCTCTGTTGACATGAACTGTGTGTGGCTGGAGCAGCCTGCTGCAGACACGGACCCGAAACAGGATCCCGGTCCTTAACAAGACCGGGAGTACAGAGGCTCTGAGGTGGCTGCTCCAACACCATGGACCCTCCAGTCAGCTGGCCCAGGATCAGCTGTGTCACACCTTTCCTCTATGGTACTCGAGGAGGAAGAGTCCTCCAGCAGGGCCAGTCGGAGTTCCTGTCTTCACTTAAACACGATGGGCGTGAAAAAAACCTCAAGTAAGTTGTGCGTGATTGGAAACATGCAGGTGGACAGAATGCTTTCCAACGCCGTGGTTGCATAATCTACTGTAGCACAATAGTCCAACCACAACACAGCAGCCCGACAATCCAGGATATTAACAAAATGCTTGGCACAGATAAGAAGAAAAAAAAATGTAGACTTGCGCCTGGTCCGATGTAAGCCCGCTGTCCTTGGAGTGATCATGTTCCACTTTCTCCGTGGCTGTGATGAAGCAGCGGTATTGCGGTTTTGCATAACGTGGCGCGACACGTCATGAGCTGCAATCCACACGCTTAAGCCGCGGCCTTAGAAACGTTCACCGTTCGGCGTTGCTCTAAAAACAGCCCTCACTCGTGGTTGCTGGGGGCCTTAGTGGCTCCTGATTTATGGATACAGCTGTGTGCTGCCGATAAACACCTGTCCCTTCCTCCAGCAGCACTTCCTTCCAGCACTGAAGGGCCCTTGTCCTAACCTGGGCTGGAATGTACCTCAGGGTCAAGAGGTCACCACTCAGTTGACTGAGGCCACGTTCACACTGTGCATGTCCGTTGACAGATCTCATTGACTTTGCATGGGCTTGCGTTACATTATCTCGAAATGAATTGTGGGTCCGCTCCACTGCATTGCTTTTTGAGTAAAGGTTCTTCATGCCTCACCCATCAGAATCAGTATTGTTGGGCATCCTCTGAACTCTGGACCTGTTGTTGAAACATAAATGTATCAAAATCACAGACAGTATATCAGAAGTATCACTTTGCTTTGAGTGTGGCGCCGGTTGCCGAGTCTGACGAGGTCGTCCAGTAGGAAAGCAGATGTGCATACACTTTTTTCTTTTCACCAAGCCGCTAACAAGCACATTTTTATGAAATGATAACCATCAAATTACATCCATATTGTGAAACCAGATATTGCTGCAACCATAGCGGCAACCTGACTACATCTGGATCCATCTGGATTCTGGTGTAAAGCAGTTAACAAAGATAGCTTCCACGATTCCAGGCAAACTTTGCAGCTGAGTGTTGAAGTCATCTTCGTAGCTAACTGCATTGGTAGCATGATAGAGACCTGCCAATCACAAGGCAGCCCCGCCCCTAAAGCATCCCCTGCTTTCTGGTCTGTTTGACCCTAAATGGACCATCATTGACTAAATGAACATCATACTGGAATGAAGAAAACGTGTAACCATAAACTCATGTTTATATGATAATAAATCAAGAAGTAGGCTAATTTCCTCATAGACGTTTATGCAATCAGAGAGGATGGCCAATAGAGGGAATTCAAGTTTAAGGCACTTTAAAAGTTTGGCTTCACTTTTCAGTGCCGGAGGTTGCTGCCTGGACTAAACATGTACTGGACGTGTAATAACACCTGTTCAGGCTTTAAAATAATATTTTTGTATCCTCTATTTTTTAAACCAGGCTCTATTTTTCACTTCTTTATAATGATAGCACACTCAAAAAAATAATTCATTGGATGAATGTCATTTTATCTTGCCACCTATTTTCCATCTAAATAAACCATGTTAAATCAATCAATCTTGATTGTGTCATTTCAACAACACATACATTTGTAAATGTAACATAATGTTAACATGTTCATTCAATTTATTTGGCTTTTATTGAATTAAAATGTCTGAACTAAGTTAGTCTAATTAAATTCATTTAAGCTCATTTTACATTGATTAAACATTTTCGTACAACAAAATTCAACCTTGTTATATGAACTAATGTAGCTTTTGTCTGTACTACCCATGTCAATCTTGTTTTAGTTAGTGTTTTTATTGCTAATGTAAGCATTACATTTAATTAAATTAGTAAAAGATAAAGGACAGCTTACAAAATCATTTCATCTTTCTTTTATTGTGCCCTCACATTCTTAAAACAATTGCCAAGATCCCTGTTCAGCCCAGCTTTCTCCCCTTTAACCATCCCATGCTAAACTTAATAGCACCAACCCACTGTTGGAGTAAATAACAGGTACATTTAGAGTCTTTCATTAACAGTAACATATAGGAAACTACAGACCATCCATAACAATGGAGACGCTTTTGTCCAAAGTACATTTGTCAAAAGAAGGAAACAAAGAAACCACAACGTGTCATTGCCGATAAAGTAAGAGCTAAAAATAGAACAAGTGTTAGTGTCACAACTTCAGCCAGGCTTTAGTTTTTCATTTGTCTGTTTCCTGTTTTGCCACACTAACTCTCATGTCATTTCAGACTCTGCCACTCCCTCCTGCTCTGAGTACCTGCTGGTTTGCTTCACCTGGCCTACCCCACCCCCATACTCACCTGCTCCTCATCAGCTAATCAGCCCCTCAGTATTTGTACAGCTCCTTTTCCCTCAGTTCTCTGCCAGATTGTCTAGTGTGTGTTAACCTAGCTCTCCAGCACTCTCGTCCTTCTGATCCTGATCCTGATCCTGATCCTGCCTGCACGAGTTTTGACCTACCCTTTTGGACTTTGGACTTTCCCTCTTGCCTGCTCCTTGTCGGATTTGTTTGCTACGCTGACTGATCACCCGGTTTGACCTCTGCTCGTATTAAACATTGCTTCTGCACCTGAACTGTTTTCCGTGTCGTGCTATTGGGTTCTTGCCTGCCACTTTGTGAAACCTGACAGTACAATCTGGCCAAAAATGAACCCAGCCGACACGGAAAACATGAAGCAAGAACTGGCAGCACAAGCTGCTGCTCTACACCATCAGGAGAAACGCTTCACCGCCATGGAGGGGGCTTTCCGGGAGGCTGCTGCACGCCACAACCAACATTTGGAGACTCTGAGCGGTCAGCTCCAGCAGCTCATGCAGGCCAGTCAAATGCCAGCGGTTTCACCACCCACCAGCCCTGCTGTTCCCGCCGTCCCGGGTCCAGAACCCCGCTTAAGTGCTCCAGAGCGCTTTTCTGGAGCCCCAGGTACATGCCGCTCTTTTTTGACTCTGTGCTCATTGACTTTGGAACTACAGCCTCTCACATATCCCACTGAGAGGTCAAGAGTGGCCTTCATGATCACCCAGCTTACTGGGCGCGCTCGGGAATGGGGCGCGGCTGAGTGGGACAAGGAGTCAGCTTCCTGTTCCTCTGTGACTGCATTTTCTGAGGGTCTTCGGAGGGTTTTTGACCATGCTACTCCTGGCCGAGAGGCTGCTCGTGGACTGTTTAACCTGGTTCAGGGGAGCCGGAGAGTGTCCGATTATTCCATTGAGTTCCGGACACTCGCTGCAGAGAGTGATTGGAACTCTTCCTCCCAGACGGACGCTTTCTACAACGGACTCTCTGATGACATCAAGGACGAGCTGGCGGCCCGGGACCCTCCGACAGACTTGGACGCTCTCATAGCCACGGCCATCCGCATCGATGGACGTCTCCAGGAGAGGAGACGAGTGAGAGCGCTGACCAGTACCCCCCGGACTCTCCCACGTCTTCCAGCGTCACCTCCCCCTTCAAGATTTTCTTCTCCCGCTGGTGCCCCTAGCGACCCAGCTGAGCCCATGCAACTTGGCAGGACCAGGCTGTCAGCTGCTGAACGACAGCGGCGCCAAAGGGAGAACTGCTGCATGTACTGCGGGCAGGGAGGGCATTACGTGTCTTCCTGTCCAGTAAAAGACAGGGCTCACCAGGAATCCAGAGGGCGCTGGTGAGCCGCATCATGAACTCTGAAATGCTCTCTCGGTCACTGCTTCACGCCCAGCTCAACTGTAATGGACAATCACACACTGTCTCTGTCCTCATTGACTCCGGGGCCGACACTAACCTTCTGGATCGTGGTCTCGCCATGCAGCTGGGCATTAATCAGGAACCCTTGGCCGAGCCTATCAAGGCTACTGCTCTGGATGGGCGCCTCCTCTGCACAGTAACCCACCGCACTGTTCCTCTTCATCTGGGCATATCAGGTAATCACACTGAATTACTTACCTTTCACCTAATAAGTGCTCCTCAGCAGCCAGTTATCCTGGGCTTTCCTTGGTTAATAAAACATAATCCACACATTGACTGGAGGACTGGTTCCATTCTACAATGGAGTGAACATTGTCATGCGGTCTGTCTGAGATCTGCTTTGTTACCTGCCTTCCACACCTCTTCCACTAATGAGTTTCCAGATCTCTCAGGTATCCCATCCGAGTACTATGACTTAAAGGAGGTGTTTAACAAGGTACGGGCCACCTCGCTTCCCCCACACCAACCGTATGATTGTGCCATTGACCTCCTCCCTGGCTCATCACCGCCCCGGGGGAGACTCTTCTCTCTGTCAGCCCCTGAAACCAAGGCCATGGATGAATACATTAACAACTCACTGGCAGCAGGTATCATCCGTCCCTCTTCATCTCCTGCTGGAGCTGGATTCTTCTTTGTGGACAAGAGGGACAAATCTCTCCGGCCCTGCATCGACTACCGCGGTCTGAATGATGTCACTGTTAAAAACAGGTACCCCCTCCCACTCATCTCTTCTGCATTTGAACTGTTGCAAGGGGCATCCGTGTTTACCAAGCTCGATCTCAGGAATGCCTATCACCTTGTGCGCATTCGGGAGGGGGACGAGTGGAAAACGGCGTTCAATACCCCAAGGGGCCACTACGAGTACCTTGTCATGCCTTTCGGACTCACAAATGCTCCTGAAGTATTCCAGACCTTAGTGAATGATGTGCTCCGGGATTTTCTCAATGTATTTGTGTTTGTATATATTGACGATATCCTCATCTTCTCTAAGTCTGAACAGGAACATGTGCAGCATGTACGTAGTGTTCTCCAGAGACTCCTAGAGAACCAGCTGTTCGTGAAGGCGGAGAAGGCGGAGTTCCATGCTACTGAGGTGTCGTTCCTGGGATACATCATTTCGGTCGGACGTATTCACATGGATCCCACCAAGGTTAAAGCGGTGGTGGATTGGCCGGTTCCCACCACTCGGAAGAAGCTTCAGCAGTTCCTGGGGTTTGCCAATTTTTATCGTAGGTTTATCCGCAACTATAGTTCTGTGGCAGCCCCCCTGACAGCCCTCACCTCCCAGAAGGTAGCCTTTCTATGGTCCCCTGCTGCAGAAAGGGGGTTCAGGGAGTTAAGATCACGATTCTCTTCTGCTCCCATTCTCATCCTTCCAGATCCGGATTGCCAGTTTGTTGTTGAAGTGGATGCGTCAGACTCCGGGGTGGGGGCAGTCCTGTCTCAGCGGTCAGCAAAGGACCAAAAGTTACATCCATGTGCCTTTTTCTCCCGCAAATTGTCCCCAGCTGAAAGGAATTATGATGTTGGAAATCGGGAGCTATTGGCTGTCAAGATGGCTCTTGAGGAGTGGAGGCATTGGTTGGAGGGGGCGAAGCACCCCTTTGTGGTGTGGACAGACCACAAAAATCTGGAGTACATCCGGTCAGCCAAACGATTGAACTCCCGTCAGGCCAGATGGGCATTATTTTTTAATCGTTTTGATTTCACCCTGTCTTATCGCCCAGGTTCGAGGAACGTCAAACCAGATGCCCTGTCCCGTCAGTTCCAGTCTGACAACTGTCCCACACAACCCGAGAGTATCCTCCCCACTAAGGTGGTCATCGGCGCAGTCACCTGGGACATTGTGGACAAGATAAAACGGTCTCAGGCCGACCACCCGGCTCCCAGTGCTTGCCCTGATAATCGTCTGTATGTGCCTGTGAATCTTCGCTCTCAGGTCCTCCAGTGGGGACATTCTTCTCGCCTTGCCTGTCACCCGGGTGTTAGGCGCACCCTAGCTCTTCTGAAGCAACAGTTCTGGTGGGCCTCCATGGAAGAGGACACTAAGGAGTTTATCGCTGCCTGCCAGATTTGCTCTCAGCACAAGACCGCTCACCATGCTCCTTCCGGCCTTCTTCGGCCACTGCCTATTCCTCATCGTCCATGGTCCCACATCTCACTCGACTTCGTCACCGGACTGCCTCCCTCAGAGGGTAACACCACCATTCTTACTATTGTGGACAGATTTTCTAAATCTGCTCAGTTTGTTCCATTGCCCAAATTACCATCTGCCAAAGAAACAGCTGAACTTATGTTGCATCATGTTTTCCGTTTGCACCGTCTCCCCTGTGACGTTGTCTCAGACCGGGGGCCACAGTTCACTTCTCGTTTCTGGACAGAGTTTTGCCAGCTGTTGGGAGCCACGGTCAGCCTATCCTCTGGTTTCCATCCTCAATCCAACGGACAGACTGAACGGATGAACCAGGAAATGGAAACTGCCTTGCGTTGCATCACGTCCCAGAACCCGTCCTCCTGGTCCAAGCAGCTTCTGTGGGTTGAGTATGCTCACAATACGCTTCTAAGCTCAGCAACGGGGCTTTCTCCTTTCCAGTGCTCTCGGGGATATCAACCTCCACTGTTCCCTGAGCAGGAGCAAGAAGCCAGTGTCCCGTCTGTCCAGGCGTTCATCCAGCGCTGTCGGCGCACCTGGTTGCGGGCCCGTTCTGCTCTCCTGCGTTCGTCCCACCGATACCAGAGAAATGCCAACCGCCGTCGGACCCCTGCACCCTGCTACACTCCTGGTCAGAAGGTTTGGCTGTCCACACATGACCTCCCACCCCAGGTAGAGTCCAGGAAGTTGGCCCCTAGGTTTGTGGGCCCGTTCTCCATCAGTAAAGTCATCAACCCGGCTGCAGTCCGCCTCCGCCTTCCTCGCTCCATGAGGATTCATCCCACCTTCCATGTCTCCAAGGTCAAACCCCTTAAGGAGAGCCAGCTCCAGCCCTCCTCCAGACCCCCGCCACCCCCCCAGCTCATTGATGGGGGCCCTGCTTACTCTGTTCATCGTCTCATCAAGTCGCGACGGCGAGGAAGGGGTTTCCAATACCTTGTCGATTGGGAGGGTTATGGCCCTGAGGAGCGCTCATGGGTTCCGGCTCGTAACATCTTGGACCCTGACCTCGTCTCAGCTTTCCATAGGGACCATCCTGACCAGCCCGGTGGGACGTCAGGAGCCGTCCCTTGTAGGGGGGGTTCTGTCACAACTTCAGCCAGGCTTTAGTTTTTCATTTGTGTGTTTCCTGTTTTGCCACACAAACTCTCATGTCATTTCAGACTCTGCCACTCCCTCCTGCTCTGAGTACCTGCTGGTTTGCTTCACCTGGCCTACCCCACCCCCATACTCACCTGCTCCTCATCAGCTAATCAGCCCCTCAGTATTTGTACAGCTCCTTTTCCCTCAGTTCTCTGCCAGATTGTCTAGTGTGTGTTAACCTAGCTCTCCAGCACTCTTGTCCTTCTGATCCTGATCCTGATCCTGATCCTGCCTGCACGAGTTTTGACCTACCCTTTTGGACTTTGGACTTTCCCTCTTGCCTGCTCCTTGTCGGATTTGTTTGCTATGCTGACTGATCACCCGGTTTGACCTCTGCTCGTATTAAACATTGCTTCTGCACCTGAACTGTTTTCCGTGTCGTGCTATTGGGTTCTTGCCTGCCACTTTGTGAAACCTGACAGTTAGGTCCTCATCTGAGTAACGTAGTACGTTAAGAGCGACAGTGCTATGATCAGAGTGCTATAGGTAAGGTTTTTTTTTTTTGGGGGGGGGGGGCGGGTGTTAGTGGGTCATGCTATGTAGAGTCGAGGTGAAGTCTGAACAGGTGAGTCTTCAGCCTTTTTCGGAAGATGGCAAATGACTCTGCTGCCCTTACATTGGTCGGGAGTTCGTTCCACCACTGAGGCGCCAGAACAGAGAAGAGTCTGGACTTTGCTGAGCGACATTTGTTTGATTTCAGCGATGGTGGTACCAGCCGGCCAGCTGAGTTAGAGGAGCGAAGTGCTCGCTTCGGGGCATGAGGTTTGACCAGTGTTTGAAGGTAGATGGGTGCCATTCCATTGATGGCCCTGAAGGCCAGTGCCATCGTCTTGAATTGGATGCGTGCTGCAACAGGGAGCCAGTGGAGGTCACGGAGGAGGGGGGTCACATGGGAGAATTTGGGTAGATTGAAGATAAGGCGTGCTGGTAATGGTTTAATCGCAGAGGCCGGGAGTCCGGCCAGGAGAGAGTTGCAGTAGTCAAGGCGGGAGATGACCAGTGCTTGGACGAGGAGTTGCGTTGCATCCTTTGTGAGGATGGTCCGTATCCTGCGGATATTGTAGATGGCAAATCTGCAGGATCGGGCCACAGCAGTGATGTTGGGGGTGCAGGATAGTTGGTCATCGAGGATTACACCCAGGTTCCTCGCAGTTGACGACGGGAATACTGTGATGCCCTCGACAGTGACTGACAGGTCCATGCGAGGGCAGTCTTTCCCTGGGATGAAGAGGAGTTCAGTTTTATTCAGGTTAAGCTTGAGATGATGTGCAGTTGTCCAGACAGAGATGTCAGCCAGACAGTCCGAGATGCAATGTGAGTGTCAGAGGACGGGGGAAAAGAGAGGAACAGCTGGGTGTCATCTGCGTAGCAATGGTAGGAGAATCCATGCGATGTAATAACAGAACCTAGTGATCTGGTATAGTGAGAACAGAAGCGGTCCTAATGCTGAGCCTTGAGGGACACCCGTGTCCAGAGAACAGGGTTTGGACATAGAGCCATTCCATGTGACCTGAAAGGAGCAATTTGTCAGGTATGGTGAGAGAAACCAGGTGAGAGCAGAGTCAGCTATGCCAAGTTCAGCCAGAGTGGAGAGGAGGATTTGGTGGTTGACTGTGTCGAATGCAGCAGATAGGTCGAGGAGAACGAGAACGGAGGAGTGGGACCAGGCTCTGGCGTCTCGCAGGGACTCGGTCACCGTGAGGAGGGCCGTCTCAGTGGAGTGAGCAGTCCTGAATCCTGATTGATTAGGATCAAGGAGGTTGTTCTGCAAGAGATAGGATGACAGTTGGTTGTAGGCGGCACGTTCCAAGGTTTTAGAGAGGAATGAAAGAAGAGATACAGGTCTGTAGCTTTGGATGTCAGCAGCGTCTAGGGTGGGTTTTTTTAAGGAGAGGCTTCACGGTAGCTGTCTTAAAAGCCGCTGGAATGACACCTGAGGTGAGGGAGGAGTTGATCAGGGTGGTGAGGAATGGCAAGATGTCGTGTGAGATGTCCTGGAGAAGAGGGGAGGGAATCGGGTCAAGGGAGCAGGTGGTGGCACGGTTAGATGTAACAAGTGCGTGAACGTCTTCAGAGGTGAGGGGGCTAAAGCTGGTAAGACCATCAGAGTTGAGAGTTGGGGGAGATGTTTTATGGGAGGGAATAGGCCCGAATGAGGAGCTGATGTGATTTACTTTCTTGGTAAAGTAAGTTGCAAAGTCATCGGCAGTAAGGAAGGAAGGGGGGGAGGGGTGAGGAGGGAGGAGAACACGGAGAAGAGTTTCCTGGGGTTGGAGGCAGAAGAGTTGATCTTTGCCAGGTAGAAGGCAGATTTAGCTGCCGAAACAGTTGAGGTGAAGTCAGAGAGGAGGTGGTGGTAGTGAACAAGGTCCTCGTGCTGTCCCGATTTCTTCCATTTTCTCTCTGACGCTCGCAACAATGATCTGTTGGTTCGCAGAGGTTCGGACAGCCAGGGAGGGGAGGGAGATGATCGCGCAGACATGCTGCATTCCTCCAGACCAAACATTATACCAGATCTAAACTATCATCATGGAAATATAACAGTTCACAAATAGTCCTTCAAAATGTGGGCACTTCTGTCATATAAGGTTCAACATATGTAGAATATTTTGCCAACAAAAAATAATAAGCAATCTTTTGGGATTTGTGCAGGACTTCAAAAGTGCATTTGAGCTCCAGTGGGTAGCTTAGGTTCAAACAGTATATCAGTCCAAATAACAGAGCACGAGCAATCACAGTTTGCTCCATGCCTCAGTGTTCTGTGAAGTAAAATATGACAATATATACATTTTTTTCAGTCTAGATATGGGTGGCAGGAGAGTGGAAGCAAAAAAAGGTAAATAATTTGCTAATTTCTGATCATAACATTATCAAAACATTTCAAATTGCATGAATAAAAGCACATAATCGGTCCAATTGAAATGTACCAGAATAATACAGATGCACCCATTACAATTTGTAAAAAGTGAAATGAATTGAATGAATTACATATCAGGCAAGTAAATGTAGGAAATATGTGCTGTAAGCCTACATCTTTGTCACACCAAGTGAATAACTCACCATGTAATCCTTCACAAGTTTCTCATGGTCTTCGTTGAGGTAGATGCACAAGGACTTGAGGATGCATTCTCATCTTGTATGTATTGTGTCATCCTGGGGTGGGAAAGGAAATTTATTATGAAAATATTTAACTTTTTAGGCAGCAGTTTGAAAAAAGAACTTGGTAGACAATACAATACAATACAAGATCTCAACCAAATCAGACACAAAATGAGGCAGTCACGCACACTTTTTTCATTCTGATCAAGAAGTTCACCATATGATTTGATCAATTGCTTAATAATCTCAGACCGTCGATGTAATTGGTTTAACAACATGATTGTGTTTTGATAAGGTGAAAACAACTTAGGACTTTGTCTACCATTTGTGTAGATATTTCTGCTCATGCAAAGGTCATGATAGGGGCATAAAAAATACTTTATAAGCACAGGTCTAACCATTTTATTACAAACCTTGGAGACGGCCACCATGATGTGTCTCATTTTTCTTCCAGCCACCCCACCTTTGCATTGAAAGATCTCCATCATGCGTGGAGTGCATCGGTCTAGCTCAGCAAAGAATGTAGGTACAGTCGATATGGATCTGAAAAACATGAACAATGCACTTATGACTTGCACTGTCAGAGCACAATATGCAACAGAGAAATGACGTACTAGGAATAAATTAGCTGTTTGAGCACTGTATTATATCAATAGTGAAAGCAATTCACTATTGTATTATACAACACATTCTTGACGATGACTTGGCCTCCAGGAAATTGTTACTGGAAAAGTGAATAGTGCAATTCAGCACACACTTGCTGTGTCTAGTGCACCATTCAAATGGGCTTCGTGAAGTTCCTGTGTTCTACACTCAAAAACACCAGCAGTCACCGACTTAATTTCTGATTTCTTAGCTGTACAGAATCTACAGATGTATTCAACAGAAAAACTTTCCATAAAACCTACCAGCCCATGGACTCCTAGGTTGTTGGATATGACACAACTCACAGTTCCTTTATTACACATGTTGACCTATTCAATATTGATGATGTAATGTATAATGCTGAAGTAATGTGTACCTACTATGCTCTCTGGTGATACAGAAATATGCATTAGCAAACGATAATATACCAAACACAAGCCAGTATTGGGTCAGGGGCATTAAACTTGTGCATAATGCCAACTAGATAACAGATAAACAATATTAGGACAAAAATATGAACTTACCATGTATTGTTGAGGAGGTGCACAGAAAATCTCAGTACATGGGGATGTGGTTTTATTTTGGGATGTATTACTGGTAAAAACAAAAACAAAAAAAGAACAAATATTTTCAAGTTATTCATATTATTAATATGTATTTTATCTTTATACACTAAAATGTTAAGACCGTTAGTCAGCATTAATGCAAAGCACCAGAAAGCAGAAAAACAATGATAAGAACAATATTCCATATAAATAATTATGAAAAATCAAATGGGGATATTACAGAAAAAGACCATGCACATGCAATGACTGTGATAGATTTTATCTTGCTTCTTGGTATTATTTTACATTCAGTAAAATGTGAAAATAGTCTGTCTCTAAATGCTGTTGTCCCCCACTATATTGCACTCATCAAAGACACCAAACTCCACTGACAAAAACAGCAATTTTACCGAGCATCTTAAAACACTTCAAACTTACCAACACAGTCTCGGTTAGTCTCACCACTTTTCCAACAATCACCAGTTCCGGTTAAATAGTACGAAACCTATATTTCACGTAGTTATATGTGAAAACATTATGGCTCTATGCGACTTTCCCGCCTACGTCGCGTGTCAGCAAACTTGCATCGAGAAACAGTGATAACTACGCAGATACTCATGAAACAAACCTCATTCAAACTCTACAGAAACCAAATAAAACTTAAAACCAAAACCGCTAGTAAATTACACGTGAAAACTTTCCGGCTCTACACATGGTTTTCTATATCGTGCTCCTCAAAGTCAGCGAACTCGTAAATCATTTTTCAAACGCGCAGCTATAACCAAGAAACACACCTCATTCAAAGTCGACAGCAACAAAATACAATTCACTAAAACAATTGAAATATTTCTCACAGACTATTAATCACTCACACTGCAGCCTACATTTATCAAGAAATATATGAATTACTTACCTCACTATCAAGTTTTCCAGAAGATTCCCTCCGTGCCCGCTCGTTAAAGGGATAGTTCGGAATTTTGGACATAAGACCTATTTTCCAAGTCAGCCGATCTGTTCGAGACATGTGGAGACGTTTTCAAGAAATTTCATTAAGTTCTTCTAGTTGCCGAGTTCACTTGTGCTATGGCTAGTGCAAGTCAATCGTTCTAGCTAGCATGGCATTAAAAACACTCATACCGACTCCACAGTGCACCCGAGGCAAATTAAAACACTAGACTGTCGATGTACATATCTGTGTTGATAGAATAATTTATGAAACAAAACTAACCTTGCATCGAATGAATCATCAATTTTTTGTTATATTATGTTATGTTTATTTATTTGATATGGACATCACAAATACATTAAGACTGTTCCAGTAGACAGACCATATGCTTTGCTTGAGTGTGTTTAGCACAAGTGCTAATTTTCAACACCAGTCCATAGGCGGCTAATCTAAAAATACAGAACATATTATCAACAGTATTAGATAAAACCAAGTGCATGACACTACATCATGACAGTAGCATACTAAAAAATACAGAGCACAAGATCAACGAGAGGAGATTGAGCAAACAGAAATCAAAATAGTAATAATAAAAAAGTCCATATTTATACATGTGAGCATTGTTGTTTTGCTTTAAACCATGCTTTTAGTCCTCTGTTAAACGAGTTTGTGTCAGTCTCCAGTTTCAGGTGAGTGGGTAAAATGTTCCATAGGTTAACCCCTTTTATTGAAAAGGCAGACTGTCCAAATGATGTTGTACACTTGGGAACAATGCAGTCGCCATTGTGGGAGGCTCGTGTGTTTACTCGGCTTGAGCTACAGCGTCTTTTTATCAGTCTGTCTTTGTCTCCCGACTTGTAAATAGGAGCAATTATTGCTGTTTTCCAGCTTTCTGGGAATGTGCTTGTTCTTATTGAGAGGTTCACTAAATAAGTAATAGGCAACAACAAGTCTTTCTGATATTTCTTAATTAAACCCGCATTTAAATCATTAATATCCTTTGACATTGAGTTGTTCATATTTGCAATAACCTTTTTAACTGTATCACTGGATACCTCTTTAATGCAAAAGCCATCTGAGGAGACATTATCACATTCTTCAGGGGATATCTCAGGGTCAGCTGAATTAAAATGACTAGCAAGTTCATGCACAGACTCAATAAAAAAAATGGTTAAAAACATTTGCCATTGACTCACTACTTTCAATTCGGTTATTGTCTACTTTAAGACTGGTTATTTTGGGGTGTTTTTGTTTACTTGAGTCTGTTAGTCTATGGATCTGCTGCCACAGTTTAGAACTGCTGCCATTAGCCTCTTCAATGAGTTTGAGGAAGTAGTTACTCTTGGCCTTCCATAGCTCAGACACCACTTTGTTCCTCAGACTGGTGAAGGTAAGGTGGTCTGTGTTGTTTTTCACTAAGGACTTTTTAAGGGCAAGATCTCTCTTTTTCATGAGTTGGTGGATACCATTATCAAACCATGGAAGAGATAATTTCTTCGGCCTGCTTTTCCATGTTTTTGTATGTTTACTTATCAGATTACCTAAAATTGAGGTGAACTTGTTTACACTGTGATTCAAGGTTGACTCTTTAGTTATGGTTTCCCAGTTTACTAGTGATAAATCATTTTCAAAATCTGCCATTTTTGACTTAGGAATTCCTGTTGTCTTTTGATTTACAGTTTTGCTATGGTGAACAAAGCGTTTTTTTGTTAACTTTCTACGTTTTTACTGCTCTCTCTGGCCTGTTTGTGAAAATCAGATCAATGAGTGTCCCACTCTTTCTTGTAATGCGGGTAGGTTTGTCAATCAGCTGTTTGTATTTAAATTTCTCCATGAGTGGTTTCAATTTAGATTTTTCACTTTTCTCCATCCAGTTTATATTAAAATCACCAAGTAAGATACATTCATTACATTTGTCACAAATAGAGAGAAGACTATTTAATTCATTATAAAAATCTGCACCATGAGAAGGAGGGTTATACAGAACAACAATATTAAAATTCATATTTGGTGAGAGAGTCACACTAAGTCCCAAACACTCTAGGTTCATGCTGACATCAAGGTTAAAACATCTGAAATGCTCCTTTATGTAAATTACAACACCCCCTCCCTTGCTCGTGGTTCTATCTTTCCTATAGCATGAGTATCCTAGTACACTGATTAGATCAATAGAGATTATTAAGCCAGCTCTCAGATATACATAAAAAATCCAAGTTAGATTCCATAAGCAGTTTCCTAATCTGATCTATTTTTGGTAATAAACTTCTAATATTTATATGGCCACCCAGCAGGCCTTTGGGTTTCGATTCGGGATTCCAGATAACTTGTGCATGGTTTACTGTTTGAAAAAGTTTGAGTTCTCTTTGTTTTGAGTTTGCACAAAGACGTGAGGCTATTTTGTCCCTCGTTTGTTTCCGTGTTTGTTTACACTTGCCTACGATCCCAAGTTTGTCCTCATGATTACTGTCTGTTGTTGTCGGCTTATGTGCAGAACCGTGGGCATCAGGACTCACCCCAGTGTCAGTGACAGCGTCCTTGGAGTGCTCAGGTTGCGCTAGATGACAGAGCACTGAGTCCGCCGCGGATCCTCTGGGCGCTAGCTGCCGCGTTAGCCCCGCAGCTTCCATGGCACACGTAGATTCCTGGCTGTCAGGTGGGTCAATTCCAGCCACGGCAGCCGAGTGCATCCCATCCGTCCGTGTCTCCAGACCATCCTGCCGACGGGACGCCATCCCAACCGCCCGACCCCCAGAAGTAGCGCCCCCGCTGACCCCGTCAGCACAGACGCCTCCCGGCGGCACCGGAGTCCAAGGAGCGGGTTGGAGAATCGCCGCACACGCCAATGCAGGCTGGACACGCTCAGTAGCTGGGGATGAGATCTGCGTTGGAGCGACATCCCTCGTTGTGGTGAGACACTCCGCCGGCTGGGAAACAGGCCCAGGGTTCAGGTGAACATCCCCTGATAGAAGAAGTAGCAGCAGCAGCACCTTGGCTGTGTGGCGTGCACGCCAGCCATCGTTCATTCTTCTCAGCGTGGTCTTGCATGTCGGCTTGGGGATCCGAGCTCGGCCATCCCTGAGGACATGTGCAAAGATTGCGACTGAGCCACATCCTAAGAAGTTCAGTTGTGATTTCCCGGATAAGATGCCAAATGGGTCGTCTGCAGCGTTATCCACGCAGTATTGTGCTTTGTCAGCTGCTGTCCCAGGTGTGTTGCAGGTGGACAGAGCAGGCACCAATAGTAGGACGCCACACACGAGAAGGTGCAGATTGGCGTTGTGATGATCGGATTTTTTCCTGTTTTAACCACATGGATTCAGAGCACCGTTTGATAGTTTGTTTAGAATCCAGATAGAAGTTGAGTAGATGCAATTAGAAATGGTGCGGTTGATAGAGTTATGCATGCGAGTGGAGCCAGCCAGACCACCCGCTGCCACCTTGTGTCACAATGTGACAGGGGGACTAGTTTCTCAGCAGCAGCGGAATTTGACTTTGCTCCGTCGGACTCAAAACTCTAAGACGCGCTGCTCGGAATCCAGCCGGTAAATACACACCTGAACACCGCCAATTTGTCGGCACTTGTGTCCCCAAGGCTGTCTGAAAAGCCCTCGGAGCTCACTCAAACACCAGGCAGCACACGGCCACGTGAACCCACAATTACGCACCGCGAACCCGGACCTCTGCTCCGTCCGTAGACCCGTAAACCCTTGGTCGCGTTGCGGGGAATGCCTCTGGTAAATAGAGACCTGCCCCACACCGAACAGTTGGGCCTCGTGCCCTCAGAGCTGGGTGAAAAGCCCTTGGAGCTTGGACCAACACCGGGCAGCGGGCGGCTCCGCGAATCCACACATGCGGACTCTCCGTCGGACTCAAAACTCTAAGACGCACCCCGAACCTCTGTTCTGTCCGGACAACCGTAAACCCTCGGACGCGTTCAGGGGATTCCCTCCTGGCACCACCAGTCTCCGTTTGTTCGGTCCCGGTTCTCAGCTCCAGCAGGGGCTATCTCGGTCTCCACAGATGCTCGTTCACGTTCTGCCCTTTGAGCATCCCTCTCGCGCAATTCTTCCTCTGTATATTCAGGCTCGGTTGGGTGGGTGGAAAAAAACTCCTCATCAGAGTCTTCAAAAGTTTCAGTATATTCTCCAAAAGTGGCCATTTCTGTGAGATTGAAGAAACTAGCACTGCAGGCTACTCTGCATCTGTAGCAATGACAGCAGGTAAAAAAACTATTATAGAACCGGTAACTTATAAGTGCTAGGTGATATCAGTCCGCCGCTGCCATAGCCTACTAGGAAATATGACACGCTGCTGTTGCTGCTGAGACATAAATCCTTAAAAATGCAAAGTTGGTTTTATTTCAAACATTCTATCAACACAGATATGTACATCGATAGTCTGCCGTTACAATTGATTTGCCTAGGGTGCACTGTGGCGTCGGTATGAGTGTTTTTAATGCCATGCTAACTAGAACGATTGACTTGTGCTAGCCATAGCATAAGCGAACTCGGCAACTAGAAGAACTGAATTAAAATTCTTGAAAACGTCTCCAGACGTCTCCAACACACTGGCTGACTTGGAAAATAGGTCTTATGTCCAAAATTCCTAACTATCCCTTTAACGTCTCCACGGACTTTTCCATATGAGGTGGGCGTGCCCTGGAGCATGCGCAATAGCTGATGAAATCAGAGTTGCTGGTTTGATGGACCTCATTCTCATTCGATTGCCCTGAATGAATTTAACCCATCAGAATTTTCTTTGAGTCATGTACAACAAACAAGAATGAAGTATTTAATGGACATAATCATGATTTATTCATGTAATGTAAGCATATTATTAGTTTGCCAATCAAACACATGCCTTTGTTGATTTTTTTGAGTGCAAGCTACACAGCTTTTGCAAAGTGACATATTTATGATTACCCCGTAATGGAAATTCACTACGATCAACTTTATGTGTTTTTATATATCGTCCCGTCATTCCTCACAGGGAGCCTGACTGTTCCTGGTAGGCTTTTAATATATAAATGTCATCGATTATAACTTAATAGTGGTCGACAAAATTCGGGAGCAAATGGGTTTAACAAATAAATTAAAACAACAAAAAGATGGCAGCAGCGGAAGCAGTAGCGTAAGTCGCGTGTCTCCTTAACCCTCTAAGAATGGATTAAAAAATGGGGCTGTGATTTAACTTCACTTGTGCCGATGTCCGACCTGATAGTGGAAGACGAATCCAAGTTGACCTTACGCTCAGGTGCAGTGATAAATAAAACTATTGCAACAAAGAAACTCGCAAAAAAAAGCTCCACCAAACAATTACCAGCGGATCAGAAGGATTTAAAAGATCTGCTGCTTGATATGAAACTTTCACTCTCAAAAGAAATTCATGACTTCAGAATGGATTTCAAGGTCTTTCGGGATGAAACAGTAAGTGTTGGGCAAGTTACTTCAAAAGTGTAATGCATTATTTATTACTTGTTACTGTCATTTCAAAGTAATTAGTTACATTACAATATTACTGTCTTTGAATTGTAAGGCATTACACTACTTTTACATTACTTTTGCATTACTTTTCAGAAAATAAAAGGACATATGGATTCTGTGTTCTCAATAGATCTTCTTGTGTTCAATGCAGCTCATTACACAGCAGGATGTGATGTTTTTCGCTTAGAACGAAAAACGGAAAATTATTTGTATCCCGTTATTCGTTTTAAAAACGGAAAATGAGAAACGGAAAACGACTCCTTAACTGATATTAGATATTGTATACATGAATGGGATTCGGGCCATTTTTCATTCCAGATTTGCCGTACATCTTTTTTAATGACCCGGAGGGCACTGTGTTATGCCGCGAAATTACCTGAAAGCCTACTTTGAGACATTTAGGGGAGCTCTAAATCACTGTTCCTAAACGCTCTGACAGCGTCTGACGCTCGCGTTTTGAAGTAAACCTACTGTTTTAAACACGCACCAAAAGCGTTATGACGCGGACATAAAAGCGGTTCAAAACCGACGGGGAGAATCGGAGCCTCCGCCTTCGCCGCCGCCCCTCAGCTGTTGATCCTCGGTGTGACGGCCGGGGTCGGCTGCGCTCTGACCGACCGGGAGCCGCAACGTGAGTCGGTGTCCAGCTCATGGAGCCTGCTAACAACAGCGATTAATTAACATAGTGTAGCGTTACACGGACCGGCTTTCACACTTTTGGCAAATTTGTATAAAAACAACACACCAATTGATTTTGGGTTTAAAATGCATTGTAACACGCGTTACTGAGAATTGTACCGAGTAAAATATTACCATTTTTTTTTTGTAATGCCTTACATTACCGCGTTACAGCAAAACGTAATGCATTACAGTAATGCATTACTTTTGTAACGCGTTACTCCCAACACTGGAAACAGTGAAAGATATAAAGACAATGATGGAGCAAATGACGGAATTACGTGTCCATCAAGAAGAAACAAGCAGCAGTTTGGAGCAGATGGAGCACTGGGTCGGTGAGCTACATGACATAATGCACCATGAATCAATTAAATACTGGAAGAGGAAGAGCGCTGGAAGAGCGCACAGATTACCTTGAAAATAAATCCAGGAAAAACAGTGTGCGTATCTTCAATATAGAGGAGAAAAGTGAAGGGGACAATATGACTGCCTTTCTCAAAACACTGTGCAATGAGGTGCTTAATATACCTGGCGATTTTAATATTGTCAGGGCGCTTTGTGTGTACAGTAGGCAGTGACCACGCCAGACCAATAATTGCCACCTTCTTGGACTTTGAAACAACAAAAAAACTATTACATGTGGCATGGAGGAAGAAGGAATTAATCTATAAGGGGAAGCGCATTTTCATTGATCACGACTTCTCCGCACGGGTGAAACAGCAGAGAGCCCAGTACATACCTATCAGGGATCAACTCAAAGCCAGGAATATAAAATCGCATATCCTGGCCCCGGCTAAATTGAAGGTGTTTAATGAAGATGGAAGCTCACAGATCTACGGAAACGCACAGTTGGCAGCCAAGGAGCTCTTGGAGCGAAGACTACTCTCCACCAAGGTTATAGTAGTTTTGGATTTTTCATTATAGTTTAGTTTTATTTCGTTTTTACTTTTTAATTATCTAATTCAGTTAGTTTTAATCCGTTTTTAGAGTGGGTGTGCTAGTTTTTGTTAGTTTTCATTTTTTCCTAAATGGTTAGTTTTAGTTTAGTTTTTATTAGTTTTAGTGTTAGTTTTAGTTTTTTCATACTTTGGGTTATTTGTCAGGTGCAGAATTAAAAAAGATCAGAGTACGTACTGTGTAATAAAACTCAACACAAGATACCATTTTAAAAGATGTATTCAGTCACTGTTGAACAACCAACCGTCCACAACAACAATAACATGCCACAGGATAGCAGCCTTAAGTGCAAAATGTGTGTAATACTGCTTCTGGGGTCAAATACAGTTAGTGTGCCTGCCTGGTACAAATCAGAATACCCAACAGACTAAAGACACACATGAACAAAAGAATATAGACCCATTCATGAGACACACATCACATTTCTTGACAGCCAGGAGTCTCAGGGAGCTTAATCTTGAGAATAACATGAATAAACTCAAAAACCCAACACTCAACAGGTCGGAGTCATTTTTTGACCAAAAATACCAACTCAAAAATAAATTAAGAAATAGGCTTCTCAGCACTAGATGAAGGTGTGTGTGTGTGTGTGTGTGTGTGTGTGTGTGTGTAGATGTGTGTAGGTGTGTATGTGAGAACGAGAGTGATGGGTGTACTTCAGTCAATCAACAATTTCTTGTTGATTTTGAGGAAACCCGCTGCTCCAGAGATGTGGTTGTTCTGTTCCTCAGGCCAGATGACAACAGTCCACACACTGAAAAGATGCGCTCCACAAAGGCTTGTGAGGCAGGGGCACTCACGAGATCTAGTGCCACAGGGGCTAGTTTTGGATAGACAGCCTCTCTTGATCTCCAGAATTGCAACGGTGTCTCATTAAACACACCCTGTTTGACGTTGTCGCCATACTTTTTCATTTCGGTAAACAGACCGTCGGCTCCATCAGGCTCATTTCTTGATGACACATTGACCTCCATACGGGAGGCAAGGAAGCGGTATTTCTGAAGGACAGTAGGAGCGGAGTTTGCTGCGGTTTGAGTGGTAATGACATTATCCTCAGAAGGAGTTGCTGGGTTATACTGAGCTGCCAGGTTCTGCACTAAAGACTCTGCTGCCCTCCTCAGTGGCACCATGTCTGGTGTTTGAAGAATCAGTGAAACACTTGGATCCAGTAGGCAGGCTGCTGCTGGTGTAGCATCAAACTGTGGGGAATCAGGGCTAAGAATGGCAGCAAACCGTTCTCGCAAGGACTTCAGCAGCACTTGAGCTTCCCAGCAGCAGTGGTC
Organism: Eutrigla gurnardus; assembly: GCF_963514095.1. Taxonomy (NCBI): domain Eukaryota; kingdom Metazoa; phylum Chordata; class Actinopteri; order Perciformes; family Triglidae; genus Eutrigla; species Eutrigla gurnardus. The sequence goes on from NC_139925.1 coordinate 26,848,683, forward strand.
ATCAGCAGGTGTGCCTCAAGGTTGAGCAGGCATGGCACTACCTGTGAGAGTGACTGACTGTCACTCTGAAGCTCGTCTGTGTGAATGGCAAAGGGCTCAAGCAGCTTGACCAGGTTCTCCAGCTTAGCCCAGTCGCTTGTGAGAAGTGTGTCCATGGCCAGCTCCTCAAGTACTTGGTTCAGTTCAGTTCTGATCTCCAGCAGCCTTCTCAGCATATCAAAGCAGCTCTACCAACGTGTGCTACAATCTCGGACCACTTTTTGATCATTGCTTCATTTGCCACTGATAATTTCCTCACAGCGTGTACCAGCTTTCTTGCTCTTGATATGAGTGAATCAGCATTTGGGTGCCTCATGACAGCTTTCAGGGTGAGCTGAAGGGTGTGAGCCAGGCATGGCATCCTCTGGAACTTGTTGTTCTCTCCATCATCTGGCAGGTCAAGTTCTTAGCAAAGAGAGAACAGACAAACAAATAGATACTTTATTTTCATCAAATGTAGCACACACAAAAGAATAGTACAGTTTAATTAAGAATGATTTATGAATTAGGACTTTGTCTGTAGTAATGCTTGGTTTTACAGCAGGAATGATAACATTACTTTGTTTTATGATATTTAATTTCTTACACTGTTAGGACCCTAAATTTGTTTCTACAGGCTAACACATTTAATATTGTATGTTTATAATGAATCCAAATATTAGATATGAAATCATGAAATGACAATATCAATGATGTCAGTGTGACAATTACACATTTTAAGTTTTAACAGATGTATACCACTTGGATTGACATTTTAGATTTTGAACAGGAGTGAGTAAATGGCAAGTAAATTATTTTCCTCTCTGTTTTTGAACTCTATGGGCTTAATATCAATTAAAGCTTACAACACTGGTTATCATTGTAACACTTTATTAACAAATACAAAAAATCAATAAGACTAGATGTATTTGGCACTATAACCACACTCACCTAGGTCTCCAATCTCTCCAATCTCCTCATCCTCCTTGTCTGTCTCCTCCGACTCTGATCGATCCACAGGTCATCCTGACCATCTCCTGGCTGAGCCCGTGAACCATCTGTGGACTCCTCCTCACTTTGTACATGGCTTCTATCTCTAAGCAGCCGCACAGCTTTAACAATGTTGGAGCCGTTATCAGTCACAATGAGCATCACCTTGTCCATTCGGTGTAGGTTGAGCAGGGCATGGTAAACCTGGCCTCCAGGTGGATGATAAAAACATGCTGACACACCCATGAAGGATGCTGTTAATCCTCTCTTGCTCCAGCCATCCACACAGAGGGTCAGCTTCCTCGCGTCCTTTATGATGTCTTTTCATTTGTGCTTTGCCTTCTCCATTTTCGCTCCAATGAGGTTATTCACTCGTGCAGCACTGGGTGATTCGAATTTTGGCTCGAGTGAAAAGCTAAACTTCATGAAGGCAGTCGAGCCACACAATAAATATCTTAAATCTCAAATCTCAATAAACATATTTACGAGCGCATCTTCCCGCTTGTGGTGTTCTTGCGTGTTCACTGACCAGCAGCTATTTGGTCGTCGGTTACGGTGAAAGCAGTCCATAAGTGTTGTCTCCCCCTTCCCGCCGGTGCTACCTCCCGGCCGACCTGTTGCTTCGGCTTCAGGGGAGCTACTCAGAGAGGCCACTTTGTCGAGGAACTCGCGATTAGCGTTTTTGTGCGAGCTTCTCAAATGGACTTCAGATTCATGGGGTCTTTTCCTTTGAGCAGTATTCCACATATTTTGTCACCTGTTTCCGCTACAAGGCACTTGCTTTTGTCTCTCTCGCCGTCATACTCAAAAAAATCCCATATCGGACTCTGCCGCTTTTTCCCGACTTTGGTTTCCATTTTGCCAGCCAGGTAGAGTGGTGCGGTGGTGCAGAGAAGCCGAGCCTAAACAAGAAGTGACGAGAAGTAACGGACCGTGAGGTGCCGTAAGGTGCCAGGAGTCGCGTAAAATTGCGTGAGGCGAAAAAATCGATTTCATATCATAGACTGTAATTTCATATCCATCCTCAATTGATGAAAACGAAGCGATTTTTTATCTATAATTTGAATACGTTTTAGTTAGTTTTGTAAACACACAAGACAGTTTCAGTTAGTTATCGGTTTTTCTTTTAATTGTCGTTTTTTATTTATTTTAGTTAACGGAAAAAAAATTTCAATTGTAGTTTTCGTCATTTCGTTCGTTTTCGTTAACGATAATAACCTTGCTCTCCACCTCTCCAGAACTCCAGGAACCTGCACACTCAGGGGCGCACACCGGACAGCAGCAACGATGGGAGAGGAGCAGAAAACAAGGGGCTAATCGGAGTATGTATGATGTGGTACAAGAGGCAGAGAAGAACCTTGCGCAACATGAGTGATGAACAATCTAGCAAAGACTTGAGTGACTTGAAAGAGACTTTTTTTTTAAGATAATGAAAATTCCTTTAATCCACATAATGTTTGGGAAGCATTTAAGTGTGCCTTTAGAGGTCACGCTATTAAGTTTATTTAATATTATTTGATGAAGGAGAGGACCTTAATTGGTGAAATAAATGAGCTGAATAGTAGATTGGATGAAATACAACAACCTTCATCTGAAATGATCTGTTTGGTTAAGGAAAAACATTTGCAACTGGAAAACCTATATTCTGAGCACGGGCCAATTGGATGGAAAAAGGTGAGAAATGTACTGCCCATTTTCTGAGGTTAAATCGAAGCAATGCGGTTAAGAAAAATATTATGAAATTATACACGACCCGAATATTATCTAAATGTATTGCATTGAGAATAAAAAGAATAATTGACCAAATAATTGAATACGACCAAACAGGTTTTATTATAGGGCGTTTCACTGGTGACAATATACGGCATCTCCTTGATGCTATAGAATATAACCCGGACTTTTATTTATTGCTGATTTTCAAGCCTTCGATAAAGTAAGATGGGACTTTATTCAAAAAACACTCTACTTTTTTAATTTCGGGGAAAGGCTTGTAAAATGGGTTAAGGTGTTATACAATTTACTTTTTATTCTGTACTGTATTGAATATTTATTTTTATTCTGTATTGAAATATTGGCTTATCGAATTAGAAATAATCATTGTATTGTAGGTTTAAAACCATATGATCTCGGAGCAAAAATAACTTTATATGCAGATGATGAAAAAAGCTCCTTACACGCTTTGATTGAGGATTTAAATCTTTTTGATAGATTATCCAGATTAGAGCCTAATTTTGAGAAATGCACGATTATGAGGATAGGCACATTAAGAGGTACAGATTTCAGTTTACATGCCCTGTTCCTGTCAAATGGAGTAACGGCTCCATTGATGTACTTGGCATTCATATTCCTGAGAATCCGAAAGATTTAGTTAAGATAAATTATGAACGAAAATTAGAGAAAGTAGAAAAAGTATTGCAACCATGGAGAGGAAATATCTTGTCACTGCAAGGAAGAGTAATATTAATTAATACATTGGTAATTCCTCAGTTTATTTATTTGATCATGACACTCCTTCTCCAGAAGCATTGTTATTTAAATATATTGAACAAAAGATTTTTAAATTCCTTTGGAATAATAAGCCTGACAAGATTAAAAGAATGGTGGATTAAATTTGAAGAACATTGTAGCCATGAATTTAGCATTGAAAGCATCTTGGGTTAAAAAAATCTACCACAATAGCTATTGGAGAACAAGCCGAACGCTAGCTACAGTACACTTGTTTTTTGAGTGTAAATAGTTTCCCTTTTTTCAGTTAATGCTGCAACATGTGGACTGGCTACTGAACGAACCACTAGGTAACCTTTCGTCATTTTTTAAAGATGTAGTCAAGGCTTGGTTAAGTTTCCAGTACTATCCCCCAAATTCCTCAAACAAGATCCAGCATCAAACAATATGGATGAATTCTTCATTGTTAATTAATGGAAAACCTTTCTTATGGAAGCATTTCCAGAGAAAAGGAGTTATTTTTATAAATGATCTTCTTGATAATGCAGGTAATTTCATTTCATATGATCAGTTTAATAAAAAATATGGACAATTATGTGATCATTTTAACTTTAATCAACTGCTTTCTGCAGTGCCATTAAATTGGAGGAGGAAATTAAAAAACTCTAGTGACAATCAGCAGGTTAGTGCTCCAGTTAAAAAAACTCTGAAATGGTTAACAAAAATTAAGATAAATAAAATTATGTATATTTTTTTCTTATTTAGCAGATGTCTGTCATTTTTTCCACATGCAGACTGCTCCTTTTGGGAAGACGAGCTTAACACTTTGATTCCCTGGAAAGATTATTTTAGCTCCATTTATACAAGAACAATTGATTCATATTCTAGAATTTTTCAATTTAAGATTTTATATTGAATTACCGCCAAGAATAAACAACATTTTTAAAACTGTTGGGACCTCACTAGAAGGACTACACAATGCGGCCTACAGAAGCCTACACATGCGGCCAGGACAACAGGACAATGGGACAAAGGAGATAAAAAACTACAACCACCATTTTAGTGTCACCTCCACCTGGTCACGGGATCTGACGTCACACGGCTGGCGCTCCATTGGCTGCGAACTACATGGGACTCCAGGGGGTCCCCCGGACCAGCCGTAAGCTATAAATCCCGCGGCCATCAGAAAAACTTTCTCTCTCCAAAGTAACTCGGTTACGCCAGGAGGTGAAGATTACGTCTGCAGCGTTTCCCTTTGTCCTAGGCCGCAGTCTTTCCCCCAAACTCGCTGGATGAGCAACAGACTGTTTTACCCCTCTTTTTCTCTACTCGTTTTATTTTTCTTTTGTTTATCATTTTGGATCCCGAGGAGACCACCGCGACAGCGCGACTCTCCCGTTGCCCGCGGTAAGAAGAAACTTTCTTCGTCCCAGCTGCCAGCAGAACGGATAACTCGACCCGTCTTTGTCTGAAATCAGCTGACTAAATCGCCGAGCCCCGCGATTGTTCCTGCAGAAGGAAGAAATACTAACTGTTTTCAGACAGGAACGCAGTGCATGGAGTGCTTCTTGGGTGTTGCAGAAAAGTGTATCCCTCAGGTGCTCTTCAGTTGGGGAGATCCATAAAGGGTGGGTTGCAGACAGAAAACCGAGGCACTCGTGAGGGTACGACCAATTAAAATGCCTTTATTGGTACATGGCTAATCTATTAAAAGCGAGTCAACGCGTTTCAGCCAAACTGGCCTTCATCAGGACAAAAGTGAAATGCTAACTGTTTTCTTCAACTAATTGGATCCGGCGCTGAACCAGCGCCCCACAAACTACCGTCCGCTGCCGGCGTAAAGAAACGCCATCAACGCACGGGACGGAAACCTCACATCGACGCATCTCACATCGACAAAAGTAAGAGGCTATTTGTCTGGGTAGAAGCAGAGATTCGATAGTGTAGGACATGCTTGTAATTCTTGTCAATGTGTTTTAAGTTCTGATCGCGGATCGCCGAGTCCGTTTGTTCATGTGCTGCTGTATGTGAATGCTGATCGTGTACCCACGCAGCTGGGTTGATTTCTGTAACAGTGTTTTCGACTAACCTCCGCCATATCCGCGAGCTCAGAAAGCCTCTACTATCAGTTAAAAGACCGGTCTCGCGGAATAAACGCCAGTTCATTCACGCGAGCCCGTGTGGTAGCGGCACGGCTTTCTGTCCCTCCGAATATCGCTCGCGCATTCTCTCTCTCTTTGTTTGTGACCCGCTAACACACACACACACACATACACACGGCACACACGTGTCCTAAGCCAGCTGTTCCCGGCGGACGCTAGGGACATAGCTACATCTGGTGGCTACATACGGCCATCTCTCTCTCTCTCTCTCTCCCGCTACTCCATCAGACCTCAGTGGCTCCGCCCCTGAACGCTGCGAGGAATAGCTCCACCTCTCTCTCTCTCTCTCGCTACCCCATCGAACCTCAGTGGCTCCGCCCCTGAACGCTGCGAGGAATAGCTCCATCTGGTGGCCGCCCATAGCCATCTCTCTCTCTCTCTCTCTCTCTCTCCCTCGACACGCACGCACACACACGCGCACGCACACACACACATACGCACACACACACTCCACGTGTGTCTCTCCCTTTGTTTAAGCTTAGCTTTGTGTGTTAGGTAGTTAGGTAATAAGGCTTTGTTAATTGCAGTGTTATTGATTGTGATCATTATTACTGATTTTAATAAATCTTATTATATTATAACTAGCGGTCTCTTGTGCTTGTTGTGTATATGTCACTGGATAACAGCAGGTTGTGAAGGCTAATGCTTGAATTTCACGCCTTTTTAATTGTTCGATTGGTTTTGTACTCCTATGCCAATGATCACGATGATTGGCATGTGAGTATAAAACCTTCATATTGAGACTGAATACAGTTTTAGGTTATCTTTTCCCTGATCCCAGGGTGGTGCCCTGTTTATTCATGATTATATCATGATAATATATTAAATATAATTATTAATACCGATAATCATATTGATATTGATAGTTAACTGTTGATAACCAAATCTGCCCCTGCTACAACCCCAACATAATTAACCACTCTCCATTATGTAAATTTTGCTGTACACATGTAGTTAGAATTTGGTTAGACATTCAAAATCGGCTAAGACCCAAAAAGATTCATTTTGAATTTACACCACTAAATATTTTGTTGGGAGTACTGGATGCAAAATGCCCACAGATTGTAAACACGATCATCCTGTTGGGGAAAATATTTATATTTAAGACCCAAACAAAAACCTTCTTGAACTTGGATTTTTTTAGAAACCAAGTGCGACGCCAATTTCTTTTGGAAAAAATTATCGCAACAAATCAAGACAAGGTGGAAATACATAACAAAAAACGGGAAAAACTTACATTTGAGTAAATGTATACTAAGTAGTAACTGTTTGTTCCTGTTTCGGTCATGTTTTGTTGTGTTGTTAGGTTGTGTTCTGTCTATTGGTCAGTGTATTGTTGGTTTTTACATTGTGTATGTTATTGCCTGTTTCCATTAAAGAGTGATTAAAAAAACAAAACATAAAAGGACTGCAGTTCAGTTTCAGGGCCCTAGTTTCGTGGCGCAGCGCAGGGCGGCGGAGGGTGGCGGAGCCTGCGTAATGCAAGTTTCGACCCGGCGCTGCTTCTGTCATCGGGTTGTCAAGTGACGGAACTTGCACTGAACCTCCCCTAACGCATTAAAGGTGAGGAGAGGAGCTCATTTGATTGGTGAAGATCTGAATCGGCTGTATTAATCCCAGTCCACGCCTCGTCTCCTCCTCGTCTCCCACTCACGCCTTCTTCTCCTCCCTCTTTCCCACTTGCGCGGGTGGGCGAGACGGGAGGCCTGCCTGCGCTAGCCTGCGCGCTGCATGAAACTTGCAAAGTCCAGGCGGACAGACCCCGTCGGCGTGGCGCACGTGCGCTGCGCGCTGACTACGCCTAGTCTACGAAACTAGGGCCCTCAGAGTGGAGTATTAAGTGGAGTTGCAGTATCTTTTGGTTACATGTATGTTGCAGAACTAAGCTGATAATTGCCTTTAACACTTTAGTAAGAAGCCTGAAATTAATACAGTAATAATAATTTCATAATTAAATCTGAAAAAAAAAAATGAAAACAATATATATGTTAGAGAAGATGCCGGATGGCCAATAGAGAGAATTCAAGTTTAAGGCACTTTGAAAGTTTGGCTTCACTTTTCAGTGCCGGAGGTTGCTGCCTGGACTAAACATGTACCGGATGTGTAATATCACCTGTTCCTTAAGTGTGCATTATATCTGTCTCTGTTAAATACTTTCAGCTCTGCTCTGTGTTGGATCAAAGTGCTCTCCTGCACACACAAGTCCTGCAAACTTCAAAATGTTGAGCCCTGACAATTATTCTCAAGTCCCTGCAAAAAAGAGGAGCATCATGGGTAGACAGCTCATGCCCTCAGTGTCTCAGCAGACCCCTGTGTGCCTGCAGCCTGGCTCCTCTGTGGTTAAACCATTGACTTTACTCAGGTCATAGATTCAGTCCGTCTCTGCAGGTATCTGGTGTTTGACAGCCACTGGGACCTGAGCCCAACGTGGTCTGACTCATTGAAGAGCATCAGTCAGGGTGAAGAGAAGGCAACCAGGTTTACATCGAAAACATTACCGTAATACTGACGTGCAGAGATCAGACATCCCAATATAATAAAATGTCTCTTCGCTTCAGTTGGTGAATGGTGAAGTCATCAAATGTCCTTGATGATCCTGTCAAAAGAATTTACGTCCACGTTGGTTGATTCAAAGCTCAGAGTTTACGTCCAGGTTTTGGTTTAATGATCTGGATTTTTGCGGGCCATTTGGGTGCAGCAGAAACAAGCTTGATGCCGGTTCCAAGTCAAACCTTTCTCCATTTAAGTACACTCAGTCAGGGGGAGGCATCATCATTGTCAGACCTACCGTTGGGTAGCTCACTCCTGATTTGTGAAATAACGGAGCTAACCGTTAACATTAACGGAGATAGCAGCTAACGTTAATGGAACTAACGTTAACGGAGCTAACGCTAATGGAGGTTTGATAAGATCCATCCATTACCCTCTGCTTATCTGGGACCCGGTCGTTATGGTAGCCGGTTTAGCAGGCCATTCCAGATGCCCCTCTTCGCAGCAATGCTCTCTACCTCCTCCTGGGGGTAGAGATGGGAGAAGATTCACTCACCCACTCAACTGACCCGCATCAGTTAAAGGATCCGGGGGAATCTAGTCCGCTGTCTCCATTCACTGGGATCACTTGCTGCTAATGCCAGGCAAGATATATTAACTAAAAATATTGATTGCATCACTCACGACTCTCTTTATAAGCTGTGAAATCACATTTTAAAATGCCCCAATCAGCTGACCCCTAGCAAGTAGCTGCTATAAATTAACACGGACAAGAGAAGGTGGTTCAGCGTCTGCCGTGGAGTTAATCACTGCCAGTGAAACTTCAGCCGTAGCCGAAGCAACAGAGGTTTCCTTATTGTGGATCACTCTGCCATCCCTTGGAACTTTTACTCACTGTAGACATTTTTGACAATAGACTAAGTAGTTTATGTTTGTATACGTGTGAAAAAAAAAAAATGTAATTGAAATAATATGTAATTAAATCAGGCTATTACGTTTCTTATATAATCCCCCAGTGTCTTCTAGGTCGACATCGAGGCCTCTTCCCTGTTCTATGTGCCTGGAAAACCTCTAAAACCCCTTCCTGATCAGTTCATCATGTTGAACCACCCTAGCTGGCCCATTTCGATGTAGGAGCAGCGCCTTTCCTCCAAGCTCCATCCGAATGTCTGAGCTCCTCATCTTAAAGCTGGGGTATGTAATGTTGGAAAGCTAGCAAGAGAGCTAGCACGATTCGAAAATAGCACCTCCTCCTGCCTCCTCTTAGTCCCCTCCCCCCCTCCCGTCAGTGAGTCCGTCCAAGCTGATTCTTCCGGCATCAGCGAGACGTGAAGGCTGTGCACTTGCGCTTAGGCGGGGAGGGCGGGTGCAGAACTAGACATGAAGGCATCTTATTGGTTTTTTACTCCGACCAATCCGTGCCCTTCGGTGCGAGGGGCGCAGATTGGTTGTTTGTTTTCTCAGTCCCACGGCGGCCAGAGAGCTCTGTTTAATTCCGTTCCTTTTCCTGATGACATAATGTACTGATCCCTCTGAAATTAGACGGGCCATTTCACCCAGTATAACAAAAAGTGCTTCTGAACAGGATTACATACCCCATCTTTAAGTCTAAGGCTGAGCCCAGCCACTCTATGATGGAAGCAAATTTCCGGCCACTTTTATCTCATTCTTTTGGTCAATACCCAAAGCTTGTGACTATAGGTAGAGGTTTTAACTAGGGCCGGGACTTTAACGCGTTAATTAAGATGAATTAATTACACAAAAATTAACGCGTTAAAAAAATTAACGCATTTTAATCACACTTATTTTTGCACCGCGGAATGTTTCTCACTGGATGAGTTTCAGGCGGACCAATTATACTGGAGCACCAACTACCGTTCATGACTTCAGACAACAAACAGTGAACATGAACGAAGAAGAAGCTGATGAGACCGCTTTGGTTGGCCCCGTGGATGGGAAATTTTGTTTTAAAAGGAACGGATGGAAGCGTCGATAAGAGCATGGTTGTGTGCAAGCTATGCAACAAGGAATTTGCATATCACGGCAGCACATCGAGCCTCAAGTATCACCTCAATGCAAAACATATAGCAGCGTGGACGCTAGCGTGGTAGCTAGCGTGGACGTTAGCACGACTCCGAGTACAAGGACCCACACCCAACCCAGATGCTATTGTGCAAAATGCTGCCGCTCGTCTTCTGACTGGAAAAAGAAAGCGCGACCACATTACACCAGTCTTGGCCTCACTACACTGGCTCCCTGTCCGCTTCAGGATTGATTTTAAACTTTTGCTATTTGTTTTTAAAGCTTTAAATGGACTGGCTCCACTATACTTATCCGAACTTTTACACTGTCACACTCCAGCCAGAGCACTGAGGTCGGCAGATCAACTGCTCCTGAAAGTCCCCAGGACCAGACTTAAAACCAGAGGGGACCGAGCCTTTGCGGCAGCTGCCCCGAGGCTCTGGAATAGCTTGCCTTGGCATATTAAATCAGCCCAGAACCTAGAGGTTTTTAAGTCCCTATTGAAGATCCACCTGTTCTCCATGGCTTTTTATTCAGGCTGAGCATGACACCCGTCTACTGTATTTTGTGTATATTTTTATTTATTTTTATTATTCTCATTGTATTGTATTGTATTTGTTTTACTGAACTGTACAGCACTTTGGTCAACCATTGGTCGTGAAAAATGTGCTCTATAAATAAAGTTTGATTTGATTTGATTTGATATTGCTACACTTAATGGCAAAAATTGCACTGGTCTGTTGGACTTGGTTGAACAAAAATAAACAATATTTTGTTGTTTAAGCATTCAGTCATTGTTCAATGGTATACTAAAAATCCATGTGAAAAAAAATACTTCTCACTGTTCTCAGGTCAAATTTATATGTGATTAAAATGCGATTAATTTCGATTAATTAATTACAAATCCTCTAATTAATTAATTTAATTTTTTTTATCGAGATCCTAGTTTTAACATAGATGGGCTGTTAAATCAAGAGCTTTACCTTACGGCTCCCTCTTCACCACGGTCCAGTACAACACCTGCATCACTGTTGACACCACACTGAACTGCCCGTCCATCTCACGATCCATTTTACCCTCACGAGAGAACAAGACCCAAGATCCTTCAACGCTCTCATGTGGGGTAGCAACTCACTCCAAACCCAGATGGTGTAACCCACTCTTTTCCATGGCCTCAGACTTGGAGGTACTTTTCATCCCTACTGCTACTCAGCTGCAAACCCCCCCAGTGCTGCTGAAGGCCATGTCGTGAAGGAGCCAACAGAACCACATCATCGGGGAAACGCATGGACACAATTCTGAGGTCCCCAAACCAGGTAAATCTAGTGAGAAGTAGAACTTTTTAGAACTGGAGGTCGTTGCCTGCATCAGACTTCCTCAGGTGGTGGAGCGACTATGTGAAGTTGCTTTGGCAATACGGATGCAAGCGACTACCTGCTATTTACATATCTTATAACACATATCATTGATTTAGTTGAAAGGACTCCTTTCTTTTTTATCGTTTGGGGGTTTGGGGCCCAATGGCTCCTTCCTGAAGTTGTGAACTTTACAATTCTGAAAAAAAAGACTCATCTGCGTGATTGATCTTATTTCTGAGAAAACGCATCCTAATGGGTTTAACTTCACTCCTGTAATTGCCACTTTGACTTGTCAATCTGGATCACATTTAAGGTTATTTGCCTCATTTTGTGTGTCCTGAAATTACTCCACCAGACACATGGGCTTTGGAAATCCTGCACGCTACTAAGAAAACAGCTCAGTGGTCACAGATGTTAAAGGGGTTGTGGATGAACGCTTGCAGATGACGAATTTGTGCCACTGTTTTCAAGAGACCCGCAGAAAAGAATTGAGTTTTTTTGCAGGCTTTTGTCATCCTGCTCAACTGACCTTTGTAGCAGTTTCCGCCATGAGCATCCAATATCTTGGCAATAAACCCCTATCATGTCACTCAGGAGGACTGAGGAGGGTGTGACACCTCAATCTGGGAGCTGACCTAAAACAGAAAAAGTATTTACTTATATCCTCTTCTCTCCTCTGTCCTACAAGCTTTTACTCTTTCCTGTTGCCTTCCTCAACTCCCAAGAGCCCAAAACAACCACAAAAGAGACTCCATCATGACCCAACACTGTAATTATATCATGCTAACTTTTCAAGGCATGCTTCCTCTTCGAAAGCCTCACTCTTCTTTCTGAAATGAAATATAATCTGTGTTGTGGCACAAGAAGCAGATGAAAGTCAGAAGCCAAGAAAGAGTTTTATGTCAGGTTTAAGCACAGAGGAACGTTTACTAGCCATTTACAGCTGGAGCTTTGTGGCCTCCATTCACAAAAGGCTACGTTTACATCACACTCACATGCCACTATTATTCTGAACATGACAATATTCCTGTCATGTCAACATCATCTTCTATTTGGATATTCTGAATGATTCTGAGTGGTGCGTTTTTAGAAGAGGAAGTTGATAATATTCAGGTTTTTTGGACATACAAAACATTCATGTGTCTCAACTGGTGTTTTTATGTCACTTTTTCTCACTCAGCCTCTTTCCAGATCTGTGTGTTGGACACAAACCAACTAGACAACAGTTTGTAAAGCTGGAGTAAAGATGCATGGCCACAAGAAAATAATCTTTATATACTTATTGGTGGTGTCAATCGATTAAAAAAAATTAACTAATCAATCACACAATTTGCCGTAATTAATCGCAATTAATCGATTTCTTTCTTCTTAAGAATAAAGTATGTTATAATGGATATTTAAATGTAAAATGATGGAATTTATGTAGAATCAACACAAAGGAAGTATTTAAATTCAAATACTATTGTTAAATAGCAGCTTTTTTTAACTTAAAGCACAGATTCTCTCATGTGAACTACAGATTTACAAAGAAACCATCAAGGCCATCAAAATTAACTGTCAGCTTGAAAAAGGCATATTTCTTATATGCACTAACAGAACATTCAAAAAGGTCCACAATAGAACATGCAAATATGGAAAAAAGAACAAGGAAATATTATGCTGTGAAGTCAGAATGATGAATCCTTTTCACTCCATAGAACAACAAGTCAGCTTAGTCCTCCTTAACATTTAGCCCGTTACTGAGACAGACCAGTCTGTTTACATTGTCAGAGGACAAAGCAGCACACGCCACATCTAGTGTTTCTCATGCAGACAAATTACCGGGATAATTTAAAAAAAACTCCTCTGCGATTGCTCGCCACGACCCCCCCCCCCCCCCCCCCCGTTGTTGCCGCAGCCTCAGCCAAAATCTTGCGTTGAACTCCGTTAAAAACGAACGGCTAACGGCCTTTTTGCGGCACACGTCGTCAAAGGTCTTACGTCAGCCGCCACGTTAAAAAAAAAAAACGCGTTAAATATTTCATAATTAACACAAAGATTAACACGTTAATTTTGACAGCACTAATACTTATATATACTATAACTGTCCTAGAGACTTGTCGTGGAGGTATATATATTTTGTGTCTTTGGTTATTGATAACTGTTTAAGTTCATTATAACAATTATTGTTATTACCTTTAACACAGGGAGTGCATATCGCGGGTCAGACGCAATGGGCTGAGAACGATATGGCTACAATGATTCTGGACATGGTCCAAGAGGCGCACACAGTTATTGGTTTCATTACAGTTTTGTAAGATTAAGTCAATTTCTGTGTAGTTAAGCGGGTCGTTAAAATATTGTTTATCGTCTCTTGTAGTTTTCACGGTGTCAGACGGTGTACGAGAGTAATAAATAATAAATAAGTAATAATAACAATGTCATCAGTATGAAGCGTGGCCATCCAAATCATTGAAATCAGGTGTTCAATCACTTCCATGACCACAGGTGTATAAAAGCAGCACCTAGGCATGCAGACTGTTTCTACAAACGTGTGAAAGAATGGGTTGCTCTCAGGAGCTCATTGAATTCCAGTGCGCCATCTGTGCAACAACGCCAACTTTCTGTAGAGTCAATCGCTACAGACCTCCAAACTTCATGTGGCCTTCAGAGTAGCTCAGGAACAGTGTAGAGAGCTTCATGGAATGGGTTTCCATGGCATTCAGCTGCATCCAAGCCATACATCAGCAAGTGCAATGCAAAGCATCGGATGCAATGGTGTAAAGCACGCCGTCACTGGACTCTAGAGCAGTGGAGACATTCTCTGGAGGGACCAAGAGATGTTGGACAATTCCATGCTCCCAACTGTGTGGAACAGTTTGGGGATGGCCCCTTCCTGTTCCAACATGACTGTGCACCAGTGCACAAAGCAAGGGCCGTAAAGACATGGATGAGAGATTTTGCTGTGGATGAACTTGACTGGCCTGCACAGAGTCCTGACCTCAACCCGATAGAACACCTTTGGGATGAATTAGAGTGGAGACTGAGAGCCAGGCCTTCCCTCCAACATCAGTGTGTTTCTGGAAGAATGGTCAAAAAGTCCCATAAACACACTCCTAAAGCTGTTATAGCTGCAAAGGGTGGACCGACGTCATATTAAACCCTATGGATTCAGAATGGGATGTCACTTCAGCTCATATGCGAGTCAAGGCAGGTGAGCGAATTTGGCAATATAATGTATATATGGTGGTTGAAGGAATGAAAGAGCAAAACAGACTGTATATCATAGACGTAATCTTGGTGACATGCACCATGGTTTTGAAGTATTGAGTTCGGCATGTTGGCCGTCGCCATTTTTGAATTTTTGCAAGCAGGAAGTGACCATGTTTGGACTGTGGAGGAGCGACGGGTGGATCGGATGAACACAGGCAGCAGAGCAGCACCCTTACTGGATCTGGATCCATCTGGATTCTGGTGTAAAGCTGCTAACAAAGATAGCTTCATAATTCAAGGTCAATTTGACAGCTAAGTGTTAAAGTCATCTTAGAAGCTAACTGCATTGGTAGCGTGGTAGCGACCTGTCAATCAGCAGGCGCAGGGTGGCGGAGCCGGCATAATGCAAGTTTCAACCAGTGCAGCCTTGCGCACAGTCAGTTTGGCAGTTTGGTGGATCGCCTGCGCCAAGATGGGTGTGGCGGCGCAGCAGGGGGAGGCGTCACAGATTCAGCTTGGTGCAGCGGAAGTTTCGTGGCAAAAAGCCTCGCCGAGACTGCGCCGAAAGCCCCCCAGCTCCAACCTGGTCTACTCTTGGCGTAAGGCGAATTACAGCTGGCGGAGTGGCAGTTTGGCTGACTTGATGCGCGTGGTGGGAGCGGCGGCGCTGATTCTGACATTGGGTTGTCAAGTGATGAACTTGCACTGAACCTCGCCCTTGGCGCATTAAAGGTGAGGAGAGGAGCTCATTTGATTGGTGAAGATCTGAATCGGCTCCGTTAATCCCACTCCACGCCTTGTCTCCTCCTCGTCTCCCACTCACGCCTTCTTCTCCTCCCTCTTTCCCACTTGCGCGGGTGGGAGTGACGGGAGAAACTTGCAAAGTCCGGGCAGACACACCCCGTCGGCGTGTTGCAGGTGCGCTGCGCGCTGACTGCACCTGGTCTACGAAACTAGGGCCCCATAAATCAAGAGAGAAGTAGGATCAATATCTTTATGACTTCCATGCAATCAGACCTATATTTGCAACCAGAGAAGTCACCTCCTGATGGCCAGCAGAGAGAATGCATGTTTAAGGCACTTCAGCTCTTGCTTCACTTTTGAGAACTGGAGGTTGGTGTCTGGGTCCGACAAGTCAACCACCGTTGGAAAACTTTGATGTAAAGTAGCTTAGATATGTTGTCAATCCTGGATTACGTTTGCTCTTTATGTACCACAAATTAGTTTCAAATGAGTCCGCTTAGCATGAGTTTTCTGCTTGTTCCATAGTCTTTTCAAAATAATGTCCAATGCAGGCTTACTAAATTTTAGGTTTACTTACGCAATGAAGCTACTTGGTAATGAAGTAAAAGATCGTGGCTGGGGTTAAAATAAGTATATTTATTACATAGTAAAGAACGTAAGTTATGTAACAAAATGATGGTAAAATAATTCAACGTTTCTCTGCCCGGTCTCCTTAAAATAACGTTCACATACAACTCAACTACATGGTTATTATGTTTGGAGGGAAATGCATTTTTATGTGGATTGCATCTGCTCTGGACGTATCGCACATCGCTTCAAACGAGTACAGAATTCCACGTAGGAAGGAGGTCTGGGTGCTGGACGGGTCACAAAACTGATGTTAAGGACCAGTTTGAATTAGTAGCAGTAGTTCTAAGTAGCTTTGCTGCCTAAACACAACCAATTAGTTTTGCAGCATTTTTGTTTTGCTTCAATTTCATAGTCATTTTTAATCCAAATCATTATGTTTTTTTACCCACTTTTTTCTAAATCTAACTATGTCGTTTTGTAGCCAGTTTTCTGTTGTGCTCTTTGACCATGTGTCAAACTGAGACGGTTTGGTCCGAAAAAATAACGGAGTTTAGTTTAGTTGAATGGGAACGTAATTTTGTGAGAGAGAGTTGTAAACGTCCATCCATCCATCGTCTACCGCTTATCCTGTATTCAGGGTCGCGGGGGGGCTGGAGCCGATCCCAGCTGTCATTGGGCGAAGGCAGGATACACCCTGGACAGGTCGCCAGTCCATTGCAGGGTTTGTAAACGTATAGGGCCCTAGTTTCGTAGACCAGGCGCAGTCAGCTTTCAGCGCACCTGCGCCGCGCCGACGGGGTGTGTCCGCCTGGACTTTGCAAGTTTCGTGCACCGCGCAGGCTCGCGCAGGCTCGCGCAGGCACACCTCCCGTCACTCCCACCGGCGCAAGTGGGAAAGAGGGAGAAGAAGAAGGCGTGAGTGGGAGACGAGGCGTGGACTGGGATTAACACAGCCGATTCAGATCTTCACCAATCAAATGAGCCCCTCTCCTCTCCTTTAATGCGCCAGGCGAGGCGCAGTGCAAGTTTCGTCACTTGAAAAAAATGACCGAGGACAGCAGCAGCAGCAGCAGCAGCGCCAGACGGCCAAACTTTTCCCAGGATGAAACTGATGTTTTGGTCCGAGAGGTCCAAGCTCGCAGTGTCCGAATATTTGGAACTGCGAGCAGACCTCCACGGGCTGATGATGCAAAAGCAGCCTGGGAGGAGGTAACGGCATTAATAAATGAACGTTGCCCTGGTCCACTGAGAACCGCTGCCCAGTGTAAAAAACGGTTCAATGATGTCAGAAGAAGAGCCAAACAAAAGCTCTCTGAACACCTAAAACAAACCAGGGCAACCGGGGGGGGGGGGGCGTCCACCAGCACTCCGCTGACCTCAGCGGAGGACATAGCCTCCTCCACGCTCGCGCAAATAAGCATTGAAGGCTTTGGTGGAATCGAGGCTGGAATTACAGGTAAGGCAAACCTCTTTTCTACAAAGAAAGACATTTAATAACACGTTAAAACGCCGCGCAAACACATGAGTCCTGTGCGCAATACCACGTGCAACGCGGATTAAGGGTTGTGCGTAAAGGTGCATTGCCAACTTCCGTGGCCTGGCCCTTGTCACTAATGTTTGCTTGCTAAATCAACTTATCTTTCCCAATTGAAATGTTGTTATTTTAGCATGTAAATGTCCATCATGTGTTCACAAAATGAAAGATGTGAAAACGTTTGATAAACTTTATTTGGACAAACACAAGGCTAACCAGCTGCAGTGAACAAAATACATCTCCAAATGACTTCATTTAATTTATTCCCAAAACAAACAAACTTTTAGAACGTTAAACTGAGGATCCTCTTGTCAGCTCCACAGGGAACCACACCGCAGCAGCAGCAGCAGGAGGAGGAGGAGGAGGCGGCGGCGGCGGCGGTGGCGGCGGCGGCAGCAGAGCCCGGGACAGCAGCTCACCCCCAGCCTATGAGAAGACGGGCCCGGTCCCGTGACCGGGTTCCAGAGAGGGACCGGCCATTCCTGGACATTCAGGAGGGGGGGTTCAGGATGGTGGAGAGGGAGCTGGGTTCTCTAACCTCCCGGGTCCAGGGGTTAGAGGCCCAGCTCCAAGAAGTTAACAGCCGGCTCCAGGGCCTGGAGGACAGCCTGCGGCCGCTGGCCTCTGTGGCCTCTAATCTACGGCGTCTGGCCGATGCAGCCGACAGACTGTCCCCAGACCTGCAAGCCCCCGCAGCCTCCATCACTCCTAGGTGGCCGTTAAGGCCACGTACCAGGGGAGGGCTCTCCTCCACTACCTCAGCAAGGCCAGGAAGAGGAAGAGGAAGAGGAAGGAGGGATTAAATAGCAATAATAAAGAATTATGAATCTTAAGATGTGACTTGTTTTGGGTGATTTGTTTTGTTTGAGATTCATTTTACACCAAAAATGTCAGAAAAGATATACAGGAAAATACTCACATTTAGGGACAGAGCTGTGTAGTCAGGTGGTCTCTCCTCTCCCTTGCGCTCTGCTGCTCTTCCTGCTGATACGGCACATGCAGTTCGGCCTCTCTCCGTCTTAAGTCCTGTAATGTCTCCTCCGTGAGTTCAAAGTGGCATCCACGGCGTGTAGCTATGTTGTGTAAAACGCAACATGCCACGAAGAATGCACTGACACTCTGGGGTCTGTAGGATAATGAACCCCCTGAACGGTCCAGACATCTGAAACGCATTTTCAGTTGTCCAAGAGTACGTTCAATGACTGACCTAGCACTACTGAAAACACGGTTAAAATCACGTTGCCTTCTTGTTGTTGGTGTAATGTATGGCGTTATCAACCACATTTTAGTGGATAGCCATTGTCACCTAGCAGCCACCCATCCAGTGGGGGGTCCCCCTGAAAGACTGTAGGGATGGCAGAATTCGCCAGGATGAATGAGTCATGAGCAGACCCAGGGAAATTAGCATACACATGTGTCACCAGGCAATTCGAGTCACAAATCACCTGGATATTAATGGAGTGTACTCCCTTTTGGTTCACATAAGTGATGGCTTGTGTATTTGGGGCGCGCAACTGCACATGTGTGCAGTCGATGGCTCCAAGTACACCAGGGAATCCACATTTCAACAAGAAACCTCGCTTCGTTTCCAGCTGGCTCTCAGGGGTTGATGGAAAAATTATGTGCTCATTTGCATGTTGGACTAGACTGAAAGACACTGCATGTAAAGCCGAACTGACAGCTTTCTGAGTGATCCCAGCCACCGAGGCCAAGGTGTGCTGGAAAGACCCAGTGGCGAAGAAGGTCACTGTCGCGAAGATCTAACTTAAGCAACACTTAGAAATCAGGTTCTCAGATCCCCCGAATCACACAGGCAGCAGCCGAGGACAGGTACCAAAAATACAACTTTATTAATATTTCAATGCATTAAAATAGATACATCATCCCGCTTGCCCAGCCACCACCCAACCCAGCTCTCGACCAATGACAAGACAGGTAATACAGTACAGCCAACGTCTGTTGTACGTCAACTCTCCCCTCTCTTCTGGGCCAAGGGTGCTAGAGGAGTAGCCCAGGAAATCGACACTACAAGAAATGAACACACTTTTCCACTACACACACTCATTGAAGAGAGGACATTCCACAGCAGACAATCCCCTTAACTTAATCACTGCACACGATTATCAATTTTATAAAACCACACCAGGGGTGGAACTCCCCCTTTTGTCACAGCAAACAATACCCTGTGGAACACCCTTATGGCACCCCCTGGCCACTATAGGGGAGAATAGACAGGTACAAACCACGGTGGACTTTAGCAAGAAGTGGCACTGACTACTTAGCATATAAAACGCTGTCACGGCGAGGTGCAGGGACAGCGGCCGCTGGCTACACAGCGGAATGGGTAAGTTAAATGTCCGCTCTCGGTCGCTGACCACGACCGAGAGAATCTAAACCATAAAGTCTCTCACCGCCCTAGGCCCCATCGGCGGGGTCCCGACCGACAGCACGGCAGTCCGTTGTGGCGCAGCGTCTCCCCAAATTAGCCGTCCAGCGAGGCTCCTCCACAGCGTCCCGAGGCCGACGGCTACCGGGGGAAAAACAAGAGGAATCAACACTGATCTCTTTATTTAACGGAGCTTCACTCACACACGCCACGGAGGTTGACGTTTCGACTTCCCTTCACCCAGGAAATAGCGAGCGTAGTCAACGGGTCTTTCGGGCCTCGCCACGATCGCCCCCCGGCCGGTCGGAGTCCGTCTTCGGTCCTGATGCTCCGGACAGGCGAACAGCGGTCCCCTCGCTCCCGCCACCTGTGCCGATCAGTCGATGGCCTCCCTCCGACTCCCGACGCTCCGTCTCCGTCCTCTCCGCTGGCCTGCCCAAAAACCGACGGGATTCCCCCGGCGCCCCGCGTTGTCCCCCTTTTCTCCTCAGGCGAGCCCCCGGCACACCCCCGGCTGCGCCAATCACCACGGTCTCCTGGAAGGCCCGTCCCGTGGCCGACCAATCAGCAACCAGTCCTAATCTTTAGGCACATCCATATCAGCTGTGAACAAAGCAGAGTACATACCAACCCCGCCCCCACAGTCTCAACAGTCTCCATGCTTCCTCCATGAATGAGTTCAGGTCCCAATCAGCATCTGTCCATACACAAAGTTATTTTAACGATGCCAGCCCCCACACACACATCAGTCCATAAAACAGTCACTTTCACATTTCTGTACAAAGTCCCCGTACACTGGTGACATTTTATACCCCCCCCATTACAGTGGTCGTCCTCGCCCACTCACTTAGTCCCCATACCTTAATGGAGGCATGCCCATATTGGAACGCTGTGACCGCCTCAGAGGGTTCGGTTCCCCCCCGGGCAGCAGGTCACCCCCGATCTGGGCATCAGGTTCCAATAAGGCTGGGGCCCGAGCTGGATCAGCACGCTGAGCTGGCTCAACCCCCAGGTGAGGAATGGCAGGCTCTGCAACGGCCAATGGGGCCAATCGAGCTAAGGGGGCAAAAGGTAAAAAAAACGTAGGCTGCCTAGGCAAAGAATCCATCTTTGGAGTACACACCTTGGGCTCAGTCCTTGTAGTCCCGAGTCCCGCAGGGCAGGGGTGCAAGTTGTTCCGGTGCATCGTCTGAATCGGTCCCTCCTTCCCTTCAGGTCGAATCTTGTACACTGGGTGGCCAGGCCGTATCTGCGAAATCACCACAAAAGGAGAGGGCAACCAATGGGGTGCCAACTTGCCCCGAGCTCTCCGTCTGAAATTCCTGATCAGCACTCTCTCGCCCGGCAACAAAGGGACGGCCCGTGCCTTCTTGTCATACCGAGCCCGATCCCAGTTCTGCCTTTGTCCTGCGTGGGTTCGGACCCGGCTATAGGCATCCACCAGCGTCCGATGGTGTTTGTCCACCCATCCCGCCACTGTCCGCCGATCCTGTGGGGGGACAACATCTACGCACAGGTCAATAGGCAGTCGGGCATGACGTCCAAAAAGCACGAAATAAGGGGTCAGACCAGTACTACAATGCACAGTGTTGTTATAGGCCTGCACCAAGGCTGGACGCTTGTCTCTCCACCGCGACTGATCCTCTTCACAGAGTGTATTTAACAGGGACAGTAGCGTCCTATTGAAGCGCTCACATGCACCATTGCCCTGCGGGTGGTATGGAGTGGTCCGGCTCTTCGTGCAACCATACAATTCACAGAGTCGATGCATTACCTCAGATTCAAAAGCCCCCCCACGGTCTGTCAGGAAACGCTCTGGACAGCCAACCGGCTGGATGAGGGCAGCCCACAGGGCGTTTGCAGTAGTCTGAGCAGTCTGGTCCTTAGTAGGTACAGCCACTGCAAACCTAGAAAACAGATCAGTCATTACCAGAATATACTGGTGTGTGTCAGCTGGCCGCCCTAAAGACAAATAATCCAAGGCCACAACTTCCCATGGATAGCTTGATAATATCGGCTGGAGGGGGGCCCGCACCGCGGGGCCAGCTTTTGCAACCGCACACTCAGGGCACCCAGCTGTCCAAGCCTTTATGTCTTTTCCCATTCCTTGCCAGTAGAAACGGCGGCGCATAAGGCCAAGGACCTTTTCGCTATTGGCGTGTCCAGCGGCCTTGTGGTAATCTTTCCACAAGTCCTGAGTGTGTTGCGTTGGGACAATCAACTGGAAGGTCAGCTGGCCGGTATCTGGTTCTTGAATGCAACGTCCCAGGACTCCTCTGCGTCGCTCCAGTCGATCCCATTCTCGCACCCACCTGTGAACTTGAGGGGACACCAAGTTTCGCATCTGAGACACTGCTAAACCTTGACTTTTCAGCTGGCTCACCTGGTTCAACTCTGGGTCCTGCTGCTGGCGTTCTTGCCAGGACCCCCAACCATCGTCCTGAGCTGCCCGAGGAACCTCCTCTTCCGGCCCTCCCTCCTGGGTAGGGGCAAGCTGGACGGCCTGGGCATTTGCCACTCCAGGAAGTCGGGATAACGCATCTGCATTCCGGTTCGTCGTGCCAGGCCGGTATTTGACTGAGAAGGTAAAGTTGGCCAGTTGCGCCACCCACCTCTGCTCTACCGCTCCCAGTTTTGCCGTCCCCAGGTGTACAAGGGGGTTGTTATCCGTAAACACTGTGAACTCTGCCCCCCACAGGTAGTGCTTAAACTTCTCCGTGATTGCCCAAAACAGCGCCAACAGCTCCAACTTAAATGAACTGTAATTCTGGTCATTCCTCTCGTGGGGTTTCAGGCTCCGGCTTGCATAAGCAATCACCCGTTCCCTCCCCCCTTGTACCTGTGACAGCACTGCCCCAAGTCCCCCCAAGCTGGCATCCGTATACAGCAAAAATGGTAGGGTAAAGTCTGCATAAGCCAGCACTGGTGCCTGCAGCAGCGCTTGCTTGAGCTCTTCAAACGCCTGCTGGCACTTGGGGGACCACTGAATTGCTGCCTTCTTAACCCCTGCCGTACCCTGAAGGAGCGCGTTGATGGGGGCTGCCACTCTGGAAAACCCAGGGATAAAACGGCGGTAATAGCCTGCGAAGTTAAGGAAGGAGCGGACTTGGGTGACTGTCGCAGGAACCGGCCAGTTCTGTACTGCTGCTGTCTTGTCAGGGTCAGTAGCCACCCCACTTTTGCTGACCACATGTCCCAGGTACTTTACTTCTTTACGAAAGAGGTGACATTTCTGTGGCTGGAGTTTCAGGCCGTGTTGGTGTAGTTTCTCAAACACGTTCTCGAGGTGTCCCAAGTGACTGCTGAAACAGGGGGAATACACGATGACATCATCCAAGTATATCAACAGGAAGTCATTCACCTGGCCGCCCAGGCAGCGCTGCATGAGCCGCTGGAAGGTAGCGGGGGCATTGCACAGGCCGAAGGGCATCCGCTCGAACTGGAAAAGGCCCACTGGTGTTGCGAAGGCTGTCTTTTCTTGGTCCCGTGGATCCACCTCGACCTGCCAATACCCACTTGCG
Source organism: Eutrigla gurnardus (assembly GCF_963514095.1). Taxonomy (NCBI): domain Eukaryota; kingdom Metazoa; phylum Chordata; class Actinopteri; order Perciformes; family Triglidae; genus Eutrigla; species Eutrigla gurnardus. The sequence goes on from NC_139925.1 coordinate 26,872,115, forward strand.
AGATCCAGGGTAGAATACCAGGCAGACTCCTTGAGATGGGTCAGGGACTCCTCGATCCTGGGCAAAGGAAAAGCATCTTTGTGAGTGATGGCATTTAACTTCCGGTAATCAACGCAAAACCGCCAGGACCCATCCTTCTTCCGGACCAGTACCACGGGGGCAGCCCAGGGACTAGCACTTTCCTTTATTACACCATTGTCCAACATACCTTTCAACAAGGATCTTAACTCGGCATATAGATTAGGTGGAACTGGCCTGTATCTCTCGCGTACTGGCGGTGCGTCCCCAGTGGGAATCTGATGAAGGACTGCAGTAGTGTGGCCAAAATCATCCTCGTCTGCCGCAAAGACTTTAGTCCATTTCTGCAGCAGCTCGGCCAGCCTCCGCTGCTCGCCCAGGTCCAGGCCCTCCCCCTGTAGCGCCAGGGCTGGGTGGCTCTGTGGTGATACATCTGCCGAGGCCGAAAGATCATTTATTCTCCTCACCTCCACCTCCACTGTTGAGGGCCCACTGGGAGTCAACACCAACTCTTCCCCAGTTCGCACGTCTCGGGAATCCACCTGAGAAACTGCGGCGAGGGCCCGACGCTGCGGGAGCTCTAAAGAGAAAGGGTGAGGGTTACACACTCTTACTGGCACTCTTCCGCCCCTCACCCAACTTAGGGTCCTCGCCACACGCCACTCTTGGTCATCATTTTGCAGGTTCTCCACCATGACATAGCAGTCTGGTCTACCCACGGCTTGAGGAACCTGGGTCCAAACCATCATTTCGGTCTCCGGTGGGATCACCACGGAGTCCTGCCGCGGCAGCTTGGCGACACCATGCAGCTCGGTGGAGGTCTCTACAAGGCCGATACGCCGACAGACAGCAAAGACTTTCCCCCACTTGGCGGCCGTTGTGGGTGTCATTGTCGACTTGAAATTTTCCTCTGCTCGGGGTCCATCCTGGAAGACACTCGTCCAACAATCACCAATCACATTCATCCCCAATAAACAACCATCATGTTGTAAACACGAGTCTTCAACCACCACCACCCCCTTCTCCAATACCTTGACCCCGTTTATCTCAAAGTCAAAAAGGGCATACCCGATATATGGAATCGGAAGCCCATTTGCAGCCTTCAGGGTGAGCCAGGGGATCTTGCCCTGGACTAATCCCTCCCCAAATTGCTCCTGAAACACAGAATGCTTAATTAGTGTGACTTGCGAACCAGAGTCTAACACACACGGAACCTTTTTACCTCCCATGATGACATCTACTTCAGGACTTTCTCCGATGAATGAGGGCTTGGTGGGGGGTGTGGTCTGGGTCCATTCCTCGACCGCTTGCCCTGCAGCGACCGAGGAGGCTAAAAATCCTGGGGGCCTTGGCGTCGCTTGGGGCAAAAGCGGCGAGTGTGCCCTGGTTGCCCACATTCCAGGCAAATGGGTCGGCCCTGAGGGTCCCACTGGAACTGACTTCGGGACATCTCAGGGGCGGACCGGCGAGACCTCTGCGGGAGCGTTGACCTTTCTTGGACAGTTTGTGCGGTTGGGTCAGCAGGCCCCACAGAAAGGTTAGCTATTTGGGCCCGCAACTCCTCTGCCAGAGATTTCCCCAATGCCGACATCTGATTTTTGAGGTCTTGTTGGAGCTCCGCCCGCAGGGATTCCCACAATGCCTGACTGCTCTGGGCAGAAGGGGGTTCCAGGTGATGGGTGGGTGGACTTGGGTGAGCCTGCTGTAGTGTTGCCTGATGCGTAGGCGGGGACGGCCGCCGTTCCTGGGGAGGCCTGGGTGTGTAAGCGTGGCAGGCCCAGGTCTCCGTTTCATCCTTAGTGCGCTCTTTCTCAAGTGCCTTCGCCTCTTTGCAAATGGCAGGGAAGGTAATCTCTGGTGTGCGACGACGTAGCCTTTTCAACTCTTGCTTCACGTGACTTTCCTGTAGTCCTCTGATGAACTGGGTGCGTAGCAGTTCGTCCTCCACGGCGACGTCGATTTGCTCCTTCGCCTGCCACCTGTGATAGAGCTCACGGAAACGGAGAATGAAAGCCCCCATTTCCTCTTCTGCACCCTGCCTACACTCATAGAACTGAGCCCTCAGTGTGGCTAAGGATTGACTTCCCTCATATAATGCTGTCAAGAAGTCCAATATTTTCACATCAGTGTCTCGTTCATTGTCGGGTAGCAATAAAACTTCACGTTTGGCTTCACCACCCAGAGCACTCAATATAAAATCCGTCTTTTGTTCATTTAGGAGACCTTGTGCCCGTACAAACATTTCAATTTTAGCCCGCCATTCCTCAACCTTTTCTCCCTTCTTTCCTTCGAACATGGGCAGCCATGGCCCCCCCATATACCAAGGTAGCATGACATTGTTCACAATATTAGGAGGTACATGAGCTGGGTCAGCCGGGTTCTCATTACCATTGTTCGACATACTGAATGTGTGTGTAGGGGGGATCCTGTCAAACAACGCCAAAAAAGAGACGTGTCGCGAAGATCTAACTTAAGCAACACTTAGAAATCAGGTTCTCAGATCCCCCGAATCACACAGGCAGCAGCCGAGGACAGGTACCAAAAATACAACTTTATTAATATTTCAATGCATTAAAATAGATACATCATCCCGCTTGCCCAGCCACCACCCAACCCAGCTCTCGACCAATGACAAGACAGGTAATACAGTACAGCCAACGTCTGTTGTACGTCAACTCTCCCCTCTCTTCTGGGCCAAGGGTGCTAGAGGAGTAGCCCAGGAAATCGACACTACAAGAAATGAACACACTTTTCCACTACACACACTCATTGAAGAGAGGACATTCCACAGCAGACAATCCCCTTAACTTAATCACTGCACACGATTATCAATTTTATAAAACCACACCAGGGGTGGAACTCCCCCTTTTGTCACAGCAAACAATACCCAGTGGAACACCCTTATGGCACCCCCTGGCCACTATAGGGGAGAATAGACAGGTACAAACCACGGTGGACTTTAGCAAGAAGTGGCACTGACTACTTAGCATATAAAACGCTGTCACGGCGAGGTGCAGGGACAGCGGCCGCTGGCTACACAGCGGAATGGGTAAGTTAAATGTCCGCTCTCGGTCGCTGACCACGACCGAGAGAATATAAACCATAAAGTCTCTCACCGCCCTAGGCCCCATCGGCTGGGTCCCGACCGACAGCACGGCAGTCCGTTGTGGCGCAGCGTCTCCCCAAATTAGCCGTCCAGCGAGGCTCCTCCACAGCGTCCCGAGGCCGACGGCTACCGGGGGAAAAACAAGAGGAATCAACACTGATCTCTTTATTTAACGGAGCTTCACTCACACACGCCACGGAGGTTGACGTTTCGACTTCCCTTCACCCAGGAAATAGCGAGCGTAGTCAACGGGTCTTTCGGGCCTCGCCACGATCGCCCCCCGGCCGGTCGGAGTCCGTCTTCGGTCCTAATGCTCCGGACAGGCGAACAGCGGTCCCCTCGCTCCCGCCACCTGTGCCGATCAGTCGATGGCCTCCCTCCGACTCCCGACGCTCCGTCTCCGTCCTCTCCGCTGGCCTGCCCAAAAACCGACGGGATTCCCCCGGCGCCCCGCGTTGTCCCCCTTTTCTCCTCAGGCGAGCCCCCGGCACACCCCCGGCTGCGCCAATCACCACGGTCTCCTGGAAGGCCCGTCCCGTGGCCGACCAATCAGCAACCAGTCCTAATCTTTAGGCACATCCATATCAGCTGTGAACAAAGCAGAGTACATACCAACCCCGCCCCCACAGTCTCAACAGTCTCCATGCTTCCTCCATGAATGAGTTCAGGTCCCAATCAGCATCTGTCCATACACAAAGTTATTTTAACGATGCCAGCCCCCACACACACATCAGTCCATAAAACAGTCACTTTCACATTTCTGTACAAAGTCCCCGTACACTGGTGACATCACCTTTACAGCAACTGGGAGAGCGCAGGGGCAACCAGGGTGTGCATCAGAGGCCACGATGCGCGTCACCACGTGGACCACCTCAGGAGTAAGATGTAATTTGTTCCTGTGTAATGAAACAGAGTACCAAATGACATAAGAATTGCATTGGCCACGGCGGTATTCCAGTCATTATTTGTTTGTGTCACCTGCACTCCTGCTCTGTCATGCCCAAATAGGATGACCTTTGGCGGTACACCCTCTCTGCGTATCCTCTCCTCCTCCTCCTCCTCCTCCTCCGCGCAATAATATACTCCATCTTTGTAGATCACATTAAGCAAGACAATTGTAACATTTGTTTGGATCATCACATGAAGCACGTCCATCCTAAAGACACTGCACATACCTTACAATTCATTCACAGTGTGTCAAGCTCGCTCTCTCTCTCTCTCTCTCTCTCTCTCTCTCTCTCTCTCTCTCTCTCTCTCTCTCACTCTCTCTCTCTCTCTCTCTCTCTCTGTTTCTTTTCTTTTGAATTCGTCTTTATACTCACTCTCTGATGCCGAGGGTTTCTGTGGTTGGCTGAGAGAGATGTGAACTCGTTAGTTTGCATCACAGTTTCAGCTGTGTTAATTCAGTCAGGCTGAGTTTCCGTTACGCGTGCCATCCGCCTTTGATCTGACGTCAGATGTGACGGGACAATCTATATAGATAGAAATTCACGTGTTGATTCAATTAGTTGCATTAAATAGTGTTTGTTGTGATTATTTATTGCATTTAAATGTGCCTGGAACTGTGGAAACCTGCCTGTGAGGTCTCGGTGACGTGTGCGCACTGCGCGCCGGTCCGCCAAACTTCCGATCCGCCAGCTGTGATTCGCATTGAATCAATGGACTTTATTTACGCCTTGCGCCTTGCGCCGAAAGTAGACCAGGTCGGAGCTGGCGAGCTTTCAGCGCAGTCTCGGCGAGGCTTTTTGCCACGAAACTTATGCTACGCCAAGCAGAATCTGTGACGCCTCCCCCTGCTGCGCCGCCACACCCATCTTGGTGCAGGCGATCCACCAAACTGCCAAACTGACGGTGCGCAAGGCTGCGCGGGTCGAAACTTGCACTGCGCCGGCTGCGCCACCCTGCGCCGCCCTGCGCTGGTCTACGAAACTAGGGCCCATAGTGTCAAAAACAAAAGTCACCTGTGTGTGTTTATTTTATGAGGTCATCGTTGAAAGACGCATTCCCCACGTTTTAAGGGGAGACACTTAAATTAACTACTAGATACCAGCATGAAACTTCCCCAGTTACATTAGGACAAATGTTTTTTTGTATTAAATAATAAACATTATTGTTATCTTTAAATATGCAAATGAGGAATTATCTAAGGGTAACGTTTTGAAAATTCAGTCAAATAAACAGCTAAATGTTTTATTTGGATGGTTTCTTTCCACTAGTATGAAAGAAAACATGTTATGGAAGAAAAATAGACCAAAACCTCTAAATTGATTAGTTCATGAAAAACAGTGTTTTTGTCTGAGCTGTATCCCTTTATGGGATTAGAGAGGCAGGGCAGATGCATTTCATTGCATCAATATAATTTTTAATGAATATGACCATAAACCTGAACTTGGAACTATTATATTTTGCTATAATGGTCCAAGGTGACTTGTGCAGCTGTTAAGGAAATAACATGTCCATAACAGTAATATGTCCATTTCCTTTCAACTCACGCGGGACATGTTGCATCCTGTGTACATGGTGATATGATGTCTTTCTATTATCTCATTGGTTTCCCACACAACATACACTCATAGTTGTACCAGACAGTTCAGTGAAATGAGCAGCAGAAGTTCTCTGATGTGGAATGAAGATGATTTTATGTCTTAGATTTACAAGGGATTATGGGATGGCAGACATGCAGGATGTTGCAGTGGACGACCTTTCCTCACTTGATTCACGAGTGTCCGTTGTATCTGATCTGACTTTGCTCTTACCAATACTAGGCGGTGCATATGAATTTTATATGAATAGGATTTTAGAAGTACAACCCTCAGAGAGTAAAAATACTCATAATTGTAAACAGTAAGTCAATGGCCATAATTCATATAATAATCTGATTATGACAAATCTATCAATAATACTTCCTTTGACTTTTATGATGCTTTCATGTGTTTGTTATAGAACTTTTTAAGTCCTGTCTTGATCCACAGAGTTGAGTCCAGGGAACAACTAGGAATGAAAAAAAACAGATGAACATTAAGGGCCCTAGTTTCGTGGCGCAGCGCAGGGCGGCGCAGGGTGGCGGAGCCGGCGCAATGCAAGTTTCGACCCGCGCAGCCTTGCGCACCGTCAGTTTGGCAGTTTGGTGGATCACCTGCGCCAAGATGGGTGTGGCGGCGCAGCAGGGGGAGGCGTCACAGATTCAGCTTGGCGTAGCGGAAGTTAAGTGGCAAAAAGCCTCGCCGAGACTGCGCTGAAAGCTCGCCAACTCCAACCTGGTCTACTTTCGGCGCAAGGCGTAAATAAAGTCCATTCATTCAATGCGAATCACAGCTGGCGGAGTGGAAGTTTGGCTGACGGCGCGCAGTGCGCACACGTCACCGAGACCTCACAGGCAGGTTTCCACAGTTCCAGGCACATTTAAATGCAATAAATAATCACAACAAACACTATTTAATGCAACTAATTGAATCAACACGTGAATGTATATCTATATAGATTTTCCCGTCACATCTGACGTCAGATCAAAGGCGGATGGCACGCGTAACGGAAACTCAGCCTCTCAGACCAAAACATCTCCCTCTCTCTGTCCTGTTTTGTATAATATCGGCATTGTTATTATTATGATACGCGCGCACAGCACGTGATGAGCGTGGTGGGAGCGGCGGCGCTGCTTCTGTCATCGGGTTGTCAAGTGACGGAACTTGCACTGAACCTCCCCTAACGCATTAAAGGTGAGGAGAGGAGCTCATTTGATTGGTGAAGATCTGAATCGGCTGTATTAATCCCAGTCCACGCCTTCTTCTCCTCCCTCTTTCCCACTTGCGGCGGTGGGCGAGACGGGAGGTGTGCCTGCGCGAGCGACACACCCCGTCGCCGGCGCAGCGCAGGTGCACTGAAAGCTGACTGCGCCTGGTCTACGAAACTAGGGCCCTAAATATCCAGGAATTTACAACATAGACACAACCATCCCTGTAACATTAAACAACAAGCTCTCACCCTAGTCTTGTCTTAAACCCGGCAGCAACATCCAGGTCTCTAAAGTGAAGCCAATGCTGATGGGCATTTTTAAACCGAAACCGTCTCGACTGGCCAGCAGGCCTGATTGTACAGAAGTCTATGAGCCTACTTCTCTCTTGATGTATTATCTCAGTAAACATTGTAAACATGAGTTTATGGTCTCAATCTCTAGTTTCAAGTCTTCTTCAATGCAGCATGATGTTCATTTAGTAGATTATGGTCCATTTAGAGTCCAACAGACCAGAAAGCAGGGGATGATGTAGGGGGCAGGGCTACCTGCTGATTGACAGGTTGCTACCACAGCGTTGTACAGTCTGGGAGTTGTCCGTGCAACTTTAACCCTTTCACAGGTGTTTTCACTTCATCAAAGTCAATTTTAGCTTTTTGGTTGCCTATGGCAATGGTAGAAATCAAAGATGGTTATGGCCAAAAATGATGCTGACAAAGGTCAAAAAGCAAGATGGCGAAGGGAAAAATACCGAACACGGCTTCATAACGGCAGTCCACAGACCAATCTGTGACGTCGCCGACACTATATCCACTTCTACGGTTACGGTCAGTTCCAAGGAGTCGCCCTATCCCCAAATGTCACTTACAGGAATATAGATGTGATAAACATGTAGGAAATGCCCCATCAAAGACCCTGTTTACCCTACTAGTAAGAGTCTTTATGGAAGCTCCATAATCCTTACAGTCCACTGGTCTGAAGAGGACCTGGAAGTGGACATCCAAAGGCTGCTCATCTCTTCTGAGGAGGAGGAGTTATTCACACCCTCTTCAAGGACTTGTCTTCAATGCACGGTATGTCAGACATGTAGAGTCTTCAAAGTGTTGGGGGCGGGGCTTCAGTGGCCCATATCCTGCAGGAGGGAACGAGTCGGCGTATCTGATCCTCTGGGCTTTACAAGCAGTACTCCAGATAAAGGTCCCTGCAGGTTCTTCATTTGGAGTCTGGGTCTGGTCTCTGCACCCCTTATGGACTTCATTGTCACAGTAGTTTCTTTTCTCCAATGCAGAAAGATTGTTTTTCTCACAGAAGAGTGTTTTTCATGCCCTAATCAATTTAGAGAATTTGGTATATTTAACTTCCATTACAGGTCTTTTTGCAGGGTAGTGGAATGAAAACATCCAACTACTTTGTCTATTTACGTCTCTAGATTTCAAATAAATTCACAGAGAGTTACCATAATCCCTCATTTGAATATTTAAATATAACGTTTCAGAAAACAAATGCCTTAATGTCAGTGATCAACTGGGGAAGTTTCATGCTGATTAGTAATTTGTTTTACCTTATTCGTTTTACAATCCATATCTTTAAAGGCTGTTTTGTCTAAATTAGTTTCTCCTTACATCCACAAAACATTCCAGTTTCATCTTTATTCTGAAGGTTTTTACAGAGGAGTCTGTTCATATTTCAAAAAGATTTGATTGGATCTGTTCCTTCAGCATGCTAGTGCGTCCTCCACACAACTACAGTGTGTCTCACTCTAGTTCCTGTTGCTGTCAGAGCTACTGATGAACCATTCGTTTCATGTTTGAACATCAGTGGAGTTAAAACTGTCATCATCACTGGGAAATCAAAGTTTTCATTTTTACGACAGGGACATCTGTTTTCCACCACAATGCTTATTAACTATCCCCTCATGAAAAAAGAAACCCAATAGGAAATGTGAACGATTCATCTCGAGACCAAAACACCTCAGTGGCCAAAACCTCTAAAGATTTATTCACAAAGTGATGCATGCTGGGAGGAGATTATTTGACCAATGGATTTAAACAATTAAGATTCTTTTTTAAAAAGACTATCTAATAAAAGTGCATTGTAAGCTGAACATAGCCAGTGGTTGGGTAGTGACAAGGCTTGTGGGTAAAAGGGGAGCTGTATCGTGAGTGGTATGGCAGATGTCTTTTAATCACTTCACAGACAGTCTGAGACAGGAGCGCCGATGTTTGGGCAGATGGTGTGTGTGTTATGTTGCACAGGACGGGGAATAGAAGCGATGCAAGCGGTATGTTGCATGTATCATCGTTCTGATGAGATGATCATATGAATTCATTTCTGTTAGACTTACTGTACAAATCCAAAGGGGAATGTGATTTAAGACAGAGATGGAAATGTCCTGCAGTGAAAGGCAACAACAATATGTTTTATTTGTATGTGAAATGCAATGCAAATGCAGTGCAATGATATTTGCATGACGCTGTGTCATAAAACGTTGAGATTCTCTTCTTGCTGAATCAGAAATGGAGGAAACAAATGTTCTCTCCTGTGTCACTTCACTGCTGCTCCTTCGCTGGCTTCCTGTAGCTGCTCGCATCCGCTTCAAGACACATCGTGCTACTAACGGATCAGGCCCAGCTTACACCCAGGACATGACTAAACCCCAGCTTGCCCACTCCGCTCTGCATCGGCAAATCGGCTTGCTGCTCCCTCACTGTGAGGGACACCTAGTCACTTGGCTAGTTCGCGACTGTTTGCCGTCCCGGCTCCCGAATGGTGGAACGAGCTCCCCATCGCCATCCAGACAGCAGGAAGTCTGCACATCTTCTGCCGCCGGCTAAAAACGCATCTCTTTCTCTTGCACCTTGGCTAAGAAGATGATGGTTTATTTGAATTAAAAAATCAAATGATTGCACTTTACATCCCACACTTATATGTAGCTAGCACACTTACTTAAGTCTAGCTCTTCTGGGTTTGTACCCCAGTGGTTGCACTTGCCCTCTTCTTTATTGCACCTTTTTATTATTGCACCTCATTATCATACCTATATATTCCTAACTGAATATAACTGAAAATATTACTTGCACAGTTGGAGTATGGGGAAACGCAATTTCGATCCTCTGTGTAATTACTTGTTGCATGGTCTGATTGACAATAAAGTTCACTTTTACTTTTTTTTACTTGGAATGCACTTATTGGAAGAGGCTGTGGATAAAAGCGTCAGCTAAATGTAATGTGATGTATTGTAATGTGTCTGTGGTCCTCCAGAGCTCTACGATAGGAGCTTGTACTGCCGTATTTATGTCTAGATGACCTTATTTGGAATGTTGATGCAGAAACTATGTTAGCATAGCCTAGCACCCATCAACCAGACTCCATTCAGAAAACAAACATTTTAAAACGTAGGTAATTCCAACTTAAAAAGAAACAAAAATAATTGCTTTAAGTGAATTGTCATGTGATTATAAAGAAGATAAATAATGAATAAGCATAACTATGAACGGATACATATCCAAAGTAATATTGATGGTAAAAACATGTCTGACAGAGAACCGTTTAACATGTCTCTGTGCTATAAAAGTGCTCCATGAGAACGCTGGGCCTCTGCCCTGAATCTGATACCCAAAACAGATTCTGGGACATACAGTAAATCAGGACTTCAAGCTCCTCGACATGTTGTGAAAAGACAAACCACTGGAGTTTCACATTCTCTCTCTCTCTCTCTCTCTCTCTCTCTCTCTCTCTCTCTCTCTCTCTCTCTCTCTCTCTCTCTCTCTCTCTCTCATGAAAAAAAGGAGAAAAAGTTTTCTCTTCACAACACTGGGATGTTCATGGTGTGTTTGTTTATTAAAGGAGACATAGTATGTTTATCTTTAGATTCATTTATTTTGGTGGTAATAAATGGTTACATCCTCTAAAGTTGCTGACAGAAAATTTCAACTGATATGGAACTCAGTTCTCCATCTGATCCTGATGCTTCTATAGAGGCTAAGTCCTGCCCCCTCTACTGTCCATGTAAGGAAGTCAATGGTGAAAGACAATTATTGTTCGATCCTGTTTGAATTGTACCACAAAATACAAACATAATGGGCCCTAGTTTCGTACACCAGGCGCAGTCCGGCCCAGGCACTCCTCCCGTCACTCCCACCCCCGCAAGTGGGAAAGAGGGAGGAGAGAAGGCGTGAGTGGGAGACGAGGAGGAGAGAAGGCGTGGACTGGGATTAATACAGCCGATTCAGATCTTCACCAATCAAATGAGCTCCTCTCCTCACCTTTAAAGCGCCAGGCGAGGTGCAGTGCAAGTTTCGGCACTTGACAACCCAAAGACAGCAGCAGCAGCAGTGCCAGACGGCCAGACTTTTCCCAGGATGAAACTGATGTTTTGGTCCGAGAGGTCCAAGTTTCAGCTGTGTTAATTCAGTCAGGCTGAGTTTCCGTTACGCGTGCCATCCGCCTTTGATCTGACGTCAGATGTGACGGGACAATTTATATAGATATAAATTCACGTGTTGATTCAATTAGTTGCATTAAATAGTGTTTGTTGTGATTATTTATTGCATTTAAATGTGCCTGGAACTGTGGAAACCTGCCTGTGAGGTCTCGGTGATGTGTGCGCACTGCGCGCCGTCAGCCAAACTGCCACTCCGCCAGCTGTAATTCGCCTTGCGCGTAACATCCTGGTCCCCACCGACAGAAAGACCTGTTGTTATAGTAATGTTACATCCTGGTACCCAACACACAGAGAGACCTGTTGTTAGTGTGAGTAACGTTACATCCTGGTACCCAACACACAGAGAGACCTGTTGTTATAGTAACGTTACATCCTGGTACCCAACACACAGAGAGACCTGTTGTTATAGTAACATTACATCCTGGTACCCAACACACAGAGAGACCTGTTGTTAGTATGAGTAACGTTACATCCTGGACGCCACTTACATCACTGTTGGTCTTTCGAACGTATTTTCATAGTCTGATACTTAAACAGTTAGATCACAAACTGGGATGGGATAAAATGGGATAAAACATTTATTGGTCTCTTGCCAATGACTACGTTTATAGTTTTTTCCACAATAAAGTTATATGGTCGTCCACCAGAAGGGACAGGACTCAGCCTTCCAGAGACAGGAAATAACAGCGAGGAAGATTGACAAGATCGTCAAATGGAGCTCGTTGTTGCTAGTTTTCTGACAGATGAAGTAGAATAAAAAAAAAAAGTTGATCATCTCTCAAACAAAATGTGCGTAATGTGTCACCTTTAACACCAAAATGTTGATGTGTCTTAAGTATCTTACAATAGAAATGTGTTAGTTGTTGTACTTTTGTACTTTAACAAGGAGGATTCGAAGGTGACTAAAGAATAATACAAACTCAAATATAGTGTGTTTTTGTCAAAGGGGTTCCGCCCCAGTGATGTTAGTGTATATTCTGTTGTCCAGTGGGCATGCTGCTCCCACAGTCCAGAGTCCCCATTCAGGTCTGGGCTCAGCTCAAACATAATATTACCCAGTGCCTGGGAACCATCTATCAGTACTGAAGCACACCATGGGATGCACCGTTTAGAAGAGGATGTTTGTGTTGAATGTCCAGTTACAGTAGTGTTTCTGGATTTTCTCTGTGAACCATAATATTACATGGTCCTATGTTTTCCCTTTAGACCAGCAGTAGAAAGACCTGTGTTTCAGTTTCAGAGAATGAATAATAAAGGTTTAATACCCTGCTTTATGGTCTTAATGGACCATAATGTACTAAATGAACATCATGCTGGATTGAAGAAGACTTGAAACTAGAGATTGAGACCATAAACTCATGTTTACAATGTTTACTGAGATAATACATCAAGTGAAGACGAGGGTCATTTTCTCACAGACTTCCATGCAGTCAAACTTCTTTTGTTTATTAAATTTCTATTGTATTTATAGTGTCATACCACAAAAGTTACTTACACATGAAGCAGGACAAAAACATGCTCATGTGTTTCAAAATCAATGAATTTCAGAGTCCCAACAAAGAGCCTTCCTATATATTTTAATTCTATTTTAATTTTATTCCTATATGTCTTGCCTGACTGGGAGGGATTCTTCCAGTAACATTTACATTTAGGGCATTTAGCAGACGCTTTTATCCAAAACGACATACAATAAGTACATTATTTGGAAGAAAGTGCGGTAAGGGAGCAACAGAGTCGAGAGTCGTTCTCAGTAAGCTTCCAGATTCATCTATAAGAGAATCGATCTGGGAGGGAGAACTAAAATTATCATAGAAGTCCTCCATTTCATTAAGACATGGCAGTGAACTCAAGATTGGTGGAGTAGAGCAGAGCGTAGTCGAGGTTGTGGTTATGCCAATCAAATCTATTAAGGAGGTAAATGCTACGCTAAGTCATTTATAATGTCCATATGGACATTAAAATATTCCACAAAAAGTACGTTATCTTAAGGACTAGATGTGATAGAAACTCAGATAAAGGAGGTATAATCTTGTTTGGGTTTTGGGTTGATTGATAGGCTTGAATCAAAAATGGCTGCAACTCCTCCCCGCTGCTGCCTCGAGATATATGAGTATTTATATGACTGGGAGGTAAACCCAAACTCCCTTTTTTCTAGGAATATTGCCCACCTCTCTCGGCTCCGTTTTTTGTATTTTTTCCCTATAGTTGCCCTAATACACCATCGTATAAATGTGTATTTGCAAAAATATATTGTTGGATTATAAAATTGCAAAGACAATTTTATAATATACTTCATAATTAGGCAAGGGAAAAACTTCCATTTAAATCTGCCATGTGAACTGACTCACAGGTCGGAAGGTTGACAGTTCGATTACTGCATTATGAAAACATTACATTGTGTAATTAACAGCATGCAGTGATTTATATTATTATGTTATATTACTTTAGGACAAATTAAATGTGGTGAAATCACTAGTGAAAATATAAAAATGGCCGTGTCTTGGTTTTGAAAAGTAAACCTTGAACCCCATGAATTGTAATACCCACGACTCAGCTTGGCTCAATTACACACATGGCAGATTCACATAGAACTGAATCTTCTGCAATGAGCTTTGGAATAACACGAGCTGTCTGTTTCTTCCACTTGTGTCGCTGTCCTTGCACGGAAAGCGTTGCATATGTTGTCTTCTCTCATGTCATGGCCTGGCTTGATGTGACAGGAAGTGGCACTGCTAAAGTCATCAACCTGTGCAGGGTGCAGCCTGATAAATCACCTTATAACAACACATGTCAGTTGGTAAGTGGGGGCAGGACAAGCCAGCTACTGTAAATTTCTGACCACCTCCTTAACACTATGAGAATGTTTTCAGGTCTCCCACCCACCTCCCTTCCTGCAAGGTTTTTGAGATGCTCTGATAAATGTAGGATTGCCCGCTCTTCTGAAACCCCAATAGTCCGTCCCATCGGATTCAAGCCCATTTGTCCAACAGCCGATCATCTAATGTAATTTTTGTTGTTTATTCTGTACACATGACGTCTATTGCACTACTGTCCATGGTGGGAGAGGGATCCCTCATCAGTGTCTCCCTCTTTTTTCCCATTAAAAGTTTTTTTAAGGGAGAGTTTCCTAAGTCAGTGGAGAACAACAAACACCTATTATTCTGAACACAAACTCTTCCTGCAACAAACTGCAGTAAATGCAGAATGATGTCATTGGACCGTCCCAATTTTTTACATTCTAATGAATGAATAACATTAGCAAGAAGCTATCACTTAGCTTTCTACAGCACAATCCCTGCTCTATAATCTTTTTGGAAATCCCTGGTTTTTCAACCAAAGCCATTCTGTCACAGTCTAGCTGTGTGTGTAGATGTGTGCGGCGTACTTCTCACAAACTGAGCACGAGCTTCTGATGGAGGCGTATAAGGAGGTCAGGCTCCTCCATAAAAAGAATGAAATACAGCAACCATTGTAAAGTAAAGTGGCTTAATGAACCAGACGGGGTTATCTTGTTACCGTTGCACTTTAATCTGGTGCTAAATTCTTTATGAAACAACACCGACAGGTACGGTGGCTGGGGAGGAAAGAACAGGGTGAACTCTGGGACTGTTTGCTGAACAATATAAACACAATTCTAGTTGTTACAATGATGATCACATGTAGAATATAATGAAATGTAATATAAGCCGCATGCATGTAAAATTCATGAGCAGTGGAAACTTTGGTTTCCCAACAAAGTGACTGAGATGTGGGATAAGATTGATAGATCCTAGACCTTAGCCTGGTCTGCAGCAGGTTTTGTGCAGTACTGTGGTAAATGGTTGAGTTTGAGAGGCTGAAAGGGCTTGAAATGATAGAAATAGGAAAAACAAAACATTACCTACATTTTTTACTGCCTGATTGGAATGTCTTCCAGACAAGAGCTAATTGTTGAATAATCTAATTTCTTGTATTTGTCAAAGCAGCTTCAGTCAGCAAAATCAAAATTAATGGTTGATGAATAAACCAGGTGCGTCATATGTCATCGGCTTTCATTCCTCTGATTTATGTTCCAGTTTAAATCCTTAATGGTTCTGTGTCAATGTAATACACCAGGCTGAACAACCATGTGTCAATCAGACAATAAAACATGTCAAATAAATACCCACGTGTAGATAATATGTTTTTGTATAATCAAAGAAACGTGATATGTCAAGCGATGTCCCATTCATATTTATACCATATCAAGCCCTCGCAGCCTCCCACACCAAACCACTCAACAGGTGACTTCAGTTAAGTCCCTGAAGGTACGGGGCTTGGCTCGGAGACAATCCTCCCTGTCTCACTCGCTCTGGTGCGTCTTCACTGCTGCCTCCGGTCGGACGGAACCCGGGGGCACATGTCCGACAGAGCGCCGTGCATGAAGGTCCGGGTCTGGTCTCTTGCGTTTAATTTTTACGGCTACGCCTTCTATATGTGTGCTAACCACTTCACATCGGACTGCTTCAGTAAGAAGGGTCAGTACAAAGCTGGCTTTGCCTCGACACTGACTCTCGTAAAAGTATCTGTCCCAACCATACGGGACCCAGCAACTTCGCCACATAGGCGAGCCATAGCGATACATCCAGGTAAACATTGGCGCATGCTGCCGCGTAGCATAAGCGGCATCCGAGTAGGCGATGACAGATGGAGCTCATTAGCATTTAAAGGTGCAGGCACAGAAACAGCCTAATCTCAGGAGAGCTCAGTAGAGCTCATTTGAGCAACTTTTAGACAGCTGAAATTCAGGACCACAGATGGGTTTGGGGCAATGCATATTGAAACCAGTGGTGTTGGACCTCTGACAGCTGTGTGGAATTGATGAAAAACAGTATAATATGGGAACTTTAAGCGGGAAATTGATCGTCAGACTTACAAAAAGTGTGCATGAAGGGCTCAAAATATCTGGGAGTACTCAAGCACTTGATAAATTGATGGATGATGAGACTTTGCTGGAACAACCTCATTGGTTGCGGTCGAATGGTCAAAAAATGAGGTCCTAACACCTTTTCCTTGACCTCAGGAGAAAACATCACAAGGTTAAGGAAAGGTGGGAGCTGAACTTAGGATTTATGAAAAGATGACCGCGGTGCTCAGAGAATCCCAACGGACTTTCATTAAGATAGTTAATGAAAGACAGTTTCTTTCATCACTGACTCAGAGCCACAGAGCGACTTATTGGGCTGGCCCTCTTCGGTCCAGCCAAAAACACAGAAAATCAAACCCGTTCTGAGAACTTTGACAGAGATTGTGTATAAGTGTGTTTGACATATTGGCTGTATTTGTTTGTAATAGTGTAGCAATTTCAGGTGAAAGATAAAGACTTGGTATGTAAAGAGTCTACAGTCATGCTAGCACCTCTCTGCTATACTACTTTATGCTAAGCTCACAAACAAAGTCACAATGCCAATCGTATCCTGCTTTTGGTTAACAGGTATAATGTTTACCATTTTCACCATCCTTACTTAGTGTGTTAGTTACAATACTAACATGTTCTAATCGTAAAAACACAAAGTACTGCTGAATCTGTATGAAATGTCAGAGGATCACCAAATGTATTTAATTTCATCCAGAGGGGAACATGAATCTCTGAACCAAATTCTATGCAATCCCTCCAGTGTTGTCAAGATTTTTCACCCAAGATCACACATGTGACCTGGTGGTGCCTGAAGAAAAGTCAGGGGATCACCAAAGGCAGTAGGATGTATCCCCTGGGGACCATGCATGTCTGGACAAATGTCATGGCTAAGCATACAGTAGATGAGAGTCTGGAGGTCTCTAGAGCCCCACAGTTGGCATGGTGACAGCAACATCAGATTCCAACACTAATCTTGTTTGGGCCAGTAACACCAAGGTTGACTGCAGGTTGTGGAATAGTAAACAATATATTGGCTTCATGTACAGGGACGCGGATCGTTAATTTTTGTCGTCTCTCTGCGATAAAAAAATGTCAATGGAAAGTTAAATAGGATCCTTTTTGATGGTGGACACATGACATAAACGCATTCCATGTGACAATACAACATTCAGAGCTGGTGACACACAGAAAGTTGGTGCTAGTACTAGAACTGAAAATGGTTCTTCAGAGTGATGACATGGAAGAAAAATTTCAGGTTCCACAAAGAAGCTTTCAGACCAAGGTTCTTTAAAGAACCATTTCCTTAAACGGTTCTTTAAAGAACCATCAAAAAATGGTTCTTTGAGGCACCATTTCTGGTTCTTTGAAGAACTTATAGAAAAAAAGGTTCTCTAAAGAACCTTTTTCGAAAAGGTTATTTGTGGGCCAAATGGTTCAATAATGAACCCTTGTTAAATGGTTAGTACTAATAGTATTAACTATTGACAAAGACTACAATAGTGGGATGGGTGAGGTGGATGGGGCCAGCCACACAGGGCTTTAACCACGAGACCAGGGCTGGACATCGCTTTCCTCAAACTAAAAGAGGTTTTGTTGTTTAAAAGTTTGTTTTGTAGCATAATGTCGTCCCGAATGCAGACATGACCGAGACTTCCAATTGGAATACATTCCATTCTTTAGTTTGAAAGGAACAATGTTGGGAAATTGGTGTGCATGTACATGAATCAGTATATTTCAATTTTGTAACTATTTCATGCCTTCCCTCCATTTTAAGCACGCATCCCTTCTGTTTGGCTATGTGCTAAGATTAGAATAGGTGAAAAGTAGCAACCTGTTGTCCAGCCATCCCCAATTAGCGGCCTGAGGGCCTAATCCGGCCCGCAAGAGCAGTGTCCCTATGTAATAACCTGCCATAAGGCAAGGACGAAATTTTGATTTCAAAGGTGGGGGGGACACAAGTATTTTTAATAAAACTCTAACTCTTTCAGTTCACTGTGTTTTCTAGTAGTTCTTCTAGTTTTCTATTGCTACTTTTAAGTCTACTATTCCCTTTTTTGGTTTGACTGGTTGTAAATCATGTAGCAAAACATTATCACCCAATTCTAATCCAATAGTAATAATAACAACAATAATAATAAAATATTTTATTGATCAGATTATTGAGAGCTTTGTAGATGATGAGGAGGATCTTGAAGTGGATATGCTGTTTATTGGGAGCCAGTGAAGGTGTTGCAGGATGGGTGTAACGCATTTCTTTGAGTAACTTACACTTTGACTTCTAAAGAAGTCTCTTATGTCCACTTTTCTTTTTTTAGACATCCTGGCTGTGTCTAATTACCAAACACACACGCACACACATACGCACACGGACACCGATTCAAACTTTAATGTAAATGAAACCTCTGATATACAATCCTTCTAGCTGACGTGAACCAGGCAGAACAAACTCCCAACTTCCAGTAGCAGACTCCTGTAGGACTCCTGATCGCAGACTAGCAGATCGTCGGTGTGCAAGATGGAGTGACAGCGGGCACAGCCAATCACACAAGAAATGGCAGAGCCAATCGAGAAGCTTGTGGGCGGTCTAGACTAAAGGAAACAGGCTTCAGTTTGAGCGGCCGTTTTCCGCTTGGTCCTAGTGCTTGACACGTCTCTGTTTAATATAGCGTAACATTTGTTTTTGGACGGTAAAAAGTGCAGGGGACCAAAACTGCCTTTTGAAAAAGTGCAGGGGACATGTCCCCTGTGTCCCCCCCCTAAATTACGTCCGTGCCATAAGGTGAAATAAAGAGGTTGGTAAAGCTGGAAATATATTAACAGATTCGAACTTCCGGGATCAATAAATCTGAAGTGAAACTTTTTCAAACAAAAATGATGCCTCTGTTCCACCGTAATATCATAGACTACTAGCTACAAGGACCAAAACCCAGATTTTTTACAAAAATCACCCGTCCTCCGAGCTGGACGGAGAACATTGATCTCTATGTGCAGCCGGCAGCCGGGCATGTGTGCAGGGACCGTCTGCAAATTACAAGACAAGAGCAAGAAGCTGCAAACAAAACTCATTAACTCCACTGTTATACAATCTTTTTTTCCTCTTGTGCACCACCTGCTGTAGTGCTGTTTTTTGTTGTTGATCAAACTGCTCATATTTTGTTGATCAAAATATTCTCCAAGGGCATTCAAATAAATAAATCGTTGATATTGGACTTATTTTCTTTCAAGTGTCCATTTTTTATCTGTCCCTCAACACAGGCTATGACTACTACTACTATCTGCTACTACAACCAACTACCACTGGTGGTACGAATCATTACAAAAATAATACTTCTTATAATAGCAGCAACAATAATATTTGCACATAAAACAATGTTTAGTGGTCCAATGAAAATAACACACAATTTGGCCCTCGACTTGGCAACCTGGACATAATTTGGCCCTCAGTGAAAACTAATTGGGGAACCCTGCTGTAGTGTCTGGAGTTGGATCAGACAACCCTCCCAACACAGATGTCACTCCGCTGCAGACCAGGCGTTACTGACACTTGAACTAGCTGTGTGTGTCCAGTGTGTAATTGTCACTCTCACACAATCCTGTTCTGATGTCGTCTCTTATGCTTCCATCAGACTTTCTGTGGCAGTGCCCATATTTATTCTGTATTGCTTGCACACATCCATGTCAGTACAATGCTGCACTGCAGCCAACCACAAATAACAAGAACCGCTTTTACTTTTACTTCATCATTTTCATCCTAATACATCCCTTCATGTATGTTCTGAAGACCTCCTGCCACCGGTGACATAGCTGATAGCTGAAAAAGCAACTAGCATTAAAGATGGATAGGATTAAAGACGACATCCACAGAATGGCTTCCAGTGAAGCAGGGTGAGGAACCAGTGAAACCCTGGTAATATTTTAGCCCTCCACCGTGGAGGGATGATAGATGAGGCAGACAGCCGTCTTGGATCTTCCGACTGAGGCCGGCTTCCAGACCTGGGTC
This sequence comes from Eutrigla gurnardus, assembly GCF_963514095.1. Lineage (NCBI taxonomy): Eukaryota > Metazoa > Chordata > Actinopteri > Perciformes > Triglidae > Eutrigla > Eutrigla gurnardus. The sequence goes on from NC_139925.1 coordinate 26,892,289, forward strand.
ACCCAGAGTGCTTCCCCCCAATGGGCCAGCTGTATCTTCCTCTGGTCTGGCCTTCTATTTAAGACTATGAGAGAGAAAGTGCAGCTCACTATGTTTATTTCCTCAGGTTCTGGTGAGAGTGGGTGTGTCTGTCTTTCCATCTTTTTTTACCAGACTTCTACTCTGTTTATAGGCACTTTATTTACGAGCAACTCTCTATCTTCCTAACTCTTATGGAGCAATTGCAGCTGTAGAGTTTCCTGAGGGATTAAAACATATTCTGATTGTGATTATAATATTCATTCATTCACTTGTGAACTTATTAACTCATTTAGTGCAGATTGCTAACCAACAAAGTGCTGCCTAAATCAACATTTGAACTCAAACTCAAAGGGATTTTTTGGCCTTTCATACAAAGTCAACTAACTCATGCAACAATGTTTACTCTAGATAACAAATCAAGAGAGATGTTTTCAACCAGAGGAGTCGCCCCCTGATGGCTGGCAGAGAGAATTCAAGTTTAAGGCACTTCAGCTTTGGCTTTCAGAGCTGACATTAAAAAGATGTGTGTCACCACGGCCTGATTGTAGACGTAAACCTGCTTCTTCTGTCCGTTTGAATAAACTTGAATCCTAAAAATCCTCTCGGGTATTGTGTAGAAAACCCAGAGAGAATATATTGTGTTTTATACACTGTTGAAGAGCTCTGTGTCTCCAGTGTCTCCACCTTTCAAAAGCTATGTCTCTCTTTCACTCCACTATAACTGTTGACATCCACACACTCGCAAGCTGTTTTCACTTTTATGACAAAGTCTGTCTTTCTCTTTTTTAGTGCCCTGACATCAGCCGTCTCAAGCTGTGAAGCCCGGAGCAGCCGGTGGAAAAGTTCCAAGGACTTCTCATTGTGGACTCGCCTTCACGTTCACAGGAAAACCTGCAGCAAAGACTTGATGTTGATGGATTCTAGTTCTTCTGAAGTTGTACCCGCCCTCCATCTGACAGTGAGGAGCGTTTCCTTGTGGCTGCCGGACATGAAACGGTGCTCATGCATCGGTGCCGCGTCGTTGTGCTGCAGCGCTGCACAGCTGATACCCATCATAACAACACGGCATGAGTGCTGGTGTTTACCTCAAAGTCACTGATTGGGTGCCTCTTGCTTATTCTAACGGAGCTGGTCCTCATTAAACACAGCGTTCTCTGTGAGTCAGCGCCAACGGCTGGACCCACAATTAGCCAGCAGCCCGCCAACATGAGGAACAGATTAGCGTGTTGAAAAACAGGTGCATGTTCAAATGGCTGTCACATGGACGCAACTGCCACTTATGGAAGTTTTTAGCAGTGTGTTAATTTTTATAGGGAGTTATTTTAGGGCCTTTTTCTCGTGACACATAACTCTGTGCTGCAGATAATCATCCTTATGCATTTCTTATTTATAACATTCGGTCCCACCAAAAAGAAACCCTGAATGGATTCCCACACATTTTTTTAAGGAAATACATTTTTTCTTGGATTATGTTTGTTCTTAAAATATCACAAATTATTAGTTTCAAACGAGTCTGTGGGAGTCAACGTAGGGAGGAGGTCTGGTTGGTGGACGGGTCCAAAAACACAGGACTCACCAGGGGACTGATGTTAGTGTCCTGAAAGAATCAATCCGTTTTGTTGGTTTTGTTCTGTTGGTTATGATAACATAATCATTTTAATCCAGCAATGATATGTTTTTACTAAACCCAACCAAGTGGTTTTGTTGCCCAAACCTAACTATGTTTTTGGTTTGGTTTGTTAAACGCATGTTTCAAACTATTTAAAACTGCGAATGTTTTACCCAGATAACAATGTTTCACTGGAAATGCAATTGAGTCTATAGTTCAATTGTATTGGCCAGCACTTATTAAATGAAAACTTTTTGAAATTATCATATCTATGTTTCTATGTATGTATGCATGTATGTATGTATGTATGTATGTATGTATGTATGTATGTATGTATGTGTGTAGGTATATATATATACAGTATATAAACTGTATATATACTGCATATGTCTCATCTTACAGACTGACAGAAGTCCTAGGATCTCGTCATCTCTTCGGTCTTCGGTCAGCCATTTTCGTTGGCACCATAAACTCATGTCTACCATGATTACTGAGATAATACATCAACAAAGAAGTAGACTTCCTTTTACAACCAGAGGAGTCTCCCCTTGATGGCCAGGAGGGAGAATGCAAGTTTAAGCTTCTAGTCTGATCCTCACTTTTCAGAACCGGAGGTCGCCACCTGACGTCAAGCCACTTGTGTTAGTGATAAGGGGGGATGAGAGGTCAAAGATCAGTGATGTTGTGAGGGTCGCAGAGACCGTTAAGCAGCAGACCTGTTGGCACAAAAGCAGCTGCTATGAAGGATGAGTCCCCACCAACAACTGACCAGGAGGTCAAGGCTGCCGACCTGCCTGTTGCCAAACGATCCTGGCATGTGTCTCCTTGTGTTTTGTAGTTAGAAGCCGCCAGCGTCCAAAGAGCTATGAAAAGCTGCAGTGTATCCTTCTGTCTGACTGAGAAACCCTGAAGCTAACACAACAGAAAACTGAACATACACTTCAATCCTCCTGTTATTATTATTATTATTATCATAATGTCCTGCCCCTCCAAGAAGTCACAATCACAAACTTCACCAATTCCCTTGAATTATATGTGAGTTTGCAATTTTGTACAACCTGAATGTTTCCTACTTCCTGTTGGTTGTCATTTCATATAAAGCCCCCCCCCGGGCTTGTATCGTTCTCCCCTCGCAGCCTCCCACCTCCCTCTTATTTTAAGAAAATAGTTAACTGAAATGTGTTTCTGAAAACATTTTAGGCGAGAAAAGCTATGCCGCATCGGCGTCGCTAGACCTCTTTTACTGGGGCACGAGCCCCAGTATTGATCTGCCGTGCCCCAGTAAAATCTCACGTTCGAGTTTTAACGAGCTACTATATTTGGCAGTGGATTCATTTATATTGATAATAACGGTAAAATAATTTTCTTTCTCATCCACAATCTCAAACCAACGCAGTTTAACCCAAAATACAAGTTGAGGCGCGCACCTTGTGGTCCGGTCCGGCGCACACATTACGTCCGTGCACGGCAGTGTGCATGTCGTAGCCGGGGCACCGCGGCGCACACGCATAGATAAATGCAAAAAAAATAAATATCAGTCATGTTGTTTTTTCAACGCAAGTCCGTGTTTGACAAGCTTAAACCAAAAAACCAAAGACAGGATATGGTTTACTTTAAAAATACAACAGACCCCCCCATCACGTCATGGTATGATCCACTTCTCTCTCCCACCTGCCCCGCTCGCCCCAATGCCCGCAGTTGCGGGCAGCTTGCGGGCGGCGGCGGCGTCATTGCACGGCTTCCTACATAGACAATGAATGAGTTCCGCTATGAACTCAGACAGGACGCCGTTTAGTGTCCCGGTGTGTCCGGGACTTCCACAACATGTACAAAGCAGTAATTGTTTATTACGGCAACGAATGATGACACATTATCGGTGTAAATGCAGTGGGTGCCGGTCGGATTTCTCTTTCACCCCGACTGCAGAACGTCCCCGATCCCAAACTGCTCGGCGATCACTCGCCACAATCCCCCCCCCCGCTGACCCCGCAGCCACAGCCAAAATCTCACTCTGAACTCGGACCGCATGGCCACTATTGGATGAATTTTGGCTCAATTGAAAAATCTTTCAGATTGTAGACTACAGCTTAAGTAACCCTAACAAAGGCAATCAGAGATAAGCGGTCACACGACGCTGGTTATCAACTCGTTAACTCAACCCAGGGTTTACCTGTCCAGCTATGAGGGTTTGCACATGGCGAGGCGGGGTTTGCATCATTTGACCAATCACAAACATGGATCAGTCTACAGGCACGTACAAGGAGGAAACCATAATCTTACAGAAATACGAAGAAATTAAACATATAATACAGGCAAAAGGCAACAGTTTCATCTTACAAATGCTGGAAAGACAGCTGGCAAAAACTCGCCGACTGTGTGAATGTGTAAGTCGTATTAATAATATATATTAAGTGTATAATATGCTAATATACAATATAATATGACTGCCCCATCATAAGAGCACGAGTAGATCTCATTGATTAAATCAACACATTAACTGCGCTGATAGCTTAGTGGTAGAGGTACCGCCCCATGTACCGAGGGTCCCGGGTCCGAATCCTACGGCCCTCTTTTAAATCATGTCTTCGCTCGCTCTCGCCCCTTTAACTCTCACGCTGTCCTCACGCAATAAAAGGCCAAAAATGTAAATGCATTTGTTGCTTGGATGTATTCTTATAACGTGGTTTATGACAATATCAGCCTCATTCTTTCAGCTGCAATCCCGGCGGTGTAAAACGGACTTGGAAGCAAATCAAATAAATATAAAAACATGATTCAAAGTGGTAAGTTGGCTGTACGCTGAATCTGTATCTCTCATATAAAACATCGTCAGGGACAGAAAAAGGGTTTTGCCGGTCTCTGAACACTCTAGTTCTCGTAAGAGACCCTCTCACGATCCACCAAGCTTCTTTTTTTTCTTATCCGTGCACCAAGAGAGCTGATTGGTCAGTCGGCGGTGTGTTTCTCCACGTTGATCTCTCATCAGGAACATAACCTGCTCCGGAGCAGGTTAGCTCCACAGCGTAAGTTACCATGGCGATCTAAGAAGTGAACCAGCGTCGTAGGACGGAAAACCCAGGGTTAACGCTTAAGTTACCTCGCTAAGCACAAATCCTGCTTCGTAGTACAGGCCCCGGGTCCATCTGTGAAGTGATTCCGTCTCCAGTCTGATCTGGATCACAGCTGATAGCTATGTGGACACGATGTCCCTGACATCATACGCTCGTTTTACATTCATCAAAGTGACGTCATGTGACTCCGTCATGTGGATTTGTGGATTTGTGGATGTCTGATGTCCTGACATTGCTGAATGATGAATGGAGGAAACAAATGTCTCCTGTGTCTGTGGTCCCCCAGAGGTCTAGATAGTAGCTCACATTAGTCCAGAGACCAGACCAGACTATGTGGAGAAACCAGAGACTGTCGGTGGTCCATCAACAAGCTCTCTGTTGTATTTATGTCTAGATTACCTCATTTCAGACTTATTACAAATCACCATGGAGTGAGTTTCAGTTTCAGCATCCTTTGTTTATTGATATTAAATCACAGCTACATAGTTTATTTTGAGTTGTCTCTCTCTCTGCTTCCTGACGTTAATACTACACTGATAGTCGTCGCTGTAAAATCTCAGTGAGTGCCTGCTCCAAAATCACATGGCAACGATAAAATTGACTGCAAATCTGATCATCTTGCTCCATTTGAATGCCCCTTCTACTCCTGTTTTATTATAGAACTTCAGATCAGTACGGGAGCTAAAAATGTCCTCATGGGCAAAATGGAATGGTTTCCGTTATTTTGAGGAAATGAAAACATTTTGTGAGATTCAACTTTTGAGTACCTACAACGGTTCCCAGAAAGAGATGATGGTGAAAATTTCAGTCTCTAAAATACACAGGAAGTCCTTTCTTAGGGAGGAACCACCCCCACCTCTCCTACTTTTTACGGCGGCTGTCCAGATTAAGTTCCCTGCTCCTGAGCAGCTGTCTCTCTTTTGTTCAGGTGGATTGTTTTTCAGGGCCGCGGTATGGCGGCGTCCCGTCCTCTCAGGTCCTGATGGACTTTGCAGGTTGGAGAGTCAGAGGGACACGATTGCTGGTGGGAGACCAAGAGAGGAAGGAAGAGGAAGGGAGAGGAGAGGAGCTCACCGAAACCTTATCAGGTTTCTACATGGAAGCTTTGATGAACGTGTTTGCCTTCCTTTCAATGTCTTCGGTTCCCCTCATGACACAATTCATGACTCTCAGCCTCTCTGTTAATCTGTCCCTCTTCCTCATTCTCTATTTCACATCAGTGTCACGCAGCGGAAGTTCACCTCATTGTGCTTTTTATACACTATAGTGGTTCCCCAAACAGGTGATCACTGAAGGAAAGAGCAGCAAGATGAAGATGGACGAGGACATTTCAGGCTCTTTCAAAGAAGTAGAAGGAATCAAGTCTGCAAAAAAAAAAAAAGTCTGCAACTGCTCCATAGACAATGAATGGGAGACTGAGTGTCTTTTTCTACACAAATAAGCTTTATTCTATTCTATTTCTGTTTCCACACACTCTGAATTATATATATTCAGCATCCGCTGACCCCGCTCCGTCATTTTACGTGGTCTACCACTTCTTGTTGAGTTGCTGTCGTTCCCAATCACTTCCACTTTGTTCTAATCCCACTGACAGTTGACTGGAATATTTAGGAGTGAGGACATTTCATGACTGGACTTGTTGCACAGGTGGCATCCTATCACAGTACCACGCTGGAATTCACTGAGCTCCTGAGAGCGACCCATTCTTTCACACAGTCTGCTTGCCGAGGTGCTGCTTTTATACACCTGTGGCCATGGAAGTGATTGAACACCTGATTTATATTATTTGGATGGGTGAGTGAATACTTTTGGCAATATAGTCTATATTCCTCTGGCTGCTCTTAGTGTCATCTAGAATATCTTCCCCATTCATTAGCTGTGTCCGGATTCAGCCGCATCCTTCAGAGGCTCCATCTGAAGACCGAATGCATCACAGCAGCTGCAACAAGGTCGTCACATTCAAAGACTCCTTCTAATGCAGACCAGACTTGGGCCATTCTCTTTCTGACAGGACCAGACCGATGGATCCTTCACAGCCCAATTTATCCACAAAGCGGTGACGATTTGAGGAGATGCAGCAGAACAAGCCACAGGAGCGACAAACGTGACACAAACAGGAAATCCTCTGTGGACCAGACCGTCTCATTCCGGAGACCTCTTGGTTCAGCCTTAGTGGTCTTCAAAAGGACTGGCTGATGTAGACCACGAAGGCTGTGTCCTCTGAAAGACACAGCCACTGTCTTTGGATCAGTTACACTCTCTATACTTATATGTCAGTTTTACTGTTCTAGTTTCTGTATTTGGGAGAGACTTGTTCATGTTTACTGATATTGCAGACCAGAGGAATAAATGGGCTTTTAAAGTTGAGCTTTTTAACCCCCTTTTGTCCATACTCCAGTTAGAGCAGGTCGACCAATCAGATGCTCCCGGCCGTCTCCAGAACTAGACACAAGCAGTGGCGACCAAGGTTTGGCGGTGGCCACCCCTTTTCTTCTGCTAAAGAGCCACCTGTTGATGGATTTTAGAAGACTTCGTCTTCTGTGCTTCTGTTTTATCCTCCTGTTACATTCTCAATGTGTGTTCCTCTGCTCTCATTCTTCTTCGCTTTGTATTTATTTGCATATAATGCTTATTCAGCACTTTAGTCCATGGTTGTTTTAAATGTGTTATACAAATACAGTTTGACTTGACTTTTAGATTACAGCCCTGGTCATGTTGTTCATCTATTTAACAATATATGCTGGATAAAAAATGTCTTTGTATTTTCATATGCAAATCTAATGTTTTTTTGTTCCTGGAAAGCAAATTGTCAGAGAGCTAAAGAAGGTGATAAGTTCATCTTTTCAACCATCAAATGAAATGAAATATCTATCCTGTTACACTGGAAATACAAAAGATAGATACTCTTGTTTTATGTTACAGCTTGACTTTGATTCCCCAGTGAAACAGAATGTGTTACAGGTACAAGTGGGCGGCCACCACCCTTGTCACTAAAGGTTGTAGATGGATGTCATGATATTAAATAATAATATTATTAAAATTGATTATTAGTTCTACAGCTGCTGTAAGCATGCGTCATATTTCACTACACAGGAAGAAAAAAAACATTGAAGAATTCGATTTTTTGTGATCACTACAACCAGGGATGTGATCTAAATGGTTAAAAATACCATTTTCCATTGAGTGCAAGATTTATTTCCTTTTGTTTTTTAATAAACATTTTTAGAAACATTTTGCCACATCCAAAATATATCAGTCATTTTACACTTGAACTAAATTAAATCTGTAATAAGCATTGTAATGTTATAGACGTTTTTTGTCTTTATTATTATAAAGCAAAGACGTATTTTGAGGGCAGAGCCTAACTGGTGCTGATGTGGTGAGTTTGAGTGATGAAACCATGTTGCTGTCTATGTGAAGGTAAGGCCCCCGCAAGATGTATTGTGCATATTTTAATAGACATTTCCCTCCATATTCAGGCTGACACTGCAACCAGTAGCCAGTAATTTACTGTAAATTTACAGTGAAAGATTTTACAGTGTGGGATCATTGGAAACGTTGGGATCTCGACTACAACTCAAAACAAATGTCTATAGATTTGAACAACCAGTGTTTTTTACTGTCTGACGCTGAGGTTGATGCTGTAGTTGTGAGACTGACCTTCTCATGACCCTCTGTGCTCCAGCCTTTAGTTATACTTTGTTTATATTGAGTTATGTCTTTGGCGGTATCCTGTTACTATTCTGGAACAGTGCAGTTGTCGTCAGGGATCAGGTTCCTGGAGATGGTCTGTGTGGGGGGTGAAGGGACATGTAGTGGGCGGTGTATGGTTTACATTATCTCTACCGGAGGAAGTGGATCCCAGGAACCATAAAGCTGTCGAAGTCCAATTGATGGTGATGAACAGTCCTGGGTGATGAGTTATAGCGATGATTTGTCCCACCGCCATCACCATCTGGGATACCCTGGGATAGTCAGGATGGACGGAGAAGAAAGGCTCCATCAGACAGATTATGGAGGTTATGTTGATTTGACGAGCTCGAGAATATGAGATGACACCAGTTCATGTTGTAGTTCTGTCTGAATATTTACCCAGAATTATTCAACCCTATATAGTGGAGAAGAGCAGAGAGATCAGAGTGATTGAGCCAAATCTATGGCTATGTTTAATGTGAGTAGAGCATCATAACAGAGACAGTCATAAAGAACTTACGTAAATTACATTTATTGCCTCCACGTTGACAACGATTACACAGAGACGCAGCAGCACTGCTTATAAGTGGGACTTAACATGCAACAAATGATCTGACAATATGTGTTTATTAAGATGGATGATCCACCAGCCACCGTTGATCTGACATGTTTTAATTGTGCAACAACGGAGCAGGAACATGACATAAGTGGTGTTTTGACTTAGATTAACTCAATATCTAGTCCTCTATATAGTCCTCTACATAGTTCTCTACATAGTCCTCATAATCCTCTACATGGTCCTCTACATGGTCCTCCATATAGTCCTCATAATCCTCTTCATAGTCCTCTATATAGTCCTCATAGTCCTCTACATAGTCCTCATAGCCCTCTACATAGTCCTCATAGTCCTCTACATAGTCCCCATATTCCTCTATATAGTCATCATAGGCCTCTGCATAGGCCTCTACATAGTCTGCGTAGTCCTCTACATAGTCCCCATAGTCCTCTACCTAGTCCTCTACATAGTCCTCATAGCCCTCTATATAGTCCTCTACATAGTCCCCCATATAGTCATCTATATAGCCCTCTACATAGTCCTCATAGTCCTCTAGTTAGTCCTCTACATATTCCTCTATATAGTCTTTTATATAGACCTCTATATAGTCCTCTACATAGTCCTCTATGTAGTCCTTTACACCGTCCTCTCCATAACCCTCTACATAGTTCTCTATATTTTTCCTCTAAATAGTCCTCTATATAGTCCTCTACATAGTCCTCTATATAGTCCTCTATATCGTCCTCTACATAGTATTCTACATAGTCCTCTATATAGTCCTTTACATAGTCCTCTATATAGTCCTCTACATCATCCTCTACATAGTCCTCGATATAGTCCTCTACATAGTCCTCTATGTAGTCCTTTACATCATCCTCTACATATTCCTCTACATAGTCCTCTAAATCATCCTCTACATAGTCTTCTACATAGTCCTCTATATAGTCCTCTACATCATTCTCTACATAGTCCTCTATATAATCCTCTACATTGTCCTCTATATAGTCCTCTACATCGTCCTCTATATGGTCCTCTAAATAGTCCTCTTATAGTCCTCTATATGGTTCTCTACATAGTTCTCTATGAGAAGAGTGAACCATGACTCAGCAGAGACAACATTCAATGTAACACCTTCTACCTTCAAACACTGGTCAAACCTCATGCCCCGAAGTGAGCACTTGGCTCCTCTACTTCAGCTGGCCGGCTGGTACCACCATCGCTGAAATCAAACAAATGTCACTCAGCAAAGTCCAGACTCTTCTCTGTTCTGGCGCCTCAGTGGTGGAACGGACTCCCGACTAATGTCAGGACAGCAGAGTCATTTGCCATCTTCCGAAAAAGGCTCAAGACTCATCTGTTCAGACTTCACCTCGACTCTACATAGCATGACCCACTAACCCCCCCCCCCCCCCCCCCCCAAAAAAAAAAAACCTTACCTATAGCACTCTGATCATAGCACTGTTGCTCTTGAAGTACTAGTTTACTCAGATGAGGACATTACACTTGTTCTATTTTTAGCTCTTACTTTATCAGCAATGACACGTTGTGGTTTCTTTGTTTCCTTCTTTTGACAAATTTACTTATTGTGAGTCGCTTTGGACAAAAGCGTCTGCTAAATGACCTAAATGTAAATGTTAATGTAACATTGTTCTTTGGGATTAAAATATGAAGGGAACACAAAATGACTGCAAGCTTTCCTGCATTATGTTCTATTCTATTTATATAACACAGCAGCATCGCTACCAACGCAGTTAGCTACTAAGATTATTTTAACACTTAGCTGTAAAGTTAACCTGTCATTATGAAGTTAACTTTGTTTGCAGCTTCTCACCAGAATCCAGATGGATCCAGATCCAGTAAGAGTGCTGCTCTGCTGATTGTGTCCATCAGATCCCCTCGTTCATTATTCACAGGGATTGGTTGGATTTGGAGTTAATTGTTGCGATCAGACATTGAAACTTCCCAGAGGGGCTGGTTCACCTGGCAAGGGAAAAGTCAGAATCAGAAATACTTCATGGGTTCTGTGGAGACATTTAAGTAGATCATTTTCCTCTGTGCTTTGTTGTCACTATCAAAGAATGTTTTATCTCCTCAAGAAAACTTTACTTTACCAATGCAGTTTATGTACCAGAGCAGAAAATCAAGAAGTCAATAAGAGTGAATCCATGTTCACCATCAATCTTCTTGACCCAGCGTCTCCTATCACTGTGCATCTTACGTCACCGTCGTAATAATGTTTATCTGTGAGTAGTGGGAGGCGTGTTTACCATGAGCCTCTTTTCCATCTTTAATGGCTCGGCTCTGATTACAACCACATGCTCTCTGACTGCTTCAAAACACTCTTTGTTGTGTCTTGTTTCACGTTGCACCTATTATCATCCACAGAGCCGACCGCGGACGGAAGTCTGCTCCTTTTGTCACGCTCCCAGCCGAGGTCAGCGATGACACGAGGAGAGGTGGAGGTAGAGCTTGTATGGGCAGGTGGTTTGGTCTGGAACCCCCCCCTCCCTCATCCTCTGCAGGGCTGAATTGAAACCCTTGAGGGTACAAGTATATATGACCCCTTTAAATCCAGCTTCCTGTTCCTGCACTTGAGGTTTTTCTGTGGTTCTACACTCTGCAGCACCAGAGGACTCGGAGCATTTGGTCATCCAATTTTTTCTGATAGCTGCCAGATGAAGTTGGGCTGGAGGCCCCTGGTCTGACTGACTGATAGACTGATAGACACATTACATTTTGGCGGGGACAGGAAGTATATTGCTCTACCAGAAAATAATGGGTTGGGGTGGTGGGGGTTCTCCAAAGATTATTTTCCTGATTTCCTGTCAAGAAAACTGCACTTCCTTTGTCATTGGAGGCAGAAGTCTTGCTGACCAGGGAAGGCAGAAGCTGAGGTTCAGTGAAAGGTGAAGTAGGGTGGATGAAATGTTGAGAGATGATCGCACAGCTCCAAACTAAGTCTACATCATTTTCATTTTGAAGTGGCAACATTTCATCATCATCTATTTAATTGTCTTTTAAAGGGACAGTGTGTAACATCAATATCTTCATTCATAAATAGGTCCTCATAAGTGTATAATTACCTCTGCCAATAATCTGATTTATCCTCGTAAGCAAAGAATTTCTTATTTGTATTTACATTGGACGGGTAAGTCCTCAGCAGGCTTCCATGTCGTTCCGCCATTTTGAAGACTATAACCGCCGGAGAGGGACAAAACACCTAAACGCGATTTAGTTCAGAGCCAGCGTGAATGAAAGGAGATCACATCAGCGAGAGGCGCTTCCAGACACGTAAGGTGCGTGCGCAGGACCGGCTCTCCCCCCTGGAGTGGACAGTGACTTTGACTGACTTTTTTTTTTCGCCTGTGGGGCACAGATCTCGGATACTGGTGCACCCACGTCCCGCTGTTCCCCCTGGAGCTCCCAGAGAGCGACTTTTACCGAGCTTTGTTATTCGGCCGTGGTGGAAGACCTCTTGCCTTTAACAGTCAGGGTTGTAGAGCAATATAAGCGCTTTAGTTACATTTGTTTGTGTTTGTTGTGTGTTTAGTTGTTAGCCGATGCTATAGGCTACTAATGGAAGGCTACCAAAACTAAACCAATATCAACATGGCAACATAAATCACTATCTTGCTCCAGGAGTAATTACTTACAGGTGAAGTAGTATTGGATGACATGTTGTCATAGCTTCTTGGTACATAACAGCTACCGTAGTTGCAACAAAGAGAACTATTCGTTTGAATGCAAAATACAATTTCACCACTAGATGGGAGTAATTCCTACACACTGTCTCTTTAAGTTCCTATCTATCAAAGAGTGAGTTAAAACAATGGTGGTTGATCATGTGACCCACTAATCAAAGTGCTTGTTGCTGCTTTGCCCAGAAATAGGATCTCGTGTCTGTGGCAACATTCCCGTGCAAAATTATCTTCTAATTCAAGATTCAACTCCAGTTTTGATGATTGTATTGTTGTGTATTTTATTCTCTGTCTTGTAATGTATATTATCCTTGTTCCGTGAAATAAAAACTAAATAAATAAATACAATGGAGTACTGTAGTAGGAAGTGAACTCTTCCTGTGTGTGTGTTTGCTCTTCAGTGTGTACCAGTCAGCGTTCTACTTTCCACATGCTGACTTTGGACTTTCTTGAGGTCTCAGTTAAAAAGAGGTGTCCGTTAAACAGCATAAAACCAGGCATATCTGATTTTGCCCATGATTGATGGCTGCACTGAAACCCCCCTGTGTCAGTGATGATCATGTGAACTGTGACTGTGACCAGGAAGCAATTTGTTAGGCTTAAGAGGGCCTGAAGAAAACGGGAGGCCTCAGGTCAACAGCTCACATATTTCCACTTAGTTCTGTCTGAGGGGTGAATACCTGCAGAGACTTCACCTTCCTATTTAACGGCACAGTGACACACCCCATCTTTGACTGGACGTTTAGTCAGAAAGTATTGAGAGACAAACTTATGTTCTGTTCACACCAAATGCAAAGTCAATGCAAAGACACCAGTAGAAATATTTGAATTTGGGCAAGAAATTCATGAGACAGTGTGTCTTGAAAGCTTGAAATCAGTGATGAGATTTAGATTCTTTTCATGCTGAATCAGAAATGGAGGAAACAAATGTTGTTTCCTGTGTCTGTGGTCCCCTAGAGGTCTATGATAGTAGCTCACATTAGTCCAGAGACCAGACCAGACTATGTGGAGAAACCAGAGACTCTCTGTGGTCCCCCAGAGGTCTAGATAGTAGCTCACATTAGTCCGGAGACCAGACCAGACTATGTGGAGAAACCAGAGACTCTCTGTGGTCCCCCAGAGGTCTAGATAGTAGCTCACATTAGTCCAGAGACCAGACCAGACTATGTGGAGAAACTAAAGACAGTCTGTGGTCCCCTAGAGGTCTACGATAGTAGCTCACATTAGTCCAGAGACCAGACCAAACTATGTGGAGAAACCAGAGACTGTCTGTGGTCCCCCAGAGGTCTAGATAGTAGCTCACATTAGTCCAGAGACCAGACCAGACTATGTGGAGAAACCAGAGACTGTCTGTGGTCCAAACAACAAGGTCTCTGCTGTATTTATGTCTAGATTACCTTATTTGGAGTGTTGGTGGGGCAGCTACAATGTTAGCGTAGCCTAGCACCCATCAATCCAGACCATTCAGAAAACAAGCATTCTAAAAGTAATTAGCTTGTGGTCTTTCAGATGGACCGATTGTAATGCCAATATTACTTTGTCACTGATCATTAACACTGTATTTTAAATCAAACCGAAGCATATCTTCCATCACCATGCCTCATACATTTACATTTAGAGCATTTAGCATGCAGGGCCACTTCACTGAGACAATGCCTGGACAAACATTGTGGCTAGAAGTTTCAGGTGGGCGTGAGCTGAGTAGCACATTAAATGCTTCACCAAACAAGTTTTACGACACCTCGCTGAGGAATCACTGTAAATCTAACAGCCATTTTACAAAGTGCAGATGTGAAATAATATTTGAAGAGTGGGCTCCAGATATCTTCCTCAAGGGTTTCTGGTTGTCCAGCCGCTGGTTTACAACACCCTTGATGGTCAACAATAGGAAGTGATTTATCCTTTCTGTGTGGGCTCTGGTGCCAGATACATTAAATGCTTTTTATTTACTGTAAAACAAGCACCAAGCAGGAGTGCTTGAAAGGGTTTCCGCTCATTGAAACACACTCCTGTTATTCTATGAGGCCCAAAAAATGAAGACCTTTTGTTTTTGTTGAAACCATCTTTGCTCATGGTCAGTATTTCTAGAGCTTCTCAACTTCATTATGTAAATGGTCTACTCCATTGAGAGTGATGGACTGAAAGTCTGACATTTTCCAAGACTGAAACCATTTTTACCCTTTTAGATCATAGATCATCTCCTCATAGATTATGTACACTTCATTTCATTATTTCATTTCATTCATTGTCATCTTACGACACGTGGTTGTAGAATGCAATTTAGTCGGTTACCTCCAAAGGTACCAGGAAGGATACATTCCAGTGTAGCAGCATCAGTAGTAACAGTTTCACACCCAATCCAGAAGGATCCAGTAAGGGTGCTGCTTGTGTTTATCAGATCCACCCGTCGCTCCTCCGCAGTCCAAATATGGTCACTTTCTTCACTAGTTGCAAAAAGATGGCGACGGCCAAAATGCCAGCTCAAGGCTCCAAAACCACAATCCAACGGGTGACATCACAATGCCTGCGTCCACTTCTTGTATAGAGTATGCTTGTACTACATTTCTGCTGTGCTACATTGGCCCATTCTAAATCAAACTTTCACACTGTTGGCTCAGATCCTCTCAGAGGAACCAGACCGGTCTCAGACCATTTGACAGCAGGAACTTGAAGCTCTTGGACACCTCTAACCCTGTTGGACAAGACAAACCAAAAGACAGGCACACTGGGGACACATCTGAGGTCTGAGCCTCTCCAGTCATCTCACCACTATTTTTCTTAGCCCTGGAATTCCCAGCATAAAAAAACATGGATGTTTCTACAGACGTAAAACACCTAATTGGACTGAAAGAGAGACATCAAACGGTTGAGGACTGATACCTTTTAGTCCAGCATGGTTTAAACTGACATTTTATTGATAGAAAGTAGACAAGAAGCAGAGCAGCATGAGCTTGGATCACAGCTCATCTCAACGCCCATACACAAAGTATAAGTCCAAGTCTTTCCACTTCAATTCTGTCACATCGCCAACAAAACCACGGTGGCACAGCACTCCACTCTTGCACCATGAGTCACTCAAAAAAGTCATATTTTAAAATAAGTTGAAAATGTTGTTAAATATTATTTCTGTTATTTGTAAATGTGAGTTTTATTTATCATTACCATTCATCATTATTTTGTTTAGGTTTAGAATATGTAATGTTTTCTTTTAATTCACATTTCCTTTGGGAACTACCTTCGCCCCTTACTGGACCTCCGTGTGGGAAAGTGTTGCTGTATGATTTATTGTTTATCCTTGGAAATGTAACTACTTATGGTACAACCCTTGGTACATAGTGTTCACTGTTAATGAGACATTTCTCTGCCTCTGTAGTGCACTTTGAATTGTATGTGTATGAATGGTGCTAGACAAATAAACTTGCCTTGACTATGATATAACCAACATGTCTTTATGGTGGTTTTACCTTCACATTACAATATGCTGCTGCAGAATAGTAGTATTAACATTTCCCATATCATCTTTCATGCCCTATCCACACCCATTACATATGCATATTTTATTTGACACTGCAATTCACTTACAAAACTTCCTCAAGCTATAAAAGTCGATGCACATCTTCAATTCACATATAGTATAAATATTTGAATTTTGAGGGTTTAATTAAACAGGTCATCACAGACAGTAAAAACAATGTAGCCTATATTTCAAATCTTCAAACACTATATTGTGCCACCTATTGTACACTTTTAATATAGTGTATATATGTTGAAATTGTTGTTGAAACTGTTTTAAATACTTACATTAATTTGACTTTCATTAGCTTTGCTTGTGCACTCAGACCTTCTAGTCACATCATAACACTTGGTAGGCCTTGTCTGTCAAGTGTAGTCTGCTGCTATATGGTCTGCCGATGGTGATGATCATAACTGTGTCAATTTAAGGTCTCCCAAGTTGGACACATGAGAGAGTAACTAAACCCCCAAACATCCTCCCACAGTCCAAAGACATGCAGGATGGGGACCTGTCTGTCTCTACATGTCGGCCCTGTGATAGACTGGTTACCTGTCTGTCTCTACATGTCGGCCCTGTGATAGACTGGTTACCTGTCTGTCTCTACATGTCGGCCCTGTGATAGACTGGTTACCTGTCTGTCTCTACATGTCAGCCCTGTGATAGACTGGTTACCTGTCTGTCTCTACATGTCAGCCCTGTGATAGACTAGTTACCTGTCTGTCTCTACATGTCAGCCCTGTGATAGACTGGTTACCTGTCTGTCTCTACATGTCTCCCTGTGATAGACTGGTTACCTGGCTGTCTCTACATGTCTCCCTGTGATAGACTGGTTACCTGTCTGTCTCTACATGTCTCCCTGTGATAGACTGGTTACCTGTCTGTCTCTACATGTCAGCCCTGTGATAGACTGGTTACCTGTCTGTCTCTACATGTCAGCCCTGTGATAGACTGGTTACCTGTCTGTCTCTACATGTCAGCCCTGTGATAGACTGGTTACCTGTCTGTCTCTACATGTCAGCCCTGTGATAGACTGGTTACCTGTCTGTCTCTACATGTCAGCCCTGTGATAGACTGGTTACCTGTCTGTCTCTACATGTCTACCTGTGATAGACTGGTTACCTGTCTGTCTCTACATGTCAGCCCTGTGATAGACTGGTTACCTGTCTGTCTCTACATGTCAGCCCTGTGATAGACTGGTTCACCGGTGAATGCTTCACTTCCTTTCCCCGTCTTTACAACCAAAGTTAAAGTGATGTAGCCCAAGACCTGCAGTCTTTTATGATCTGTGACTGTAGCACATGAAATCAGCAAGGAATTAGCACGCTAGCTGACTAGCAGCCCGTGAATGAGTAAACTAATTGACTCTTGTCACAGTGTAGAAAAAGCACATTTCTATCAGCAGATAATTAATCAACACTGATTCACCAGATTTGATTATGTTTAATGGTTAAATTTAAGTCCACAGAAAAGAGAGGAAAGGCCCGTGTTTGTAATGATACACTGGTAAATGAAAATGATCTAATGATAAACTGGTTATGGAATATCAATACTTTTTTTTATTTTCTAGGGGCATTTTATTTAATTTCCAGGCTGGAGGTACTTCAGCCAAAACTCTGGGGTTTCATTACTATTTCATACGTCTGTAAGAATTCAACACAACACACTGTAAACTTCACTTTCGCCGTCTGCTTTTTGTATTCTACCTGATTCATTCTCTTTACTGTAATCATGTGCAGAATACTGCCAACCTGTGCCAAGGTCAAAGGTCTTTTGTGGGACATGGACCTGCCTACGGGGCTTTGATGTCGGGCTTGTACTAAAAAGCCACCGATGATTGCTCAGGAAGCAGCAAAGACTTGGACTTGAACACGAGAGAATTACCAAAGTAGGAACACAGGCCTATAGAGTCATTAGAGAGTGCATTAAGGGATAATGCTTTCCCCATGTGCTTCGACTGATACACGGATAACAAATGGGAGTTTACCTTGAAAATAATGCAGGGAGTTATCATCACCACAAACTGGTGTCCCATGTGAACAGATGTATTGGTCGTCCTTATCCGCAGCTTCACAAGTCCACAGAAAGTCATGAAATAAATTCCTAAAAAAAGGATAAACCCTTATTGATAATGGATGGAAGTATGGCATCTCATTTAGAGTCAGCTGGAGAATATATAGAGGGTTGGGGAAGGAGGAACCTGCTAGCCTAGATCCGTCAAAACTATTTAGCAAAGAGACAAAAGTGAAACCTATTTATCCATTTTGTTTCAAGTATTTTGTTTCTTTATTCATTTGTTTACATATGTCTTTAGTCATTCATTGACAGACTTACTACATCCATTTAAAGTGCCATATGTTCAGTTCACGCTCTTACTGTAATGTCTAGTACTGTAAAAACAATGGGCGGCTGGCTTGATTGTGTTTTTGCTTGACTGCAGCCTTATTTGATGTTCTTGCATTGCAAACAACCTAACGTTATATGATGACCCAGGAAATATGTTGGGGTTTTTTCTCCGCATAGTCTGGTCTTTGTAGACCTCTGGGGGACCACAGACAGTCCTGGTTTCTCCACATAGTCTGGTCTGGTCTCTGGACTAATATGTGTTACTATCTAGACCTCTGGGGGACCACAGGAGACAACATTTGTTTCCTCCGTTTCTCATTGAGCAACGTTTTGTTTTGTATTATATTGCAGCACACAAGCTATTTGGTGTGAACACAGCATGAGAGGCTTATACAGGCCGAATTACTTCAAATATATCTCAGTAGTCTGGGAGAAAGAGGAAGAGAGATACATTTACTGAGAATCGTCACGTATAAAAGGTCGGCTGAGGCTCGGATCGGGAGATGAATGGGTAAATAGGGTGAATTAATTAATTGTAAAGCGCTTTGAGTAGCTGTAAAGGCTACAAAAGCATTCTATAAATGCAGCTCCATTTATAAGTACATATTTATAGTTTGAAGGAAATGCTATATCTTCTAGCTGCTGACTCCACCTCTGGATGCTTGATAGTGGACTCAAATAGAAGGTGATCTGACCTCAAGTGAAAGGTGCTTATAGTATCTACAGCAGCAGGATATCCACATTATCAACACAAGCCCTGAGGAAATCCACTGTTTGTACACTGTTTTTGTAAAACCAAGGATTTTTATTGTCTCCCAGTGCGTCACATGCCGTTTTTTACAGATTCTTTGCTGGCACTAAGTTATCTTCCTCAGTCGCTCCTGATATTGTGACCATTTAGAGACATGAGGCTTTTTGTGATCACAAAGGCGGCAGCTGCTCTTCTGTTTGAGGACAATGAGATGATTATTTCACATGGTCAGTTCAAGGCCACACTGGGGGGCGTTCCTGCTGTTTCTCATCTGTACTCTGAGATGGATCACCGTCTCTGAACTGCTGGTTCCTATAGGTTTTTAAGTCTGTTTACTTATTTTATTTAATTTCTTTGTGCACCTGTCAGGGCCAATGTCTGTAAATTAACAGAAAACATGTACATTAATTGGAGATGGTTTATATCTGTCCTGTCCTATTCTAATAGAATAACATGTATATAGTATGTAAAGCTGTACATAACTAATAAGAGAAAATCAGGCAAAATACTTGCCTGAATACGTTTGGCGATATAAGAGATAATTTTGCAACTAAAGAAAAAACTGTGGAATTCATGGCACACTCGAAACTTATTTGTCTGTCTCCATTGACAATGGTAAATATTATTCTGAAATAATATCCCATGGAGGACATATTAAGAGGTGGGACTTAGCATCTCTATTATGGGGATTTAATGTTATTATTTATGATATGTCATAGTATTCTTGTCCATTTCTATTAAATATACCCTTCATTAAATTGCATTATTACAGTTTAGTAGGTCTGTATTATATATGCACACATGTTATATTAGAGCCTGACCAATTTTTGGGCCTATCGCAGATATGTTGGTATCGGTGCATATTATGCTTTGTGCATGTCGGCCTCTTCAGCATGCTTCAAAGTTTTGGTATTAAATAGTTGCCTTTTTTGTTGTTGCATCAGGTCATTTAACCAACCAATCACCATGGCGACAGTAGCCAGCTGCATGCTTCTGCACTACACTGAATGGTGTGAATGTTATCTTACCATTGTGTGCTTTGGCTCAGTCCACCGCTGTCTGCTGTACTTTCTGATGCGGCTGCTAACATCATTAACTGGCTCATCAGGCGGCGGCCATCAAATGTCACCTGTCTTCGGAGCCGCTGCCATTACAAACAGCACAAATGGCAGCGGATCAAGCTGGACTCATGCTGAAGTGAATGGATGTGACGTGACTGGATGCCTGAGAGTGGAAGAAATGGCTCCCTGTGTACCTGTCCCACCAGAGACTTCCCAGGATGTCTTAACTGCTGCAGAGGCCAGGTCAACCCATTCACACCAATCACAGGGCTATTACTATTCAATTTACAAGGCCACTGAAACACGGTGGAAGAAACAATAATGGGCCCTTTGTATTGCACAGTATTCATCACTTGATTTGTATTTCATTTGGCTCCTAACTTTACCATTAAAAGAGATACATTTGTCAGAGATGCACTTAAGTTGTCACTCATGAAGACGTATGGATGGACCTGCCTCGGCCAAAATGACCACCCACAGACTCCTGCGATGCTCATTAATGAGAGGAACAGCACCTGAGTCAACAGAGCGGGTGCTTGGCTGTAATGAGAGGCTTTCAGAGCGTCTGCGCTCCAGCGTGGATGCAATTAGTCGGCACATACATTAATTCAACACCACGGTGTGCAACCTCATTCAACAGCCAGTTTTTATGTGGGGAAAGACTGTCAATTTGATTATTTCCAGATCATCGCATTTTGGAAATTACCCAAGAAGTCAGGAAAAGAAGACTGAAATAGGGAAGTACATTATGTCACCAAAATGCATCAAGGTTTAAAAAGGTGATGTTTCTTTCCTTGTAAAGCAGTTGTACATTTAATCTTGTTTACTCCCATGCTAACTTGCTCTAGATTTCATTTGGGAATTGCTGTGTTTCTTTTAGGTGGCAAAGTTCTGAAAACTGAAGCCTCAACTGAAGTACCTTAAGCTTGCATTCCCTCTACTGGTCATCAGGGGGCGACTCCTCTCTGATTGTATGGAAGTCTATGAGAAAATGGTCCTACTTCTCTCATGATGTATTATCTCAGTAAACATTATAAACATGAGTTTATGGTCTCAATCTCTAGTTTCAAGTCTTCTTCAATCTAGCATGATGTTCATTTAGTACATTATGGTCCATTTAGAGTCCAACAGACCAGAAAGCAGGGGATGCTTTAGGGGGCGGGGCTTACCTGCTGATTGACAGGTCAATCAGCAGGTAATCAGCAGGTTGACTGATTGTAAAGTTGACCTTGAATTATGAAGCTAACTTTGTAAGCAGCTTCACACCAGAATCCAGATGGATCCAGATCCAGTAAGGTTGCTGCTCTGCTGCTTGTGTTCATCAGATCCAGCCGTCACTCCTCCACAGACCAAATATGGTCACTTCCTTCACTGGTTGCAATATTTCAAGATGGCGACAACCAAAATCAAAAATGTGGTGGACTAGATCCACTTCATACATACAGTCTGTGGTCCAAACACATAAAAATCTATCTGTCTCCATCCAGCTGTTCAATTTCAATAATAGTAATTAAACCACAAATACAGTACTACCCTGACGTTACATATTACTATATTTACTCATGTATTATGTCTACTACTCTACCCAATCTGCAGAAATACTCCAGAAAACTCCATCCCGTCCACACAGATGACAGCTGCTTTCTGTACTTCTATTTTGGGGGTTGTGGTATTCATGGTGAGGCAACGCCATGGATGTGTGTGTGTGTGTGTGTGTGTGTGTGTGTGTGTGCAAAGTTATTGAGACTCATTGTCTCACACTCATAACAGTGTGAGTGGCTTACTATCAGCTGTTTGGCTACCAGCTGACTTGTAACATCCAATCATTTTCATTCATTTTCATGCAGCAGTTCTCCTGATACATTTCACCTTAGTTAAGCTTTTGTCACTGCCGCCTTACGTTATGATCTTATATGTTTATTAACAGAATCATTTCTGCTGCTCACATTTGTTTTATGCAGGGAATCTAACTGTGCAACCTTTATCAAGACGGGCCCATTTCAAAGAATGTGTCCTTCTGTCCCTGGATGCAGAGGATCCCACTGAAGGATCCTTCATGGCCCAGTTTATTACTCCATACATTGCACGCTGGTGACAAAGTGATGCGAACAGATCAGTAACTGATGTACAGCAAAATAAATGCAGATCTTTTTAATTTGGCTTTTAACTCTGGTTCATTTTTAAGGTTTTGTTGTGTTGAGATTTTGTTGTTCTCTTTGGTATAGGAGCCATCACTATTGGGTTTATTCCACACATGCAGCCCTGAAAGAACCTCAGTCCACATCAACCTGTTGGGTGATCCTCACCTCGGTGTCACTTAGAAACTGTGTGGAGACCAGAAAATCAGCTCCCAGTTTTGATCAGTCAGCATCTGATAGAGAACAAAACACAAACTACTTACAAGATGTCCAGTAGAGGGACCCTGCCTGTCCGATGGGCTCCTCCACCCGTTGTGAACGATGCTGGGGCCCAGAGTACGCCTACATGGCCCTCACTCCTCAAGCAGTCTATAAAGTTGGACATTGTTGGATAAAATAATTGATTGAATGACTAATGAGGCGCATGCTGACCACAGATACCTGCATGAGTGGAGAATGGTTCCAATGAAGACATGGTTCCAATGAAGATGACAGCAGTGCTGGTTACATTATGTGCACTTCTTGCGATACTATTTCTATGTCTCACCATGTGCCTACGATGTCCAGGCCCTAAACATAAGATAAAGCTGGTCGGGTATCATCTTGTTTCCATTCATTTCCACTGTTGTGGTGGTGGGGTAGAAGGGCAGCATCAGGCCGGTTCAGGACACTGGTCTGTGACTCTACTATCCCGTTCTCCACCTGGACTGCACTGCCGGCTATAGGCAGCTTCATCAGGTCTCCGGCCCCTAGACCCAGTGAGACCTGGACTACATCCTGCCCCGCCCTACCCAATAGCCATATCTATATGAAACAGAACATTAGTGACGTACTGTTCCAGATTCTATGAGATGATCTGGGTCTCACTGGCTCTTTAAATGGAGAACAAGCCCTTTATTTTGAAAGCTGTTTGTTTGTTCCCCAGGTGAGAGTGAGGTGAGGCCCATCCAACAGGAGGATGTGGACTATAGTTCGTTCAGTACTGTATATGCACACATCGATAAACCCCAATAGTAATATCTCTTGGAGGCAAGAGCTAATGCTCACAGTATCTGGAGTTGCAGCACGGAACGCGCTTATGTTTTTTTCGTGTTATTGCTGTTTTTTATTCAGTATTGCTATTTTTAGCATGAAATGTGTTGTACTGATTGTAATGATTATCTGATATAAGATATTCATGTTGATCATTTTGCTTGCTCCTGTCTTGATTTCACGTGTTCAGCAGAGGAACAGCGGGGAGCAATTTAATGTTGGACTCATGTTCCTACTGTGTTCAGTCATTTTCAGCCATCAGTTCGTGGTCATTTGAGGTCTGTGATGGGTGTGATGTGGGAGAATCTCTCCAGTCATTTGCATCACATCCGCTGTCCACCGTGTGCTCTCTTTCATGAACCTGATTCATTCATCTTAAATGTAATTTCTCTTTGTGTGAACAACATGTCCTTGTTCCTGATATCTGTACATCAGGTCTTGGAAGGAAAGCAGAAGATGGCCTGATACGTCAAAGAATAAGGTTCAAGGGAAAACAAGGTTATCAGAATTGGGAGGGGACATCACAGTGTTACACATTTCTTTATCTGTGCTTCCTCGAAATAGACCAGCAACACGTGTTGGACTGTAGACAGGAAGCCGTGCGGAGGACCAGAGAAGATCCACAGATGGATAAATGCATTGGCAGGCAAAGATGATGACATGAGAACATGGATGTTTGGGTGAGTAAGATAAATTTAGCCGTCGTACATTCCAGGTCATATTTTTCACCTATTAAACAAAATATGCAGGAAAAAATATTTATATCTTCAAAGTATTTTTTCAAGATGAATGGACGGAGAAATATATGTTCATTCGTCTGGCAGGTAGTTCCAAACCCGTGTGCCTCATATGCTCCGAAAGCGTGGCATTAATCAAAAGCGGTGTGAATGTGAAGCGCCACTATGAAACAAAGCACAGATATTTTGAGCTATCCAACTGCAAGGCCAGTATGACAGATCTACCCAACTCATCACGCATTCATTTACAGCCCAGCAACGTGCAAACGAACGTTAGCTAAAGGTATCGTGGATTTTGGGGCAACATAAAAAAACATTTAGTGATGGGACAATTGGGAAGGAGTGCTTGAACGCCGTTGCTGAGACATTATTTGAGGGGAAACAAAGAGACTAGTTGTGTTCAGTTTTTAAAGGCCTTAAGTTCATTCGCTTGGGAGTACTTTTATTTGTGGTAAAACATTTAGTTGATTACTATATTAAGTTGATTAAGTGTTGAAAATTGACAATAAATATTGTTGAAACCATATGAAAATGCTAAGTAGGCTATAAGACATAAGTTGGACTTCGGAAGGAGTTCGGACCTTCACTTGGAGGAAATTTTAGTAACTGGACCTCAGTGACTTTTAATTGAATACCCTTGGGATAGAAGAACTGCGGCCCATTATGGGTTCAAACTGAAAAGCTAAACCCTGCACCAGCAGCATCCCACGTCTCTGATACCTGCACCGGGAACCACTGTGGGGGGGAATATGGCTCAAATGATAAAAAGCCCAGCAGGCTGGGTTTCACAGTAAATCTACACCACAGCTCCATCTTTGTGCGTTCAGCACTAAATATAAACAGGGACAGCTGAGGAGGGCAGGACCCAACGCTCCCTAGGGTTAAACTTGTGATTTATGCCAAAGAAACCCCAGCAAAGCCTTTAATTGGGGGTCGCTGCCGGCCCTGCTTTAGAGAACAACACATCCCAGACTAACTTCATCAACGCACACATACAGCTGAGATGCATCTATTCTTAATACTGTAGCCTTATGACGGTTCGTGAAATAGTCACAAAATGCAATATATTGGTTTTGTACACAAGGACATGTATTGTTCATTTTGTTTTATTCATGTCTCTCGGCTCTAAAACTTTTTTCACCATTGTGTTTTACTGTATCACATGCTTTTGTCAAGTTTTCTCAAGTTCAAAAATCCAGCTCTTACACAACTGCCACTGTTTCTTTTAATTAGTTTCAAAGAAGTAGCATTTAGCTACATCTGGGGTCAAAGGGTTCAGCTGCACATCTCTGGCAAGAAGGAGGTCTGTCAACAGTTGAGCTTTCTGTCTGCTTGTGGAACGTTGTCTCTTGCTGTGTTGGTTGGTTCACATGGTGCAGTTGCTCAACCGTCTTGAAGGCGGTATTCCATTTATCTTGCCTATTCTGCAGCAGCAGATTGAGAAAACAACGTCCTGATTAAACGTTCAAGTGGGCTCATGTTTGGCCTTAATGGTACAGATGACATGATGGCTATTCTTGGCTGATAAATAGAATAGGGATTAGAGTGAGGTTGAACCTCCCTGGTTTTCTTAGTTCCTCGGCCAGATTGTCTTTGCTCAGTGCTTTTTATTGGTATGGACTTCTGTTTTTTGGATCACTGCCTCCTCCTTGCCTGGTAATGTTTGCTGTTTGGCCTGATGGCCCGAGTAGGACCACCTGCCTCCTGTGTCTACAACTGAGTCTCTGTTCAACCTTGAACTCTTACAGAGACCACCAGAGCTGAGAGAACTGGTTCATGTCTAAACCCAGGACGTGTATTCTCTCTACAGGCCATCAGGGGCGACTCCTTGATAAAAGAAGTCTGATGTATGGAAGTCTATGAGAAAATGGTCCTACTTCTTGTATTGTATGTATTATCTCAGTTAACATTGTTAACATGAGTTTATGGTCTCTCTAGTTTCAGGTGTTGGTGGAGGGAGAAGAGTGGCAGAAAAGGGCCTTAAAGGACATTATTGACCAAAAACCGTGACCGAGAAGAGACAAATGTGATAAACCATAACCATCCAATCACTGAGCTGGATTCCAGGAGTCCTGCGTTGTCGTATAAAAGGCAGTGATGGAGGAAGTGTGGGATATGCAGTGACACTAGATGTACGGTGAAAGTGAGGCAGAGACAGAGTCGGCAGCATGAGGTTGGTATTTCACTGATCCCTGCCAGGCTAAACTGTTTCTGGGAGTGACTAATTGCAGCATTTACAAGAGGTGCTTTCATGTTTCCTCAGCTGACAGTGAGCTGCAGGCCAGTGGTAGGACCTGTTTGTGCTTTTATAGGTTTACTGGCCGAGAAGGGCTGAAACAGTCTGCTGAGCTCAGGGAGGAAGAAATGTTCAAGAACTAGATGTCAATCTGTTAATTATGAATCTTCTTGATAGTTTTCCTTCAGCTTTTGTCACCAGCTGGTCTCGGCAGCAGTGTGTGGAGCCTGAAGTCAGACGGAGAGGAGTCCATTTCAAAGAACATGTCTCCGCTCTGCAGACATACAAAGCCAGGGAAGTGACAAAGGACTGAGATTCTTATTTTTGCAACAAGAATACAAATGTCCTTTCATGTCCTGATAAAGCCTCTGCAGGAGTCATTAAAGGCTCAGACAGGTACTTTGGAAAAAGCTTTTCAGAAGCCAAGTCTGTCTGAGCATGTCCTGTAGAAACATTTCATCCTGGTGCAACGAGACAGCTTCTCCTCGCTAAGTGTCGTTGTGAAGTGACGTGTTGGAAACGGTTTTCTTTAGCCTAACTCAGACGTTTTGTGGATTTCTAACGTAATGTCGTCCTGCACTATTTGTCTGTTTCCTCCATAACCAACGTGCAAAAGCATATTTGAGGGATTATATGGTACAGAACTTTTTTTATTATTATTTATAAAGTTTTGATCATACGATGGCGTATTAGCAAGATTCTTTATTATATTAAAAAAGTGGCAAATTTTGACATTAAAACTAACAAATTTGCGACTCTCTCGGCGCCCACCTCTCTCGGCTCCGTTTTTTTCCCCCCCTACAGTGGTACTAATACACCGTCGTATATTGTACTTGAAACGGCAGTGATGGTTCAGTAGTTACAGATGAGCCGTGTCAGCAGATAGGAGGTGAGTTGAGATGGAAAAACCCTCGGGAGCATCAAAGCGCTTCCTCTTTTCTTCTCCAGAAGGACACTGGAGCGCCGGACACAAGGGAGGCAGCCGTCTGCTAACCTTACCCTGGCTCAGAGCTGTGCTACCAGGGAATGACCCACAAACCAATCTTTCTATTTTTATGAACGTTAAAATAAGAGCATTGTGGCCTCAAGCCTGTGAGGCTTACCTCCATGTAGACCCCAACAATGTTTCATTGCGTTGGCTGACTGACCCACATCCCATCGAAATCCAATTGTCATTCACTCATGTGCTGTCAATCATTAAATGAGCCAGGGAAGCTGGGTAAGCAACAGGCGGGAAAACGTCCTGGTGTTGCTCTGAAGCAGCAATTGAAAATGAGTATGTGTGTATGAATAAGGAGGCCGCACAAATGGGGTATGGGCCAAAAATGCCAGGGCTGATTTCTTTGTACCAGTCCACCCCCCATTCACTCTAGCAAGACCCAAGTGGGCTGGTTTACTACAGCTGGATGAACCCAGAATAAACGATATAGCTGATTGAAATAACTCCATAATGATGGTGATCAGTAAAAAGTCTGAAGCCATGCTTTGTTAGGTCTATTGTTCGTTGTTTATGAGTCAATATTGGCATGGAAATGTGTTTAGGCTTGAACTGTTATAAAGCATGAGCAATTCACACATTCAAGTGACAAGAACTTTATGTTTCCTGGTGAATCATGCAAAAAGGCCACCATGCCACAGTTTGGTCATCAAACGTAAACTCAAGGTTACGATAACCCTTCAACTGGAACATCTTTGATGTTTACATAGCTGAAAATGCTGAAAATGCAAATTCCGAATATTGAATTGCCATGGCAACAGCGTTCCGTAAAAACTCCCAATCTTCTTGATTAAGCATCAACAATGTCTTAAGGCTTCTGGAGACAGAATGAGAATTTTGCCGGCCAGGAGGTGGCAATATTGGCAGGATAATGTCTTCAGGCTTGGGGGGAGGGGGGGTAAGTGCATTCAAGCTCCTGTATTATAGCAAACATTTTTTTTTTTGGCCACCTGACACAGCCAAAAATGTTACATGAAAAAGCAAACTTTTCATCTTAAAGGCCTTTAGGATGTCCTGGACAACTTTGAAGTCGCTCAGATTAAATCTGAA
The DNA here is from genome assembly GCF_963514095.1 of Eutrigla gurnardus. Lineage (NCBI taxonomy): Eukaryota > Metazoa > Chordata > Actinopteri > Perciformes > Triglidae > Eutrigla > Eutrigla gurnardus. Next base: position 26,920,796 of record NC_139925.1, read on the forward strand.
GGAGAAGTTTGTTCAAATTGACAGTAAGTAAAAGGCAAAGAATGGCCTACAACCATTTTACCACTATACATATATAGTGGTAAAATGGTTAAAATATTTGTCTTCAACTACCCAACAGAGGCTGGTGTTCCGGCTTTGTACAGTATTTATACCTGTATATTATACGCTATAAAGAATTTCTGTGACATTAAAATGTATTAAATAAAAACGAAAAATAAACTTGTAGTAACAACTCAACCACTGCTGACACTGATTGTTATGAACTGTAAACTCAAAAAGCAGCTAATAATCGTGAACTTTGAGTTCACTGTAACATCCGCGACGCCCCGACGTTGCCCCGATTTTTCTTATATATATATATATATATATATATATATATATATATATATATATATATATATATATATATATATAAAATCTCCTTCTCACCCCTGGTGGGGTGGTATCTGTGTCATCCTCAAGCTCGGGTCCTCTACCAGAGGCCTGGGAGTTTGAGGGTTCTGCGCAGTATCTTGGCTGTTCCTAGGACTGCACTCTTCTGGACTGAGGCTTCAGATGTTGTTCCTGGGATCTGTTGGAGCCACTCTCCCAGTTTGGGGGTTACTGCCCCGAGTGCCCCCACTACCACGGGGACCACGCTAGCCTTGACCTTCCACATCTGTCCCAGCTGCTCTTTCAACCCTTCAACCCCATATATATATATATATATATATATATATATAAGAAGTGGCCGTAGTCATGGTGACGTCACCCATTGGTTTGGACTACAGTGTTGAAACCTCGAGTTATCATTTTGGCCACCACCATCTTGGAAACTTGGCAACCAGGAGGATCTAATGAACCCAAGCAGCAGAGCAGCAGTCTTACTGGATCTGGATCCATGTGGATTCTGATGTGAAGCTCAAGTTGGATCATTCAAGTCCAACTTTACAGCTTCGTGTTAAAGTCATCTTAGTAGCTAACCTTTCAATCACAAGGTAGTCCCGCCCCTAAAGCATCCCCTTCTTTCTGGTCTGTTTGACTCTAAATGGACCATAATGTACTAAATGAACATCATGCTGGATTAAAGAAGACTTGAAACTAAAGATTGAGACCATAAACTCATGTTGACAATGTTTACTGACAACAAGAGAGAAGTAGGACCATTTTCTCATCTATACAATCTGACTTATTATTCCATCCAGAGGAGTCGCCCCATGATGGCCAGCAGAGAGAATACAAGTTTAATTGCACTTCAGTTTGGCTTCACTTTACAAGACCGGAGGTTGCAGCTTGTTCTAAATCGACACTTTAAATATTTGTTTTGGGAACACTTCCAAGAGGTTTTTTGTGCATCTCTCTATGTTACACTTGTCGACCAAATTCCATATGTGTAGGTGAAATGTTAGGGGCTGCTATACATTTTTATACATTTTCCTTATTCAGCAGTCCTCATATGCTCTCCTGTGAAAACTGTGAGGACGTTTGGGGCATGGTAAAGTCTTAAAAAAGGCAATTAATTTCATGAAATGATAATAATACAGGCGTACAGATCCAATAGGGGCTTCACTGACATTGTCATTGCTAAGAGCCTACATATAAAGTCTCTTGTTTGCATGCACACTTTATAGACTCTCCATAAACATCAACACCCTATCAAAACTATAATTGCACGGCTCACGCTTAGTTTCACTGCATTTTGTCTTCTGTTTCTCAATAAATCAGTCTCCAAACCAGAAAGCACAGGAACTCAAATTCCACCCAAAGGTCTCTTTGTTAAAGTCAAACTGTCCTGCCAAATATCTATAAATATCCTGCTGAATGCTGACACCAGGTCCTTTGGGCTTTACTTATTGGTTAATTTATGATTGGATGTTATCTGGCAACTGTCCTCTATCTGGGAAAATAAAGGATAACCTTACAACAGTTTATATCACATTATAAAAAAAGCCCTTTGGATGTCATATCCAATTAGGTTACTTCCTGCAGCTCCAGTTAAATGATTATATTTTTGTCCTAAAGTAACGTGTAATGAGGAGTAGCCGGATAGCCGTGAGTCCACAGAGAGCTATCCGAGTCGTCTCTACTGGTCTACTGAGGAGCATGTCTAACAAGCTTTGCCTGCTCTCATTTATCTCAGACTATGTTCCCCTGGCTCAGGCGGCAGGCAGCTGGTGCAGCTGGTAAAGCGGGCAGAGGTGCAGGGTGCGGCTGCTTAACGTTCTCTGGCTTCGTCACAAAGGCTGCTCTCACATTAGCAGGACACCCCAACAAGCTCTCACTCCACATTTGGAAAAAAGCAAACATGCTAGACTTTCTGTCGTGAAGTCGCGCCTCAAGTTTGTCATTAAAGGAAGTGACCATATTTGGACTGTGGAGGAGCGACGGGTGGATCTGTTGAACACAAGCAGCAGTCTATCTGGATTCTGATATAAAGCTGTTAACTGCAAAATTCAAGGTCAACTTTGCAGCTAAGTTAAAGTCAGCTAACTGCATTGGTAGTGTGGGAGCGAACTGTCAATCAGCATGCCCCGCCCCCTAAAGCATCCCCTGCTTTCTGGTCTGTTGGACTCTAAATGGACCATAATGTACTAAATGAACATCATGCTGGATTGAAGAAGACTTCAAACTAGAGGTTGAGACCATAAACTCATGTTTACAATATGTACTGAGATGATACATCAAGAGAGAAGTAGGACCATTTTCTCATAGACTTCTATACAAGCAGATTAATTTTTTCCAATCCGAGGAGTTGCCAGTAGAGATAATGCAAGTTAATGGCACTTGTCGGAACCGGAGGTTGCCACCTGGACCCACTTCACAGTATCAAACCAGCGAGACTCATTAACGTTGTGATCCGAGCCATCAGGCCATCAGGCTGCTATCAATATGCTAATCAACTGAGAAAAAAAGAGTTGGTTTAATGCAATGACCTGTAATCCAGCGTATGACATGCTGTCCACAGTTTGAGTGTTCCCTGAAAGGTGAAATGTTTCCATGTGTCTACCTGGAGCTGCAGAGTCTGCACTTTCCACTTGACTGGTCCAAACCCACTCACTGAGCTGCTCTGAAATGATTCTGGCTGATGGGAAACAGCACACGGATTCAAAGCACCAACGGCTTCCTTTACTCTATTTAAGCCACTGAAATATAAAAACATCAGGATAGCGAGAGAAAAACAGCCCCCTCCATATGCCATAACCCTATTCATACTACGTCTGAGCGTCTCGGTTCCTTTCTATCCGACTCATCGGACGAGTTGGGAACATGTTCACCAACTCACCCACTTTGAGATGCAGAGAAGAATGACTGTTTTTTGCATCTCAGAGAAACTCTGACTTTCTTTTGTGCACATGTGAAGACAAAGGGAGGAAAACAGAAGAGAAACAATGTAAAGTATAAATGAATGAATGAAACTGGGTGCAGGGCTCTTTACCTCATACGTTCTCTACAAAAAAGACGCTGAAAACCACCATGTGGACTATTTGACAATAGTACCATACCACCGTGCTAAATCGGCACAAATGATTTGCAATACCAGTGACCTCAGTCAGTTTGAAGGCCTGACATCTTGACCATCCGCAGGCTTAAGTGTGTGTGGTTGGATCTGAATCATCTCAGCTGTGCTGGATCAGGCCAAACCCCAGATTCTAAATCAGTCAGCATTGCAGCCTGCAGCCAGCGGCCATGACCAAACAAACGTGGTTGCAAACCCGAGCAGCAGGACCTCGTGCTGAAGCAGCACTTTTAATCACATCCCCCAAAATAAACCTCCATCCTGTGAGCTCATGCACTGTTGTGGTTGGTCTCATTAAACCGTGCAGCCGTGGATTATTTACAAATCTAACTCCTTCAGTGAGTTCTCATTAATGAAGGTCATGATGTATTATAGGTGGCTCAGGCTGTTTTCATTTCACTTTAGTTTGCGAGTTTGTTTCATAAATCTTTATTAGCTTGGCTGCATTAAGCTCTGAATGCCACGGGTGCCCTGAAGCATACCATCGAATGAGTAGATGAATACTTCTACATAAACAACAACGGAAAAGATGACAGAATATTGACACTAATAGACATGAAACCGACTTCTGTTTGACTGAGAGAACCGATCTGTCGGAGAGGACGTTGATAATTAACCATTCTGCAAAATCCAGACCCTGAATCTGAAACCTACATTTGTTAATTCATAGAATATTTGCTTTGTACAATATTTGCACGTAGTAACCAAAGTATGGTTTAGTTCAGAAGAAGCTTGTAGTCACCTATATGGGTGAAAACTGGATATATAGGTTTGTGGGCAACTATACGGTTCAAGCAATAGTTAGAGATGTAGGGGAATCCACTCTCTTATTCCTGGTTCAGACTCCATGATATCATCCTGATTCTATCCTGACGGCTGCAACGCTTCAGATCACATCTATCACCAGGGACGTCACTAGGACTTAAAGACAGGGGGCTTAGCCCCCAGAAGATGCATACAACATGTTTGCACTTGCATCTATTTAGTACTGTATTATAATGACACAACAACCAGTGAAGAAGTCCAGCTGGTAACCAGTTAAAAGCAACAGACATCGTCTTCTTCCATTCTCTTCTGTTAAATTATTGGGGTGGGGCTTGGGAACACGTTACTGACCACCACGATAATCTATGGTTTTACACCGTGTAGTGTGTCCTAGTAGATGACAACCGACACCTCACCAGTTCCAGACAGGAAGTCTAACAGGTTTGATGTTTTTTTGTACCGTCACGGCCAACACTTTGACCAATAGGAGCACAGAGCGATGTGTAAACAACTGTTACTAATGTTGTTGTGAAATGGAGGAAACATTTATGTACAACAGCCCCGCCTCTTTGATGTCTCTCGAGGGACGATCACAACCAAAAGCTGGAGAGAAACAACAGAGTAGATATGACGTCACACACTTATGACACTATAATCAGCTGATCTGAGAGAGTGACCAACGTACCAAGACTGATATCCTGGAGTCTGAACCAGTCAGTACCAGTCTCATGTCTTCTAGTGGGGGATCAAGGCCTCTAGCCTTCAGCACTAGTAAAGATCACTCATCAACAACCTTATATATATGTTGTTTGTCTCATTTGATATAACCAGCAGGTAGAGTCACTACACTGTTTCCAAAACACGTCAGAAAGATCTGTAAGGTCTGTTACTAGACTCAAGTCTGGTCTCCAGCATGAAAATGTCAACCTCCACACCCTGACCCTCCTCAACTGGCAACCCCACGTCAGCGTTGGATGTAATTCAAGAAGTGTGGGATCGTCCAAAATGAATAGAATTCCTCGGGACCCTGGGCTGCACGGACAGTGTTTATGTTTACATGAATGGAAATCTGAGCGTGAATAACATAGTCGACTGATAAACTGTGTTCGATGTTGTGTCGTTGTATAACAGGGTTGCAAACATTGTGTATTATCGGCCGTGCTCCTCCTGCTGCCGGCCTCCGCTTGTTTGTCTGTCTTCATGACATGGATCTTTGCTCCACATGTGCCTTTAAAACTCCACTTTCTACAGTAAAACCTCAGGCTTGCTCGCTGCTTCTAATTTGTTTTATATGTGTATAAACAGCAATGATGTACTTTGTGGGCGGAACCAAACTGGCGTCAGAGAGTGACATTTCTGCAGCAGTTCTATTACATATGAGTGCTAAAACCACGAAGAATCCAGATCATCTGTACTCCTCTGATTATTTGGCTGTTTTTCCAGCAAAAGACGATCTGTCTGACATCAATAAGCTAATAATTATTAATATGGTGAGTTCACTGGGCTGCACTCCCTGTACTTTATCATAGGCAGAGCAGATGGTCACACTGGGCCAGACAGCAGCCAGCTGCACAACAATACATTCTCCCTATTTATACCATGACTCGTCCTGCACCTTAAGTGGCCAAACAGAGAAAACGTGCACTAACATTAGTTTGAAGGTCAGATAGATGCAATCATATTCTGAATATAGCAATATTCCTTATTTGTTTTGTGTCATATAAACATCATCAGTTTGGATATTCTGAATTAGTCCTCAATCTGAAAGGATCATATTCAAATGAAGACATTATTCAGCTTCTTGGAGCATTCTTTAGACATAGCAGTGGTTGAGTTAGACATTCTCATTTTGACATACAGGCTCGTAAAAATCTGCTACAGCTTATTGTTACCTGTCATTTTAATTGTAATTATTAATTATAATAAGCCTTGGAGCTTAGATTGTGTGTTAATACAGCTATGAGCCTCTTTTTGTGTGGAAATGCCTAAAAAAAGAAAACTAAATGTGAGATGTATATGGTATGATGCATTGCCATTAATACAACAAGTTCTTGATGAAACCATGAGAAGACTGTGAGTGCTGCTCTGGTCTGCAGGATTTGGAGCTGAAAGGAGGGCAAGTGTCCAGCTCACAGAGGCTAAATGACCTGACCAGAACGGAGAGCCTATAATTTATTTGAGAGGATGTCAGCAATACTTTAATATGCGAAAAGAAAACAACATGAAGGGTGGAGCGAGCGACTAATTATAGAAGAGTGAGAAAACCACACAACCGCCAGAGGCCTAGGGGTGAAGACTTAGACCACTTCGGTCCAGTATGTTACATGGATCAGCCTCACTTTGGAGACCGTTAACGGAGTTAGAGCTGCGAAGCGGCGACAAGGTGACATAGCTGCAACCTAATGATTATGTTGTGACAGGAAGCTTACGTATGAATATTAATCTATTCTAAATTCATTTTGTGAGTTAAATGGGGAACAATTCAGTCCCATATTTAAGGAAAAGTTCCACATTTTTGAAGTATGCTCCTTTCAGAGACTGAGATGAGAACATCGGTATTAGTGGAGCTTAGCATGAGGCTAATAAACTTTGTCCAACACAACCAGCCCGTTTCCCCCTGTCTTGGAGACTGTCCTGGCCAATCAGCAGGCAGCTGGCTGATGAAGGCGGGTCGTCAGCTTGATTGAGCTCACCTGGGCCTCCCCAGCTGAAGATGCTGGTCCACATCGTTCCCTGGTTCCTTCTGGCACAGCTGCTGTTTGGTTTTGCTCCATCATCTCCTCCACAGCACACTTGACACGCATCCATGCTCGGCTTTCATTACTGACTGATCTGCACACTCCATTGCTCATTTCAGGGAACCTAGATGATCAGTGATGTTTGGCTGTGAACCCTCCTCGTCACGTTCCCTGAGTTAGTGACAAGTCTATCGGTTTCATGTTCAGGGGCACACATTTCTTCGTGTTGCACAAAAACAATGTCAAAAGTTGATTAGGATCCTTTTTTATGGCGGACACACAAATTAAACCAAACTCTACGTAGTTATTTTTAGTCCAACCATCATGTTCTTTGGTTTTGTAGCATAACGTCGCCCTGACTGATGATGCTGCCAACTGAAATAAATATAGTTTTTAAAAGTTTTTTCAAATATAGTTTTAAAGTCATGTTGAGTGGCACAAAAAAAGGAACATTTTTGTCCATGTACAAATTAGTTTAAATTCCGTGCCTTTTTCACAATCTGCCGTGAGACAATCTGCAACGCTGTACGTGCAGTAGTTATGGGAGGGGTCACGGAGGGAGGAGGGCCACGCAGTGAGAAGAGCTATGAAGATAAAGTCTGCATAGTCTGTGTTGAGTGAAAAAGACACATGAGTATGTGTGGAACCACTATAACGTTACGTCACGCTGAAACGTAGCTATGAAGGTCCTCAACCCAAACCACAATCTTTTTCTAAACCTCTTGAGTCCTTGAAGGATATTTCCTGTGAAGTTTATTTTAAGCTGGAAAGTGACACAGAACTATATTATATGGTGAAGTGTGGAGGATGAATTCAGGCAGCTCAGTTTCCTGTAAGGATGCTTTCTATTGCTGAGAAACATGTTCATTGTATAGCTTACACGGATGTTGCAACAGTGTTAAGAGAGCGTAAAAGTGAACTGTGTTCACCAGGATGGAGACTTGGTGACCATGTCAGCTTGGTTGTGATGCTGGTCTTCACTTGCTCCACCTGATGTGTGTCCAACGTCACCAGTCAGCTCCTTGGTTTTACTGATGTTGGGCAGTATGTTGTCCTCTCTTTATGAAGCCGATCTGCAAACACATGAGGACAAAGGCATTAATTCACTCCAGCTGGGGATCACGAATGTCTGCTGAAAATGTCCTCCAATAGTTTTTGAGAAGAAAAGAAAGATGAGCAACAACTAGAGAAGACAAACCAAAGATGTTCTGTAGAAGCTCAACCTCTTTGAACAAGAGTAGGCCGTGACTGCTCTGCTGTATAATAACAGCGCCGAGGGCCCGAGGTTGTAATTTTGATATTTAGAAACCACAGCAGCTGATATTGTGGTCGCAGAGGGACAGATGAAAAACCACTTGAAGTTTTCTGGAAGGTGACTTGTGTTCTGTGAGCTCTTGAATTTCATCTGGTTTGGTTCGGCTGAAGCTTCTCAAAGGTGAATGAATGAATAAGAGGAAGACTGATGCTCTTGTTTGTGGTCTGATCAGCACTTGTTCCAGTTGAACAAATGAGCTCCAGTTTGAAGTAAATGTGTCAGACTGGTGACCTGGCAAGGTTACTTCCAACATGGAACATAGAGAAATATACTCATGTCATAAACAACATAAATATTCAAGATAAATCAAATATGTCTGAAAAGTACCTCAACCAGCTAAATGATGGAAACCATGTTTGGATATTCATGAAAACAACAAGTTTCCAATCATATCTCCAATATAAAGAAAATAATTGTATATTTGCTTCAGTTTAATGTTCTGCGAACACGATGGCAACCACTTCTACCTCATTGGACCTCATTTGTGAGTGAAATTACGGAGGGGAACCTGTTAGTCCAAAGGCTTCAGTGATTTATTGTGCAGTTCATGGTGGTCCAGTCAAAGACAAATGACCTGCTAGCTCTGTCTCACTCTCTCTAATGGACACAGGGCCTGGTGTGGACACATGTGTCCACTTTAACAGGACAGGGCTCTTCAGGTGATTGGTGGTATTTCGTATTTGGCCTCCGAGGCTGTGAACATCCCTTCGACCTTGGGACATTTCCCTAATTTCTAAAAGCTGGAGACAGATTGAGGCAATTGTGTGGTGCAGTAAAACAGAATCACCAGTCTCCCGCGGCGACAGAGTCGACCATTAACACTTCAAAGTTAGTTAAATGTGAACACAGCACAGATTCTCCAAACTGCAACTAACTCATACAATATGCAACTTAACTTCTATCAGTGTAACCTAAAAACCCACAGAGCTTTTTAATAAAATACCTTGTCTATTACGTTGAGTGAATAAGACACATGAGTATGTGTGGAACCACTGGTAACGTTACGTCACTTATGAAATGTAGCTATGAACTATGTAACGAAGGTCCTCAACCCAAACCATAATCTTTTTCTAAACCTCTTGAGTAGTTGTTCCTTAAAAAGGATATTTCCCGTGAAGATTCTTTTGGAAATACAATGTTAGCTGGTAATAAACAGAAAGTGACAGAACTATATTATATGGTGAAGGGTGGAGGATGAATTCAGGAGGCTCAGTATCCAGTAAGGATGCTTTCTATTGCTGAGAAACATTGTATAGCTTACACAGACGGATGTTGCACTAACTGTGTTAAGAGTTTAGGAAAATTGTTAAAAGTATTGAAAAAAATTGTCTTAGCAATCATAAAAAGCTGTAATAGCAATGTGTTCGGTTTTAATTCTGCACGTGGAGCGAGGTTAAAGGTGAAACCGTAGTATTATTTTCTGCTTGTTAATGTGAACTAAATGCGGCTGCGTTAACGATGTACTGAATGAGGATGAATATACGCAGCAATACACCAATAAATTAAAATTATTAAATGGGAAACTGATGCATGTGTTTAGCTTGAAAGTAGAAAAAAGACTAGCCGAGGTGTTTTTATGTTTGAATCTTGTCAACATAGTGACAACATAACATTGGAATATGGATTACAGTGAATGGAAGCACCTGTCACCTGTCTCATTCTGTTCTTACAGGACTCCTCTCATCTGGAAACTGGTTCTCAGTCTGGGACCTGTTATGCTCTGTCGAGTAGTCAGACATTTTATCCACAAAACAGCCAGTAAAGTCCCGGGGGGATAGATACATTAAAAAATAATAATAATACTGATTGGTGTGAAACAAGACTAGACGAAACCTGGTTTTTGGCCGGATTGTGTCAATGTGTTTAATTGCAGATCACATGACATGTTTAAGCCACATTTGAGGAAGATGTTACCGCACTCTTAAAGACTAAAACAGCGTATTTGTATCTTAAAATGTTTGACATGACATCTTCAAATGATGATCTTCAAATGATGCAAATGACACTCATTATATGGTAGTCCATTAGTCAGTGTGAACCAGATGTACCAAGAAGAACTACTTTATTCATGATTTTGGAAAAAAAAATGTTTTACATTTACATGCACATCAATCAGAAGAAAGACGTGTGTGTAATATCTCGTTGAAAGCTCTGACAGACATGATTAGCAGACATGAAGTTGTCAATGAAGATCTAATGATGGCAATCACACTCAAATTAGTATGAAAACAAGTAGTAAACTCATTCTCAAGTCACCTTACATCTCCATCCCAGCTGTTACAACAGCAGGATTAGTCATTCTTAATTTGAAAGAATCCCATGATTGCAATAAATGTGCCTTTCATTTTGAGAATTGTTTTCAAAGTGTGTTTTTCAGCTCAGAGTCACAGAGCCAGCTGGTCCGACGAGCCACGCTGTAATTACAAGGACTCGCCGCACACGGAGTGATTACGTCGCCTCTCTGGCCGTCGTCATAAAGCTCTGCAGACGCATGGTGTCCTAAGATGTGGCTGACAGATGCGGGGACATCTCTTGGTCCGACTACAATTACAGTCCAAAAACACGGGACAGGAAATTCTTTATTAGCCTTTTAAAGAGCCTTCTGTGGCGGTCTGAGACTATAAAGAAAACCACCCGCATGCTTTTTTATTAATGCAATTAGACAAGCCACTGCATGAGGTCGACCATCTTGATTTGACTGGCCGTTCGATCATCTCATGGCGGCGGCAGAGCAGCAAACTCTGGATTCACTAAGCGTAGTGCAACCCTCAATTTTTGGGATTTATCAACGTGGTGTCTAGAAGCCACCACATAAAAATAGGGAGGCTGTAAGTTTTCATTTAGCTTTTTAATGGCAGATGGACGAGCATCAAGCCTGTATGGGCCCACGGACACATGGTCAGACCATCAGCGGGCCGCGAATAGTCTGCAGCCCTGGACACATTCAAACGGTGACCTCTTCTGTCCTCGTTTTCTGTGTGATGATGATGAAATGCATTTTGCTGCATTATTGTTTTAATTTGTTGTTGTTTGTTATTATGTCATATGACAGAATAAACTCATCAACATGGTAGAAGGAAGTTCTCGGACCTTGAGATGAGCCGGACCGAAGGCCACCTCAAGTGAGTGGACCGGCCCAGGAGAGGGACTTTAGCACTCAGCTGTAAAGTTGACTTTGAATTATGAACTTTGTTAGCAGCTTCACAATCCAAATGGATCCAGATCCAGTAAGGATGGGTGCTTCATCAGATGCACCCGTCGCTCCTCCAAATATGGTCACTTCCTTCACTGGTAAAATTCCAAGATGTGATGGTCAAAATGCAGAACTCGAGGCTTCAAAACTGTCGTCCACAAACAAATGGGTGACGTCACCATGACGACATCCACTTGTTATAAATGGGGTGTGATTTGGGATAACTCCATGAACACTCTTCTGTAAATCCTGTAGAGAAAGTGTTGTTGCAGCGGAGGGAGAACAGAGTTGCATGTGAAGCATCGTCTCTCCTCTCTGGATGGTTAAAGGTTTATGTTGGCAGTTTAATTGCTACATTACATCATATGCATCATTTGTGTAGCGCGGTGAGTGGTGCTTAAAGATCCGACTAGATGGAGTGGAGAATAACCAGCTGGACTTTTTCTTCCCCAGAATACAAACATCGGCATTTCCAGGAACAAAATCCACACTCCACTTTGGCCTGGTATTTATAAACCACGTTCCCATCAGCTTTATCATTATGTGGGATTTAAAATTCAGGAGGAATTTGCCATTGTGCATAATAAACATATTAAGAGCAAATAAAAATAGAGCAAAAGTCAACAACACAGATTTAGAAAATGAAAGTAAAAATAAGAAAAAGACAGGCGACATAAAAATAAAATATACGAAAACAAATGTGCAAAAATAAATTTCATTTTATTTCAAAACAGTTTTACTAGTTTAGAATAATTTTAAACACGTTTGATGAAAGATGGACACCAGTGATACAAGCAATGACAGACTTATAGTCATCTATGTTTTATATATTTATTATTCATTATTATTCAAAGTATTGATGATACTGTATGTGCTGCTCAGAATAAGGAAATAAGAAATTACCCTTACTAAATATATCACTGATTCTTGAGATTAGGGACAAAAGTACTTTTGAAAAGTGACAAACAAAAAATCAATGCCACATTAATCTACCATGAAAAGGAACAGGCAATTTATTTAACCAATTTTTTATAAAAATTGACATTTACTCAGTGAGTAACTTGACATTTGTCAACTCCGTCTGACACATGAAAATATGTTTTTTGTGTGTTTGATCAATTCACCAACACTGTGAAGTCTTTAAGTGCGTAGAAATGGTGTGCCTCAACAAGCTTAAGTGATAAATTGCATTATATACACTTTTAATATTATTTTCCATAGTTTTTAAATGAGCCATTTTAAATTACCTTCATTTCGTTGAGTATTTTTTTCATTTTTATACAATCAGTGGTTTTGTGCACAAAAGACACTGATGCATGTAGATAAGTAGATGTTTTAATGTATGAACCCAGTCAATTGCACAACAGAAAAATGCAATTTTTGTATAAACATGAAAAACCTCCATCTTACGGTGTTGACACATAACTGACGGTGTTGACACACATTTGACGGTGTTGACAAATTAATGGAGATCAAACTGATTAAGGATATGTAGCATGTTCTGAACATGGCAAAGGGAGAGACTATCAAGGTAAAGGGTATCAAACTTCAAACAAGGAGTACCTGGTCACAGGATCTTTAAGGCACGCATGAAAATGTCAAAATGTTCCTGGGGAAATTTTGAATGGACCACAGGGGCTACTGCCGGAGTGTGTACATTATGATGAGATTCTTCAGAGATTTCAAATGAGACGGAGTTGTTTTAGAGGCAAATACAGAGACTGCTTGCTGAAAAACAGGAATTTACCTCTAAAACAGCTCTGTCTCGTAACGTTACATTTTCTTCACATAGCGTGGTGAATGTGCAGGTCACAACTTGTCCACGAAAGCATTTTGGAGTTGTTGGATTGTGTATTTGATGAGTTTGATGAGGGAAACCAGGAAATCCCATTAGCCTCTGTAGCAAAGCTCTGAGCAGCTAAAAATAGTTTACACCAACAAATAATGCTGTGAATATAGGGATTATGGCAATGGGCCAATTTGCCAAACTGTGGAACTGTCCCTTTGTTTTTGTTTTGTTAAGATTTTTCTTCTGGCATAGACGCCTTTTATTTAGCAGTGGTCAGAGAGGAAACATGGGAGAGAGAGGGGGATGTGACATGCAGCAAAGGACCTCCAGTCAGGATTCGAACCAGGGTTGGCTGCATATATGCGTACATGGCATGTGCTCTCACCACTTGACCACCTGCGTGGCGGTGAACTATCCCTTTAACTGTAGCTGTGGCCTGAGGCTCAGTTAAAGGGTTACCGTGGCAACTTGAAGTCCCCACCAGGCTGAGGGAGACAGAAACGTGGAGAAAAAGAGCCATTTTCTGCTTCTGCGCTGGTCTCACATTTGGGCTGTTTCTGACAAAACGGTAGGTCTTATCAGAAAAAAAACACACCATTATCGCTGTAAGGACTTTGTTTCTGCATACAAATACTGGGCAGACATACTGGGCGGATCCCCAAGAAGACATTATGAATGCTCTAATGAGCGGAGGATGGGGAGGTGGGTCGTGGGCACTGACCTAGAATGGGTGGGAATATTCAAATGTGCCTTATTCAGAGTAACGCCGAAATTCACAGGCTCATATTAATATTTGGACATTTTGGGCATTTTAAAACTGACTTCGGCAGTTTGATACTGACCTAGACCTCTATGGAGGACGAGTTCATTTGCATGGGCTTTCATAGTACAGTGCCGGTATTTTATCAAATTACTATGAAATAATATAAATACAAAACTAAGGGTGTACACATACAAAAGTCTTTCATATCCAACTTTTAAAGCCTTTTTAAAATGAATAATTTATTGTTTATTAAGACAAATTGCAACATTTTGATGTGGGACATGTTTAGTCCCTTATCTCAAGAATCAGTGATAAAATTATGATAAAAAAATACTTTTAAAATGACAGATATTGGACTAGAAGGGACAAGGAACTGGACCAGATGCACCTCCTATTCCATCTCTGCCTTGTTATTAGTTGTTTAAACTGTATGCTGCATGAATATGTTGAATAAAAAGTGAGTTAAAAAAGAATAGTTTTATATAATATATATATATATATATATATGCAAATATTGTTAATAAAATTGTATTTAAAATTTCCTCTGAGGTGCACCATGATGTCAGAGTGATGTCATCAGGGTGATCCAAGCATGCCTTTGCCTAGAAAGCTAGGGTTACACAGCGGAGGTGGAGAGTCAGACAGATATGAGAGTTTACCTGGCAGGAGGATGAAACACTCCGTGGACTTGCATTGTGGGAAATGCAGGAGCCACAGTTTTGAAGCTTGAACAACATTAGGAACTAAGAGTCGTGATATCTTGACCTCTGCACTTTGACCGTTGACCCAGTCCCAGTGTCCCTCCTGAGGCCTTGAGCACTGATGTCACCTGGCGGAGTGTGAGAGGCTGTAGGGCTTGAAATGCTAGAAATACACATTGCTTTTATTTCAACTGTTTTTACTGCCTGCTTTCAATGTCTTCCAGACTCTTGTCTTACTAGACGAATCGGAAATGTCAAATAATCAACTTACTTTGTAAAATCAGTATCAATAAGCAACATTAGAAGAGCTGACTGACTCCTTACCTCTGATTCCAGGTGATTTTATGTTCCATCTTCAAATTGTTTACCTTTTGTATGCCTCATGTCTTTCCCAATGAACCCTGTGTTTAACGTCACAACGCTATGATTTGTGGGTAATTCCCTCAGGCAAAGTCTGCAGAAATGCGGACTGACCAAAAGTGTCCATCAAGGCCTCAAAATGTCCGTGGGAGAGTTGTCAAACACCTTGGATGCACCGACTAGGTACAAGTGAAAGTACTTACTTTTAATTACTGTCAGACACCGAATACTTAATTTCACCATTAATATAAAATACATACCGTTCTTACAATTACTTTGAAAACATGTTTTATTTTCATCAGATGATCACTTTCTGAATGTAACAAATTACAAGTCCATGATGATGTTGTACATTTTAACATTCAACTTTGTGTTTTTCCTGAAACCAACCACAGACTTCTAAAAGTGGCCGTAGTCATGATGACGTCACCTGTTGGTTTGTGGACGACAGTTTTTAAGCGTTGAGTTCGGCATTTTGGCCGTCACCATCTTGGATTCTTTGCAACCAGTGAAGGAAGTGACCATATTTGGACTGTGGAGGAGCGACGGGTGGATCTGATGAACAAAAGCAGCAGAGCAGCACCCTTACCGGATCTGGATCCATCTGGATTCTGGTGTGAAGCTGCTAACAACGTTAGCTTCATAATTCAAGGTCAACATTACAGCTAAGTGTTGAAGTATCTTAGTAGCTAACTAGCATTGGTAGCATGATAGCGACCTGTCAATCAGCAGGCAAGCCCCGCCCCATAAAGCATCCCCTGCTTTCTGTCTGTTGGACTCTCAATGGACCATAATGTACTAAATGAACATCATGCTGAGACAATAAACTCATGTTTACTGAGATAATACATCAAGAGAGAAGTAAGAACATGTTCTCATAGACTTCTATGTAATAAGACTTCTTTTCACAACTAGAGGAGTCGCCCCCTGATGGCCAGTAGAAAGAATGCAACTTTAAGGCACTTTTTGGCTTCACTGTTCAGAGTCAGCGGTTGCTGCCTGATCATCACCAATAAAGTTTACTTTTTACTCTGAACCATAATTTGACCTGCTTGAAGCCGTGGTGCTAACTTATTATGTGAATGTGCTAAGGTGACTTTTTGCATCCGGACCAGGGAGTCAGAGTGCTGGTCTGTTTTGGTCCGGATCTGAGCGCCGCTGTCAGCAGGCCGTCACTCTTCCTGTGTGACTGCGCGTCCTCGCCTTGCTCGCCCTAAAAATACCCATCGGCAAGAACGCGGATCAAAGGGGGCAGCAACACGACCACGAATCCCGCCCCGGCATTTAACCTAAAGCCTCCGAGAGGAGGAGCAAAGGGCCCGCGGCATCCAGAGGAGAGAGAGACCGGCTCGGGTTTCAGAGACTCGCACTGACGGCTGACCTGCGGCACAGGAGCGCTCAGAGGAGAGGCGGCGCACGGGACAGACAGAGCGGAGCACCGAGAACACCGAGAACCAGGAGCACCACTCGCTGAACCATCACAGACCCGCACCATGTCTGCTCTGCACGTCTGACGTAGCGGCTCAGCGAAGAGGTTCGGAGAAGAAGAGAACAGATTAAAGTTCCCCCCAACGAGAGACCACGGTGCAGGACTCTGCTGCTCTTCACCTGATGCACAGAGGAGTTTCTGTGTCGCCGAATGCAGAGTTCGAGGTCTAACATGGACGGGGACCAGAAGTGGGGAGTCGCTGGGAGCCCAGCTGAGGACAAGAGGACGGGAGGACAGGAGAAGGCGCCGCGGTGGAGGACTTGGAGAGACCTGCCGGGCGTCACGGTTTGCGTCGCAGCATCAGTGCTGTGCGTCGGAGTTTGCGTTGCGGTTTTGGTGCGGAGCTCGGAACTGCAGAGCCGGATTGTAAGTCTGGAGCGGCAGCAGCGGGACGCGCAGCTCTCCGCGTGGATGTTGTCTCTGGAACAGGTGGAGCCCGTTATCCTGGGCCGGCTGGACCAGATCCTGGACGAGGTGAGACCATATGTGTTTGAGAGAGGAAGAGTTCGGTTTTTGTCGTGATTAAACCTCATTCCACAAGTGGTCTGCGCCGTTAATTTGACGTTAATACAACAAATATTAATTAAAAAAAAGACACAAAGCCTGTTGAAAACACCTTTATTTTAAACAGTAAGTCCCAATTAATGCGTAGATTTTAATTCATGAAGCCAATTTGCATATGCATTTGACATTAATGAAAAAAGACGAGAACGAATCCCTTAATTCTATTAACCCCTAATCACCACATTAAATACGTTTCTATTCATTTTGCCAATGTACATATTCATATGACATTAATGACAAAAAAAAGAAGTAAAAATGCATTTAAAAAAAGTAAAGTAACCCCTTGTACACACCTTTGTTTCTAACGCCACCAATGTAACGCCTTCAATAGATTTAAAAGGGCACTTTCTACGTCATTTACATATTAATTTGACATGAATAAAAACAACAAAAACATCAAATCAACCCCTCAAAACACGTTTCAAAGGCTAGCCCCTAATTACCACCTAAACTAGCTTTTGATGAGGTTCTTTCTCCTTATTTTACATATTAATTTGGCGTTCATGAAAAACCCCATTAATAAGCCTATTAATTAATGGTGGTATCAACGTCAGGATGTTGGGGGTCTTTATGTCCAGCTCTGTCAGGGTTCAGATTTGGTCTAAATGAGTGGATTGTTAAATATTTCAGGGATTTTAAGGGATTGTCTGCACTGTTTAAGGTTTTTTTAAGGCATAAAACCTCAACTGTATCTGGTCAGTTTTAACCTCGTTAGTGTGAATTTCATGATGTTTTCACCCCGAAAAAAGCATATTGAGTAATATATATTACAATACATTTGTATTTATAGTTATAACAGGTTGTTCAGTCACCCTGTTGAAATCAACCAAATCAATATTATTATAGAAATGAATGGAATGATTCAGTTTTATGGCGGTATGCTGTGCTATAGTGTGGGAAGGAAGGATGATAAGCTCAACACTTAATCCATTATTTATCTTGATGCAATAAGTAATATAATCCCTTCAAATGATGTTTTTCCGTCATTTGTATGGGTAATGTTCTGGATATGAACAGTTGTTGCCTTCTCCTGATCCTCCTTTTGAAAACCTGTGTAACAGATTTTAAAACGAATAGTGATTTGTGAGTTTATTAATAAGGAACCAAGCCAGCAGGTAGTACCTATAGAGAAAGTGGTGGCATACTGTCTTCAGTCCAAGTGTCTCTGCACATCTCAGTCCACATGTGTGTGTCCTCACGGTCCTTTCACAACATCTGCTGCCCCGTCATTCACCACTTCCACAGCTACACTAACAAACTCTGCCACAGTGATTGAAGTCAGGCAGGGACCCCAACGCCCCCCCACCCTGACCCCTTTCACTAGGGCCAATATAATACACTTACCAGAAGAAGACCTCAGGGGGCTCCTGTTGGGGATCACACTCTCCTGTTAGCCTGAGTCGACATTTAATCCGAGCAAGTATCAGGAAAGAAAAGATTTTCAATATATGGAGGTGAGGTGGTGGTGATTTTCTTTGTGTCTCTTAGAAAAACAGTTCCAAAAGAAAGTTCATAAGAATCTTTTTTCATGTTGGACACAAATTAAACACATCCATGTGACTAAGCAACGTCCAGAGCTAGTGACGTAGTATTACGTCACTAGCCCCCCCCCCCCCCAACAACACAGGACTTGTGTTGTCAAGAGATGCATTGTCAAGAGATGCATTGATGTCTCTATAACCCTAACTGAGAGTATTTGTTGTCCAAACCTAATGATGGGTTTGTAGCGTAATGTTGGATCACAAGTCTCCTTAACCCCGAAGCAACAATAATGGTCTTTATAAGTGTATTATCTCTACAACCCTGGTTGCCAGGTTACTGTATGGTTGAGCACAGGCTTTGGTTTTAGTTCGCCCGAGCTTTACAGGTGTCGGTGTATTTCAGAGCCACCTTTGCTGCTTCCAGTCTCTATGCTGAGCTAGGCTAACCGGAGACATTTTCACTACCCCCTCATTGACTAGCGGCACTTGGTCAGTGCCCTTCTTCCTCTGTATGAGATGCCCTGCAGCCTGGTCTCCTAACATTACGCTACATAACCAATGTTAGCTTTAGGCACCAAAACGGCTTAGTCAGGTTGAGAACAAACATCATGGTTGGGCTTAAAAGAACTACAGACTAGGGCTGCACAATACCGTAATAAAACAACAAAATGTTGTTCCTTTTAAAGTGAAATGGATCAATTTAATGAACTTCAAGAGCAAAGTTAGGACTCTAGATCTATAAACAATGTTGTGCTCTACAAATGTAATAATAATCTCACTGGTTGGATCGACATGAAACTTTGTGGTAGGCTTTAGACGGGTCAGGTGGTTTCAGGCCCCTCCCACTCTGGACAGTAGACCATTTCAACGATCTTCTTTATCGATCATCTTTAACCTGGGTCTTTCCAAGACCACCTGATATAGCTGGTCTTTTGGGAATGATCTGCTGGGGAGAGGCTCCTCCACTCAGAGTAAAAATATATTCATCATGACACTGGTGGGCCGACCTCGACTGGAGCTCATTTAATACTGAACATGTGCATATTGCAATGTCCATTATGTACACTTTCAGGCAACTAAACCTCTTAGTTAGGTTTAGAAAAGGTGTCACTTCACAACAGCACCTCGGCATTGTGACAATATGGTCACTTCCTTCACTGGTTACAAAAATTCCAAAATGGTGTCGGCCAAAATGCCCAACTTGAAGCTTCATAACCGTAGTCCTCAAACCAACGGGCGACGTCACCATGAGTATGTGCACGTAGAGCGTCATGGTTTGAAGCATAGGGCCACTGACCAGGCCCTAGTATGTACTCCTTCATGTGTTCACTAAATCATAGTGGGGTTGATGAATTAAAGGACTGTCCAATCAAACGTGCTGATGGTCCAGTCCTGGCTCTGGAGCTCCCCAATGGGGCCCAGTGAGGAGCATCTCTCCATCTTCATGTCAAGACGGGCCTGGGGCGATGCAGCCTGCCTCTTTGTTTGGCTCTGCATGTATACATAGTCATTATTGATGGGACACAAGCACAGATGTGTCCTCCTGTCGTTCTTTCAGCCAACACTGTCCAGAATCCACCTCCCCATCCCCTTCAATCATCACCAATTTCCTCTGGGGTGGAAAATGTGTCCGCTTCCAGCAGTGTAGAGTTGGTCCGTATTAGTCCACTCAGATCCGGATCAAAGCAGAACCCTTTTTTGTTTGTGGTTAATCTAGTTTGCTGTTATTGGGCCTCGGTCTCAGGCTTTGTGGAGGTCTTGTGTTTCCCTGCTTGACCATGTTGCACTGCGTGACATCTTCCTTCACTGGCATGAACACACACACACACGCACATGCGCACACACACACACACACACACACACACACACACACACACACACACACACACACACACACACACACTTTTATTGCTGTTTAATATGGTATTAATAAATTATTATGGAAGTAAATAGATCTGTTTATTTTAATCATGGATCAATACAAAAAAGAAGCAGGTAGTCACAGTGAGATTTATTTTAGGAGAAGGCACTAGGGGGAACTATATCGTGAACTCCGTGTGTGCAGTGGCTGCACAGGTATTAGCGGGACACACCTGCACAGGAAAATATTTGTGCATCAAGAAATAGTTCCATCCATTTGTTTGTTTATTCACGTCACTCACACTAGCTACACAGGAGAAGAGGGAGGGGCTTGCTACCACATAGGTTTCATCCATCATGGCTGAAATAACCACCATTGCTGCTTTTACATGTTGTGAAGTCATAGAAATAAAATAAGAGGAGAACAGACATGGAACTGATGCCAGTGGTTATGTGACTAGTACACAAGAAATGGTGATTGTTGTTAGTTGTTATACTTCCACATAGGGCTGGGTATTGTTTAAAATCTTACGATTCGATTCGATTTCGATTCGTTGGGTCACGATTCGATTCAATATCGATTCGATTCGATATTGATTGAAATGCTTCGATATCGATTCAGTATCAAGTAGAAATACACAAGTAAGAGTACCAGATCATTTTTTCAAATAATTTATTTAGTTTCATGCCTTATGAACAGCCGTGGTATAACTCATGGCATTATAAAACAGGACACTACTTAAACACTGAACTACAGTGCATGTAACGGGTTCACACCGGCCGCGGAAGCTGTGGTAGTAGACAGTAGTAGTGCAGATATACCGTTGAAATGCACATATTTGTTTATCTACTCTTAACATTTATTAAATGTATTTTCTCTTCCTGTTTCCCAGTGCGAGTTGAGATACACAACTATGATCGCATTTGTCAATCGCGGTATTTTATTTTGAAAAGTTTGCTCGCGGCACGCGCAAAAAATACAGCAGACGCCGAAACGATCGCTTCACGGCGTGGGACGGCCGCGCCTATTCGCGGCGCTCCGCGTCTGGTGTCAACTACACTATCGCTTAACAGCGGCGCCGAAAGGAAGCGGGCTCCACTACGCGTCTATTCGCGGCGCTTCCGCGGCCGGTGTGTACGCTGTACTCACTCCGGTCGCCATATTGTAATGGTTTGGTCTAGTGCGGCCCCCGTCCGTACAGCGCGAATCACACAAGGATGTCGGTCACAGCGCCCCCACTGGCCAGGGGCCTGAATCGATTCAGAAGATTGCTGAATCGATATTGAATTGCGGGGAAAAGAATCGCAATGCATTGCTGAATCGATATTTTTACCCATCCCTACTTCCACACCTACTGCTAAGCTAGGCAAACCGTATTGTGCTAAAGCCGAGTGAGGAGCCCTTCACACTGAGACGCAAGGCTAGAAAACTGCCTGTTGTTTAGCCTACCTGAAGGTTCTAGCCTGTATGAACATTCTAGCCCATATGAAGGTTCTAGCTCATATGAAGGTTCTTGCCCGTATGAAGGTTCCAGCTCATATGAAGGTTCTAGCCTGTATGAAGGTTCCAGCTCATATGAAGGTTCTAGCCTGTATGAAGGCTCTAGCCCATATGAAGGTTCTAGCCTGTATGAAGGTTCTAGCCCATATGAAGGTTCTAGCCTGTATGAAGGTTCTAGCCCGTATGAAGATTCTAGCCCGTATGAAGATTCTAGCCCGTATAAAGGTTCAAGCCTGATGAAGGTTCTAGTCCGTATGAAGGTGTCCAAGTTAAGAATCAGAATTTGTGAGGTCCTTGTTCTCCCCAAAGCAACTGCCATAACCTTAACAACACCCCTGAGAAGCGCCCCGACCTCCCCCTCCCTCTGTTGTTATTATCTTACCTCAAACTTGGCCCCTGTGACGTTTACAATTAACCACAAAGTGCTCTCTGTGGACCTGCTAGAAGCCTGCTGTGCCGAGTGAGAGCAGAGGCATGATGGGAGCTGGAGGTCATGTTGTGAGGTGTAGAAACATGAAAAATATAGTCTCCCCCTGCCTCGGTTTCCTCACTCTGCTCCCCACAGACCTTTCACCCAATACAATGTAAGGTCCACGCACACACACACACACACACACACACACACACAGTAATACATGTGTGTGTCCTCTATGATGTGTGTGTATAAATGAGCCATGTGATAATCAGACAGCCTAATGCAAACAGCACACTCAAGTAGAAGTACCCAAGCACCTCTGCACTTCATCAGAGCACAGTTAGTGATGGCTGCACACAAACACACGCGCACACACACACTCACACACACACGCGCATACACACACACACACACATGAACACACACTTCTTTCGCCAACCTGAAAGATCAGTTGAGCTTGAGAGGAAACAGACACGATGTCAGTCATAGATACAGGAAAGATATCCAGCACAGTCAAGATTTACAGTGAGCAAACGCATGAGTGTTTTTCTTAATGAAGACATCACATCACCGTCCAGACGGGAAGACCAGAGAGACATTTCATGACACAGCATTTAAAGTGTCCGGACAGCGTGATAGATGATACCCATGTGTTATAAGCTGCTGGAGTGTAATCCTGTGTTCACACCAAGTGGTACTTGGCAATTTGTGCCTCCATGTGAGTTTGACTGCAAGATTATTTTTGTTTATTTGCGTCATTCACACTAGCTGCTCTGTAGAAGGGGGCGGGGCTTACCTCCATGTAGGTTTCCTCCATCATGACTGAAATCACACTGTTGCTGCTTTGTACATGTTGAAGTCCCAGATCCATCAGGAAACCAAACAAGTCCTGTCTGAGTTCATGACATCATCCAGAGGTGCTCGGTGGATTTCACCAAGCTGGATTCACTGGATCTAGAAAGACACATGAACCAGCATCATTTTTGTGTCTTTGCGTTGACTTGGTATACACTCGTGTTGCAGGAATTATTTGCTTCATGTGTCGGTGTGAACACATGCATCAGATGCAGCCGCTTCAAAAACCAGAGCCAGGCATCTTTGTTTTAATAATGGTTATTATTTATCACACCTCTCTTTTCCATTTAGCATTTCAGTTTGCAGTATTCTTCTCATTAGATCCACCCGTCGCTCAGTCCAAATATGGTCACTTCCTTCACTGGTTGCGAACAATTCCAACATGCAGACGGTCAGAATCTAAGATGGCAATGGCCAAAATACCAAAGTTGAAACTTCAAAACTGTAATCCAATGGGTGTACATACAGTTAATGGGTGAAAGCAGGCCAGGACTCAGAACACCATAACAGGAAGTGAGTGGAGGTCTCAATGTTAATCAGACTACAGGATACTAAAAAGGTTTGTCATCCTTTTAAAATAGAATGTGAAAACCACATTAATGAACGTTGGCATCGGATTACCACACACACACACACACACACCAGCTGCTCAACATATACTTTCTATCTATAGTCTGTACGATGTCATGGTATGACCTTGATAACAAGGATGCAGAGCTGAATTAGTTCAGGCAGACGTTATATCATTAGTTGAATTGCAGCTCAGTGGGCGGAGCCAACGAAGCATCTGTTTTACTCTCTCTCTCTCTCTCTCTCTCTCTCTCTCTCTCTCTCTCTCTCTCTCCAGTAATGCTGGATCGCAGACAAACTAGGAAAAAAGATACTCCTCATTTAATCTCGCTTAGACAACAAAGTATTGGGGCCATTGTAGTTTAAAAAAGTGAATATTCAGAGAAATAATTTCCAAAATTAAAGGCATACATTTCAGAGAAATTGCAGAATGCAGTTCTCTCTGCATTGCTTCCATTCTCTAGTCTGGAGATGTAGCGTAAGGTTGGAGCTCCGGCAGCTCCGGCTGCAGGAGTCTGACAAAAGACTTCTCCAGGTGTGAGTGGGCTCTGCCAGCATCAAATACATTCCTGGAAGAACTCTGGAATAATAGAAAGTGGGACAAGTGAAATGTGTGCCTGAGAGTGTAGTCCTGAAATGTATTCTGCATGAGACTCAAGAATGACGACAGCACTTAACTTTGGAATCCCTGGTTATTTTGAGTCAAGAGGCTAACCCAGCCTGCCAAGCTCATTTTAAATTATTTTCTTCTTCTTCTTATTATTATTATTATTAAGTTCTTACATCCTGTGTTGTACCAGTCTTTGTGATTTTCCCTACATTTTTCTGTGTATCACCTGTGTTGTTTTAGTCTTGTCAACAATAATCCTCCACATAGTCCTCTATATAGTCCTCTACATGGTCATCTACATGGTCCTCTACCTAGTCCTCTCCATAGTCATCTACCTAGTCCTCTACATTGTCCTCTACCTAGTCCTCTACATAGTCCTCTACCTTGTCCTCTACATAGTCCTCTACCTAGTCATCTACATAGTCATCTACCTAGTCCTCTACATAGTCCTGTACCTAGTCCTCTACATAGTCCTCAGTGTTTCCCCTAGAATTTTTTTCAGGCCCGGTGGTACCCACCGAAAAAACCCTATACAGACGAGACGCGTGGGATGGTGTATTGGTGCAGTTGGATTAAGTCAGGTGGCACAGCAAACAGTCTGCAATTCTGCAATTATTATATTTGCATTCAACATTTTTGTTCAACCAGAGTGTATTCAAGGTTTTCAAGGATTCAAGGGGAGAGTGACTTATTAAGGTGCCGGTTGATGGAAATGATCCAAAATTAGGGGCTGGAAAAATATGTCTGGAAAATGAGGAGCATCACATTAATAGCTACAGATACTGTAAAACACTATAACGACATATGAGTGCATATATTGTCTTATTTTATCAAGTAAAATATAAGTTATAGGTTTACTCAACAGCCTGATAGTTCATAGAAATTCAGGTAGAAATAGGTTAACTCAGAGTTCCACAGCTTATCAAAAACAATCCTTATTTTATTAACATAGGCTGCCTAAGGGCGCGATCAGTAGCGTGCCTCGGCACGATTGCCCCAGGGGGGTCCCCCGCGGCTTTGCATTCACACTGCTCCAGCCCAAACGGGCTTTGGCCCGTTAGCCGGTTGTACAAACGTCATCACGTCCTAATACTACACACGCATGGCTTGATGTTGTTTTGAAGGAGCGCCGTCTCTGCATATATTTATATTAAAGGAGTCATCACCTGGAAATCGCAATTTCTCTTGTTAAAACATGCATATCTGTGTTTGACCTCAGTTGAAACTTGCCTGAAAGGCTGGAGTTTGAAAGTGGCGCCGTTTTTTCGCTTCTGCTCTTTTTCCGAACAGGAATAGCACACAAGGGTGTGCATTCCTAAAGCACGAGATTTTGATTCTGCGCCTTCGGTGACGTCACCGTGGCGGCTACTTGCATAAGCCCACCCCTCTTTCACCACCCAACCCCGCCCCGTCCGCTACCTGAAATCGCCGAAGCGCCGCCATTATGTTTTGGAGTCTGCATGCAGGCAAGCCCCCCCGGCTCTGTCCTTCCTGCGGCGAATCAACGCGCGCCTCATTACATATTATACAATGCACATCCGGACCAGTCAAAACCTTGCGCGTAATCTCGCGTGATAAAATCGCGGTACGAAAAAGGGTCAGAACAAGCTCAATGTTTGATTAAAATTTTTTTTTTTTTTTCTAATAAGTTTTACGAATTGATCCAAAGCGATCCAAGGGGGGCTGGATACGTATAAAACCAGGTGATGACTCCTTTAAACACTCGACCTGCATCAGCGAATGTGCGCACGAGCGGATCTGTGCGAGCAGGCAGCGCGAGGAAAGCGGATTTTGGACGGAGAAACACAGCGGCATTTTTCTTATAAATGCACCGGTCCGGTTCCGGTACCGGTCCGGTTCCGCTCACACCACGAGTCTGAAGAGTGCAACAGCTTGTCAAAATACAGTGTCAACTTTCCGTGTTTTCAAAGTAGAAAGCGACATCGTGGTGGTTTAACGAGGCGGAACGGCATCAGAACAACATCAAGCGTGTAAAGTACACGAAGAAGAACGTAGCGGGAGCGCGCAGCGAGGATTGTTGCGGCCGCGCATCTTGCGGAGCAAGTCTACTGTGCTGCGCGGAGGCGCTCCTAATGTAAATGATTATTGATTAATGAATTAATTGATAGGTAGCTTATTTTTGGCGTAATGATTATTTTTTTTTGGCCTGGTGTCAGGTCTCCTTGGCCTGGCGGCCCGCCAGGCCTGTACAATGGTAGGGGAAACACTGGTCCTCTACCTAGTCATCTACATAGTCCTCTACCTAGTCCTCTACAAGAGTCTGGGTGTCATCCTCGATGGCTCACTCTCCTTCAAATCCCATATCAACATCACCACCCGCACTGCCTACTTCCATCTTCGTAATATAAATCGCCTATTTGTTTGCTCTTGTTTTAAATTGTAAAGTGTCCTTCAGTGACCTGAAAGGCGCTTCTAAATAAAATGTATTATTATTATTATTATTATTATTATTATTATTATTATTATTATAGTCCTCTACCTAGTCCTCTACAAAGTCCTCTAACTAATCCTCTATATAGTCCTCTTCATAGTCCTCTAACTAGTCCTGAAAGCTACCGCTAGCATCTTAGCCTGACCACCCGATCAATAAACACCCATAAGATGACAATTTGGTCCATTTAAATAAAACCATCAACAACCATCACCCTAAGGACCTTAACGAGGCGTTGTCACACGTTGTGATGTATTAATTAGAAGAAATAAATGCGACATTCATGGGAAGTTAGCTAGCGTAGATGACGGTTGTTAGCTTTGTAATAAAGTTGCAAATTTGCACTTTGCACTCTGAATATTACCCTCCTCTCTCGGCTCCATTTCTTTTCCTACAGTGGCCCTAATACCACGCCGAATATAATAACAAAAAACATAAGTAGGTTAGATAACAGATATTTATATTCTATTTTTAAGTTTGTAAATGGTGTTGTCGTTGACAACAGACATTCCATGTTAGACGTTACACCATGTTAAAATGTGGGCGAGTTCTCACAGTCTTGTCCTGTTTCCCCGTGCAGAAGCTTGCGGTGAGACTACCGAAGACACGCGAGGTGAGGGAGGCTCCCCACGGCTGCCTGTGTCCCCCAGGTAAGTTCCTCACACCTTCACCCACTCACACCACTCACACTGAGCACAGGTGAGACACTGCCTTTGGCCAGTCAGGCTGTGAAATACGAGGTCATCCTAGCGTGGCGCTGCAGTGCTGTGATTACTCTGAGCCACAGTGGAGGTGAGGACGCTCCGTCATTAGCTTCCAGCGTGTGGGGGCCGACAGAGCCAAAGGTCAAAGGTCAGGACGTACGGCCAGGGGACATTCTGTATTTCACTGTTGTGTTTCCATTCCCTGTGTCATGTTAGCTCATCGGTGCAGTCAGTGGGAGGTGAGGTGCGTTTACACCAGGTGACCAACAGGTGGCTTGTTTCAAATATGGCAGAATGCAAGGACACTTTGGGAGGATTATTGAAAATGTCCTACCTGCTTTTGTGTCACATACAGTATGGAGACAAATTACACAAACTGATAAGAGGCGTCATGGAAACGGAGGAGGCAGCTGTATTTGATTCTTCACCTTATATACACTATTGATATATAATCAACATTCACATGCATGCAGTCATTTCTACATGTGTACTACTACACAGTTAACACAGAGACGTCCTTTGTCTTGGGCTGTTTGTGTCACGTAGTGCTATCTGTCTGTCTCTCTCTCTCTCGCTTTGTCTGTCTCTCTCTCTCTCTCTCGCTCTGTCTGTCTGTCTGTCTGTCTGTCTGTGCTAATCGTGAGCCCCCTCACGTGATGTGTTGTCTGATAGTGAACATGCCAGCTGGTGTCCTCTCTCCCTCGGCTCGCTCAGACATGACGACATGCCGAGGCGTGTCTCAGCTGGCAGCCGGGGGCCATTTTGTGTCATGAGAGGCGTCATCATTGCGGAGTTGCCGGAGAACGAGCCGCCTCGTTGTTGTGCGTTGCTCTCTGAGAGCCGGACAACGAGCTCACATGGCATTTTATTCATTCACCAGATCAGATATCATTAAAGGATTCCAGGAGATTTATGCAACAAAATATACACTCAATGAAAATGTTGTATCCCGACGCTATATAAAGCAGCTGAAGTGCTGGGAGTGAATGAGTTTCGTCACCTGTCTGTCTGCCTCCAGGTGTTCGTCGTTAAGTTGTTAGTCAGACGGGGCTGTGTGTCTGTGAGCCATGTGGGACGGACGGACGGTGGGAAGGTTCCATGTTTTGGAGCGTTGGGACAGTTGTATTTATTTATTTGTGCACATTGATCAACATGAGCTTGTACACTAATAAATGGTTGCTTGGTTGTAATTTGAGCATATACTGTTGTTAATGTCTCAACTACAAAATATTGGTAGAAGAATCCACATCCAGCTGAGTAATAATAATAATAACATGTCAGCTGGACTGCAGATAGTCGGCCGGTGTGTCCATTAAAACTGCTTGCGTTATCAAGTTTTGTTGATAATCAAAGTGCATTATGGGTTGAATCAACGGTGATGTTAGTAGAAAAACTTTTTCATGTTAGGTTTTACGTATTGTTTTATTTTATTATTATTATTATTATTATTATTATTATTATTATTATTATTATTATTATTATTATTATTGTATTGTGCTTTTGGTTATTGTACACATAGCAGATTGTACACATTGAGCCCATCCTAGTATAGGAGCCGGTTGGGGGGTCCGGTGCCTTGCTCAAGGGCCCCTCAGCAGTGCCCAGGAGGCTGAGACAAGACTGTCTGGTCTCAAAGAGTTGGAATGCAGCCTTCCTTTCCTGATTCAGAGGATCGCACTGGTGGACTGATTCAATCCGTGCCGGTGAAGATGTGATTTGAATCAACATGGAATATATCATGAAGCTCTGGCTCCAATCAGATAACATTAGTAAATGGACCTGCGTTTATACATCACTTTTCTAGCTAACTAGCTACTCAAAGCTACACTTCACACCACATTCAGTCATTTTCACCATGCAGACTGAAGGAGCCGTGATTTGAACTGCCGATCTTCCAATTGGAGGACGACTCGCTCTACCTCGGAGCCTCCCTGGTTAGTCACCTTCTAGATTCTCAATTGTCAACCGCAGCTGGTTGCTAGGCGCAAACAGGAAAATGTCCTAGAGACGGATGGGACATGATGTCTGAACACATGGTGCACATTTTCTCTCCTCGCAGTCCTTCATTGCTTTGAACTCGGTTGTTCACTTGAAAAGTGACAGTTGTAACTAATGAAAAAGAGGAGAGGTTCAAACCGTGGATCTGTTCTCACCTCCACACAGCTGTCCAATCATGGTGGGTGTGGTGTCCCAAGCCATTCCACCAGCAAACCAGCACTTCTGATGTAGTGTAGTGGCCCCCGTAGACCCGGTCTGGAGGCCTGAAGATAAAACATGATGAAGTGACACCTGGAGGCAACCACTGCTTCTGAAATGTGAAGCCCGTGCAGAGCAATAGGTCCTACTTCTCTCTTGATGTATTATCTCAGTAAACACTGTAAACATGAGTTTATGGTCTCAATCTCTAGTTTCAAGTCTTCTTCAATCCAGCATGATGTTCATTTAGTACATTATGGTCCATTTAGAGTCCAACAGACCAGAAAGCAGGGGATGCTTTAGGGGCGGGGCTACCTGCTGATTGACAGGTTGCTACCACGTTACCAATACAGTTAGCTACTGTAAGATGACTTTCACACTTGACATTGAATTATGAAGCTACACTATGTTTGTTAGCAGCTTCAGACCAGAATCCAGATGGATCCAGATCCAGTAAGGGTGCTGCTCTGCTGTAGTCCACAAACCAACGTGTGACATCACTATGATTACGTCCACTGGAATCTGAACACCTCATGATATTAAACATAATGAAACAAAGAATGTTTAGTTCCTCAATAACAGTTTAACAGAAACAAATAGATATGTCTGAGAAGCTGTAGTTGAACACTGTTGTTTAGCTTAAATACGCTGTGTGTGTGTGTGTGTGTGTGTGTGTCTGTGTGTGCGTGTGTGTGTGTGTGTGTGTGTGTGTGTGTGTGTGTGTGCAGCCCTGTGAGAACAGGGGGAGGAGCCAGCCACCACACATTAGTGTTAATTGGTCTGTTAGTGCTTTAACGTGGCCGTACATGGCTGTGAATGCCGGTGGAGGTGGCGCTTTGCTCTCAGCTGGAGGTTCTCCCGTCGCTGCAGGTGTGGAAGTCTTTCAACTCTGAGCTGCCAGATGTTCGCCAGCGTTTACAGCTTCTTGTGACATTCTGTGTCCCACCACGGCTTGAATGAAAGTCTGAGAGGAGGAGGCTTACCCTTTCTTACCTACCTTCTAACCTTCTAAATGCACAAAATACAATCATATATATATATATATATATATCATGGGCGAGCGGTCATAATAAGCTATAAATGCAGTGCATGCCCAAGCCCTTCAATAAAAATAATTGAAAATATTAATCTGGCAGTGTGTTCAATTATACAATACCTTAGTTTTACTGTTTTGGTCTTAAATCCGTGCCTAATCTGTCCCGTTTTGCTTGCGAAAAGCTGGAAAGCTGACAGCTTGTTTCGCGCATGCGCACTGTGACACCGACTAGTACAGTTACTGCTAAAGGCTGTGTTTACTGTAGATGAGCGTTTTGAATGGCAAAAAAGCTGTCAGTGAAGCAGCTTATCTGCCAACGCGCATGCGCAAAAATGACTTGTTTGAATTGTTCAGCGGGAAACTGTCAATGGTTCATTCATTGTGTAGCCTGGTCAAAATGGCTGAAAATATTAATTATATTCAGGCTTTGCGTTCAGTGCCGTTTTCGCGGAGACCTTTTGAGGAAAAGAAAGCTATAATTTCAAGTGGTCGGCCTACTCCTGAAGTAAATATCACAAAGACTGCAAAGAATTTCGTCCGTCACTTTCAAGCTAGCACGTATGAGAAACATAAATGGCTAGCTAGCCGACCCCCCTCCCGTCAAACGATCCGGTCTGACAGCGACATATTGCCTGTTCATTCATGAAAACCATCTCGAAACACTCTCAGTCAAACAAGGTGGGGAATGAGAAATCTGCGGCGCTACTAGCCTAGTTCGTTTTAAAAACACACTGGCAGCAGCGCCTACTGATCTGAGACGTGTCAGTGAGTTACTGTAAATGCTGTGCGGAAAACCAGCTGTGGTCTGTGATTGAGGTGCAGACGGGTGAGTTTGGAGCTGACGAGAGGATCGCGCTGACGACCGCTTCGTTACATTTTTCTCATTGAAAAACTATACAACTGGCATTTAGATGATGTCCTCCATAAAAAAAATAAGTGAAATACTGTAATAACAATTCGGTTTTAGTAATCAACCGCTTATAGTGATCAAATGTACTCTGGACCAACGTGATCACTACAAGCTGTTTCCACTAACCATATTATATTTTTTATTAAAAAATATAATGCCCCCCCACGGGCGCGCATGGTATTGACACTTCAGCATGACCACAGTAAAAGGTCACCGCTCGCCACTGATATATATATATATATATATATATATATATATATATATAACAGGATTGAGAAGATTGACTGAATGTGAAACAGCCCATGTTATGGAGTAAACATTAGAATGGCACCTTTAAGTGTGACCCCATCTATACAAGAGGAGATTCCAACTGTTTCTGTTCTTTCAGTGTTTCTATTATTGCGACTGATGAACGTGAAGTAGAGCGGCAGAATGTGAAGGTGCCACAGAGTCTGTTGTCTTTCAATGTTTATCATGAAACAGAAAATCGGCCTAAAGATATGTGTATGTGTCTTTAAGTGGACGGAGATGAATCACCCGCCACATTGCTTACGGCTGAGTGGGCCTCGTATCAACAGTCTGGGTCTGTTGTGTATGTGCAGTCACCACATGGCCCTATTAGGTTTGGATCGGCCTGAGTGTGAAATCACTCACTACTCACTCTACAGTGACTTCTCCATGTTGTAGTTCTGTCTGAATGTGTAGTGAGGATAGATACACCCTACATAGTGGACTCAAAGTTTCCCACAATTCATCTTGAAAAGTAGTGTACAACCGATGGTCACTAACAGAGCATTATATCCCATCATGCATTGCTCTGAAGGGAAAATGACAGACGGACAGTAGAGAGAGCAGAGTGATTCAGACAAATCACTGAATTCATTCAATAAAATATGCTTCTTGCCTCCACATTAACAACGACAGTGTATGCTGCTCCTTTCGTTCTAACCTTTCACAATAAAATCCCTTGACATCACTGCTTACCAGAAAACTGAAATTCACTCCCAATGTTTCGATAAAATGAAACGTAACAAAATAGGTTACGATATGTATTTATTATATTCATCCATTAAAGTCCAAAGTTTATTTTAGGGATGCAATGATATCTGATTTGTATCACTGATTGCAATAAAAAACAATCACAATAAGTTGATTGCGGTGAATATCAGGATTATTGTGAATATCGTCATGCGTCACTTTGAAAACTGTCTAGCTGGCTGTCATGGTTGAGAAGGGAAAATGGAGCATGATTTAAAAATACAGGTTGCAATTTATTTTTCTTTATACTTTATTTATGCAGCGAGACATTATGATTTATGATCATATTAGTTAAGATCATTTGATTGTTTTTCACTGAAAGGATTCCCGATTTAAAAAAACAAGATGTGTCTCATCTGTGAAGCAATACAAATATTGTTATCTCACACATTGTAAAGTGATTGAAGTATGTTTAAGTGCCATTTTACCCGAAACAGGATTCAAACCCAGGCTCCTCTCACTGTGAGGCGACAGTGCTACCACCTACACCACCGTGCAACTTGAATACATAATAATAATAATAATAATAATAATAATAATAATAATAATAATAATAATAATAATAATCCATCCATTGTCTACCGCTTATCCTGTATTCAGGGTTGCGGGGGGCTGGAGCCGATCCCAGCTGTCATTGGGCGAAGGCAGGGTTCACCCTGGACAGGTCGCCAGTCCATCGCAGGGCCATAATAATAATAATAATAATAATAGTAATAATACATAAAGGACACCATACAGTGAATAAAGAAAAGTACAAAACAAACAATTAAATACAAAACAAACAATAAGTTAAACAGTGCCATTGTGTTTCCGAGAGGGAAAGCAGTCTGAAACAGATTAAGTGTGGATTTAAATAGTGAAAGTGAAGTGATATTTCTGAGTTGTAATGTTGTTGTAATGAGTTCCAGAGCGGCTGAAAGCTCTGCTCCCCATGGTGATGAGACGGGTGGAGGGCACAGTCAAGTGGATAGTGGAGGGAAATATATGTGTTATATATAATATGCAAATACTGTAAACAAAGGTAACTTCAACAATGAACTATTAAAAGGCTGAGCAGAGAGCAGAATACTGTTGTTCCACTGCAATCATCATCAGAGGAAGTGTAACTCATAGCCACATAAACAGCCTGCAGGTTGCAGTGAGATCAGCCTATTGTTGTGTTTGAGGACAAAGGATACAGCGTGTATACATTAATCCCTGATTTATGGCTCATCCTGTCATAAATAATGTTTACATTTGTATTATGAACACCATAGAGCCAAATCACAAAGCCCACAGCTGTTAGTTCTGAGCACAACAAGTACAGCGTGTGTGTTGAAACCAGGCGGCAACCTCCACTTCTGAAAAGTGAAGCCATGCTGAAATGCCTTAAACTGTCGTTCTCTCTACTGCCATCAAGGGGCGACTCCTCTCTAATTGTATGGAAGTGTATGAGAAAATGGTCCTACTTCTCTCGATGTATTGCCTCAGTAAACATTGTATACATGAGTTCATAGTCTCATTCTCTAGTTTCAAGTCTTCTTAAATCCAGCATTTAGTCCATTATAGTCCATTTGGAGTCAAACAGACCATAAAGCAGGGGATGCTCTTCTGAGCTATGACTTGCTTCCCCGTATTGTCAGGGATACCGGGGGCGGCGAAACAGATAGATTGTGAAACACAGATAATGCCCCTCCTCCCTCTCCTGTCAATCACATGTCCTTCTTGGTGGAGAAGCCCTGACTCACAGGGTTTAGCTGCTTTGTTTTTACAGAGTCACAAAGCGATGGGGGAGGGGCTCTGTGTATTGATCTGTGAGGGGCTGAGCTTCGTTGTCAAGGCACATAGAAGAGCTTATTTCACGAACTAAGCCAGGCTTATTTTGATTAGTCTGACTCATGTTCGGTTCATTCAGTCCCATGACACATATTCACATAGTACAAGCTCAGTTAACATGGCAACCTATATGGTGGGGAAACTAACCTGGTCCGGGGCAGGGAAAGTGTGTGTGTGTGTGTGTGTGTGTGTGTGTGTGTGTGTGTATATATATATATATATATATATAGCAGTTAAGTTGACAGCAGAAGGAGGTGGGTGTCAGTAGGAAACTGAAAAGAGGCATGTGGGGGGGGGGGGGGGGGGGGGGGTGATTGAGCCCCTTAAAAGCTGACCTCTTCTTAGGGAGGAAGTGGACCTGGAAGTTTACCTGGCTGGGGTCCCAGGGGAAACCACTAGTGGAGAATACAACCTGACTCCACCTCCCCTCCACCGTTTCCCTGCCAGCAGTCTGGCATTGTTGGCATTATTCAGGCTTCAACCCTCTCAGCCTGTCTGTCTGCCTTCCTGTCTGTCTGCCTGTCTGTCTGTGGATAGTGTCACACCCGTTTAAAATGCAGTCATCATAGTTTCAGTTTACTTCAGGATGATGTTACGTGAGACATCAGAACTGAACTATGTAAAGTTCTATAGTATTCATTGTCATTTCAGTTTGACTTCTGTGAGGATATTAAGTGGATTACAAACCGAAGCCCCCAGATCTCAGTTGTGGATAGGATGATATACAATATATTGCCAAAAGTATTCACTCACCCATCCGAATAATATAAATCAGGTGTCCGATCACTTCCATGGCCACAGGTGTATAAAAGCAGCACCTCGGCATGCAGACTGTTTCTACAAACGTGATGGGATGCCACCTGTGCAACAAGTCCAGTTGTGAAATGTCCTCACTCCTAAATATTCCAGAGACAACTGTCAGTGGGATTAGAACAAAGTGGAAGCGATTAGGAACGACAGCAACTCAGCCAAGAAGTGTTAGACCACGTAAAATGACGGAGCGGGGTCAGCGGATGCTGAGGCACAGTGTGCAGAGGTCACCAACTTTCTACAGTTAATTACTACAGACCTCCAAACTTCATGTGGCCTCCAGATTAGCACAAGAACAGCGTAGAGAGCTTCATGGAATGGGTTTCCATGGTGATCAGCTGCATCCAAGCCATACATCGGCAAGTGCAATGCAAAGCGTCGGATGCAGTGGTGTAAAGCACGCCGCCACTGGACTCTAAAGCAGTGGAGACGTTCTCTGGAGGGACCAATCACGCTTCTCCATCTGACAATCTGATGGACGAGTCTGGGTTTGGCGGTTGCCAGGACAACGGTACTTGTCTGACTGCATTGTGCCACGTGTAAAGTTTGGTGGAGGGGGATTATGGTGTGGGTTGTTCTTCATGAGCTGGGCTTGGCCCCTTAGTTCCAGTGAAAGGAACTCTGAATGCTTCAGCGTACCAAGAGATGTTGGACAATTCCATGCTCCCAACTTTGTGGAACAGTTTGGGGATGACCCCTTCCTGTTCCAACATGACTATGCACCAGTGCACAAAGCAAGGTCCATAAAGACATGGAGGAGAGAGTTTGGTGTGGATGAACTTGACTGGCCTGCACAGAGTCCTGACCTCAACCCGATAGAACACCTTTGGGATGAATCAGAGTGGAGACTGAGAGCCAGGCCTTCCCTCATCATTGTGTGACCTCACAAATACACTTCTGGAAGAATGGTCAAAAAGTCCCATAAACACACTTCTAAACCTTGTGGAAAGCCTTCCAGAAGAGTTGAAGCTGTTATAGCTGCAAAGGGTGGACCGACGTCATATTAAACTCTATGGATTAAGAATGGGATGTCACTTAAGCTCATATGCGAGTCAAGGCAGGTGAGCAAATACTTTTGGCAGCATATTGTATATCGCACATTGTTTATCACAATAAAAAGTTGATTGTGGGCCATTTTTATTATCAGGATAATCGTAAATATCGTCACCCTAAAACAGCACGATGGGCTACAAGCTGGTCCAAACTCAAAACCATAGAGCAAACGTTCCATGAAAAGCTGATCCGAGGTGTTGCCACAGATGTTGTTACAGATGGGATGGACTGAAGCTTGTCCATAGCACTTTTATTCTAAAACTCTTTCGTGGGCAGCAGAACCGGCTCCGCTGTCAGCCTTTTCATGGTAATACCAGAGAGCTTAGCTGTGCTCGTAGCTGTGAGATGTAAATAGTCCGCTGGTGAGGACACGAGGGCAGCACGTAGATGGAGCCGTGCCAAACAACATGACTTTCTTTTATCACCCGAAGGTACAAAACCCACTGCTAGGTGTTGGTGCAACTCAGCCGCTGGTCGTGTACAAAGTTATGAGAAATTAAATAAAATGATTAAAAGCCAATAAGAAATAACCACCAGCGCTAAGGGGTGGACTCGGAGTGAACCTAAAGCAAATGTTTAGTAATTATCTTTGGATTTCATGACTATGTTGTCTCACAATAGTCTCATCTAATTTCAGAAGGTGAAGTGTTCACTGGCAGTGAAGTTAGCAATGGATGCATTCAAATTCAGAGAAAAATTATTCATTTAGATCGTCAAAAATCAGTGAGATTGTAACTAATTTATAAATTCTGAGATAAACTCATAATGGTTTCGATTAAAATAGCGAATTAAAGATCGAAAATTTGAAGAAAAAAAAGTAAAAATTTAGATTAAATTAATAAATTAATGAGATTGTCACTGTTATTTTACATTTATGTATTATAAAAAACATGAATTTAGATCAATGTCAAATTAACAAGATTGTAACTGTAATCACAGATTCATACATTTGTGAGAGAAAAAAAGATTAGATAAAAGATTAGCGCACAACCATAGTGACACCAGTTGCCATGACAACGTTGGCGGACATGTTCAGATGATGAAAATGATGGCACATTGGCCCCGGTGGACGAACGGATGAGACACGTAGCCAACAGCAAAATGCGGGTTCGGCCAGAATGAAACCTCTAAACTCCTGAGCCACCAGGACTCAAGACGAGACCCAGACCTAATAGAACTTCAGTAAAAGTATGGTATGCGTCTGAATCTGAGCTCATTAAGATGAAACTGCAGCTGACTTGATTCATTTTAAATGCTGCTTAAATATTCTGTTTGCGGAAGATACGGTTGCAGCTTAAAAAGAAACCCTGCAATGTCCTTGAATACAAGAGGCTTCCTCTAATCTGGGCAGCTGACAGGGTGGTGGGGGAGGGGGGGGGGGGGGGTCGCAAAGCCGGTTATTTAAGGCGTCCCCCAAGTTCACCTTGACATCTGTGCTGACAGGAAGAGAGCATGGCAGATCCCCTTTCTTCGTCCGTGATAAGTTCACGTCGCAGCTGCCAGTGTGGCAATAGAGGGAGGAATGTGGCCGCTAGAGGGAAAAGACAGGATCCCCACAGTTATACAGACAAACAGGGAGGAGGAGGGGGACGAGGAGGCCTGGACTGTCTAGCGATGATGGGTATCTCACGTAAAGTGCCAGCTATCAAACAAATGCAGCAAAAGTCAAGTCAGTTCATATAAAGCTAAACAAATAGTTGACCCAAAGTGCTTTGTACGAGAGTAGGATGCACCACTACAGGTGCACATCATTCATACAAGGTGCATAAAAGGCAACAAAACACAATGTAAAAATACAATAAAACGATGAAAGAAAGGAAAAAATTAAGTACAAAGTATGAGAAATGAAATAAAATAGATTCAAATCAAATAAGAAATAAGTGACCAGCACTTAGTGGTGGACTTGGAGTGAACATAAAGCAAGTGTTTAGTAATTATCTTTGGATTTCATGACTATCATCATTCTATAGCACTGCATTGTTTTGCCGATGATGTACAAATCTATCTACCCCTAAAGATAAATGGGCGAGCCTCTGTTCAGGCTCTACTAGACTGCCTCAAAGATATCCAAACTTGGATGGAAGTTAATTTTCTGTCTTCGAACAAAAACAAAACTGAAATCATTTTATTCGGGCAACAAAATCTCCTTGATGGATGTGACAGCGCCATTGGCTCCCTTAAGTTTTACTGTCATCCTTTTGCAAGGAATGGTTTCATTTTAGAGAATGAATTTAGGTTTGACAAACAGATATCCTCCATAGCCAAGACAAGCTTTTTCCAACTAAGGCTGTTGGCAAAAGCAAAATTCTATCTCCCAAGAAATATATTTGAGAGATTAATTCACACCTTTATTACATCTCGCGTCAGGGCATGTGGTTTTTTTTAAAAATAAATAAAACATTTTTATTTGCACTAAACAACAAATATAATTAACATCTCAAATAAGCAGATTGTGCAGGTGAGATCAGAAAACCCGGTGGGGTTTATAAAATGAATCTCACCTTCTTAAAAATAATAATCCACGTCAACTCATAAATAATAATGATAGAAATAATAACCATAATAACAACAACAATAATAATAATAATAATAATAATAACAAAAATAATGATAAAACAATAACAATGATAATGAATCCACAAAATAACCAGTAGCCCTAAAGTAATTTAGAGCATTAAATCAATATACAAATAAGATAAAATAAAAAAATGTGTGTATGTGTATGAAAACATGTGAACTTAAGCATAAGTACAGTAAATCAAGGCAGGTTCATCAAGAATGACCTAAGCTTATGTTTGAATTGATTTATAGAGGTAGACTGGGTTATAAATATGAATATATCTGTTCCATAGTTCTGCCCCTCTGTATCTTATAGAAAATCGACAGAGTTCAGTACGGAACTTGGGGAGGTGTAACCAATTAGCCTGTCTTGTATTGAGTTTGTGTATGTCACTGTTTAACTTAAAAAATGCTTTACAGGGCAAAGAAAACTGTTGAGGCTGAAATATATTTTTGAAAATAAATACACAAATTAGATATTTGTTTAAGTTAAAAACTGATAAGATATTCAGTTGTTTGAACAAGGGGGCTGAGTGAGCAGACCAGTCACTGTATGTAGCAATTCTGCAGAATCGTTTTTGTAATATATAAAGTTTATGGAGATAGGTAGGGTATATAGCTCCCCAGATTATGTTACAATATGTTAGATATGGATAGATTAAACTATAATATAGAGTTAGGAGACATTTTTGATGAACCAAAGTTCGAAATTTACAAATGATTCCAATAGATTTCGATATTTTATTACAGACAAAGTGAATATGACTCTTCCAACTTAAATGTTCATCAATAAAAACTCCAAGGAAGTTTGTTGAAGAAACCTGAGTAATTGGATTATTTCCTATGGACAGACAAGTGTTAGGAATACAGTATTTCTTATTTTTTGAAGTAAATATAAAAAATTTGATTTTTTTAACATTGAGAGATAATTTATTTAATTTAAACCATTTGGAAATATTATCAAGATCATTATTAGCTTTGTCCATAAGTACAGATAAATCAGTATGTGAGAGAAATAAATTAGTATCGTCAGCAAAAATCAAAGGAAACATAAAAGATAACGCTGCTGCCAAGTCATTGATATAAATAAGAAATAATAGTGGTCCTAAAATAGATCCCTGTGGGACACCGCAGGTTAAATTAACTCGCTCTGATACAAAGCCATTAATGGAAACAAACTGTTGTTGATTATAAACATAATTATAAAACCATATAAGAGTTGTTCCAGAAAAACCATAATGTGACAACTTTTGGAGTAGAATGTCATAATTAACAGTATCAAAGGCTTTGGATAAGTCAAGAAAAATCCCCAAACTGTATTCATTATTGTCAATTGCTGTATGAATTCTATCAACCAGTTCAAGCATAGCCATATCAGTAGAATACTTTTTCCTAAACCCGTATTGATGTTCATAAAGAATATTGCACTCCTGGAGATGTTCCATCATTCTGTTATAAACCAATTTCTCTAAGATCTTCGAGAAACATTGAAGGACAGAAATTGGGCGATAAAAGACTATGGTCTCCAGATTTGTACACAGGGACACAATCTTGAGGTGGTTAGGAATTATTCCTGTTTCATGGGATTTAGCAAAGATATAAGTCAATGGCTTGATAATGGCAGAACTAGTTTTAATAATTAGGCTGGACCTGATCTCATCATGACCCGCAGCTGAATCTTTCAAACTGATAATTATGTCCACAATTTCTTTCTCAGTAGGAGGTTTAAAGTTCAGAGTAGAAGGATAGCAACCTTTCAGGAACTCTGATGGAGACCCGGTAATATGATTAATCCTCTGAGATAGAACTGTGCCAATATTTCCAAAATAATTATTAAAAGCACATGCAATATCAGAGGGGTTAGAGTATTTGGTTTGACCAGTGTTTGAAGGTAGATGGGTGCCGTTCTATTGATGGCCTTGAAGGCCAGTGCCATCGTCTTGAATTGGATGCGTGCTGCAACAGGGAGCCAGTGGAGGAGGAGAGGGATATGGGGTAGTTAATCCGACCTACTCTTATTTGAAGTCTTATAGATCTATTTTGAACATTTCAGTCGGTCTTGCCTCCTGGTCGAAGAGAAAGTCGACCTGAAGAGGTGATTACAGACAGTAGGTGAGGAAAGAAAACACCATCTGGTCTCCTCATAATAATACTGTAGTGAGTGTTCAGCCACCTGATCCCCCCCCCCCCCCCCCCCCTTGTTAGCATCTTGATTGGAAAGAGTTCACAGCCAAGTCAGAGACAAATTACTTTACGAGACATTTGGCCTCTTGCAAATGCAAATTGGGATGTTGTGTGTGCGTGCGTGTGTGTGTGTGCGTGTCTTCAGGTTTAAGTCTACCTCTGTGTACACGAGGAGGATACATAACAAATCTTTCATTTCAAATCCGAATAAAATCAAATTCATATCTTTGTGTTGTGCGCGGTGCACCCTAAGGAGAGTGACCCCCCCCCCCCCCCCCCCCCCCCCCTCAAAGAGCACGGCCACTAAAGACACTTGTGAATGAGACGTTTGTCCGAAGGCTGCTGTGTATCTGGTTTCATGTTGGCTCATTCACTGCATGTTTGTGTGAATGGGATTGAGGAAATGCGCAGTCATTCAGCCAGAGCTGACCACAAACGAGCGGCCATTTCTGCTGCTCCAAATAAAAGCATGCTAGTGAATACAACAAGGTGAAATTAGATGTAACTGAATCCCGACTTTTTTGGTTTTCAGCTAAAAAAAGTGGCTTGCGGGTTTAGTTAATCTTTAAGAGGATTGATTACAGACCCTGAGGTGTCCCATCCAATTTAAATAATTTGCTAGGTCCACCACAAACTCTTATTTTGTAGCCACAGTGCTGCTTGGCCTCACGACACCCTGGATAAATGATTCCAATTCCCCATAATTGGTGAAAGGAGAGCACTGGTGTCAGTACTCTGTGTTGGCAGATGCCACCAGTTCGATCGGTGCACCCCTAAATTGTTGACTATTCCTCCTGTCAGCTTATTTTTTGTGGCATAGTTTGCTAGAAGTACTTACCTGAAAGGAGAACCCACATTTTCAGCAGATCAAAGTTTGTCCCCACACAACTGAACTGCTTTGTTTCAAGGGAAACACATTTAGTCGTGGATTATGTCCGCTCTTGATGTATAATGAATTAGTTCCAAAGAAGTCTGTGGAAGTCCAGGTAGGGAGGAGGTCTGGGTGGTGGTGGGTCAACAAACACCGGACTTTCACCAGGAGACCGAGGTTAGTGTCCTGTTAGAAACAAGTTGTTTTTTTGTTTCAATTTAATAATAATTTGAATCCAAACCATGATGATTTTATTAAACTTAACTACGTATTTTGTAGCGTGTCTGGTTTTGTTCGTTAACCTCGTGTTTCCAAACTGACCCTTCTTCCAGTTTGGCACCAGTCACATGATAGAAGCACCACCTACTGTGACCTCTCTCTGGTCACACATGGTCTTCATCAGACATTGACATGAGTCTGGTGAGCGTTCGGTTTAACCGACCCAGAAGAGTGCGTCCCCTCCAGTGATGTTCAGGGCTGCAGCCCACGTGTGAAAGGCCCTTTTGTACCGGCCGCCGCTGCCGTCGCGATAGTGTGATATTCACACAGGGGCTAATTAACACTGAAGAAAGCCTGAAACGTGTGAACGTGAGCAACGTGTGAACGTGAGCAACGTGTCAGCGACGTGTGATCAACAAACACATTTTGTTTTGGAGCCGTTGCCTTTCTACTCTCCGGCTGCAGATTAGTTCTAATGGACTCGTGGTAATATGTGAACAATTAAACGTCAGATCCAGCGGCTAGAAGTGAGACCTGAAGCTCTTTAGTCGGGACCTTCAGGACCATCTGGAAAACAAGTCGGCTGTCCATGAGAATAACCTTTGACTTTGAAAGTGAAGCTGAGGAGCATGTGTAAGTGCTCTTCATCCAATGCAAACAAAGGTTTTTTTTTACTCTGCTCCACTGAGCAGCCAACATTTCCACCAGTGCACCAACTAGAAAGGGTTGGACCGGTCCACGTGTTGGGAATTATTACAGATGGACATAAACATCCAGATAAATCCTCTTCTTCTTAAAGGATCATTCTGATTATTGCTTTGCTTTTGTACTTCTCGCCATCATTCCTGCCTGTAATAGTGTCGTATAGATGATCTCAGACAATCAGACTGTAAACATCCTCCATGTCAGTCAAACAGTTATCATCACTGTTTATTATTATCAGTATACAGACCCACATCCTGCAGCTGTTCACTTTTGTTTTTCCCTACAAACACCGTGCTTTAGATGATCTTACGGTTTTAGGACTTTATCTTCTCGCTCAGCACTAAAACAATTTTCATGGTGGACACATGAATTCCACCTGGCAAATCAACATCTAGAGCTTGTGATGTAGTATTAAATATTGAGAAAGGTGGTAATTATGGTAGGGGTGGGGGGATGGTCCACCAACACAGCACTTTTAACCACTAGACTGGTGTTGGACACTGCATGTCCAAAAGTCGAATCGCTA
This sequence comes from Eutrigla gurnardus, assembly GCF_963514095.1. Taxonomy (NCBI): domain Eukaryota; kingdom Metazoa; phylum Chordata; class Actinopteri; order Perciformes; family Triglidae; genus Eutrigla; species Eutrigla gurnardus. The sequence continues at coordinate 26,964,339 of NC_139925.1, forward strand.
ACTAAGAGGTTTTGTTACATAAAGTAACGTAATGTCACTGACAAAATCACAATCCCAGAATGCAACTTGACTACTAAGTTTTTGTCCGGGTGTGTTATGCTAGCATCAGCAATGTAGCCTCTGGCCTGCAACAGAGCTGAGCTGCAGAAGTCCGCTAACATCACATTTCCTAGAGTGTTTGTGATTGGCCTCTAGTAGGACAAGACAAAAAATCGGGGTAAACCCACGTTGGTAGTTTATTTGGAAAAGACACTATACATTTAACGAGCTGAATACTCACTCAATTTGAAACTAATTTGTGATATGTTGTAAGAGCAAAAATAATAATAAACCAATTAATTTCCCTCAAAACCTAATTCACAATATAGTTTCGGTGCATGGTTGTCAGTACTGTGGATTTGGATACATCCATCGCCACCGACCTCCCTCCTGAGGAGATTGTATCGCTTTCCATACTACGTCACCGCACTTCCTCCTTGACTCCCTCCATACCTACGGTCACGTAGAGAACAGACGGCTTCAGTATCTGGAGGGAGTCCCCTGGATTTAACTACTTGACTTCATGTCAGACTGCATGTGATATTTTTAGACTTTCTATGGATTTTTAGGATTGTTTAAATATGTTATGAGTGTGTGAGTGTGTGTTTCTTTCAAGCGCCCCTAATTACAACTGAACTTTGAAGGTGATACATGACCTTTTGCAAATGAGCTACTGCACATTTGAACTACCATTCCCATTGCCCTCCTGCAGCCAGCTGAACGAAAGAAAAAAAAAACACTCCTGAAAACTGCGCCTGAAACGTGCTGTTGTTGGCCTGCAGCCCAGCTCAGTTAACATAAGAGCGCGTGCTCCCTGTGGGTTAGCGAAATCACTCCGATACCCACAGGATGTCTGGATGCCAAACTGAGACTGTGTGTGTGTGTGTGTGTGTGTGTGTGTGTGTGTGCAACTCATTCTCCTGACAACTTACAGTATATCCATTTTGGCTCAGTGTTTCCTGTAAACATCCATTATTGAATAAATGTATCTTAATGAGTAACGGTATAATAACAGAGGGTTTCTGTAGAACAAGGCGTCGGTCACTCAGCACTGGCTGGTCATTACATAAATCAGCCTTCCACAACAAAGTGATTGTCAACAATGATCATTAAAATTAAATTGTGCTGCAATTCATTTATAGAGGTGAAGTCCCGCCCCTTCCTGTGTCCTCAATGGGACCAGTTGTCCAGTGTGTCAATGGAGAGAGACAAATACTGTTTGAATCCTGAATCGTGACATGAATTACACATATGTTTGTCAATATAAAAGATCATTATAGAGCGACGGGACACAACGTCGGGATGGTTGAAAAGAGCTCACAACATTCTCTAACTCTGTGATGCTAAAAGTTCCAGCTGATTGACGGATGGAGGTCATGATATCAGTTGATTGAAGCACATCATATTTTGTTTTCTAGGGGGAAAATATTGGAATTTGATATAAATATAAAGAAATAGATTTGTTAGCACGTTAATTGTTAAATATGTGAACAATATACAATCAGACTTCTTTTTGCAAATAGAGGAGTCGCCCCCTGATGGCCAGCAGAGAGAATGCAAATTTAAGGTTCTTCAGATGTGGCTTCACTTTTCAGTGGTTGTTACGTGTAAGGGACTGGACCAGTGGATCTGGTTCACCATCTCATTGGACTGAAACCTTGGATAATATAATGTCCACCTGTAATAGAGGTCATGTGATTCCGGAGTGGTGACGCTGATGGATCTTTTTCACAAGATGTTTCTCCTTCTGACACATCTTGTCATCCACTGACGTGATTCTCTAACCCGAGGCCTGAGTGGAACAACGTTGTTTGAATTTTGGAGTTTGCTGAGGATGGATTTCTCTGATTTGACTCCTGTGGTTGCTGGAGAAGCACTCCACATATTTGGCTTCTGGAAGAGAGTTGAGGAATGTTGAAAGCTGAAACCTCCAACCTGAATGACAGGAAGAGGAGTTGTTGCCAAACATGGCTCCGATGTTCAGCTTCCTTCTGTCTCAGCACAACTATTACACTCTGAAAGAGGACTTTCCTTCTTATATGCGCCATTCATGTGGCCTCACCTTCCATTGTGTCCTTGAATGCAACATCAAATGCATTCAGAGCAGCGCCAAGACAACAAGTAAATTAGGCTATTTTAAAATTAAGATTTCATGTCCATGAATGTGTAAAAAAATCCCATTCAAGGTCAAGATATTAGTCTTTTGGGACATATAACTTTATGTTCTGGTTTCTGGAGCTTTAACTGTGTTTGATTGCCTTCATCAGAGAATGAATTAATTACTTTTAGTGTGAGGAGGCAGGCTTTACTGTGAACCACGTCCTTCCTGTTTTGATGGCGGTACAGACGGACAATGAAAGGTCAATATTAGTGGTTTTGAATTTTTCCATTCTTTCCCCACTAAGTCTTTACTGATGATTGTTTATCAAAAATGCCATTGTGTAAATATTGTGTGAAAGCATCAAAAGGTCAACCCTAAAGTAGCATCTCAACATCTATATGGAGGTATTTCGTCAAACATATTGTGCCGTTGGCTTTTCTCCATACGCCCCGTGTGGAAGGGTCCGATATGAACAGGATTCTGACAGGAATGATGCTGGACTCCACATGCCCAACTTACATACGCCATCATGACCATGAGACCATTCTGCCTGATACACCGAGCCTAACATCATCTTATCGGACATTATTATCATGTCAACATTATCCTGACAAAAAGAATTACAATTCATGACATTATCCCAAAAATCATCAGAATATGCTAAAACATACTGGATGCTTTATATTTTGTTAAGAAACATATATTTGTATTGCATCATATGGCAAATCTTTTCTCAGTAAACATCCTTTTTAGTGGAAAAAAAATCAAATAATCTTAAATGAGATGATCATAATCATCACTGTATTGTTCAGACTTTATTCTTCATTCTACCATGACCGTGAGCTTAACGGCTTCAAGTCACTCATCATGATATTTACAATCATCCTGATGATGAAAACCACAATCAACTTATTTCCAGTGTTTTTGACGCGACCCGTGATAAACTCCTTAACCCTCCCCAGTATAGAGTATCACAACTCTAAGTGAAAGCTGAAAGTTTGTATGTCAGAGAAGTTGAGTGTCTAATATTTCAAAGGCTAAATCAACGGACAGATCAGTTGTCGTGAATAAAACCGTGCTGCTCTGCTGCCTTTTAAGCAGTGAGGACTTTTCCAGATGCTCACAGTATGAGAAGCTTCACCCGCCCATTCTTTACTTTTCTGTGTCAGACATGCGGCTCTGATTTGTCCGATCAGCCTTGAGGCTCGGCTTATTCCATTTCCCCTCACGCTCAATGGACTTTTCATATGAGGCCGTAAGCCGCGGGGCTTGTGGGGCCACTTTATCCACACGGAGACGTCCAAGTACGACTCTGGCCCTTTGAGATGCTCCATCAGCTCCACTTTAATATCTGTTTTCTCCAAATACCGACACACTTAGCAGCAGATAATATAGAATATATAATAACTGGTAGAGTTGCTGAGCAAGAACTACACATTTTGGGGTAAATATACACTTCAATCTTTTTTTTGCTGAATCTTACGTCATCATAATAAGAAAAATAAAATAATTAATCATTCCCCTCAAAAGCATTGTCATACTTAAACCACTGCTAGTATCGGACCGTTTTGAACAGCAGGGAATCCCAATAATTCTATCATAACGTATGCAACACTATGTGCTTGAATCTCATTGAGTCTTGGGGCCCTAGTTTCGTAGACCAGGCGCAGTCAGCTTTCAGCGCACCTGCGCCGCGCCGACGGGGTGTTTCCGCCTGGACTTTGCAAGTTTCGTGCACCGCGCAGGCTCGCGCAGGTACACCTCCCGTCTCGCCCACCGGCGCAAGTGGGAAAGAGGGAGGAGAAGAAGGCGTGAGTGGGAGACGAGGAGGAGACGAGGAGGAGACGAGGCGTGGACTGGGATTAATACAGCCGATTCAGATCTTCACCAATCAAATGAGCTCCTCTCCTCTCCTTTAATGCGTTAGGGGAGGTTCAGTGCAAGTTCCGTCACTTGACAACCCGATGACAGAAGCAGCACCGCCGCTCCCACCACGCGCATCACGCGCTGTGCGTGCATATAATAATAATAACAATGCCCATATTATAAAAAACAGGAGAGAGAGAGGGAGATGTTTTGGTCTGAGAGGCTGAGTTTCCGTTACGCGTGCCATCCGCCTTTGATCTGACGTCAGATGTGACGGGACAATCTATATAGATATAAATTCACGTGTTGATTCAATGAGTTGCATTAAATAGTGTTTGTTGTGATTATTTATTGCATTTAAATGTGCCTGGAACTGTGGAAACCTGCCTGTGAGGTCTCGGTGACGTGTACGCACTGCGCGCCGTCAGCCAAACTTCCGATCCGCCAGCTGTGATTCGCCTTGAATGAATGGACTTTATTTGCGCCTTGCGCCGAAAGTAGACCAGGTTGGAGCTGGCGAGCTTTCAGCGCAGTCTCGGCGATGCTTTTTGCCACGAAACTTCCGCTACGCCAAGCTGAATCTGTGACGCCTCCCCCTGCTGCGCCGCCACACCCATCTTGGCGCAGGCGATCCACCAAACTGACAAACTGACGAAACTTGCATTGCGCCGGCTCCGCCACCCTCCGCCACGAAACTAGGGCCCTTGATGTCCTGGGTTTCAAGTATGATCTCCCATAAGCCCCTCTTCCTACCCACCAGGACCCCTCCCCCACCAGCCCTCTATCTCCTAGTGCCCTGTCTTTTCTGGGCCCCCCTGAGGACCCAGGGTCTTTTCAGAGCGTCAGCTATTGATGGAAGGTTGGAGGTGAGAATCAGAAGAAGTGAAGGGGGATCCATTACGAGCTCCAGAGACTCTGTAAGGGGTCATTCTGACCTCTGACTCCCAACCACCTTCCCACCCACTCTGGTCCTTAAACTGCATGTGATAATCTTGGAACGCACACACACACACACACACACACACACATATATATATATAAACATACCGGTATATAATATACCTGAACCACTTTCAGTGAGGTCCGTTTCATGTGAGAGCGGCTCTGAAGGACACAATAAAGACTTTAATGTTATGTTTAATTCATCGAGCAGGGCAGAGTGCAGTGTGGAGATGAAGGTCATTTTAATTCTAATCCATCTATTTTATTTTATGTGAAGAATGATAACAAAATTCTCAAACTGATCATTGGAGTGGAGCGGCCTTCGCTCTCAACACTCAACACTTCCTGTGTGTGTGTTTCAAAATGAAAGCCCTGATGTCCTAGCCCAGTAGCTTTCCTTTAAATCTAAAATGAAAAATTCTGGCGATTTACAGGACATCCTCCATTCACATAATCTTCTCCTGAAACCTGTCACGGAAGAGTCACAGTATACAAAGCTTTTACTTTGAAATATTGTGTTGCAGAGCCTTGCACTGCTCTGAAAATGAGCAGAACACTGGCTTTTAATTGTGGGTTATCACTATCATTATTATTTACAGATGATTCTGAACCTTTATCTGCCTGAAATAAATATCAGAGACATTTATAACGAAACTAAATGAAACTTTTGAGCCATTATGAATGCTGGGTTTACCATATAAGGTCACACAACGACATTACCCTCAATCCCCAACCGCAGTTATCCCTTCTTTATTTCTTCTTCCTCAAGATATTATTCAACAGAAATATTATAAATACATTATTTGTGGCTTCACAACTTTCCTTGCTGGAAACAAAAACAAAGTGCTGGCTTATTCATTGTATCTCTTAATCACTCTTATCTCTCCGCCGCTGCCGAAGAGAGGAAGGAAAAGCACTTGGACGTCGTTCACACTGTGACTTTATGATGCTGTGAAAACAAACAGAGATGATTAACGGCCGCGGGACTCTTCCTCCTCAAGGTACACTGCTGTTCTTGGAAAGAATAATCATGCAAATGCAACCCAGAATCACCCCATCGGTGTCCCAGTCACTTCTCTCATGCCATCCTTCCGGAGGGATCTGTGTTGTCCTGTGAATTTGGACGTGGACCCGAAGTGCGTTCCTCTCAGTAGCCCAAGAATGTGGCGGCGCCGCTCCCACCTACGAGCTTCTTGTTGTCTTGTAAAGACGTTAGTGCTTCAGGTCTCTGAGGCCGCCTGAAGAATGCAACAGGAGCTCTATGTCTTTACCAGAGAGGGACGGAGCTGGAAAACCTGGAGCGGTGGAGCGGACCAAGACGGGACCAGAAGGGATGAAACTAGGATTGCGTGCGAGAGATTGGATCCAGACGGGGAGTTCTTACACGGCGAATAATCTGATCAATCCATCATTCAAAGTGGCTGGAAAAGCCCCGTCTGGTGTGGTCCTCCACACGCACCAGTTCATCCATCTATCCCGCTCGTCTCCCGTCTCCCGTCTGATAGGCTGAGAATGCTGGTTCTGGGAACACAAGGCTGCAGGCAGATTAAGCTTTTCTCCAGAAAAACCTCTCCAAAAACTTCAATGCACACTTATCAGTCAGTCACCGTAAAAAGCAAAGAAGCTAAAAGCTAAGAATAGTCCGTGAGCCTGACGGAGGCCTTTCCCAGAGTCCTTCCATCAAAGCCACTTCAAAAGAAGCGCAAACGCCGGCCAGGCCGGGGTCATCTTTAAAGAGGGGAGCCATGTAAACCTATCTGTGACACGCTGATGTTAATAATAACTTTCAATGAGAAGATCTTGCACCCAGGCTAAGCATGTCAATGCATGTCAGAATGGGAAGAACACACAGTATTACAAGAAATATGTTGTTTCTATCATAACAACGATAATTCACGCTTGTGACTGACATGGCATGATAAGTAATATTTCAGGGAAGGAGTTAGCATCCATAAAGTTCATGCATTTGTGTATTTATTAACTTGTGCATACTTGAATTTGCAACTTATGATGTAATTTTGCCATCAAATGTTCATTGAGATTAATACAGTCACAACCAAATACTTGTTTGAATTTTTGCAATTGAATACAGAAACATAAAATAGAATTTGCAGAATATACAAAATGCAGAATGATGAAGTTATAAAATAAAATAACAGGGAAACCTCCAGTTCTGAAAAGTGAAGCCAAACCTCAAGTGACTGAAACTTGCATTCTCTCTGCTGACCATCAGGGGGCAACTCTGATTGTATAGAAGTCTATGAGAAAATGGTCCTCCTTCTCTCTTGATGTATTATCTCAGTAAACATTGTAAACATGAGTTTATGGTCTCAATCTCTAGTTTCAAGTCTTCTTCAATCCAGCATGATGTTCATTTAGTACATTATGGTCCATTTAGAGTCCAGCAGACCAGAAAGCAGGGGATGCTTTAGGGGGCGGGGCTTACCTGCTGATTGACAGGTCGCTACCATGGCATCGCTACCGTTGCCGGCATTATACAGATGGATCCAGATCCAATAAATTTGCTGCTCCATCAAAACACCGAACTCAAGGTTTCAAACTGTAGTCCACAAACACATGGGTGACATCACCAGGACTATGCCCATGTCTGATGTGACATGTTTGTCTTAATCATGTGACTATTGCACACACACACCTCACAATGTTGATGCTGAAACAATATAATAATAATGTTGCACTAATACCAACATTAGAACCACAACTCTACTTCCTGTGTGTGTTTTGTGTGGATACGTTGACTGAGCTGCTGCTGCTGCAGGTGGAGGGATCCGTAGTTAGCAGGCCTCTCATCTGAAGGTCAGAGGTCAAACCTGTTGCTGCCGCATGTGTGTGTGTGAAGGCAGATGATGACGACACCATGCGGCCCTCAGCTGTTAGTGAGAGAACGCCGTGTGGTAGTTTAGGACAGTTGGTTTGCTCATCAGCCGTTTGATGTCACTAACATAAACAGTGGAGGAGGAGGATGGGGGGGGGGGGGGGGGGTTGTTGTTTTAGTTGTTTCCTTGGAGAAAGTGTGTGTTGCTTTCTAGCAGCAGCGTGGTTCACATTCAGCCATCCACTCCCTAACCCTCACCTCACATCTTTAACGTTGAATTATTCATCCCTTCACTTAATTACAACAATGTATGGCTTTTACAATATTTTCTGATTTGTGGAGTTATTTAAATCAATCCCTTTGATAATATGATATGGTCATACAGTATGTGTCGCCAGTATCACTGATGCTGGTAGACGCAACTAGCTCTGGTTTGTCCTGGTTTGTCCTGGACCGTGAACATCCCATTACAGGCTCCAACGCTCACATGTAAAGACATCCTCCAGCCGTACAACCACCAGAGCCTGATATCATTATTACTGCAGTGTGTGTGTGTGTGTGTGTGTGTGTGTGGTTGGCCTTTCAAAGCAGCAAGTATGATAGTAGAATGGAGGGTGGTGGTCTGATCTGGACTCTAAGGTCACCAAGGCCCCCCTTTATAGTATTCAGTGTATAATCCCCCTGTGTGTGTGTGTGTGTGTGTGTGTGTGTGTGTGTGTGTGTGTGTGTGTGTGTGTGTGTGTGTGTGTATGTGTGAATGTGTGTGTGTGTGTGTTATTCTTATTGTTTACCTTGTGTCAACATCAGCTCAGCAGGGAGGTGATGACTGAGACTAATCCAGAGAGGTCGAGCACGAGAACACTACTGATGCTCCCTCTCCCGTGGTGCTCTACGGTGTGTGTGTATGTGTGTGTGTGTGTGTGTGTGTGTGTGTGTGTGTGTGTGTGTGTGTGATGATCTCATTTGGTAAACTGCACTGAATGTTCAACTACATTACGATACAACTCAATGTCACTATTATGGTTTGAAACGTGTATAATGAACAAAACAAAACTACAAGTTAGGTTTAGTAAAAAAAAAATCCTGATTAGGAAAAAAATAATTAAAAAATAAAGCAATAATTGACTGATGATGATTTCATTGTTGAGGTAATATGAATCATGTGACTGTCCGACAGTGCTGTCGCTGGGTAACTTGCTTGGCTGAGGTTCATACAGCGTACCTGTGTGTAGCAACAGTTTGTATCACTGTGTATGTGTATGTGTGTGTGTGTGTGTTTGGGTCGCTGTGTGTGTGTGTGTGTGTTTGGCTAGCTGGGACTTTGACGTGGAAAGTACAAGCTGCTGGACCAGAATCTGAATGTAGCGGAGGATTACCCAGATCACAGTCCCATCCCGACTCAAAGCTCAGGAGAAAGCAGTCGAGCGGTGACAGCAGCAAACACAACACCTGCTCGCTCCCCCCTCGCTGCACCGCGTATCCTACCAGCATCGACACGGTGACCTGAGTGTTACAGTTGCTGCTTCATACAAAGGAACACTCCCATGACTCACATTTTCATGACTAATCCAGTATGTGTGATTCATGACCGACAGCAGGGCTGTGCTAATAAAAACTGCTAAAAAACAGATCATTTTCCCATAGACCAGCTATATCAGGTGGTCTTGGAGAGGCCTGGGTTGGAGGTGACTCGAGGGTCTCAGCCCTCATCTTGACCTCGCCGCTTTCTTACCCTCTCTCTCCCTGAGGGAGGAGTCAGCTCCTGGTCTACTGTCCAGAGTTGGAGGGGTCTGAACCCACCTGACCCATCTAGTAACACGGAGTCCGTCTCGTTAACCTGTTTGAGTTTCATGATACAACCGGTGAGTCAGAACAGTTCTGTTCCAATATAATGCAGTCTAACATACGCTTCACTTCTATTGGCTAAATAGATGGTGACAAAGTCGATCCATCCGTTCCAACATAGTTCAGTGGTCCAGTTGGAACGACAGAGGGAAGCTCCACACGGAGAAACCCTCCCAAACTAAGCAGACACACCTTAGCAGATCACTGGCCAGATCATGGACTTCTGTGTCCCTAGCTGCTCGTTCACTAAAGGACCAGGATGCTGCCTTTAAACATAAACTCAAGAGGGCAGTCAGGGAGGAGGATCCAGGATCCCAGGCCAACATCTCCCCACATCCTGGATCACACATTCCACACTCTGTCTGTTAGATAGATAGATAGATAGATAGATAGATAGATAGATAGATAGATAGATAGATAGATAGATAGATAGATAGATCACATCAGATCAGATCAGATCAGATCAGATATGTGTTTCCTGTGTGTGTTATTTGGAGGGAACGCTTCCAGGAAATGACGCATACAAACTGACTGTCAAATCCAAGATATTTCCCGGCTTTGCATCTTTCCAAAGAAATCCTTTATCCTTTCCTTTCCTTTAACTAAAGTTATTAAGACATAAACGCTGCTGCACCTTTACCTGCTGTCAGCGAGAGCTTAGCTTGTATTCGCCGTCACGGTCGACTCTCTTGGCCTGTTCACGTGTGATGACATGGAAATCCCAGATGATGAGGCTGATGCCACTAAAGGGGGTCTGGACGAGCAGTCGGTCCCCCTGTCTCGCTCCAGCGGGCCAAAATGGACGCCACAGGTCGGCTGCCTGCAGCGCTGTGTCAGTGGTCCACCTGATCTGGACCTGGATCAGCACTGAGCCCACCTCTCGGCTTCCTTGGGTCTTTTTATCGTCACCGCAAGGTTCTTTAATAAAAGCTTTGAAGTCTGTAAACCCTGGAGGAGCAGGACCAGGGACCAGAGACCACCTCCAGGTCTTAATCACTTGTTCAGATAAGGGACGCAGACATTGACAGGAGGTTTTTACATTAACCTGTTTGGGCTGAACCCCCGAAAACTTGAACTGAATATTGTTAACAGGAAACATTTACAGAATGATGAAATACGCCGTCACGGAGCAGCCTGGTCTCCTAAAAACCCAACACAACTAAACTGGTCTGGGTGGTGGAATAGTACAAAACCTGGACTTTCACCAGGAGACTGATTTGCCTCATTAGAACCATGTAGCTTGGTTTTCTTTTCAAGTGTTTCACACTGAGACCACTTGGTCTAGAAAAGAAAATGTTTTCCTGGGAACGTAACTGACAGTGAAGTCGATTGAAAAGATCTAGGATGTCTTCTGTAGGAAGAGTTGTATTTACAACAGTGTTCCCCTGGATGAAAGTCCTGTGTTTGTTTGACCTATCGAACTTCCCTCAGCCTGGACTGTTGTTGCGTTCTTGTCTAAATCTCACATTGAAGTTTTGTATATGTTTTTTTTTGTTTTGTTGGTTTAACACGTTTTAAACTGTTTACAACGCAGATGGTTTGATCCAGAAGAAAATTTCTGCATATGAATGCGTTATGTTTTGGGTCAATATGTTGGTATTAGACGTGTTCTCTTATCGTTGGTAGTCCGAGTCGAGCAGTATGATGATTTATCTTTCTGCTTTAGAATTAGCTCCTAAACTAGCACCTTGTGAAACAATGTGATCTCTGAGAACTCACGTCTCTCATCGGACTGTAAATAAAGAGCTGCACATGGACCAACCCTCATCGGCAGACCGACAGCCGATTGGTGCAGAGGTTTTATGTTAGTAAACAGCAATGACATATATTGTGGGTGGAGCCAAACTGGTGTATTTTTCATTTCAGCTCAACTTACAAAATCTCAAGCAGTGTTTCTACGATATAGAATGTAACATTTCATCAACATGTCGGTCAAACTGATCATTAGTGGTGTCTTGGAAAGATCACAAACGTCAATGTTAATACCGATAACAAAGCGTGGAACTAAATCTGAACTCAAACAGCTATTAAATTAAAGGGTTGTATCAACACATCAGACATTGTAGTCGTCGTTGGACAGGAAGAGGAGTCCCGTAACATGAGACATTTTAAAATGAATCCCCTCAAGTTGATTCCCAGCTGCAGCTTGGTTTGGGTTTAGAACCTGGGTGGCATGTAGAGGTGTGTGTTCGGCTGGAGATCTGATAGGCAGATGTGTAGGAAATCCCATGTAGACCAGACCTGAGTGTGTGTGGATGGGCAGACGACATCTGGAAACAGAGGACCGATGTTCATGTGACGGAGACATAAATGTAGAAGAAGAAGAAGAAGAAGAAGAAGAAGAAGAAGAAGAAGAAGAAGAAGAAGAAGAAGAAGAAGAAGAACGGAGGTTTCAAGTTTCCAGAGCAGCAGAGAGGGAAACAGTCGAGAACTGAGGGGAGTCTGCAAAAAAAAGTGGTTATTAATGACTTCTGGTGACGTTTTCGGTTCTGAATGACATGCCTCAACAACTATTAGATCGATCACCCCGTCACTTGGTGCGTAAGTTTGCAAGCTGAGGTCATCATGTGGCATTTCATTGGTTCATTGCTTCTCGGACTTCGTGGTACGATGTTAAAATGTCATGGCATGATTATTCAGGTTATTCAGATTATTCAATTAATTACAATTCTTGATGTTCCTCAAAAATCTATTATATAGCACTTCAACAAACTAGGATTAATTATTTTGAAACACATTTTTATTGCGTCATAGATAAGAATCTGAAATAAGATGATAATAAATAATAAGAATCACCTGGTCTCCCTGCATAAACAAAGGAAATAGAAAAATGCTTTTTTGCATTTTCTCTACCATGATAGCGAGCTCGGGAGCTTTTCAAGGTCACTTGGTGACCATATTTGGACTGTGGAGGAGCGACAGGTGGATAAGCAGCACTCTTACTGGATCTGGATCCATCTGGATTCTGGTGTGAAGCTGTTAACAAAGTTAGCTTCATAATTCAAGGTCAACTTTACAACTAAGTGTTAAAGTCATCTTAGTAGCTAACTACATTGGTAGCGTGGTAACAAACTCAATGCTTCATGCTGGATTGAAGAAGACTTGAAACTAGAGATTAAGACCATAAACTCATGTTTACAATGTTTACTGAGATAATACATCAAGAGAGAAATAGAGGCATTGTCTCATAGGCTTCCATAATCAGACTTCTTTTTACAACTAAAGGGGTCATCCCCTGATGGCCAGCAGAGAGAATGCAACGTTTCAGAAGCAGAATTTGCTGCCTGCCATGTAGATGAATCAGTAGATTTCAATTTTGTAACTATTCAATGAACCGCCATGACACAGTGTTGAGCAGAAAGATAATGAGTTTAGCCAGACCTTCCTGTAGTGCTGCAGAGAGTCCTGCTATACTAGACAAGTTTCTTGTGGCCCCCATCACTTTTCCGACACTGTCAGGCCTGACTAACACATGCGTCCATGCTCCAAACTGTCTGTGGGTTCTGTTATAAGTCAGTCCCAGGTCTCACATTGGTTGTCCACATGAGGAGACTCTTGGTCTCCCGCCTCTATGTTGATACCATTAGTTCTTCTTTGGCCGGTATATAGACGGGTAGGGAAGGAGGAAGTGCAGAAGGGGTCGCTGGTGGTGAGATGAAGGAATGTGAGAACGTCCTGTCAGTCATAACTCTGCCAAACTGGAGGTAAACTGCCGTCTTTGCGGCCAGACCTGCTTTTCTCATTATGTGCTGCTCCGTACGAAACCTGATCCCATCGTATGATTGAGCTTTTCATTTTGTTTGTCTTTGCAGTGGACATGCCATCCCTCATCAGACGTTACTGTTTATTTTGATAGGAGGAGAGCGAGACAATCCTCTGAGTATTGACCTGAAGGTTTACCACAGGAATTACAATGTCCCCCTGTGTGGCTCGGATCCTCATCTACTAACTGCCTGATGGTGTTTCAGCTGAGTCATGCTAAATAACAACAGTCCACAAGCACATACTGCTGATCACATATAACGCAGGACTAAGTCATGAACAGTATATCAAGTAATTTATTTTTCAGGGGGCAACTCTTCTGGTTGCAAAAAGAAGTCTGGTTGTGTAGAAGAAAATGGTCCTACTTCTCTCTTGATGTATTATCTTAAACATTGTTTATGGTCTCAATCTCTAGTTTCAAGTCTTCTTCAATCCAGCATGATGTTCATTTAGTACATTAAAGTCCAACAGACCAGAAAGCAGGGGATGCTTTAGGGGGCGGGGCTACCAGCTGATTGTCAAAAAACAGTAAGAACTCATTGATTGCAAAGATGGAAGACATGCTGAAAGACCTGAAAACACCAGTGGCGGCAACTTGGCAATCGTGCAGCAGCATTAAAAAGTTGAGTTGCACTTTACAAAACGCCACACAGATGTTTATGAGTAAAATGTATTTATTTTATTAGGGCCACACAGCAGTGCCACGTCAAACTAAAAAAAAAAAAAAAAACACATCAAAGTAATATCTGAGCTCCAGAGGAACTATAGTGTGAACCAGAAACAGAACTGAGTGCTCTTTCAAATGAACTGACAATGTGAACAGAAACAGAACTGAGTCCCCTTTGTGGTCCTTGGCATCACTCATCTGTCGAAATGTATGAACTAGACAAGCCCTAAGGATGCTCATTTATCTTTGGCCTGACATTAGATCCAGCATCTATTTGGGTCTGAAGATGAATGTACGGCTGCTGTGTGATTGTTTACACCCATCATAGCTCCATGTGTGCTTGATTCATTTGCTTTGGACGCGGGAGTCCAGCTGACTAATGTCTCTGATGACAGCTCCCATTCTGACATTCAAGTGTAATGACAAACAGCACACTTGGACATGATGATGGAGGCTGTTTCTCTGGACTTTCTTGGTTGGCTCAAACTTAATTGGAAGGTTTTACTGAACTATGAAGGCTGGTATCGAAGCATCTTATCCAAGCATGTAAGAACAACTAGTTTTACTGGCCTGAAAGCCTTTTTCAGACTCCTGTCACACAAGGCAGACAGCCATCACTGTGCTGCTTTCATTTTTTTACAATGAATATACAGTATCTTGAAATTTAGAAAATACATTGACAGTGTTGATAAAAGGGAGTTGTGTATTCACATTACATACTGCATTGCAGGTTTGGCAATAATTTTCATCTTATTTTTGTATACTTGTAATATTAGTTACCAGCAGCTTTGATCTAAGTATATCCAGCCCAGTCTCATTGCAGGTCATAAAATAGTCACAAAACACAATCTTGGTTTGATGTGCATGGACAGGACATGTTCGACTTGTCTCTCAGCAGTAAAACAGTGTTGATGGAAAGTAAATTAGGGTCCTTGTCCTTGGTGGTTCGAACCTAACGGTGGTTTTGTTGTCTAAACCTAAAGGTGGTTTTGTACTATATAATCCCGACTGACACAACCGATACTTCCAATTGAAATACATAGGTTTAAAAGTCGTGCTGAGCTTACAAGGAAAATCTGCGTGCACAAATTTCGATAGATATATAGATTGGGACTATTTGAGACTGTTGATATATCAGATTGTTTCATTTGGATGCTTTTAAATATCTGACAGTCCAAATGCTTTTTCAAGCTGACAGGAAAAACCAAGAATGCCAACCAACTCGATTCTGGCTTCACTGCAGACATATTGGCTGGTATATTGGTGGTAGAAGGTGTTAGCAGGAGTCTGATAGTGTTCAGAGAAGTTGAAATCTAAGCTTTGCTGCAGGGGGGGGGGGGTAGCTTGACTCTCCTGCTCACCTTTCAGCTTTGTGGAGCAACAGAGACAGTTCAAGGACTTGGCTGTGCATTGGTGGCCAAATATTATGAGAAGGCTTGGTGAGGGCCTCACGTTTCCTCTCACTTTAAAAATTCAAATCTAATCTGTTCCATTTATCACCGCGTCTCGAAATGCTCAAACAATTTTGGATTTTGCACTTCCTATATTTCCTTCTCTCCAGTTTGGTTCCACCCTCCCTGATTGGAGCCAGACCCCCTCAGCCCCCTCCAGTACTTGTGATGTTATGGTGGTGGTTCTGCTTTTGTTATTAGCCCAACAGTGAGGGTGAAAGTCTGCGTTTTAACACGAAGAGTAGCGTCAAACTCCTCCGGCACACATGGTAAAAGCATTGACCATTTATTTTAGCAATCGCTCTGCCTCTCTCTCTCTCTCTCTCTCTCTGTCTCTTTCTCTCCCTCGATCTGTCTGAGCTTCCGTTTTAATAGCTCGCATAGCGTAGTGTGTCGGCTACCATTTCACCTGCCTGGTAACTCAATTTAAGAATGAATCACCTCTTTAAATCCTCACAGCACCTCATTCTTAAACTTGGCACAGGCTGGACTTATGAAGTCACGTGGGGTTGCTGAGGCTCCGGCCCGGCCGCTCATCATGGAGATATTTCACATCAGCGATGTGATAAAGCTGGACGCAGAGTACGGTGAGATGACACCACTGAGAACCGGTGTGTTTTGGTTGTTTTAGGATTGCAGGGTGTCGGGAAAGCAGCTAATTGTCATGCTAAATCCACCTTGTGATTACATTCCTCAGAATATTATGATGTATGGCAGCGGCCTCGCAATGAATAACACTGACTCACAAGTTGAAGCTCATAAAAATTCCTCCAGCTCACAGTGACAGAGTTGCATTAAAATCCATTCTGTACAGTCAATAAACACGATCCTGCTCTTCATATCCAGGACTCATGAATGAAACATCAGTATTAGATGACACCGGGGCTGGATGATTTGAGCAAACATCTGTTATGTTTCTTGATATTGATCGATGTTGATAATTATCACAGTTGAATTTAGTAATGATTATGCTCAATTTACAGTTTTAAGACAAATCTCCATACGACAGAACCTTAAAGAAACCAATCAACCAATCAGTAACTTTATTTGTCCCCATAATGTTCCATACTCCATTCAGAAAACATCATCATCAACAGTATTTTAAATGTAGTTTGCTTGTTGTCTTGCAGACAGACCTATCAAAGCATGTCTTCACACTTTTTACTGATCACCATTATTATGGTGTTATTTCAGCATCCTTTCCATCTGTTTATTACAATGAAATCACAGCTAAATAGTTGACAGTGAACAGAGGTGTCTGTACACTGTGATGAATGTTTTGAATTGAACATTGAACAATGAATTGTCATGTTCTGAACAAATTGGAACAAAACAGAATTATTAAGGGCTTGTTATGAAAGATGAAATAATGTTTCTCATTGCTACTGATTTGATTTACTGGCTTCACTTCTGGTTTGTCTTTTCCCCCTAATAATTCACTCCTCAGGTTGTGAAAACAATAACAATTTTGAGATAAGTTCTTAATGAAGAATGTGAATGCACATCAAAAGATGGAGGAAGGGCAACAATGTATGCTGTTGTCTTAACCCACTCATAAAACACTCGGAAGGCTTACCTTGGTGAGTTTGTTGTTCTAACCTTTGCTGAGTTGCTGTTCGTCTGGCTCAGTAATGTGCTGAGGGTCAGGCAGAGGTGGGGTTTCCCTCCCATGACGGCCTCAGTCTCTGAGAGGAAGAGAGTGGCGCCTGGATGCTGCCCTCATTAGAAGTGCCAGGAGCTCAGACTATTAATAGAAACCACCTCCAATAGATGATCGGCAATAATGTTATCATGTCCTGAAGATGATTTCAGGTTTTACATTTGAAAAAGTAAGGAAAATATTCACAATATGTGCACATGATATAAGTGAAGAGGCTGCACCGTGGTGTAGTGGGTAGCACTCTCGTCTCACAGCGAGAGGGTCCCGGGTTCGATTCCCAGGTCAAGCCCGGGTTCCTTCTGTGTGTCTCTCTGGGTTCTCCGGCTTCCTCCCAAAGTCCAAAGACATGCCTTCGCCCAATGACAGCTGGGATCGGCTCCAGCCCCCCCACGACCCTGGATACAGGATAAAGCGTTAGATGATGGGTGAATGGATGGATGCTAATGCAAGGATTTCGTGAATGAGTTCTTTAATATTTGTCTGAAGGAAGTTTGTTAAAGGGAGGACTGCCAGGATACTAGAACCTTAAAACCAGCATTAGTTTTAAACAACAAAACCAACGTTAGGTTTAACTAATCCAGCGTTAGGTTTAAATAAACCAACGTTAGTTTTGAACAACAAAACCAACGTCAGGTTTAACTAATCCAGCGTTAGGTTTAACTAAACCAAAGTTAGGTTTAAACAACAAAACCAAAGTTAGGTTTAACTAAACCTACTACACTCATATAGAACTTGCAGCCACTATATCATATGCAACATACTAAATCGTTGCATGTATTAACAACAAATGTAAAACACACTTTTCATGTAGCACGTTTGCATCAATGCAAAGGCATAAATAGATGCCGGATGACACAAAGCGAATGACGCAAATAATAATATGACAAATCGGTATTATTATTCATATTGTGTTTCTAACTGTGTCAGCTCTGATTTGCATTGCTAAGTGGAACAACACAGGATTTTTAAAAGTGACCTAATTAAAGTTTAATATTATTCCTGTGATCTAAATGACGGCAGTGGCAGTCAGAGGAATAAATACTTAGGAATCTGGGGCCTGTACTACGAAGCAGGATTTGGGCTTAGCGAGGTAACTTAAGCGTTAACTCTGGGTTTTCCGTCCTACGACGCTGGTTCACTTCTTACCGGGGTAGATCGCCATGGTAACTTACGCTGTGGAGCTAACCTGCTCTGGAGCAGGTTATGTTCCTGATAAGAGATCAACGTGGAGAAACACACCGCCGACTGACCAATCAGCTGTCTTGGTGCGCGGATATAAAAAAAAGAAGCTCGGTGGATCGTGAGAGGGTCTCGTAGGAGAACTATAGAGTGTACAGAGACCGGCAAAACCCTTTTTATGTGTCTGACGATGTTTTATATGGGAGATACAGATTCTCATCAGAGGGAAAGACTTTTCTTTGTCAGCGTACAGCCGACTTACCACTTTGAATCATGTTTTTATATTTATTTGATTTGCTCCCAAGTCCGTTTTACACCGCCGGGATTGCAGCTGAAAGAATGAGGCTGATATTGTCATAAACCACGTTATAAGATTACATCCAAGCAACAAATTCATTATTTTAAAGTTATATGTTTGGCCTTTTATTGCGGAAGGACATCGTAAGAGTTAAAGGGACGAGAGAGAGCGACGACATGATTTAAAAGAGGGCCGTAGGGCGGATTCGAGCCGGTGCCGCTGCAAGGAACCTTGTAACATGGGGCGGTAACTCTACCACTAAGCTATCAGCGAAGTTAAAGTGATCATGTAATCAGTCAGATCTACTAGTGTCCTTATGATGGGGCAGTCATATTATAGTACTACTAATACTATTAATACGACTTCCGCATTCACACAGTCGGCGAGTTTTTGCCAGCTGTCCTTCCTGCATTTGGCAGATGAAACTGTTGCCTTTTGCCTGCATTATATGTTTAACTTCTTCATATTTCTGTAAGATTATGGTTCGCTCCTCGTACGTGAAATACGCCGCTCCGCTGCCGTAGACTGATCCATGTATGTGATTGGTCAAATGCTGCAAACGCCGCCTCTTTCATGTGCACGCGCTCATAGCTGGACAGGTAAACCCTGGGTTGAGTTAACGAGTTGATAACCAGCTTTGTGTGACCGCTTATCTCTGATTGCCTTTGTTAGGGTTACTTAAGCTGGATCTCTGAAAGATACCCTGGGTATGTTGAACTCGCTTCGTAGTACAGGCCCCTGGTGTGTTTTATTTGTTTTGCTTCTGAACTTCACGCAACATCAAAAACAGGACAATTAGGAAAAGACTCAAAGTTTTTATGGAAACAGACCTATTTGTATTATAAAAACCCAAAAGGTTTTGGTCCTCTTCCTAGTCTCAGTATTAAAGACATGCTTCACCATTTTCGGAATTCACTTTTCTTGCCAAGAGTGAGATGAAAACATTGATACTATTTCCATGTTGCTGAATTATTTATGGAGCAGGAACCAGCAAGCTATTATTGTATTAGATTAGCATGAAGATTGTAACGGTACACCTAACAACACATCCAAACCTCACTGATTTACATGATGTTTAACATGGACACAAACAGGAATGTAAAACTAGCAATTTGTGCTCTGTAAGATGAAAGCTGACGTCAGCTCTCAGAAAGATTGAGTCTATATCACCAAACTTTTCCTTTACTAGATTTGTTGAATGTTCTCGACATCTACTGTTGGTAACGTTTAGAAAAATAACTTTGTTCACTGCCAATCACTGCTGGTGAACTCTGATCAAACTAGACAAAACCGATGAGGAACCAATAATCTGTTTAAGTTTTGTCTGTTTCTCACCTCCAATGTTTTCGGAAACATATTACTGTTGTTCTTTAGCTGTACAATGAGAAGTGAACAACCAGAGGAAATGTTCATTTCACAGATTACCTGTCTCCTATACTGTCAGGAAATTGTCCTACATCAAGTGTAGGACTCACTGAAGTCGTAACGTTACGAAGCAGAGAGAGAGAGAGAGAGTAGACGAGTCGCAGTTGACAACTAAATGCTTCATCCACACTGATCACACCGTAGGAAACAACATTGACATTGTCAGATGATGGACAACTTTTATTTTGCTAATTTACTGTAACAGGTGCGAGATTAAAGCATCGGAATTAGCAAACTAGCTAGTGACTAGTGGACAGCTGGCTAGTTAGCTAGCTTGGTGATTATGTCATTCTTTAGCCCCTTCCACCCTGTCATCAGTGTAAACGCTCACCGAGCCGCAGCAGAGGTGAGACAAGGTGACACGGCGTTCTATCTAAACGCTCCGAACACCCGAGGTGGAAAAGACGCAACGTGGTGAAGATGTGTTACCAGGGCGACACGGCGGATTTAACAAGCTCCAAGAGTAGATCCAAAGAAGGTAGAATGCCGGTAGTTGCTAGTACGAGGCCGCCGTTGTACGCATCGACATGTTTATGATGCATGTTATGATTGAAGAGTCGTGTAAATATGCATATTTGACTCGCCTTTCCACCATTAGGGCGGAATCGTCTGTGTAAAAGGGGCTATTACGGCTACACTGGTTACAGCAGCAGAGCTGAGTCCAACGGTCCTGCCACCTCACAAGACACCTAGTTACGTAGCTAACTAGCCCTGTAGCTACATAGTTAACTAGCTACCTGGCTTAGCATCGAGTCTCCAGAGCTGTATCAAATAACCTGCTGCATATTGTCTTGTCTGTTGTTTTTATTGTGGGTCTCTCCCTCAAATAAAATTGAGGGTGTTGTATATATGTATACTACCTGTTTTCTATGTTATCTGCCTAGGGACAATAGTTGAAAACTAGCAACTGTGCTAATTCTAGCATATTTACATTGTATATTCATACTGATGTCCATAAATAGGCACTGTATCTATTCAATAAACAATTGAAATTAAAATAAAATAACCCATTGAAAACAATTCAGTAGCGGTATCTTTCTCAAGTATCTTTGAGAAAATATCAGAAAATAAATTAAAATAAAAACAAATATCATGGAAATATCAGGCAACGGCTGCATCATCATCAATTTATAGACAACTAATCCAAATATATTAATTATCAGTGTAATGATGAATATTAAAACAGACACTTAGCATGCTTTTCCTAACTATGTCCAGTCTGTTTACATTCATTCGTCTCTTTCGTGGATCATCCTTTGGCCCAGCTTCTCCCTGTCTGTTCCAGCTTCTCCACCCAGAATGCTTTTCACCCGGACATCCAGCGCCACACCTACAGCTTCTGGTATATGACTCCAAAACTTTTAAAAACCCAAAGCAGATGAATCCTGCTTATCACTCCTCTGTGTGTTTTCGGCCGACCAGTGACATGGAGCAGAGGAAGCATGAGCTGAATGACATATTGCTTTTCATGACAGGCGCTCATGGACTTCTGAAGGTTATTTAACAAAGAAGGGGCCCTTTTGGGCTACAGTGTGGGAGACGGACTCATCCAGCCAAAGGCGTTGAGAAGAAGCCTTTTTTCCGCTGCCTCTGTTTCGATCTAACTTTTTTTCTCCCCAGTGTGATTTTCTCTTTTTTTCGTACGCTGATTTGACATTTATTCCCTGGAAATCAGCTGACCTATGAGACGTCACATCTTCTCCCACAGAGCCTGCTAATTCCTGCCCTGAGGTCGAACAACAATTCACCATGCTCAGAAGCTAGAGTTGACTGTGCCTGAATGCAACCCCACCATTAAGTCAATGAAAAAGGAGTCAGCACTGCAGGCTCATTAAAAGCAGAGAGGCGCTGACGATGCATTTCTCGTGGTTGGATGAATTAGCAAGTCGGGGAGAGGTAACTTGTATCCTGAGGCCCTGGTGTTTAGCCTAATTTCCAAATGACAGACCCTGGGCTTTGTTAGCTTCCAAGTGTTTGTAGCATGAGAACCTGCAGCCAATGCACTCAAATAGGATTAAGAGGACGGATGGGTAGAAAGTAAATATCTATTGCCCATTGCTCATATTTTTTAAAACATGTTTTTAAACTACAATAGATCAGATAACTATGTGATATGAAAGGTTGACGACAACGGAGCATTGAGAACTTCTACCTGAACGCATTACAGCCCCCAGTAACCAATACAGTGATATTATTATTATTTTATATTTAATTATTTTCCTTCTTTCAATTATATTATATTTATTTTACTTTAACTATTTTTATTTATTGGTTTATTTATTTGTATGAGTATATTCGTGTGTTTGTCCTTTGGGCTGGCCCCCCGACAAAAAACAGGAGAGAAAAGAAAAGTAACAATATAAACTAACTTACCCATAGCATAACAATGCTGATAAGTGAAATAAAAAATAGTTCTGTAAGAAAGGTTCACAGAAAGTGGAATGTCCACCTGTGACGTTAGCATTATAACATTAGCAAGGTCCTATCAGCTAATGTGCTGTTTGTCACGTTGTGGTTTTTTCAAACTAGCTAAGCTTTAGTTGCTTTTGGGATGGAGAACTATCAAAACTGTTACTGCTACATAGCAGTATGTGAACATTCTTAGTGCATCTTCTGGGGAACCTGACAAGGCCAAACATGTGAAGATAGTTTCTCATGAAAGCAGCTGCTGTGTGTTTCAATGTGAGATGTGTTCAAGTGTATTAGAAAGCTTGGGATTTCTCTTTTCCACCAATACCAAACAATGTATTTGTGATCTTCTGAACTTAGTTTGCTTGTATATTTATGAAGGTTCAATTTGTACGACTTGATTCTTTAAATACTTCTCAATAAGACAGAGTCCTGTTCACAGAATCTGAAAGCTGAAGACTTTTTTTTTGTAAATCCACCATGCAGCTGGATCCGGTCCTGGGTCCGTCGGGTTAAACAGGTTTGAGGTGGTAATGCATGTGTTTTCTGTCCCTGAGTGGCCAAAATAAGCTGTTAATGCAGCTTTAAGTGTGGGCTGAGAGTCTAAACAAAGGTATGATGATTTATAGCCTTCTACTTCAGTCGCACACTTTGCCTTGATTTGCATTTGGAGCCTCGTCTTCAGAGCGAAGGTTTTTAATGCCTGCGTTTTCCTCCTCCTGAGAGCAATTTCAGAGAATAATTGTCAGGTTAATAGTGGCTTTTCTGGCAAAGATACAATGCTGCGTTTGTGGCATTCTGCTGTGAGAGCTGCTGTGTAATTGTTTAATCCCAGGCTGTGCATTGTTGTTGTTTTTGTGGTTGGAAAATATTACACTCTGCCAACAAAAAAATTGGCATTGACAGCAAAAAGCTACGCTCATTCATTTCCCCCATTTGTTTGGCTTTAAAATGAGAAGCTGTTTGGATAATACAGGGCAGCTTATTTGGCTTGTAATTGATTTAATGTGTCAGCTATCCTGCAGTATGGTACTTTTACAGTCCGCACATGGAGATTTCATCAGTGCATGTTGGCTCCACGGTCTGGACTCTGAAGGTGTCGTATCCCAAAGAGGCTATAGATGCTGAATTCTGCTGGCCATGGACCTCCCTCCTCAAAATAAACGACAAGTAGGAAATTTGACTGGATGTGCAGGTTCACCATCTGTCCGGCAGCCAAAACAATATCATTCCTCGAGTTTTCAAGTGGCCTTTCAGCAGCATCTTTTCATATTAGCGTGCTCCCTTTTCCTTCACATTAGAACCACAGCAGGTTTACATGGAGCCAAGGAAATCACAGGCAGCGTTTAAACTATGACTTCATGTTTTACAAGGCAACAAAGTTATAAGTGTTAATAAACAGAGGATGAAGAATGGGAGCCTTTGTCCGTCTCTGTCTGCTTGGGACGTTTCTTCTATTTACTGGACAGGCTGGAAATGAACAAGGGAAATGGCGTTTGATATACTGTTTTTTCTCAGTGATCCGTGGCGGGGGCTCTGAACCAGTCCATAACCTGAACTGCCATAAACCGCTTTCTCTCTACTGGCCAGCAGGGGCGACTCCTCTGGTTGTAAAAAGAAGTCTGATAGAAGTGTATGAGAAAATGGTCCTACTTCTCTCTTGATGTATTATCTCAGTAAACATTGTAAACATGAGTTTATGGTCTCAATCTCTAGTTTCAAGTCTTCTTCAATCCAGCATGATGTTCATTTAGTACATTATGGTCCATTTAGAGTCCACCAGACCAGAAAGCAGGGGATGCTTTAGGAGCGGGGCTACCTGCTGATTGACAGGTTGCTACTGCAACCTTGTTACCACACTACCAGCACTACCAATGCAGTTAGCTACTTTAATGACTTTAAACACCAGTTGGAATTAAAATGCTGAACTGGAGGCTTCAAAACTGTAGTCCACAGACCAACGGGTGACATCACCATGGCAACGTCCACTTCTATATACTGTCTATGATCTGAATTCAGTATTAATGCTGTTGGGGTCTATTAATCCTCTGTGGCTGCAGCGAGGAGAGGTCAACTAACCTCACTCGTCTCTCACAGATGGCTGCATGTCTTTCATTGGGAAACTGAATGTGTGTGTATGAAATGGGCATGGCATTTATATATATATAAAAAGATTTTTCCAGCTCTCAATAAGAGGTGCAGGCGCATGAGTGGAGTGCAAAAGTTCATTTAGTTTTATCCTCTGATAGACACACACCCCTCAGTAAATCCCCTGCACTGTTTGCACAACTGCAGCTGAAAATCCTTTGAGTGTGAAAGTGAATTTACACAGCTCACTCATTTTTTCCCCTAAAACTCAAATCTGCTAATTTGAACGATTTAGTCTCCAGAGCCGAGTGATTAATGCTCGGCCGTGAAGGTGAGTGGACTTGCTCGGCTGACAATGCAAACAGGCCTGTCACTGTCCTGTCACTATATCTGGAAGTGAGACTTTGACGTCAGAGATTTTGCATAACATAGACCTCAAACTCACCTCACACCACCTGGCTGGTTATTGGTCCAAGCTGTCTGATTTATAATGAAAAATCACACTACATCCAACCTATGACCATGTTGCAGTCCACTTTATAAAGGTGGAAGTGTCTCCTGTCGGTCTGGGGGAGAAAGACATAATATTTCTACTCTCTTTTTTGTCAGACTTGTGTATTAGATTCTTACATTTGGTCAACTGTTTTGTTCTCTAAACATACAACTGCTTTTATTGTTAGAGGAAAAAACTGTGTCCATCATGGATCTCAAAAGTGGCAGCTTTAGACTTTCTCGGCTTCTGGCGTTTGTTTTAATTTTGTTCTGAATGTTGAACCTGCACTCTGCTACCAAACTGAGATTAGACTTAGCAAAATGTCTGAATGTAGGGTTTACGACTTCTCGGACTGATTGCACCGAGAAGTGTCGCTAGAAACACAGTAACAGCCGGAGCCACTTAGCGCCACAAGGTGGTGCCTCCTTTAGTTGTGCACACAACGTCTACAAGTGTTAACAGAGTTGGTGCAGGTGAACATGGTGCCGTAGAGGACCTGGAATTGTTTGCTAGATGTTACTGTAGTACTGTAGAACAGTGGTCCCCAACAGTGTTCCGTGTGGCACCTGGCCGCAGAGAAAAATCAATATGTTGCCTGAAAGCTGTTTTATTTTGACAATTACCGGATTCTCTTCTGTCGTGTCATCTGCTTGCGCTCTCCCTCCTTGGTCACATGACACAACCACGGAACAGACTGGACATTAGGAAGACACTTCGGGTGTCATTGTCTCAATGACACCTCAATGACACCAAGATGAGACCGTCTCATAGCAGAGAAACAAGTTCAGGGCTCACACTAATTCTGCATTATGTTTAGACTTATTTTTTATGCATTTTATATTGTAGGATTTGCACTGGCCATCAGGGGGCGAACTCCTCTTTGTATAGAATTCTATGAGAAAATGACCCTAAATCTCTCTTGATTTATTATCTCGGTAAACATGTTCATTTAGTAACATTTAGCAAAAATTGCAAGATGGCGATGGACAGAATGCCCAACTCAAAACCATAGTCCGCAAATCAATGGGTGACATCACAATGACTGAATCCACATCTTATATACAGCCTATGCTTCCAACCTGTCTTTTAGTCAGCCCCCATCTGACAGACGATATCTCCTTGGATCTCTCAGCGGTGTTCACCGAACGGAAGCTCGGCGCCCCAAACATTTGAACTGGCTGCTGTTTCTAAGTGCCACCGGAGGAGCCGGGGAATCTGAGAGAGCAGGAGGCTTTGGTGGGTTTTTGGACCTGGATATTTTCAGAACTGAAATTCCACAGTTATTCCTGGATCTGTGGGGGGCAGAGATCGTCTCAAGATCAAGACAGCCCACCTGCCCCCCACATCGGTTTACACTGTGATGTGGGGTCATACCTTTGGATGATTTGAGGGTTTACAATTCATCAGATGCATCATTGCTGGAATAGAAAGTCGTATGCAGTAAGCAAAGAATTTTCAACATTTGGTTGCATACTTGCTTTGAAGACAGGCTAGTGTTGAATAAATGACTGAGTCCAATGGGAGAAGGGACGAGGGAACGCCCATGACTTTGCATGTTGGCATGTGGTATTAGATCTCCATTTCCGGCCACAGCTAACTAGCGCCCTTACATAAGCAGAGACAACAGGTGTGAGCAACAGTTAGACAGCATTAAGCTCCGCTTGGAATACACGGCATCGATGCAGTCAAGCACATTCACTTTTAGTGTGTGTGTTTATGAGTGTGTAGTTTGTTTCATGTTGTGCCCACTGCTTGTTGCATGTAAAGCTGTTGCTTCAGCAGCCCCTCACCAGGCGCCGCTTCATGTGCTATATTTGAATCCCCCCCCCCTGGCCTCCCAAAGTGCCTTTGGATCAAGGTGCTCTACAGTGTGTCCCCTGAGTGAGTGATCCCAGCCAACAGGATGTGATGGCAGGCCCAGAATGCAACAGGAATGCTGCTTCAATGTTTGCTTTCCCCGCTGTTGCATTCAACGAAGGTCTAGGCTTACCCTTTTGGGAGTGGATAACTGGAACAGCCATGTCCGAAGCCTCGCAAATGATAAGATCGGGTCTTTATATCAACACTAATATCATTATTAATATGCATATTATATTAACATTAAGGTTGACTGTTGTCAGTGGTTAGTTATGGTGACACACATCAGTCGGGCTGAAAAGTGTCATTGCAGCTCACCAGGAGACTAGCTAGTTACCTGGGTACCTTCTCCAGAGCAGTGGTTAGTGAGATGCAGATGGTACCGGGTCGCTCATTTTCTGTAACCACTGTAGCATTAAAGAATGTCAGAGTTAGCAAGCATAACTAGCAAGCTGTTAGCTAGCAAGTTTGCTAATTCCACTGCTTTAATGTAGCACAAACAAAGTTGTCACTCAACTGACATTATTAGTGTTGCTGCCTATGATGTAATCAGTACACATAGGAATGGCTGCTATTCTGACCATCCTGCCGCATTGATTTGAAGGGGAATGTCCCTTCTACTCCTGTTTTAATTATACTGTTAAATAAAAAATACTACATAAATTGAGACTATGAGGACTGCAGGGATTCCATTAACAGTAAAATTAATAATTTAAGTCTAACGTTCCATCATTGGTACCCGTGGTATCAGCGATATTGGTGACAAGAGGTGCCTGCACAGAGCCCAAAGTACTGTATATTAAAAGTGGGACTTGAAACTGAATTTTGTTCGGCAAGTCTGTTATGCAATGAATTGAACCTTGATCGTGTGTTTCTTCTAGATGTTTTCACTTATGACAAACCAATATTTGGTGCTTGAGGAGTGACCAAATATTATGCACTAAATCATCATGCTGAGTCTTAAATCTTAAATCTCTGTTTTTTCCTCAGTTTGTGGATATTATAGTACAACGTATGACATCTTTTCACTGTTACCCAGCAGTAAAACATAATAGTTATTCTTACCAAGCCTGTGAGTCATCCTCTTGTCCTTGTTCCAACTGCTTTTAAATTTCTGCAATGACAAAGGGAACAAATTGAGCTGACAGAAGGTTTCGGGGCTGTGATTGAAGGCACAATAAACCTGCTTACGAGATAAAGCAGCGGATTTGATTTGACCTTTCACAGAAAAGATTTATCATGAGTGATTCTCCCCACCTTGCTGTGATTGACGTACCAACACTTTCTGTCTGGATTCAGCAGTATTTGATTTTGTCCGATGGCGTTGTTGTGCTCATGAAAAGGTCAGGGCAAAGTATACTGGTTTTTGTTAAAGGTCTATTCTACGTCATGTGCTGGGCCTGTCTGTCTGTACCTCCCACAGGTTTTTGATGAGTTTCTGATCCTGATACAACTTGAAATAAACGGGGTTGAGTTTTTGATAAGGTTATGCCTGTTTGGAGATAAATAAATGGCTAATAAAATAATAATGGCCACTCAATAAATTCATGTGACATTTCAGTCTTTTATAGAAGAGGATTTCACATAATTGAAGGGTTTCCATTATGGCTGGCCTGTGTCCATGATCTGATGCAATGTATACAGCAGTCAGCAACATTCGGTTCTGAAAACTGAAGCCAAATCTGAAGTACCTTAAACTTGCATTCACTCTACTGGCCATCAGGGGGCGACACCTCTGGTTTCAAAAAGAAGTCTGATGTATAGAAGTCTATGAGAAAATTATGCTACTTCTCACTTGATTTATTATCTACAAAATGCTGAACTTTGGGGTTTGAAACAAACCAATAGGTGATGTTACAACGACTATGTCTACCTCTTATACACAGTTTATGATGTACGCTAATAAAAGCATCGTGTTGATAGCGATATACTGTTGCACTTTCTTACAACTTATTGTAAGTTGCTTTGGATAAAAGCATCTGCTAAATACCCAAAATGTAAATGAGTGTCCGTCGGCGGTTCTGCTCCCACTAAAGGGCGTCTTTGTTGTGATGGTGTCTGTCTGACATACAAAGTCCAAGACAGACAGACACAGACCTAATAAGCTTCTCCTCCATTTCCTAGTCATGTCACCAGAGCTTTTCTCAAAAGTTCACTGAGTTTCAACTTGAAGCGGCCAAAAAGGTTTGGCGCTCAGAAAAAATACACTTGGTGCAGCACTTTTTAGCTAGGCAGCTTTATTTATTTGGAACAACTGCAAAAGAGAGGCTGTGGAGGGCGTATCATCTAGCATCTCCCTTGCTTTCTCTTTTCTTCCATCAATCCCAGAATTGATTAGTAGGCAGAATGCTTCACATGCTGCCACGGGAATGACCCCTGAAATCCTGAAATCGATACCGTGGTTTTGTGGTAATTTAATGCACTGTGAACCAATCATTTGAGGTATTTAGACTGTCTGTACATAATGTATGTTATATAAATCTAAAGTCTCTCTCTCTCTCTCTCTCTCTCTCTCTCTCTCTCTCTCTCTCTCTCTCTCTCTCTCTCTCTCTCTTTTGTCTTACAGGACCTCCAGTAAGTAGACCAGACACCGTATCTGACCTGCATGTGGTAAAGTGACGGCTTTTTTTTAGCACTTTGGTGTGACGTTGCCAGTATCGCCTTGTGTGGATGCAGTGATAATATGCTGTGCTTTATTATATGGCTCATTATAATTCATCAATTGATGGTATTGTTTTATATTGTTTTATATTTTATCATAGATTTTTTTTTGTGCTTATTGTCCTAACAGTACTGATTCTTACAGGACCTTTAGGACATTTTAACTAAACCCCAGAGGTATGGCTGAAGTGCCTCTAGCCTAGAAGCGCAAGTGGAGAGTTACATCCAGTCACGTTTATCATTGGATAATTTTCCATAATCAGTTCATCATTACAAACATTATCTGCTGATAGGAATGTACTTTCCTCCACTGGGACAATAGTGCATGGATGAAGTGAGGTTTTACTAATTTAAGGACTGGGCAGCTAGATAGCAAGCTAGCTAATCCCATGCTATATTTTCCGAAAATGAAAAGCACCACATGAACTACTGGGCTTGGTCTACATTACTTTAACATGTAGCTGGACTGGTTTTAACTTGGCATTTGTGATGGCTGATGCTAAATTGGTATATGGTAATGTTATGTCTAACAAATATTGTTTGAGGAGTGACCAAATGTTCTGCACCAAATCATACTAAGTCCTCAATTTGAGGATATTCAAGTAAACTTGTGTCCGTTTCTCAACAGTAATATCCATTCTTATTCTTGCCAAGCAGTTACCTATAGTTACCTATGCGTTTGTTATGATTATAGCTAGCATTAATACTAATAGCTAGCGCTAATCTCAGAGGCTAATCGCTAGCATGCTGGCTATTGTTATGATATTGGTTAGTTATGTCCGGTAAAGGTCTGTTAGCATGACACAAATTATAAACATTTGCGAATATTCATTTAAATACAAGGCTGTGTTTAACAATTCTAACAGACTAACTAAAGGTTGAAAGGGGGGTGGAGGGGAGGGTGGATCAGGCATTGGTGACGGAAGCTGCCTCCATATACATCACCTGTCTCCAGATCAGCTAACAGCAAAATTCAACTCGTAGAGGGCAGTCACGTTCTATATTTTTAACACAATTTGAAATTAAGTGTTGAGAGTTGGACCTGAATCCATCAACAATACTACTAAATACATACTGTAGATACTAGGGGTGGGAATCGAGAACCGGTACATTGCGTCACTCTCTGCGACGACCCTGCGCGCAACGACAACCTATAAACAACGAGGCAGCATCGAAAGTCTGGCTACATTTCACCAAACGCAATGAAAATGCTGCCGTGTGTAATCAGTGGAGGCATAGACCCATTGTAGCTAATACGCTACAAAAGATCATGTCGTCTTTAGAGCGTCATAACTCCGTAATGGTTTGCGCTAGGAACATGCATTTTTTCCTCTTAAACTAGAGAAAGGGGGCTAAACAACGGTACCCTGCTTGCCCATGTGAGCGATTAATTTCTGACAACAAAACAAATGCGTATAGTTGTAAAGATGTGACTAGATGTCTCCTCGTCTCCGTGGCGCATTTCCCCCTTTTGTTTATGTATGTCGATCAACTTCTCATCCGCCATCTTGCTAGTGACGTATAGAGTTACGTTTATGCATCGGACATTCGTATTTGCTCCCGCAGCGGCTTTTACAGCCAATCGGAAAGCCTGATTTACGCTTGGCCGTGTTTGCCCAAATAGGAGACACACACACACACACAATCCAAACAAGTGTGTGCAACTTTCTATGTTGAGCTTTTCTTTCGTTATAATGGTTTGCGGTGCTTTTTTAATAAAATGTGTACAAATTCAAGGTGCGTTTTTTATTTATTTTTAATTTATGGGCTAAAATCCCTTATTATAGTGTGTATAAGTATTTATTGAACTACTCAGGAATCGGTAAGAGAATTGATAAGGAATTGGATCGATAGGCAGCATTGACAATGGCATTGATAGTTTTAAAAACGTATCAATTCCCACCCCTAGTAGATACATTGGTTTTCACCTACAAAGAAAAGTGGTTTCGGGGTTTAGTTACTCTTTACTGCAAGTCTTTTGACTTCACTGTGATTTAAAGCACCTGGGGCCTCATTTATAAAACTGTGCGTAGGATCCTGACTAAAAGTTTACGTACGCCAAAAAGCCAAAGTTTGCGTGCGCCCTGGCTAGTATTCATTAAGTGGTGGCTTGCAGCTCTGTACCCATGGTAACTCTTCCTAGTTCTGGATCTTCTTCTGTGTGGAGTCTACATCTTCCCCTCATGTCGGTGACTCTTGCCTGCCTGTGTGAGCAGAGTGATACTGTGAGTCGTTGTTGGCCAGTCGTGCAACGGACTAGGGACCTGTCCGCCTTGCGCCCACTGAATGCCGGGATAGGCTTCAGCTCCATGCAGATCTGCACGCACAGGATGAGTGGCTCACATCTTAGCATTGAAATCAAGCCTTTGGTTAAAAGGAAAATCTTATGAATCTGAGCCTTGATGGCACAAAGTTTCCAAACATCTGGCCACTATGAGTTTGACTTTTGTACAGCCGTGTCAGTTTTAAAGTCAACTCTGCCAAATATCCCTCCCTGGAAAATTTGAGGGATAGTTCCTACGAAGGAAGTTTAAAGGTACATGAGGTGGATTTTCCACTCTCACTACACAGGATCCCAGCATTTTAAACTCCAAGACATGGTCAGATTCCACATGCTCTCTTACTTGAGCTACAGCACGCCAAACACCTTGATGCCGGTCTAGCATGCTGAACAAGCTGCGATAAAGATTATGGTTCTCCTTCGGCTTTTAGTATGACTTCACAGATCTAGTCAGACAGACGAAATCATTCAGGATATTTCAATATTGGACACAATATTGATGAGTTAAAGTCTTGTAAATATTACAGGTAAATGTCCAACACAGTCTCACGGAAATCGCAAAAAAAAATCACAAAATTTAATTTATTGATTTTGTGGTAAGCGGCAGTTTAGGCAACCTAAACCAACATTAGGTTTAGACAACAAAACCAACGTAAGCTTTAGACAACAAAACCAACGTTAGGTTTGGACAGAAAAACTATGTTAGGTTTAGACAGCAAAACGAACGTTAGGTTTAGACAACAAAACCAACGTTAGGTTTAGCAACAAACCAGACGTTAAGTTAAGACGACCAAACCAATGTTGTTTGTCCACCAAAAGAGACTGAGAGACATGAAACCATAGTCGAGACATAGACATTTGGTGACCATTTCACAACCTGCCATGAGACAGGGCTGGAATGTTCTATTGAGCAGTAAATATAATGTATTCACGAATACAGTATTTCACTGTTTACACCTGCTCAGGCTCACAGGTTTCTGGTTCCCATCCTAGCATCCACTACACGCAGGCCAGGTTACTTCTCCATCAATCATCAGTTTTTTAAACTCAATTTTGGACTGCTGGTCTCCGTTAATGTAAATATGAAACATGACAGGGGCTTGTAACACACTTGCCTAAACTCACTGTGATGATTGTTTCACAATAAACTAAATGGTACGATGACAAACCTAAGACACTCTGAGACTTTCTGGACAAGAAAAATTATAGTTAAAATTGAAAAAACATCATATGTGTAATTCATGGTACAATTCAAACAGGACTTAATCCCCATATATACAGGTTTGCCCATACGTTTGGAATAATTTGCAAATCTCTTTTATAGCGCCAAACATGAATTCATTTGGCCTGGGTAATTGTGACACATAATGTAATCATTGCACCTGGTCAAAGGTGATTATTGATGCATTTAAAAAGCAATAAACAGAGAATTGTGTCTGAAAATACAATATTCCAACTTTATATGTGTATATATATTTTGCTGACTACTATACATATTTTTTTCCAAAATTAATTCCCATGGGGGATGCAGGAAGGGGTGGGACTTAGCCTTTCTATTGAACAGAGGATAACCAGAGGACCATACATCCAGATATACCCCTCTCCCAGCACCCACCTCCCTACCTTCCATTCATCCAGCAGCACTTTGCCAAATGGGAGCCACATGTTGGAGGGTTACTGTGTAATTCAAGTGAAGGGTTCCTTCCGGCAGTGGGTGACCTTTGCCCCCTGTGTACGGCCCCAGGAGACCCAGTAGCTAACGGACAGGCGCTTGCATGCAGTGTGTTCACACTCAGCACCTGGCCATGCACCTTCGTACACCGCCCCCTCACTGCTAGTGGGATTTATTACAGCCAATGCTTCTCCAACTAGACAAGCACCAGTCACAACATTGGCTCCTCTACTGCCCCACCAATGTGCGTTGTCACCATAACGACTAATAACATTTTACCATTTTATGTTGTGCTTGTCACATGTCACACTGAAGACAGTTCATTGGTTGTGTTCCAATTCAGCAACTCCAGCCTTGCAAGGACACATCGACCGGGAAATCAAATCATTACCGCCGCACAATGGATCTTGGGATAAGTTGGGCCGTGAAGGATCCATCAGTTGGATCTTTTTGAATCAGCTGCTGTGACACACTCGGTTTTCAAATGCAGCCGCTGACTTGGGACAAAGCTTATGTCCGTTCAACTCCTACACTCTTTCTATCATGATTTTATTTTTCAATTGTAAATGGACGTTTTTATTCAGTCATCAAAGCCACACACAGACACTCTCTCTGGACCAGAATATTTTATTCATGCCAGGATTCAAGAGCAGCTTTTTGGAAAATGTCAAGATTTCCTGTTTTGACTTCCAACCAATTAGCGCTCCATCCTTTACTGAAGAGCTGCTCTCACAAAAAGCATTTGTGTTTCTGTTCACTCAATGAAAACAAAACACTCTTGGCTTTTGACGGTGTGCTCCTTGCTCTTAGAACATGCTCATAACTGGTGGCCATTGTATTCTAGCTCTTGTGGTGGAAGCCACCACGCTAACATGTTGTCACATCCGCATTAGCAAGGTCCTCAAGTAGGGTGAGGTCACTGAGGAGCTTTCAATAGGGTTTGTTTGGACTTCCAGCATGCATTCTCCCAAAATCTTTGCACGAGTCTTTGAGATGAAATTAGGATTGTTGTTTAATTTTTACGAAAATGTTGTGTTAAAATAAGTTCTGTCCATTCCTGGGACCCTGTTTCAGAAAAAATATGTATGGGTGGGAGACAAATATGACTTTGATCCCATTTGAATTGTACCATGAATTACAACATTTGTTAATTTAAATAATCACTTTGCACACCAAGAACATCTAATTTTTTGTTGAAGTACTAGACTTTAGCTGTTGAAATACTAGACTAACTGTTGAAGTACTAGACTAATTGTTGAAATACTAGAATAACTATTGAGGTATTAGACTTTAACTGTTGAAATACTAGACTAATTATTGAAGTACTAGACTTTAACTGCTGAAATACTAGACTAACTGTTGAAGTACTACACTTTAATTGTTTAAATATTAGACTAACTGTTGAAGTACTAGACTTTAACTGTTAAAATACTAGAGTAATTATTGAAGTACTAGACTTTAATTGTTGAAATACTAGACTAACTGTTGAAATACTAGACGTTTACTGTTGAAATACTAGACTTACTGTTTAAGTACTAGACTTTAACTGTTGCAATACTAGACTTTAACTGTTATTAAATACTAGAATATGAAATGATGTAATTCTCAATACTTTAGTGGCGTCTCTCACTGAAGCTACAATGATAAAACACATATAACGTTACATCAATACATCAATGATGAAATGTAGCTAAATTAGCTAGCATGCTAGCAAGATGCGTGAGACCAGAGATGTAGTTCACTGAGCTGTTTGACAGTAAACTAAATACGATGACAATCCTACGACACTCTTTCTGGACTGGAAACATTACCTTTTAAATTGATCACATCATATCATCTGATGTGGAATTCATGGTACAATTCAAACAGAGTCAAATCATTGTCCTTTGCCATTGACTACCATACATATTCTTCCCAAAAATAAGATCACAGGTGGTCCACAGTAAGGGGCGGGACTTAGCCTCTCTATAGGATTCACTGAACGCCTGTTGGAAATTTAAAGAGGCATGTCACTGCATCAGCATTGTTCTTCCTGTGTGCTGTCACTGAGCTGAAAAGGCCAAAATGAAACCTAGTAGCTACCCGAATTCTCTGTCATTTGATTCTGGCCCAGCTTAGTGCAGCCATGTTTCATTATGTGGACTTTATCTGTTAAACTCACACTTTCCTTTTTTGTACCAATTTTCTCTCACCCCTTTTTCAGGGTCCTCCTGGACGGGCAGGTTTTCCGGTAACTGTCTTTTGAACTTGTGTCTGTGTGTGGCTCTAGTATTTGCATGAGTTAAGAGTTATCCCTGCAGTGTTGATCTCTTGCCTGCTCTCGACTGAGTCATTGTCAATGTGTTTGCATGATCATAGAAATAGTATCATTTTATTTCCAGCATTCCTCATCAGCTGTTTTCTTTGAAGTCAGTGTACAGATCATCTAAAACAACTCCAACAAAACACATCTATGTCATCCTAATTGCCTTTGCTGAATTTGTTTTTGAGGGAACATATTTGCGACATTGGACTTTTTAAAGAGGCTGAAACTCTATTTTACAAAATGAAAGGTTTAATTCCAATGTGTCTCACAGCTAGACAGTCCCTCAGTTGCTCCCCTCACACTGTCCTTGTGAAACTATCACTATTTTATAATCTTCTATTTGTAAAACATGAATGTTGTACTGTTTTGAAAACATGAGGTTTTCCGATGTATAATCTGTAAACCAACTGTTTGTTGTAAACTATCATTGAGAAGTCTTTTAACAGTGAAGTTGTACCAACTTGGTAAATATACAATTTTGTTATTATTATTATTATTGTAATGTATAATTTGAGTATAAACATCTTGTAATTATTATTATTTTGTTTTAGTTTATTACTTACCATGGATTCATATTGTTTAGCTTCTCATCTTTCAAATGAAGCCAGATGTATTCATGTAAGCCTTATGGTTGAGGAGCTATTATTGATTCATTTTGAGTGTATTATTTTGGGTAGTTTAACTAATGGATAGGGTTATAATAATATAACATTTTCTAGGTTTCTACAATATATATTTCCTCACTGTGGCGATGAAAAATCCCACCACATCCCAACACATTCACATATTAGTTTCATATGAATGTAATTTGAAGGAAACAGTGTTGCATTGAAATTGAACCTTCTGCACTTCATCAAACACTTCAACATGTCCAGATACATTTGCCGGGGAATTAAAATGAGTCCAACAATGTTATTTCTATGATCTCAGTGAGATGTCAGTACAGCAGTGATGCTTACAGCTTTAAAACCTTAACACCATCCATTCATAACACCGTGGGCTGTTGGCTGGATGTTTGAATTCAGACGCCACTTCTCTGCTTCAGTTTGGATTTAATTCCAGTTTGATCTCTCTGACTAAACCTGCTTCTGTTTGATCGTCTCTACGCCTCCCTCCTCCTCCGTCCAACACTCTCCTTCCCTTTCTGTCCAGTCTCAACTTGTCAACCCCACATGGTTCCCATCATGACAACAGGTGGCCCTCTCGTATCTGACCTTTGTCCTGGGTTGCCAGTCACAACCAGCAATCCCCCCCATTTGGTTCTGACAAGCTCACTGGTAAAACAGGTCCATAAAGCAGTCTCCAGCAGAGATGCGTCACATGTTTTCTCAGAGTTTCTCCGTGTCAAAGCGAGGATGAGATTCCTTCCAGGATTTGTGATTGATTACAGCCGCCAAGCAGCGGGAAATTAAATCAGGAGCGGCCTTTGAGTGGATGGGGGCGGGAGGATGTGGTTTGTGAAACGACGGGCTGTAAGAATTGGAAATCAGGGAGCAGTGTTTTCCAGAGAATGTGGTTATTTCAGAATGTGACAGTGTAGGTCTTTATAAACACAGGAGGTAAACCCCACTGTTCTGACGATGGATCACCATCACATTGTGTTCACCGCCTTCCTTGCCGTCTTCCTCTACTTCCTACTAATGAAAATAATCAATAACTCCTTGATGATTATATGTACAATGATGGAAAGGTTGACATCAGATGTCTGGACACATTCTCACTCCCAGCCATGCTTGGCATTTCAAACCATGAAACTTTAAGTAGTCATACGTAGTTTTGGTTTGCTGTTTTGCATTTCAAAGTCGTATATCCATACAGTTTGATTTTTTTGAGCCGTAAATGTCTTTTTTTTTATTTTCTGTTGGCTTTGCTGAAGTTTACTGCAGCATTTTATCAGGTTACAGGTGCATCTTATGAAGATTAGCTGCTCCGCCAATGATCATTTTGATTAATTCCCAATCAGCTGATATTGGTCCTAAATAGACACTGTACACACTCAGCTCAATCAGCTGGAGCCCGGGAGCCTGTCCCAGTGTGTCCTGTCTGAACAGGTCAGTTGGTTATGTATAGACCAGGTGGAAACCTCCGGTTCTAAAAAGTAAAGCCAAGCTGCCAACTGGCCATCAGGGTGCGATTCCTCTAGTTGTAAAAAGAAGTCTGATTACATGGAAGTCTATAAGAAAGGGGCGGGACTACCTGATGATTGACAGGTCGCTTCCACGCTACCAATACAGTTAGCTGCTAAGATGACTTTAATACTTAGCTGTAAAGTTGACCTTGAATTATGAAGTTAACTTTGTTAGCAGCTTCACACCAGATGGATCCGTCTTATACAGGTGTGTCTGAGTTGAGATAAGATCGGGTTTAACACCTGTCTTCCACTGATTCACTGCAGAACTATATCAACAAATACGGTCTCATGGGAGCCTTTTTCCCAAGTAGTACATCTACTGGTGGTGAGCAGAGGTGTGTGTGTGTGTGTGTGTGTGTGTGTGTGTGTGTGTGTGGTGTCTGGTTGGTGTGAGTCCAGCTGAGGCTCATTAAGGCTGTAAATTATGCCTCAGACACCTTGACGTTGCACCACTAAGGACCTGCATAAATCCTTGTGACTGACATGTGTTTGCTAACGCAGGGCCTGGTGTGTGTGTGTGTGTGTGTGTGTGTGTGCGTGCGTGCGTGGGTGTTCGGCGGTAGAGGAAAAACAGCCTACCTGACCTTTATCTGTCCAGTCAAGAACCAATGAGTAGAAACATGGACCATGCAGCCGTGCAGCAGCAGTGATCAGGTTTCATCTGACTGTAGTGCAACACCGGACTGCATGAGGTTTTACAAAACACTCTATTCGTCTCATGGCTATAAAACCTACTTTAGTGTAAGTTGTATTTTGTGGGCACAGCAAATAATCACGTTAGGCACTCTGTAAAGTCTGGATTAAAACCATTTTGGTGGTGCCAGATTCTCCCCAAGGCCTCGGTTTAAATCAAGACCATGGACAGGAGGCTTCAAAGAGCCCAGCTGGAGCCTGGTAGTAGTTCAAGGGTTTCAAAAATAAACTACATACTAATGACAGAGACACTAGCCCATCTGATGTATCAGGACCGAAACATCTGAATCTGTGGAGATTGGAGGGGTCAAAAAAAAACACGGGACTTTCACCCAACGCTGTTGTCCCGTGTGAAACCAGCTGATTACAACTCTGTCTCCCTCAAAATTATGTTCCCATTCAACTAAACTCTACTCTCAATTGTGTTTCCAGGAAATATATTTTATCTGGACCGAACATTCTTAGTTTTGAAACACAAAACAACAATTCAACAAGGTTTGGGCAACAATTCTACTTGTTGTTTCATTATGTAACCTTAGCCTTTTATACAGCCTTTTTGTTGTGGGAGTATTCCGCTGTTAAATCCGCCCCGCCGTCAGTCTAAATGCTCGCTGAGGCGGAAAGGCGTAACAGAATATTACACCTCTGAGACGCCAACGGAGATCGCCACAGAACCACATCAGAGGAGAGACGAGGCGATACGGCGTTGTATCTAAACGCTCCAAGCACCCGAGGCGGAAAAGACGTGACGTAGTGAAGACGTGTTACCAGGGCGACACGCCGCCAGCGGATTTAACGAGCTCAAAGGGTAGATCAAGAAGATAAAACACCGGTAGTTACTCGTACAAGGCCGCCGTTATACGCATCCATATGTTTATGATGCAGCAAATTCACTTGTTGAAGAGTCGTGTAAATATGTGAGACGAGCAGAAGTTCACCTTTCATTGTTGTTTGTAAGCGCTCGAGCAAAAATCGGATTTCAACGCTCATTGAACACAGCGTCGCTCTCATCGCCATGTGGTGTCTGTCTCGTTCCGCAAAGCCGGGATGCTTTGTAAACGCAGACACTGTTGTGGTATAAACGGTGCGGTTTGCGGTATATTTTGACTCTCCTTTCTGCTATTACGGCAGAATAGTCTGTGTAAAAAGGCCTATTATGTTTTTATTTGAACAAAACATTTTTTTTTTTTAAACGTTAACGTGATATGGGGCTGATATAAAACATATTTATGAAAGGCATTCATCATTTAGAAACAACAACTTTCAACATATTGTGGGTGCAGAAACATATCCTGCTAACATTTTTATTTGCCGACTTGGTTGATACATTTTATTTTATGCATTGGTTCAGGCTGTACGGCTGAAATTAAGGTTCTGAAATAAAAATTCAAGGAGGGTAATTTTCTCATAGACTCCCATGACTTCTTTTTGCAACCAGAGGCGTCGCCCCCTGATGGCCAGTTGAGAGAATGCACTTCAGAGGTTACCGCCTGGGCGCGACTGGTGCGTCTACATGAGCCGAAGCCACCAGTCCTCCGTGTGAAGTCCTAAACCACACCGACATCTAAAAGGCGTCCATCAAAATGAATCATTACAGTTTTATCATAACAGGAAAAGATTGTGGGTTTAGTTACAAAAAAGTCTGGTGTATTTAGACCCACCTGCCTGAACTCGTCACTACACTGACTGATTTATGGTTATCTATAGTGTGAAATCTATAGTGTTCATAAAGCTATGGAACCGCCTTAAACTGGATGTGTCAGTAGAGTAGAGTAGTAGAGTAGAGTATTTGTCTCGGCCACTAACAACTTGCCTCAAATAACATCAGGAACATTTGATGCACATTCTGCAACATTATTCAACATCTCAAAAGTGTCAGGAGTCTCTGGCATGAATGCATTATTTTTTTCCTATCACAGTATGGTGGAATGCTTGCCTCTAGTCTCAACAATAGGTCTGCATCGTTAACTAACAAAGCCCTCTCAGCACCATTGATTCTGGTCCTTGAATGGATACCATGACATTAGGACAATCCCAGTATCACCTCTTTTCCAGTAACGCACCCATTAGGCTCAATGATCAACAATGTGCCCAGTGCAATTTGATTCAAAGTAGGTTCTGTTTAATTGGATGAGATTTGATCAATGTGGTGAAAACGACCTGACCGAGTCTGAATGTCAAGGTATTCCTTTAAGAGTTTACTTCAGTCTCCAGTCTAACCTTCACATTGACCCTTGTTCCTTCTGAATTTGCATTAATCAATAGGGTGACAAAGGAAGTATGGGGATTCCTGGGAGAATGGTGAGTGACTCGTGGCTCAAGAGCACTTCAGTAATGCTTTCGTATGTGCTGAGAGACAGAAAGGAAATGTGACTATTTATTTTAATAAATGGTTTTTCACTTCCATTCTCTGAGCCTCTGCTGCTAAATGAGATTGTGTATTGTTCATGAACAGCCTTAATGTAACTACATGAGGGACAGCGATATAGAATGCATAGAATAATGTGGTAGGAACCACGCAGTGATGCTGCTATATCGTCCTCTGCACAGAGACAGTAACTCAACATAAAAACCTCTCAGTGTGTCTTTAGGGCCTTCCAGCTGTCAGTGGCAGCCTATGTAATATATTCTGCAGCTATTAGACGTCGCTGTGTGTATTTAAGACAGCTTGTGCTTGATGTCCCCCTCGGCCCACCCAGGCTGCAGTGGAACCACTTATTACAAAATCTGTTTTACTTTGGTATTACCTCCAGTCGCTTCTATGCAGTTAACGGCCTGTAATTTTCAACGTTACCGCTCACTTTGTTCGGTTAGTTTTGAACTTTTCTTTTTGGATTTGGCCATATTTCAAGCTACTCCAGCCATGCCACATGTGGGTATATTTGAAGGCCTCTCACCTGGATGAGGAAAGTCGCCGAGTGAAAACAATTATCAGACCTTCAGGTCTCAGTATGCTTTAAATGCATGATGAGAGTCACTGTGGGAATAATGAAAAGCACTGCAGAAAACTGACCTGAATGTAAAATTCATTTTAAGAAATTATTTTTCTGGCCAAGACTGCAGCACAAAAAATCACGTAAAAGCACAAACAATAGAATTTAAAGTAAAAGGGAAAATTACATCAAACAAGTAAAATCTAGTTTAAAGTGTCTCTGTTGTTCACACCAAGACGAGGGACAAAAACCTTTAAAAGCACTTTGACCAACAATGGTGCACGTTTCAGATGCTAGTAAACTTCTCTGCTCGAACGAAGCCTGAAGCTTTCAGGAGTGAGTGGAGAACGTACAGAAGGAGGCCATGTGTTTAATATGGCTTCACAAAGAAAATGTGCAATGATGTGTGCAGAAACATGAATCAGACAGGAATCATAGTGCAGCATGAGACACTGAGTTTAATGTTGTTCACACCAAACGTGAAATTAATCATCTCGTCGTTTCAAATGAGTTTGACCGCTGGATAATTTTTGTTTATTTGCGTCACTCACACTAGATGCACCGGAGAGGAGGCTGGGCTTATCTCCATGTAGACACCAACAAGGTTTCATCCATCATGGCTGAAATCACCACTGTTGCTGCTTTGTACATGTTGAAGTCCAGGATCCACCATACTGTCTGAGTTCATGACTTCATCCAGAGGTGCTCTGTGGATTTCACTAAGCTGGATTCACTGCATCTAGCAAGATACATCAGCTGGTTTACTACAGCTGGATGAACCAGAATAAACTATTTATCTGTAATTTATTATCAATAACCAGATGCTGAAATAACTCCATAATGATGGTGATCAGTAGAAGACATACTTTGTTAGGTCTGTCTGTAAGACCACAAGCTAACTACTTTTAAAGTGTTCTGAATGGAGTCTGCTTGATGGATGCTAGGCTATGCTAACGTTGTAGCTGCTCCATCAACACTCCAAATAAGGTCATCTAGACATAAATACAGCAGAGACCTTGTTGTTTGGACCATAGACAGTCTCTGGTTTCTCCACATAGTCTGGTCTGGTCTCTGGACTAATGTGAGCTACTATCTAGACCTCTGGGGGACCACAGACAGTCTCTGGTTTCTCCACATAGTCTGGTCTGGTCTCTGGACTAATGTGAGCTACTATCTAGACCTCTGGGGGACGACAGACAGTCTGGTTCCTCCACATAGTCTGGTATGGTCTCTGGACTAATGTGAGCTACTATCTAGACCTCTGGGGGACCACAGACAGTCTCTGGTTTCTCCACATAGTCTGGTCTGGTCTCTGGACTAATGTGAGCTACTATCTAGACCTCTGGGGGACCACAGACAGTCTCTGGTTTCTCCACATAGTCTGGTTAGGTCTCTAGACTAATGTGAGCTACTATCGTAGACATCTGGGGGACCACAGACACAGGCAACATTTGTTTCCTCGAGAATCCCAACACCGATAAGAATGATGCAAATTTTCATATTTGCATCCTTCATTGACTATGTATGCAGTTACGCCACACAAATAATGTGCTTTGCGTTTGGTGTGAACACAGCATAACATGTTGGGATTCCCGATTCCACCAGCAGACAGGATGATTCCAACACTGTAAGATGATCTGAGGTACACACTGAGGCCATTAGCTCCACTTAACCTCCACACAGCTCAGTCATGACATCACCTCCTCATCACTAGTCCTGAGGATGCTGCATGCCCCGATCCCTCTCCATGCCTCTAACACTGGTTCCTCTCTCTCTTGTGTCTCCTCCCTTCACACCTTTTTGCATGTGACTGTATCTGCTGTGACTGATCCCAGGGCTTAAAAGGACAAGCAGGACAGAAGGTAAGTTTAGGTACACGTGCCGTTAGCAGGATTGCACAAAAAGCTGGAATTTAGCACCAGTCAAACACAACCTTTGTCCATGAAACGTTTGGACTTTGGTTCGGTGTCCTCTTCGGTCATCGTTGTGACCAGGCTGCTCCTTTGAACCGCTGCTAGGGTGACACGGTGCAGGTTAGCAGTGCAGAGCTGTGCACTGTGCAGGTAGCATGTGATTTATTTCACTGAAGACTGAAGTCTGTATTTCGTACGCTGTGAGGGTCACATTCTGCTAATGGTTTCCCACCCTGGTTGGATTACCTGAACTCTTTACACCATGAAACACAATAGTAACCATTTGTCACATAAGCGTCCGAAAATTCTAATTTAAGACTCCCCAAAGAAAGTGGTTTATAGAGGCCACAGCAGAGGAGGAGGCTCTTAGAGAGAGCTGAATAGAGTTATATATCGAGATAAATATATGCATGTCTTATAGAAGTTACCCTGAATATAAGCAGCCGGCTGGGACAGAAAAAGATTGATATTGGCCTCAAGGTGGAAATGACATGTTTTTCAAATTTTACTGGAGGCTCCGATGTCTCCCGCTTGGCTTCATGAATCGCAAAAGCGTGTCAACAGAGACGGTAAACATGCAGTAAATCTGTCTCGGTCAGCACATTAAACCTAACGAATCACTTTTATTCACTTCAATGAAACCGGAGGATTTGATGTCTGCTGCAGTTTGTCGGAGGTTGAGTTTTAGTTAATCAAGGACAATGAACTCAGGTGTAGAAGTGACAGCATAACACTTTAAACCCTGTGGAGTTGTTGATGGTGGTTTTAAGAAAGCGTCTTGCACTGATCAACAGGTGGCAGTGGCGTGCCAAGAAATGCAATAATACCTCAAATACGACAGGGAAAAAAGAAGAGGTTTGA
This sequence comes from Eutrigla gurnardus, assembly GCF_963514095.1. Lineage (NCBI taxonomy): Eukaryota > Metazoa > Chordata > Actinopteri > Perciformes > Triglidae > Eutrigla > Eutrigla gurnardus. Next base: position 27,008,707 of record NC_139925.1, read on the forward strand.
AATAGAACGACGATTTATCATTTGTCCGACTTAAGAAAAACAGCTCAAGTGAAAAAATGTAACAGACACATGACTAATGGTCAATATGTCCCATCATGCTCTTATGTATATGTTTGTGTAAGTTTATTTACTTCATAATATCGGAATTGGACCCACAAATCCCATATGGGTTGGGCTCTAGATTAAAAGTGTTGAATTTTTAAGTAAAAGGCGTTTTAAAATCGGCTTTGCTGGTGTTTGATGAGGAAGGAAATATGTGCCACAAGTGTATTTCCAAGTGTATATAAAAAAATAAAAAATAAAATAAAATATGTTGAATTTAATGTTTGACACCTAACCACAGTGTGAATTCTGTCTCCTACCAAGTTATGTTTCGACAACCAAACTACTTTGTTCTAACGGGACACTAACGTCGGTCTCCTGGTGAAAGCCAGACCTGTCCACCACCCAGACCCCTCCCTACGTGGACTTCCACCGACTCATTTGAAAGTAATGTGTGATACATCCAGAATAAATATGATCTACGACAAAATACGTTTCCCTCGAAAGGTAATTCACAACGTAGTTCGGTTGTGTGGGAACCTAGTGTTTAGGAGAGCAGGATGCTTGAGAATAATGGCCATCATATACTTCCATCACACTGTTCTTTCCCCTGACATGTTATTTTAATTATTTATTTTTTTCTGACTTCCTCTCAGCGTTTAACAGTTGTCTCGTTGGCTTCAATGTTTATGTCTTCAAGCCGGCGACTTTCTTTCATAATCACCTTTGTTTCCAGCAATAACACCTGTCCTGCCCGGCACCAAATAGCAGACAACTTTAACAACTAGTTTTAATAAAGTGTCTCCTGTTTCACCTCAACATGCAACGAACGCATGTGCCTGTCGGATTTGACCCCATCTCCAAAACTGGCCCTCCACATTTGCTAAAGCCATCTATCGGCTGTATCAAAGCCAGAAACAGCAGATTTACAGATTTGTTCTCATCAAATACAAAGTGATTTGTGACGTGTAGTGTTTTCAATGAAAACTCAGCACATTCTTGACTGTAATATCACAACGACAAGTGTGGTTATTAGCCAAACGTCTTTATTGATATTGTCAGTGAGCCAACGTAAAAGTAGTTTCAGCCTCAGCCGACGAGCAGACGGTGTAGCTTTCTGGATCGCTCCACAGATCTGCAGCCAAAATCATCTATTGGTTTCCTTTTTATTTCGAGGCAGGGGATTAATTGTAATAGTGCGATCGGGTTTTGTCCCATGTGTGGCTGGTCTCTCAGAGTCGAAATGAAGAAATGCAGGAATTAAACCGAGCAGACTTGGCTGTAGATCATCCAGCGACGATGGAAGCATCTTCCCTAAGAAAGCAGAGCCAGCTTTTTTTCCAGAGCACTCCACTCTTCAAACAAGTGGCTTCTGTGGGTTTTGCGGGCACAGCGAGCCCGGCGGAGAGAAAAAACAGAACGACGTGATGGATAGCTTTTGCAAAAGAACCACAGCAGATGGACGTTCTGCTCTTTGTGGGCTCGAAAGTCCATTTAGAAGGAAATGAGATCTGCAAAGTTACGTCTGCTTGTGACTCCGCAACACATGAGTGGTTTTATGCAGGTCCTGGTTTTAATTCACCCCGTTACCTTGACCTCCAGCAATTGGAGTAATCCAACCTCTGCACGAGTGTATCTGTAGATCTTCACTTGTCTAATCTACTTAAGCTTTAGAAAACCAATGAGCCGCCTGAGACGACAGGAAGCCTCTTTTTCCATCATTACCTTTTCCTTCTGGCCCCCGAGTGACACATCTGACTTCAAACCAAGAGTGAGAAACTGGACATTTGTTCTGAAATGTTTAGATCTGATGGATGACTGGGACAGATATGATATCAGATATGTCCTTGAGATAGTGTTTCCCTTCAGGAGGAAAGGAGCTAATAAGGAAAAGTGCTGGAAACCTGAGTGGGCCAGTTTGGTCCCTGTGGTTTGTTGGATTGTGTAGGGGGGTCAGACGGACGTCACAGGCCACTGCTGTCACAGTGCAAATCCAGAAACCGGAGGCACCTTTAGAGTCACTGACTACGTTTACATGCACTAAATGTTCCCCTTATTCCTAAACGGACAATATTCCTACTAATCTGTTTACATGGCTGATGAGAATGAATATTCCGTTTACATGCAGCTGTGCATATTCCCATCAACATAATAGTTGTCTTATTCCCTTTACTTACCGGCATCATCTGGTCCATTTGAATCCAACGTCGACGCCAACATCCTAACATGTTGTTAATCACGTCAAAACATGGAAAGTGGAAGGGCAGAAAACGCGACTCCTTTGGTTGCAAAAAGAAGTCTGCTTGCTTGGAAGTCTATGGGAAAATTACCCTACTTCTGACTTGATGTATTATCTCATTAAACATTGTAAAAATTATTGTATGGTCTCAATCTCTAGTTTCAAGTCTTGCTTGCTCGGGGAGCCGATCTGCTGCTTACGTGCACAATCAACCTATTGCTGCTCCACAGTCCAAATGGTCACTTCCTTCACTGGTTGCAAAAATTCCAAGATGGCGACGGACAACATGTTGAACTCTAGGCTTCATAACGTAGTCAACAAATCAATGAGTAATGTCATGGTGACTTGGATGGGTTGTTGCCTAAACCTAACATTGGCATTGTTGTGCAACATTGTCCCGACTGACAGAAAAACAGACTTACTTCTAATTGAAATACATTAGTTTGGATGTTGTGCTGAGTGACAAGAAGAGAGAAAAAAGGAACATTTGTCCGTGGTATCCACGCAAATCAGAAGTTCTTAATTTTGTGAAAATTCACAAACTAGCGTGAGATTGTTTTGTGTTAACTGACATTAACAAGTCAACAGGGAAATAGGCTGAGCATGTTCCTGGCTGGCATATCAGCAGTTAGCTTGCTCGCTAAAGCCGACTAACCCAATAAATATATCTAAATATAATATATGCGTTTTCTAGAATCACCTATAAGATCAAGCTGAGCAAATGAACTGTGGAGCTTTCTAGTGACCGGAGCTTTTATATTTCTTTGCACATCCACCAAGAAGATATTTATATGCCGGGATCAGAAAGAGTTGAATATATGCTAGGGGAGGGATTGAATTATTTACCATCGGAGGAATGCAGTGATATGCTGAACGTCTCTAATGATACCTACCTATTTCTTTTTCTTTTTCTCTCTGTATATAGGGAGCACCAGGGGAGCCAGGTCTTTCCATCATTGGACCACGAGGACCTCCTGTAAGTGTTCCTACTACTAATAGACATCCTATCATATTGATCAACTAGTTTATTAGACCTCTGTTGAACACATTCGTTTCTTAAACAGCAACAGATTCCTCAGTTCTGTTGATGAAAGTAGACAAGTGGAGAGCCCAGCCAAGCACATGAATGCACCACATGTGATAGAATAATGCTATATAATTACAGACAGAAGAACTGTGATTTGGCCATATGGTGGATCATTAGTCATGTATCAGAAACTCCATCCTGGTCCAACTGTGACACCTGTTGTTGTTGTTGTTACGAGGCCAAATTTGTTTTTCATTTACTTTCTGGGTGTTTTTAATATAGTCCTCTTTAAAGGTACCTGACTCAGTCCTCTTTATGTGGACCTTCATTCATCACTGGTCAATGACATGTTATATGTCTATGTCTATGTTTATATATATAAATAGCATGATGGGAAATATTGACCGTCAGTCAGGTGTTATATTTCTCGACTCCAGCTGACAGGGCCCAGCTCATCTGCATTGTATAACTTAATACCAGGTTGTATTGCTGTTGAAAGTAATAGCGCTCTCTGCTGGGAAAACTATGTAATAACACCTTTTCCGAACAATTTCAGCAGTACTTTCAATATTATATTCTTTAAGAATTTATGTTTTATATCAGCGCATATCGGTCAGCATATGCACTGATATTGACTTATCTGTGATCTGCTAATTCAGACAGACACTCTCATGGTCCATTTGTCTTTTGTTTTAGGGCTCATATGTGTTGGCACAAGATTTGAGCATAGGAGTTACACCTTGACCTCAGGAAATTTCATAAAAACAATCTTAACGCCCACTTAGTAGCACTTGGACAACCATTTCATATGGTCTAATTCTCATCAGCGTTAATCATGACATTTTATTCTTCACCCTAGAAATAATATTTTGCTCGAACAGAAAATACCATACCTCAAGTATACTTCCTTTTTCCAACAGCTTTCAGCAGCATTCCATGGTCTTCATCTTTTAGGTCTTTGTTTACATGACTTTGAGAAGTTTTGAATGAACCTTGTACCCTCAGTTACGATATTGTTTTGTCAAATAAATAATCTTGTGAAAAAAACAAAAAGGCCGAACATCCCCGGGGGTAGAAACCATGTGAGGCTTCCTGTAACTCAGCCTCTGGACTGTCTGTGTCATTTGTCACTTCACTACCTTGTAATTGCCTTCCCCTGCATCTTTATTTTCTCGGCCCTCCTTTTCCCGGGGATATTAAATGTCTCGTTCCAGTTAAAAAAGCTACGCTGGCTAATTATTATTGACATACACTCATTAAGCTTGCCTTCTGTCCCTCGTCCTACATTGTTGTGAGATTAGAACGCTTTTCTTATCAGTGGTTCATTTCCTTCTGTGCAGAGACAACACACACACACACACACACACACACACACAATCAGTGTCGGCCCTCACCTCATGCCTCAGTGTCTCTTCTTCCACTGACTTGTCTTTCTGTGTCTCTTCAGGGACAACCTGGGACAAGAGGATTTCCGGGCTTCCCAGTAAGTCATGACCACGTCTCGAGCTGAGATTTTTGATTTCACTTAAATAAGAAAAGCTATAAAAATAGTATAGTAGTAACTAAAAAATAGTAGTAGTAACTATTAGTTGCCATGGAAGTATAAGTGCATACTAATAAATAGGTAACTTGTAGTTTGTGATTCCCTCTTGAATATATAGTGATAGCAGACTGAGTGAATTGAGAGCTAGATAACATGCTAGTGAATAGTTAGTTCCTGTGTCCACAGAGTGCCGTTTTCTCTACAGTGACGTCATCAGCACTCTTCTGAAAAGTTCACACATTTTATATTAGAAGCGCTTACGCACCACAAAGGTAGAGCACTTAGAAAAAAGACAATGAGTGCAGCCCTTTTTTTTCGAGGCAGCTTTTTCTGCTCATTCAGAACTATTGAAAAAAGCTGTTGGTGCTCAGAATAAAATGCTTTGTGGACACAGATCATGAGTTAGATTGATTAGATTTTTCTTTGTATCGGTATCTATCGTATCTGCATCAACATGTCGACACGAGCCAACTGACAAAGCTACAGAGAGGTTCATCACTTTAATCACTGGTCTTAAAAGTGACGTTCCCACAAAACTAAACTGCATTGTGAATTACCTTTGTTGTGTTTTACGTTTGCTCACAAATTCAGCGATGGTGTAGTGTCAATCAACTACCAACTTGGGTTTACTTACGCAACCAAACTATTTGATTAGGCTGATGTTCAAATGAGAATGTTTGTTATAGAACTGGTGTTAATAAAGTACATAACGTACGTACATTACATACATTATTGTTTCAAACTGTTTAAAAAGGCAATTGAGAGTGTAGTCTAGTTGTGTGGAACGTAATTTTGTAGGAGTTATTTAGGAATTATGTGAAAGGCCTTTCTAGGCACAATCCTGAATCAGGGCTCATTGTAATCTGCCAACGTTATTTAATTAATCTACACTGATGACACCTGAACATTTGACCTGCTGCGTATTTTTTGAGCCTTCCATCTGATGTTGTAATGGGACCGGCTGTTGGTGCCTTAACTTGTGATGCCGATCTCCGTATGAACTCAAACATCCCCTCCGCTTCTTTTATTCCAGGGTCCCATTGGGTTGGATGGCAAGACTGTGAGTTTCCCCCCAAGTTCCTGTCAAAAAGAAGCACTCTGTGATGATAATTAGCATAATTAAGCTAAGAATGATTATGGTCATTATAGTAATAAAATCTCTATTAGTGTTATTACTGTTATTATAGGGTGGGGTTAAACATGCTTTAGATATTTCTAAGAACGTTTTCCAAGCAGAGGTATCTGTTTAGATAGCATTATTATACCAGCTGCACTCACTGTTTTAATGTCCACACAGGGACAGACCGGGCCGAAGGGAGACATGGTAAGCATTCCTTGAATTAGCGTAAACATTGTTAATACCATTACCACCAGTCCCACACTCATTTCAGCCCATAAAACCTTTTTTGAGCATGTTTATCAAATTTACCCCACAAAGCCAAAGCAAATATGAAATAACCAGTCTCACAGCAGTATGTGAAATAGTCACAAATCTATTGGTTTCATGTACAGGGACACAAATAGTCAGAACTAAAACAATGTCAATGGAAAGTTAATTATGATCATTTCATCAGCATCCACATGGCATGGGGTTGTGGATTGGTCCAACAACGCAGGACTTTCAACCACCAGACACCACGTGTGCCAACGTGTTGTTGTGAAGTGACGTGTTCGTCAAACAAAACATTGCTGTCACGACTGACAGAAAAAGAAGTCTTGCTGAGAAGTGCAAAAGAAAAACCAAATAACAAAATGATAATTCATATCGCTCAGCACGGACTTTCAAGACTTTTTCACAAACTGCCGTGAGACTGGACTGAATAATTGCATTGAACCTGGTTTTGCTGTTTATTCCCTACCCAGAAAGTTATAATGAAAACAGAGTGGTGGCCTGATTTATGCCACACTGTGATGGGCTACACGCAGGAGGCAAAAGGCCCAGACAGATGGGAACTGTTAGCCACTCTGGCTTTCAATTAGGGTTCGTAGGTAAAACTCAGAGTAAGTGAAATGGGGCCTCAGGGATTTTTGACTTACTAAGACATTTAATGCCTCACCGCTTACATTTTCTAGTGCCAAATCACTTGATTCCTTATGAGCCGTACAATGAGCTTCATGTTGTTTCCGTGTCATTCGTAACCAATTATCTGAAGACGACTTATTCTGGCCAACTCACACAGCCAAACCGAGTATGTGGGTTTCCAGCGTCCACATGCTATTTAAGTTTATGATCAGTTTCAATTCAGGGAGTATTGTGTCCCGATGTCATTGAGGTGGAAAAGGAAGGTCTGCAGTTAGCTAGGTATCTTGTCCCTTTCTAGAGTCGCAGGAAGTGAGGTGGAGGAACTGTTAGATTCAGTTCAGTTCACGAGCCTGCTTCTCGGCTCATTTTCTGTAACCAGTGTAGCGTTAAAGAATTACATAATTAGCAAGCTACCTAAGTAACCAACTGTCCACTAGTTAGCTTGCTAGCTCGCTAATTCCACTGCTTTAATGTTGCACGAGTTACAGAAAATCATCTGAACAAAGTTGTCACTGATATGGCGATTTAAATGTTGTTTCCTACGATGTGATCAGAGAGTGGATGAAGCATTAATTAGAGTAAATTTGACTAATATATTCTGTCTCTCTGTACTTCGTAACGTTACGACTCCACTGATAGTCATTACTGGGAAACCTCAGCTCAGTGAGTCCGACACTTGATGTAAGTCAGTTTACTTTATACAGTGGCCAACTACATCGATCACGATAGCAACGATAGAAATGAAAATGGCCGCTATGACTATCGTGCTAATTTGATTTGAATGGGAACGTCCGTTATACTCCTGTTTTATTTCTATGGTCAGGGACAATTAAATAGAGCTGTGAGGGCTTGTATACTAGATGTACACAGATGCTGTTGCCTTCACAACGTGGCTTTGGAGCTGCTGAGCCTGTGGAGTCACCAGCATGGGGTCCACTGGATGTGTCCTACTGGGCCCTGAGTTCATTAATCAACCAGTCGCTGAGCTCTGACAGTTTACTCATGTTTATTGGAGGTATTTGTGTTCAGTCATGTTGAATTCTACTGCGACTTGACTGTGTTGCTGTCATCTTTCAGGGTCAGCGGGGTGCTAAAGGACTCCCAGTAAGTTTCTCCGCTCTGATTTAAATAACCTAGAGATAATAACCACTCATTCATCTCATTCACTTATTTTCTTTGTTGTTTCTTTTAGGGGGAAACTGGGCCCAAAGGCGAGAAGGTGAGCCATGGATTGCAGTAGTTTAGCAGTGAACAGCAGTGGCAGAAATGTTCAGATATTTGACTTAAAGAGTAACCCTCATTTTTTTCTTTCTGATATTCATTTGTATCTCCATCATCTTGTTTCTTCTAAATGAACTGTCTTCTGTTCTCTTTAGGGCGTTTGTGGAGACTACACACACCGGGTATGAAAACCTTATGGGGGAATTAATTCTTTCTTCATCAACAGTGGTTATGATCAGCCTGTGTCGATGTCCAAATGTTATGACACAAACTGAACCTGCACCATTCTCATCATACAGCGTTGTAGTATTCATCTCTCCACAGTTTCAGAAAATAATAGAAAAGTGAATTTGGAAGAAGAAGAGAAACTGGTAGAGAAGCTGGACGGACACATGACGGCAGCACAGTGACGGGTAGCACATGCAGAGGTCTGCAGCTCTCCGTCTCTGGGGTTTGGCTAGTTGAGAGAAAATAAGGCAATTACCGGCAGCCTGCCGGAGCACTGCGTGATAAGAGCCTCTGTGCAGGGTGCCAAGAATAAGAGTCTCCTGTGTAAAAGGGGATTTTTCACATCCAGAGTCCATTTTCAGCATAATTCAACCTTTCTTTCTTAAATTGCTCCTGCTAAGATGATCAAAGTTACGTTTTTTGGCATGCTTTGCCATCACCATGACGTTTGCTACCTTGTGTAAAAAGCCCCTAAAAAAAACAGTATGGTGCTGAAATGGTTTTATGAGTTTATTTTTGATAATGCATCAATGCTGTGATATTCATCTCTGGACAGTAAACGCTTCAGAGGAAGAGGGACCCACAGAGGATTTGGGGGGTTTGATGACTTTAGCCTGCAACAAGCTTGTTGAATTTCTTTTATTTGCAGAAGTCTGTACGGGAGGTCCAGTCCCAGAGTGTGATCAGAGTCGAGGCCTCAGTTAATATTGAGACCCTGGGGGGTAAAATGTTCAGTATTTAGGGACTTTGACTTTCAGGACGAAGCCAACAAGATCAGCAAATTCTTCTTGTTATTGTATAATGTGTATTTCAGCAGTAGCCTCACTGTTAAAAGAATAGTTCAGCATTTTGCCTTCTTTCTGAGAGGATCCATGTCACATCTGTGCAAGTACGAAGCTGGAGTCAGGACGTAATTAGCCTAGCTTTGCATAAAGGCTGGAAACAGTGGGAAACAACTAGCCTGGCTCTGTCTTACTCACAACCACCAACCTGACTACCTGACGGTTGTCTGATGGTATCCCTTTCATTTCATTGTTTCAGGAAGGAAGTAGCATTGTTGTGTTTGTGAGGGTAGTTGCGTTTGTTGAAGGCCATAATTGATGTGTCGCTCTAGTGCAGGTTCCTCATAATTCCCAAAACATCTTAATCATAAAGTGCTATTTTACATTTCTGTTCAAAGCTAAACCAACAGGATACATCATGAGGTGAAGTAGGTGTTTTTTACTATGCACCAAGCCAGGCTAGCTACTTCCAGTATTTATGCTAAGCTAGGCTTACATCACCTTGACTCCAGCTCTGTACTTTTCTATCACAAAGATGTAAGATAGCTGCCCTGTCTCCTGCAAAATTACATTCCCATATAATGAAACTACACTCTCAATGACTGAGTTTCCTGTGCCACACAGTCGCTTCCACGCTACCAATGCAGGTAGCTACAAAGATGACTTTAACACCTGACCTTGAATTATGAAGCTAACTTTGTTAGCAGCTTCACACCAGAATTCAGATGGATCCAGATCCAGTAAGGTTGCTGCTTGGGGTGTTGCTCTGCTACTACTCCACCCGTCTCTCCTCCACAGTCCAAATATGGTCACCGCATTCACTGGTTGCACAAATTTAAGAGTGACGGCCCAAATCCAAGATAGCGACGGCTAGAATGCCAATTTTAAGGCTTCAAAAATTTTGTCCAGAAACAAACGGGTGATGTCACCATGACTACGCCCACTTCTTACATGGTGGGAATGTAATCTTGAGGAGACCAGGCTGAAGATTGATATCCATCCGAACATCAGACTCTCTGAAAGCAAAGAAATAAACAGTCGTATTCCTTTAGGCGGAAATCATTTTGGATTCAGGAGACATGACTTACTTTTGGTGTGGTTAGAAAACAGCTTTTTGACTGAAACCACCACTTCCCTGGTGTGTAGGGCCTCTTTGTGCAGGATCTTCCTCTGAAAACCTTGGCTGCCTTACGTTCCAGTCAGGCTCTGATGTTGAAGGTTTGTGGGTGCCATCGAACACCCAGATAGTTAACCCTCAGCAGGGGTGTCACCAAGTCATGCCGCAAAGAGAGCCAGTGCCCTTGAGCGAAGGCAATCCTCATGCCCCTGCTCTCCACCCAAAGAAAGAAAAAAAAAAAGATCAGTGTAGTAACAAGGTTGCTACTGTTAAGGTTCAACATATTTTCAAAAAAGACATATCTTTAAAATAAAGATGAAAATAATGTTATATAAAATGCAGTTAGTAGTATTTGAATTGTTCTTGGAATTAAGGGTAATTGTGTTTATTACAGAAGCACAGGGATGCCAATATTAAATCCATGTGTGTGCACTTTCAAATGTCAGTTGCACCTGGTCTGCCCTTTGGAAATTCCAAATTAGATTCCATTATAGTTATATCAATGTTTAATTTGAAATTAAAATACATCTTGGTCTATCAGAAGGATGTCTGCCTTCAGAATGGTACCATAGAAAAAGGATATAACAGATTATATGGCTCTACAGGCTGAAATGGTAATTAATTGCGCAAATCTTTTTATAATAAACCACACATTTGATGTAAAAAGGGGCGCTGATACACAAAAATATATATTTCAATGGAGTTTTCTTTTTTTGTTAATATTAAAATTGTATTTATTTTACATACAAAACCACAATTGGATGACATTCCGTTGAATGATTGACTTTAATATTGGCAGCTCTTGACTTCCAACCTGTTGTGGTGGATAGCTGGAAATGGTGAGGGACAAAGCTGCACACTTGCCTACTTACTACATTTATACCCCCTACTTATATTCATAACATTCTGTATATATTTCCATAGATATGCTACTATTGCTATATTTAGCTTTAAACTTCAAAATAGTGTGACTGACCAAACAGTGAAAAGAAGTATATCTAAACAAACGTGTGTTTAAGTAAAACATGATAATACTTCTTTACTTTAGAGCTTCCTGCAAAATCAAATTGTGGAAATATGTACTCTGTGTAAAAAGTAGGCAAGTTGCATGCAACTGGTTGTACTTGGTGTCAGCGGGATCATACCTGCATCGTCCCGTCCTAAACCTGTATCTGATCATGCTGGTCGTCTCAACAGAAGCGGCGTATTGTACAGCCCTGTGTTGGACAGTTGGCCACAGTAAGTCTGGATGTGCTCTGTAACTGTACTGCTGTACTCTCTTTGTGGCAAGACCGGCGCCCACCTCTGCTCCGCTGCCAGCTAGGGGCCTGGCTGCCTGCTAACGGGGACGACGATGTACAATGTGACGATCGCTGCTTTCAACCGGCAGATTCAATAAGAAAAGAAGCATCGCAGTACATCGATCATCCCCTTTGCTGCTCCAAGCCCATAGTTTGCCTTTTCTTCAACATTGTTTCCTTTTTCTCTCCTCTGCCCTCCCATTTCCTTGCTTTTCACTCCGATGTTCTATTTGTCTTTTCCCCTCCTCCTTCTTCTCCCCTATTTCCTTTCTCCGGCCTCCTGGTGACCTTTGCCCTGTGCCCATTTTTTCACCGCTGGCTACCTGTGCTTGTGAATCCCCCTTCCCCCCCGACAGATGTTGCCCATCACCGTGCGCAACATGCCCTCAATAAGCCCTCTAATCCTAAAACGCCTCAAGGTACAATTCTCTCTGCCCCCTACTTGCCACCCGCCATCATCTGTCGCCAAAACACTCTTCCTCCGCCGCCGCTGTCGTGCTGTAATTAACCAACTTTTGGCTGCTGCTGCTTCTGAATGGTCCGTCGTGTTCAAGTCCTTTTCTGTCAATGATGCATGACAGGAAATGAAGATGCATTTGTTCTGGTTTCACACAAATCATGAAGCATTATGTTTTATTTTCAAACTCTCTGTAACCTTCCTTTTGGAAGTCCAGCTTCCTGTTTCACAGGTTGGGTAGAACTCAGCAATTAATCAGCTCACCTGTAATCGGTGCTAGCCATGTGCACATAGAGAAGAAATACAGTTCATATATATGCACACTAGTTCTATATGAACAATGTGACAAATATATGGCATACCATTAATAATAAAAACAACATTAATAACCATAATAGGCAAACACAGTTCTCTACACGTTTGGAAAGGGAGGGGAAGCAGAGTACTTAGTTTGTTGCAATCAACTTCAACACTAGATGCCACTACATTCTACACACTGCTCCATTAATCAACACAGTATTGTTTAAATGCGATGCTACCTGAAGAACTATTTTAGTTTATAAATCTATGACTATAACCGTTAGTAGAAAATAGAAAGTAAAAATGAATATGGAGCATAACATTACCAATACTGTAACCATATATTTGAGCCATTCACAGAATTATGTAAAGTTATAGAGAGGCTAAGTCCCACTCCTTCTGGTGTCCCTCATAGGACCTTAGTTCGTAAAAAATATGAGAGGAGGCAAACTATTTTTTTGATTCTGTTTTAATTGTCCCATGAATGCCACATATGATGTTTGTTAACATAAAAACTAATGTTTCAAGTCCAGAAAATTTTAGAGCGTCGTAGGTTTGTCGTCGTATCATTTAGTTTAGTGTGAAACAACTCAGTGAACTACATCTCTGGTCTCACGTACCTCACCAACACGTTAGCTTGTCTTGATAGCTAGCAAGCTAACTTACCTACGTTCCATCACTAATGTAACGTTATGTTAGCTGATGTGTTTGATCCAGCAACTCATTTTATCAGCAGGAAGAGAAAGAGGAGAGAGACCTGTTGTTAGTGTGAGTAACGTTACATCCTGGTACCCAACACACAGAGAGACCTGTTGTTATAGTAACGTTACATCCTGGTACCCAACACAAAGAGAGACCTGTTGTTATAGTAACGTTACATCCTGGTACCCAACACACAGAGAGACCTGTTGTTATAGTAACATTACATCCTGGTACCCAACACACAGAGAGACCTGTTATAGTAATGTTACATCCTGTTACCCAACACATAGAGAGACGCCACTTACTTCACTATTGGTGGAAAGGCTTTAGAATGATACTTCAACAGTACAACCTCAAGATGAGACTTTATTGAAATTAACTTTGTAATTGACATTTGTGATGATAACTGGTCATATATTTTCTGAAATAAGGCCCTATGGGGGACACAGGAAGAGGGCGGGACATAGCCTCTACATTTAAAGTTATTACATGTCCTGCAGCCATTTCGGTCCAAACGTTCCACCAGACAAAGCTGTGTGTGGAGGACCTGGCGCTTCTCCTAGTTGGCATTGCACCAGGACACAATATCTTGTTTGGAGATCAGTGACAAGATGGACTGACATACTGGACCCAGTTAATGTTGCCACATGATTATAAATGCAGACATCAGCCAATCAGTGTTGACCATCTGATATAATGAGGTTTGATTCGTGACGAGAATTAAATATAGCTTTTTCTTTTTAAAAACATTCTTTTCTTGTGGTCAAATTGTGCAGAGCGGCACATTTTATTATCAGCTATTGGCAGCTGCACACCAACAGAAACAGTGTGTGTTTAACCCCCGAGACATAAATCATATCTGGACACATGATAAAATATGGATCCAGTTTGGATGGAGAGTTCTCCATTATTAGAATAGAAGCTTGGAAGCATCTCTGGTCCTGAGCTACTGTACATGTGTGTCGTCCTGCAATAACACAGAGATTGCTGAGTGACTGAAGTGAGGCCAGTGCTTTGTGTGAGGAACTTCTCTAAGTCAGAACACATGTGCAAATAAATCTCAAACCGGAGCATCATGCATAAATTTCATGCCATGCAAACTTGCTGCCCTCTATGAAAATTGCATATTTCCATATGGAGGTGTCTTCTCTAAAAAATATTAGCAATCAAGAAATTTAAATTATGAGCTCCAAAAGTTGCGTAGCAAAAATAACTTTAGGGTGAAACAAAGAGGACGCAGCTTCAGAACAGATTTTATTCCAGCCACTGAGGTGTATTTATTCCCTTCACATCCTGTGCTCATTGTAAATGTCCTTTATTTGATTTGGTTTCGGATCATTCCCAGGGCTCTGGCAGTCTGCCTTCACTATAAACACACATAGATTTGTGTTTCAAAGAAGCTGCAGGAGAGATCAATGTCAAAATTACGTTCATTTATTTCAAATATAAACATTAATCATTTTTGCAGTTACAGATCTTTTACCCGAAAGAAACTTGAAGCGGAACTCATGGCTTATTTCACGTTTCCCAGTGCCTTGCTCTCCGTTCACAGCTACTAACCGAGAGGAATACACTGACTGCACTCACCAGCTTTCTCGGGAGCTTTTCCACAGCTAATGGAACCTGCTCAGGTGCCATCATGTGACCGAAGTACCACCTTTGTTAACATATGGTGTCAAATAGTAACTGAAGATATAAGATAGGAGTAGAAGGAACATTCCCATTGAAATCCACATAGCAGGATGGTCGGCGGCCATTATTGATGTGTACCTTTGCCATTGCAACCACTATAGTGGGCCACTATCAGTGGAGTCGTAGTCTGGCTTTGACGTTTATTAAAACAAAAGAAAAACATAATTGGAAGATCGACGACCCAGCGGTGAAGCCCGTCTATACTTAAACTCTGGAGTACTGGAGTAGCTCACTTGACTCATTAAAAACATCAACAATTTGCTAGCTGTTTGTAGCTCTCTGGAACATTTACATTTAGGGCATTTAGCAGACGCTTTTGTCCAAAGCAACTTACAACAAGTATAAAAAAAGAAACCACAACATATCGTTGCCGATAAAGTAAAAGCGAAAAAGTAGAAACAAGTGTTAGGTCCTCGTCTGAGTAAAGTAGTAACTGTTCAGCAAGAATACCTTAAGAACAACAGTGCTATGATCAAAGTGCTATAGGTCAGAACATAGAAGTGCATTTTTTTTGTGGAAGTGGGTCATGCTATGCAGAGTCGCAGTAAAGTCTGGACAGGTGAGTCTTGAGTCTTTTGCGGAAGATGGGAAATGACTCTGCTGTCCTGACATTGATCGGGAGTTCGTTCCACCACTGAGGCGCCAGAACAGAGTCTGGATTTGCTAAGCGACATTTGTTTGATTTCAGCGATGGTGGTACCAGTCGGCCAGCCGAAGTAGAGGAGCAAAGTGCTTGCATTGGGGCATGTGGTTTGACCAGTGTTTGAAGGTAGACGGGTGCCGTTCCATGGTTTTAGAGAGAAATGCAAGAAGAGATACAGGTCTGTAGTTTCGGATGTCAGCACATTTAGTTTTTTTTTTTTAGGAGTGGCTTCACCGTATCTGTCTTGTAAGCCGCTGGAAAGTCATCAGCAGTGAGGGAGAAAGGAGGGGTGTGTCCTGTTATCTAGACTAGTGGAGTCGTAACGTTAGGAAGCAGAGAGAGACAGACTGCAGGAGTAACATTTAACAACATAATGCTTAATCAACACATTGATATGACTTAGCAAGCTAGCTAACTAGCAGAGTTAGCTAGTTAACTGTGCTAATTGCTATTCCACTTGATTGTTGTTTTCCCTGGTTGATGCTGTTTGAAGTTGGTCTACGCTACCGCGGTTGCAATGGCAAAGATACACGTACACTCTGGCCATCCTGCTACATGATCCTATATTATTTCTGCAGTAGAGCTGAAGAACAAGCTTATGTATTCTACGAGTTGGGAGTGAGAACGTGTTGCAGCAGGTGACTGGAAAAAGATTAAGAATACCTGTCACAATCTCCTTGAAAGGGACACTGAGTATGCTTTCACCCTTGTTCTTCACTTCATGACTGAAGTTCTATATTTAGACCATTGTTTGCTATTGTTGCTCTTGAACTTAACATGCTGCGTTCCTGGGTGAAGCCAGGCAGCTAGTTACAACATCGACAAGGAAGAGGTCAAACATTCATCCAAGCCCCAGAGGAGAAAACTAACCCAGCCAGAGTACTTCCTAATTCTCCCACAAGGGGTCCTGGATCATGTCCTGACACCTAAACAAGCTATATTCCTTGAAGTCCATTGGATGTGGTACAAGCCCTGAAAAAGAGTGAACCTTGAGTTTGGAATATTTATCCCACATACATGTTCCAAAGGTCAGAATGAATCTCAAGCATTACAGCATCACTGCTTGGCTTGCTCCCCGGCTAACCTCCTTCTCTAACCCCCCCCCCCCCCCCCCCCCCCCCGCTGTAGTTATTTGTGCTGTTGTGTGAAGTTGTTGTGTTGGCATGGCCAGTGTGGCAAGGCATTCTCCAGCATGGCAGGTTGTAACTCAAGGTCTCCCAGCAGGGCGAGCCTGGAGCGCAGGGACCACCGGGCCCTCCAGGACTCCCAGGCACCCCAGGCCTGCATGGACCCAGTGGCCCAATGGTGAGTTCACACGTGTAGCCGCTTTACTGAAGTAACGTTAGTAAGGAGTGTCCGTATTTTACTTTAAGGAGTTATTTTAAGCCAAACCATGACGTTTTTTCTCAAAAAATCATCTTAATGGTTTTGTTGCCGAAACCCGACATTGAGTTGTTGTTGCGTCACAGTTCAGTTCCACCAACAGGCAATGTGCTGTTAAGAGCTTGTTGATTCAACTTACTTCTGTGAGATCACATTGGTTAGATGTTGGCAACAAAACTAGCCTAGACTGGAAATGGGTCGAGTCACACATTAATCAGGGCCATCATTAAAACATGACTCAACTGTTTCAAAATTGACATCAAGACATTGTTGCTGCCTGAGAACATCCAAGTATGAGACAAATGTTCACTTTGACAACCAATGGAAATGTTAAAGGTGCAAGTTTAATCCTGATACTTTCACTCAATAGATTCTGTCTCCCAATAAGAGTTGTTTCACTTCTCTTACAGGGTAAACCTGGTGAACCAGGAAAACCAGGAAAAGATCCGAGGGTAAGCATTGGTTCAGTGAGTCCTGCACTTTCTTTTCTCCAGAATCTTCTCATTAGTGAACATTTCTCGGCGTGATATTAACCTTCTTGTGAATTTCTTTGTTGTTTCTGCAGCTTTTACCAGGACTGAAGGTAAACACATTCCTCTTCTTGTCCAAACAGCAAAATAATCATTCCGAATAGCGTGATTAACTTCACTGTGACCTCTCATGAAGTTATTACAGTCAAACACACCTAGGCCCAAATAAAACCAGGGATCAAGTCAAGATGTTTCCACTTGGTCTGTGTGCAGCTGCTCTGATATTCAGACCAAGCCCACCTACACAACAAAAACTCTACACATTACAATGTTTCCTTTGGACTGGATGAGTAGATCTCCACATGAGGCATTAATCGTCACAGATTATTGAACAGGGGGAAAGTAGATTGTGAGGTCAGAGGCCTCTAAATGCCTTTCGTGATGGAAAACAAGCCCAATCTCGCAGCAGGAAGTGGTTCAGGCTCGTGATTGGCTTCAATATGAGCAGATATAACTGAGCTGACGTGGAGCTCTCGATGTTCCTCTGCTGGTGGATGGGGAGGAAACATAAACAGATACAAACTGAAAAATGATATAGTTCATGCTATTTAAAAAAACATTAATATCAAGCTTTCATTGTCACATGACACATCTACTGCCATCAAAACAGGAAGGAAGGAGTAAAGCCCGCATCTTGTTCCATTTGAAGACCAGGGTGACTCCACGCTGGAGCTGAAGTTGAGAATATTTAAAAAAAAAAACACTTGAAAAGTGCATTGTGCAATAGAGGAACACAGACCAGGCAACAATGGTTTTGCTGATGACATGTTTCTAGTGATGTGTTTTGGTGTGATTTGCCCCGAAGAAAACAATGGTTCTTTGGTTTCTCTTTGGAGGTATTTCTAGAGGCGTGTGCTAGAGGTGTCTTTCTAGAGGTGCGTTTCTTTCTAGAGGTGCGAACCAATGGTTCTGCAGGCACCACGTTTCGTGCCGAGTGTCTTGCTGTGATCGACCCCGAAAAATCTATTATTTAGCGGATGACACATTTCTGGCAATGTGTCTCTGTGGTGTGATCTGACCCTAAGAAAACAATGGTTCTGCAGGTGTGATCAGACCCAAACAGGATTTTGAAGTCCTTAAATAACCTCAGCCACCTGCTCTTCTGAACCTACATGTGTCACGCTGGCTTAAAATGTACTTTGTATTCACATACATTCGTTCATATCTCCAGGGTGAACCAGGTGTGCCAGGACAAAAGGTGAGCTGACTTCTTCACTTTTGAATAAGAATATGGTTGGTAGAGTCCAGGATGTAGCTTGGCTAGGAAATACTTTTTCACTACACAATCTACTATACACATTGTAATTCATAGACTTTCCTTCACAAATATAAAACATATTGTGTTGTCCACTGTCAATCAGTGTAAAGTTATAATATTTGTCCGACGGTGCCTCCACAGGGGGATCGAGGTGATCTTGGCCCACTAGGTCCTGAAGGCTCAAAGGTATTCCAGTTTTTATAATGTGTCATGTTTAACCATGGTGTCAAAAAGTTAATACAACCCCGATTTGCTCTTTCTCTAAAGCAACTATGCTCTGATATCCTTTCAGACCAAACTTAGCCAGCTTATATGCATTTTTTTTATAGATTGTGAAACATTAAAACAGGCATGACACTTCTTGATGGAAAAATACATTTGTTTTACTTTTTCCATTGATTGTTGAGAATGAACACACACACTGTGAGGCTCTAACCTTGACTCTGGAGCTCTGAGCGACGTTACACTCTGCACGTGTTTGTCCTTCTTCACTTGTCCATGCATAGCAGATGTCCTCTGGAGGACACACACACACAGCCATGCACTCAGCACTGTTCTACACTCACATGCACAGGCTTATATGGCATTGTTGGGGATTATGGAAGAGGATGCTAAAAACAAAAATGATAAAGTAGAAAAAGTAAAGATTTAGTTAGTTTGTATCTGTGGCAGGCGGGAGACGGGATGTCATGGTTGGACTCAAATTTCCATTAAGTCAGAGTGAATTACAGGGAAGGATTTGATGACTTTTCAGCTACCAAAACGTTTAGAATTGTCATTGGCTGAAACTAGACTACAACTATGGAGGATGAAAATGACTAAAATGTGATTCAAACTAATAAGCATTTTGTTTAGAGATGAAAGGTGTATTCACACCAAATACAAAGTGAATTTCACTCGTGTGAAAACCTATTCGTCTCATTTGCGTCTTTGCATGGACTTTGCATGAAATGTTGCTTCCAGTTTGGTGCCAACACAGCATAAGACTGAATCTCAAATAGCTGCCAAAATGAACAATGGCCCAGTAAACACTGTTAACATGAGTTTATGATCTCAATTTTATGGTTTCAAGTATTCTATAATACAGCTTGAGATCATTTGTATCAATGGGAACGTAATTGAGTAGGAGACAGGGTTTTATCTGAGGTGTCTACTGTCTGCCTGGATGATAAAATGTGGATTGGACTGAAACCAATGTTTCGTGTGTGTCTCTGTGTGTCTCTGTGTGTGTGTGTGTGTGTGTGTGTGTGTGTGTGTGTGTGTGTGTGTGTCTGTGTGTGTGTGTATGTGTGTGCCTGTGTGTGCCTGTGTATGTCTGTGTGTGTGTAAATGAATAACTGGAGAGTGGGTTATGATTCTTTGCGGTTTGGTGATTAAACAGTTATATGATTCATTGTTAATTGGAAGAACTGCTTTAAAGATTAATCTTGTGATTTTTGAAAACTTCAAAAAGTAATTCATGAAAAGTAAAGATGTAGTTAATAAATGGTTCAGAACTTTTACTCTTCCCAGGGCTGAGATGATGAGCTTTAGCACATCATCTCAGCCATCTGTGTCTCATCAAACGTCATGCTGCTGCTGTCACAACAGAACCACCATTTATATCTAGAATGTGACTCCGAGGCGGCAGAGGCCGCTGGAAGAACCTTGTCGCTGCGAGCTTCTGTGCAGATTATTGCCTTGTAAACTTCAACCATTCTTCCGTCTCACTTTTTTTTCCCATGAACTCAGCCGAGAATGCCGATCCCACTTTCTGCCATGAGCTTTATGAGCACATTAGGCAACTGAGCTGAGGGTTGCTGGGAGGACGGAGGAGAGGCCTTCACAGGCAGCAATATCTGGCTTGGGTTCCAGATGTTGCACAACAACTTGAAAATGCTCCTTTAGCTTACACATCCACTGGCTGGCTTTGGACACATTGTAATGCTTATGGAGGATCATGTACGCCATCTAGTGGATCGCTGTTGTTGTTACATTTACTTCATCTTTATTTCTTTCTGCTTTACTTCACAGGGAGTAAAGGGAGACCAAGGAATTAAGGTAAGACTATTTTTAAAGTGTCAGACAATATAGTAAATGGCTGCCAATAAAAGTTTCAGCCTGATAATGTGTTCTGTTCAGGGTCATTAGAAAAAAAAGGCAATGCCTACACATTACTCCGCACCAAAATGTATTGATTGTGGATCTTCGATTGTGGATCGATTTTACAAAGGAATTATTTTTAGATAATAAACAGCAAAGAAGCTGCATGACAGGCTGCTTCATGATGAAATCTCGACAAAGTACATAGAAGAAGTTTTTAAAAACAGCGATATAAAAAATATATATCAGAAAACACATCACCTACGATCAAAAAAATATATATATAAATAAATATATAAACATTTTCTATCAATGACTTGGAATTATTTTGTTAAACATTGAGTGAATTTAAAAAGTCAAAAAGCCTAACTATTAGTAATTGAAAGGTACAGCACTTTCAGGGACTAAAACTATATACTTTGAACTTCATGCTTTTATATTTCATCAAAAAACAAACACTAAACAATACAAACTGAGGTCAGTTGTAGCTTCGGTCCAGATCAGCTTTAGTGTGTTTTCACATGTAGTGCTCTTTGTGGCAGTCCGTAACATTTTCATCTATTTAATTGTCTTTTAAGTTCCTATCCATCACAGAGTGAGTTAAAACAATGGTGATTGATCACATGACCCACTAATGAAAGAAATAGGATCTCTGTGTCTGTGGCCACATTCCCGCTAAACTCTAGAGGCCGCTAGAAGCAAAGCATCTCACATCTTACGGAGTACAACTTTAAAGGAACCAGACCTTGTAAAGTGGACCAACAGAAGAGGGACTCAGCTCTATTTTTGGGTTCACATTGTCGGTTCATTTGAGAGGACTCTATTCTGTTTCAGATCTGTTTGGGCCCCAGTCCTGTTTCTGCTGGTCGATCTGCTGGTTGATTATGTTTAATGTTGTTTCCATGTAGAACTCTGAGCTTTCTCTTCTTCATTCCCTCTAAAATATCTATTCAATTCATGTGAAAACATCTCCTTCAAACACTAGATGTATTTAACTTTTCTCAAAAAACTTTACTTCACCTCTGTTAACATTAACATTGGGACTGAGCTCCCCACCAGCAGCTGCTGATGAGTTCAACACAGATTTGTGGATCGGTGACTAGAAAGCCTTATTACACACATTGTCTACTGATAATGGTCGGTGACTGATCAGATGGGCAGCAGCACGGCTAAAATCCAACAGCAGAGAGCAAAGGGAACCGTATTCAGACCACCTCCTGAGGAGGTCTAAGTATGTTTCACCTCACTTCGAGGTCTTTTGGAGGGCTGAAAGGGACCACATGGATGTAACGAGAATTAGGGACCTTGCATTGCTTGTATCTGTCTGTTAACTTTGTTACCAAGAACAGAAGATAGAAGGGCCCTCGTATCATCTCTGAAGGTTTAGGTCTCCTCCTGTCAGGTCCATGTCAACATGGAGAACTCCCCGTATCCCCTGAGCCTTCACTTGTCTTTTAACATGGTTGGTCTGTTCTCTGAGCTGATGTTTCCATGCACTCTGTAGGGAGATGAAGGGAAGAGGGGTTTCCCAGGAGAGAGGGGGGAGAAGGTAGAGCGAAAGCCAAGCATGGAGTTGTGTGTTTGTGTGTTTGTGTGTGTGTGTGTGTGTGTGTGTGTGTGTGTGTGTGTGTGTAGCATGTCAAGGTCTATTTATGCATGGTGAGATCACAGACAGGGCCGCTGAAGTCTGGATGATTGAAAGGCTCCAAAAGCACTTCAAAAGTCACCTGACATCCATCATGAATATAAATCCATTAAAATCCATTTGTGAGGACATGGATTTATTCTGTAAAGGTATAATCAGCTGTGCTATCTGAGTGTCTTTACCTTGCAAGAATTCA
The DNA here is from genome assembly GCF_963514095.1 of Eutrigla gurnardus. Lineage (NCBI taxonomy): Eukaryota > Metazoa > Chordata > Actinopteri > Perciformes > Triglidae > Eutrigla > Eutrigla gurnardus. The sequence goes on from NC_139925.1 coordinate 27,031,118, forward strand.
CATTGTATCAGGATGTTTTATTTATTTATTCATGGTGGCTTATCTGGCCTGTTTTCTTCTATTTGGATTTATTTGGATGCTATTTAATAGAGACATCTTAGTGTTGATGAGACACAAACCAAAAGGTGACATGACAGTGACTATATACTGTACATCCACTTCTTATAATCAGTCTCTGACCACTCCATAATTCAAAACAGCACAGCCTCGAGTTCAGTAATTTGGCTATGACCATCATGGTTCACGGCCTTCGCCATCTTGGTTTTTGGCTGTCATCATCTTTTTTGCAACTATAAGTGATCCAAGAGGGTGAAGCTACGTACAATCGAATGCTGATTTCATTTTAGGCAATTTTAGGACCAACAGACTCCCAGACTGGAAAATGCTGTGTTTTGTTTATCACAAGGTACCTCTGCTTTCTGGTCTCATTGCCTCTAAATGGACGATCATTCACTATATGAACATCATGCTGGATTGGAGAAGACTTGAAACTAGAGAATGAGACCATGAACTCATGTTTTACTGAGATGATGATATTATATTATTATGATTATGATTATTATTATGATTATTATTATTATTATCTCATAGACTTCTATAGAATCAGAGAAGAGTCACCCCCCTGGTGGCCATTAGGGCACTTTGGCAATGGCTTTACTTTTCAGAACCGGAGTTTGCTGCCTGGGGGGCCTCAAGGCTCTGTTTTCCAGTGCCCCCTGATATAACATATCATCCACTTTTATGTGGACAACATGGAGGAGTCCCAGTCCCTGCTGACCTACAGCAGCTCTCTGGCCACAGTAGCATGGCAGTAGCAGCCGCTGCCATGTGTGTGTTTTCTCCATTAAGTCTCACAGATGGACAGATGGGGGGAGGGGAAAGAAAAAGTATAAAAAGGAAAACTTCAAGGAAAGTTCATTTTATCCACAGGAAACAGCATTCTGGAGAGGGTTTTAACGTTTACTAATAAAGAGAAAGTGCTTTTGCAGGCCAGTCCTTCCATGTTAGGGTATGACCACCTCAGAGTAGAGGATACCATCAACTCAGGGGAAATCTGTTCCATATACAGTCTTTTGCCAGAGTGAAATAAAACGGGTAGAGGTAGAGGTTTTGTGAACCATTAATATCTGCAAGGCCCTGACCACAAAGGATGATGATGATGTTGACTCGGGCCCATGTCATGAAGAAAGCAGACCCAACAACCACCTCAAGACCTGGGGCCTTATTTATCCTGCCAAAAAAAATTGAGATTCATAAAACCGTGCATATGCAAACTGTATGCAATTTTCCCTTTACAAATCACAGATCACCTACAAGTGTGCGTACCTGAATCAGCCTCTTATCTCACCCTGTACATGGCCATTTTTAACCATAAGCCAATGCAAAGCACCAAAACACATTGTATTTAGAGGCCACAGCAGCAGGAGAATGAAAAAAAAAAGCAGTGCGAGTGGCAACCCATTGCTGCCACAGTCAACGTTATCAGTGGGACAGAGCGGACCAACATGAGTGGACTAACATGAGCGTACCAACATGAGTGGACCAACATGAGCGGACCAACATGAGCGGACCAACATCAGCGGACAGTGGCAGAATTCAAGAAGAATCTAGGCACAGCGTCCGGCACCAAGCAGCATGGCACACCAGGAAGCGGTCAGGTTCTCACGGATGCCGTCCTGTGACTCAAGCGAGACTCCATCAGCGCAATAAACAACGTTGCAGATTCCCTGGTGGAAGTCACTGAGCAAATCAACAACTCCTCAGTGGCAAAGCCACGGGAATTGATGAGATCCGTCCAGAAATGCTGAAGACTTTGGTGGTGGAGCAGCTATGTTGGACATTGCATGGAAGTCAGGGACAGTGCCTATGGAGTGGCAGACCGGGGTGGTGGTCCCCCTGTTCAAAAGGGGGACCTGAGTGTGTACCAGTTACAGGGGTATCACACTACTCAGCCTCCCTGGTAAAGTCTACTCCAAGGTGTTGGAAAGGAGGGTTCGGCCGATAGTCGAACCTCTGATTGAAGAGGAACAATGAGGGTTCCATCCTGGCCGTGAAACAACGGACCAGCTCTTTACTCTCATGAGGATCCTGGAGGGGGCCTGGGAATATGCCCATCCAGTCTACATGTGTTTTGTGGACTTGGAGAGCGTATGACCGGGTCCCCCGGGATATTTTGTGGGAGGTGCTGCGGGAGTATGGTGTGAGGGGTTCACTGCTTAGGGCCATCCAATCTCTGTACTCCCAAAGCAAGAGCTGTGTTTGGGTACTCGGCAGTAAGTCGATTGTATGTTCAGTGCGGGTTGGCCTCCGCCAGGGCTGCGCTTTGTCACCAATCCTGTTTGTGATATTCATGGACAGGATATCGAGGCGTAGATGGGGGGAGGAGGGTTTGCAGTTCGGTGCGGATCTCATCGCTGTTTTTTGCAGATGATGTGGTCCTGCTGTCATCATCGGTCTGTGACCTCCAGCACTCACTGGATCGGTTCGCAGATGAATGTGAAGTGGTTGGGATGAGGATCAGCACCTCTAAATCTGAGGCCATGGTTCTCAGCAGGAAACTGGTGGATTGCCTGCTCCGCGTAGTCAATGAGTCCTTAGTCCAAGTGAAGGACTCATTCGGGTAGGGAATGAATCCTTACCACAAGTGAAGGAGTTCAAGAAGGTCAGGGTCTTGTTCGCAAGTGAGGGGCCAATGGAATGTGAGATTGTCCGGTAATCAGAGCAGCGGGGGTGGTATTGCAATCGCTGTACCATACCGACGAAAAGAGAGCTGAGCTGGAAGGCAAAGCTCTCGATCTACCGGTCAATCTTCGTTCTTACCCTCACCTATGGTCATGAGGGATGGGTCATGACTGAAAGAACTAGATCGCTGGTACAAGCGGCTGAAATGAGTTTCCTCAGGAGGGGGGCTGGCATCTCCCTTAGAGATGGCAAACAAGAGAATGCAAGTAATGCAAGAACTTGGCCAATTAATAAAAGATTCAGTAAAATGAACATTGATTGTTGTTTTTCCTTACATAACAAACGCTGCATGACAGTTTGATAGGTACGCACACTTTCCCGTCAAGTTTGGTTTTTATAGCTCACAACCTTTGCGTACGCACGTTTCCAGCCCCGTTTTGTGCGTACTCAAGCTTTATAAACGAGGACCCTGGTCCCATGTCTCACTCTGGTGAAATACTCTGCTACTCTGCTGCAGGCTGATCTAATAAGTTCCCTCTTTGATCGCAGCTTTGATTTGACTTTACCTTTGGGAACAGCAGCAGACAACAGGGAGACAGAGTCAGAGAGTCAGGGAGTGTGTGCCAACAGTCGCACTTCTTTGACCAAATGAAAAAGTATCTCTGCCTTCCTTCACTGCAAATGAGGAGCAACGAGCTCACCAGCTGGAGGGAATATTAAGAGCAGAGGGGAAGTTGTCCAATCACTCACTGTGTTCTTTTATTCTTCAGGCCATACATCTTTATGCAGCACTTTTTTGACTCTATCAGTAAATTTAAATGAAAAAAATATCAGAAGGATTTCTTTTATAAAACAGTCTATGGGCAGCTGGTTTTGAAGCCTCGAGTTCGGTATTTGGGCATCACCATCTTCCTTTTGGCAGTGATCATATTCATCTTTGATAGTCACCAGCTTGGTTTTTGGTTTATTGAAAAAAATCGATCTTTTTTGAGCAATCGAAATCTTCTGAACTAACCAGTAAACAATGGCGATCAGGTTGGGTTAGACACAGTGGTCCAGAGCAAGATACCAAATACTAATATTTTGTCCACATTCATGATTCCCAATCATGAATGAGCTTTCCTGTCTGGGCACTCTTAGACCGTCCAAGGTCGTCCAAACCAACAAAACAAAGTCCAAAAGGTAAAGGTCACAAACCTGGCAATATAATAAACACAAATAACAGATTGTTGGCAGATTTACAGGAAGGGTACTGGTCTGGAGCAGGATAGAGGGAGGCAAGTACCAACACAGGAGTCACTAGAATGGCACTTAAGTAACTGTGATGAAGGCAGGGTGAACTGATGAAGGGATTGCAGGCTATAGAAAAGTGGAAACCCACTGAGGACAAGTGCTGGACATGCAAGTCAGTTTTACGGTAGTTTGTGAAATAGTCATTAATTGCAATCTATTGGTTTCGCATACAGTGATACGAATTGTTCATTTTTTCAGGTCTCTCTGCAGTAACCTAAAACTAATGTTAGTTTTGTAATATAATGTTGTCCCATCTCAGAGAAAAGAACATGGTGATTGCAACATGATGGCGATTCCAACTGATTCGTGCTGAGTGACACGAAAAAATGTTTAAATTGATAATATTTGGCATTAGTGACACAAGCTGACTGATATAACTGTTACGATTTCATACACCTAATCTGGATCTAATCCTCCACTTGTTACCAAGTTTACCAGTTCGCCATTTGTACACATGGACCTTGTACTTGCAAGTCATGACCAAAACTCTGGCAGTGAGTAGCTGTGTCTCCGTGCCCTCCTCCTGAGAGTGAGTGTGACAGGACGCCTTGGCCGCAGTACAAACAGAATGAAAAACAAGCGGTCTTGCAGCATCATTGGAGGATGATTACGGTTCCTGTTAGTGTGAGGGTGATTGGTTCAAACTCAAATGCCCTTCCTCTGAAGTGAAAAGCCTGCGGCTACGTGGCTTCAATGAAGAGATTAGCGTATTGATAAATCATGACATAGCATGCCAGTGTGACAGGTCCACGTGTGTTGACACGGAAAGAGAGACGTTAAAATAGAACAGAGGACAAACTTTCCAGGACCAGAGGAATGCTGTGAGCCAATTGGAGCAGATGAAAGGGAGATGCTGTTTCCTGTTTGAGGCAGTTGGTTGTCAGGGTACGCCTCTAATGAACCCCCTGTGCATTTTGTGCCATCAGCACTCAGGTCCTTCTGAGGCTAGCAGGGATAATGGAGATCCAGCAATGCTTTCATCTAGACCGATACTCTGCCCTGATGTGGTCCCTTCCATCTCCAGCTTCAAACTGACACCATGACATCACCGATACTCTGATCATGTATAATTAGAGCAGTACTTCAGTTTCCCAGGATACAGTAACAACAATCAGAGAATGAAAGCTTATAATAGTGTCTCAATTATGCCAGATCCTGAAACAAGAGTTGTTTCAGAGCCAAGCAGTAGCCATAGAAATAAAACAGGATTAGAAGGGACATTCCCATACAAATCAACGTAGCAGGATGGTCGGATAAGTGGCGATTTTGATCTCTACTGATGCCATAGTGACTGTTGGCGAGTCACTATGTTTTTCATCCACACTCTGATCACACCATAGGAAACAACATTGATATTGCCAGATTGTTCAGATAATTTTTGGTAGCAAGTGCAACATTAAAGCAGTGGAACTTGCAAGCTAGTGGACAGTTGCCTAGACAGACATTGACATACACGAAAGCTCTCACCTTCTGACACCTTCTATGATTTTACCAAAGTACTTGCTACAGTGATTCAAATAGAAGCAGTACAACCTGGAAAACTGCCCAAACACAATGCTTTGACACATGGGAAGTAATAGAGTCCCAAGTCTTTGAACTTCTTGCCAGTGAGACGAGGGTGAAGGTTAGTTAGCGTAATTTAATTGAAGCAAAGTAAATATGCACTAATTTGTCTCTTAGTGCTACTTTGAAGGACTTTGTTGGAATGATACCTGTATCATAATTTCCCTTTTGCATCATTTTTAAAGCGTAAATCACATCCTCTGACAGAACACAAACTCAACCTGTTTCAGTTGACAGCATTGTAATTCCACAGGGGCGAACATGACTGCAGGAAGTACCTCTAGCAGCCAGCCATGTCTATGCTTGTGTGGTCACAGCTGTGACTGTTCATCATCCTCAAAAAACTCATTAATCTGAAAAGATGAGTAAGAAGACAGATGAACGAAGAGGCTCAAGAGTGCATCCTTTCTATTTTTAACAACCAATTTCAGACACGTCACTTAACAGATGATAATCAGTCACAGCTTTTCATTTCACCGTAGACTTTTACATGGGCAGCTAATGAGACAACGGGGCCTGAGCCCCCATCCAGGCTGAACCTAGTTTTGCAGTTGTATTCCGTAGTGAAGCAGTACTTTAGACACAAAAACAACAGATGCCATTTGTTCTCTCTTTTGTGTAGCCACTTTGCCTCTTATTATGGTTGTTTTGCATGTGTCTGAATTGCACTTCATACTTCTACACAAATTGTCTCTCAGCACTAAAAGATTGTTAATGTAAAGTAAAGGATCCTTTTTCATGGTGAAAACAAATTCAACGCATCCATGTAACTATACAATATCCATAGCCAGTGACGTAGCATTAAATATTGAGAAAACCTATGTATGGTGGGGAGGTGAGGAGATGGATAGGTCCAACAACAAAGGACTTTGAACCACCAGACAGATGTTTAACACTGCATGTCCCAAAGTGTTTCCCATTTATGACGATTTTGTTGTCGAAACCCAACTAATGTTATAACGTTAGTTTTGTTGCCTAAACCCAACATTGGTTTTGTTGTCTAAACCTAACGTTGGTTTTGTTGTCTAAACCTAATGCTGGTTTTGTTGTCGAAACCTAACGTTGGTTTTGTTGTCTTAACCTAACGCTGGTTTTGTTGTCGAAACCTAACGTTGGTTTTGTTGTCTTAACCTAACGCTGGTTTTGTTGTCTAAACCTAACGCTGGTTTTGTTCTCTACACCTAATGTGGTTTTTGTTGTCTAAACCTAACGTTGGTTATGTTGTCTTAACCTAACGCTGGTTTTGTTGTCTAAACCTAACGTTGGATTTGAAGCGTAATCTTGTCCTGACTGACTATTGAAAAAAAAATTCAAATTTGTGTATGTGCACGTACACAAATCAGTAGATTTCAATTTTGTGATTGTTTCAAGAACTGCCTTGATGCTGTTTTGTTTCTGGATGTGTCTGCGTGTCTTTTTAAATACCTTGAAGAAAAAGCTGTATATCAACTGTTTTCTTTTTTTCCTCTTCCATCATTTCACCTTTATGCCATCTTGGCCGTGGTAGGGAGCATCAGGTTTCCCGGGCTCTCATGGGTTGAAGGTAAAGTAATTTATCGGCTGATCATGTGTGTGTGTGGCAGTTATGACACACTCAAACAGATCAGTGGGTGATAACTGTCTTTCTTCCAATGCAAAGGGTCAGGCTGGAATCCCTGGTACCCCTGGCATCCCTGGCAAGAGGGGCTACAGGGTAGGCCTGGAATGGAATGAGTCCCCTAACTGTTTGGTTGTCTTTCTGTCAGTAATCCTTATTCCTTATTGTCCAGTCAGATGCTCATACATTATTGTTGTGTTTGAGACCAGCTAATGCTCCAATGAAGGAGCTCAATGTGCTTTGTTTACCTCTCTGTGCTGTCAGCTGTACATTTTGTTGGAGTGCTTCTGTCTTTACGATAGACCAGGCTAAATGACTGCTTCAGAACTGGGCTAGCTAACTCTTTATTGTTACATGGTAGGCCTACAGGACATGAACTGGTTTAAGTGGTCATTTGACTATTACAGAAGTAAATGTTGCAGCTCATATTCTTTTCATGCCACAATGGTAGCATGGATGAATGAATGACAGAATTAGCAAACTATCTGTCTACTAGTTAACTAGCTAGCTTGCAAATTCCACTGCTTTAATGTTGCACTTGTTACAGAAAATGATCTCAAACTGAAATCACTGACAGTGAAAGTTGCTGTTAAAGTTTTAAAAAGGGTTTCTTTGACTTAAGGAGCAATACGATATGATCAATAAAAAATAAAAAAGGGCCGTCTCCTCAAATTAACCTTTCGAACATTGTGCACAGAGCATGAGTTGAACATTTCTCATTGTTCTTGTCTGTTTGATGGTACTGTACTTCGTTGAGCTAAGACTTTGTTACGTACTGCAGGGTGAGCCAGGTTCTGCAGGTCAGGGAACTAAAGGAGAACCAGGTTCACCAGGACTGCCAGGCCTAATGGGACCCAAGGTAAAAAAAAAAATAGACACCTGCATACTGTATACAATACCTCCATCATAGATGTAGTAACGCATCACTGAATGATATTCCTCTTGCAGGGTGACACAGGTGACCAGGGAGACAAGGTAAGATAAAAAAAAGCACCATGGAAGGAATACTGTCCTAATACTAACTAGTCTTTTGGGAGAATCTAAGTGTTATACCTTCGTTTCACCTCTAGGGGGGAGCAGGACCTGAAGGTCCAGCTGGACAAAGAGTAAGTGGTGACTTGTTCGACACAGTACACAAAATTTCCAGTTTACAATCATTATGTTCATCGTGATGTTAACAAATGGGTTTTTTCAACTTATAGGGTCCTCCAGGCCCGACTGGAGAGCCAGGAAAGGCTGAAATCAACAGCAATGAAAATGTATGTAACTATTAAATAGTAACTTAGCCCCAGTCTTTCGACTGATGTGCCTCCAGGCTGAAACTTATAAAAATGCCTCTAGAAATTGAAATAATGTATCAACATGTGCGGGTGGAAAGACCCGTCCAGTCTACCAATGTCTCATTTTCATAACCAGTGTATTATTACAATCACAGGCCTTTTCTCTCTTTACTATGGATTTAAAATTAACCTTCAGAACATTCATACATCTGGTGAATCAGTGTTATTGAGTAATTATCTGCTGATAGCACTGTGCTTTCTGACACTGGGACAAGAGTGTGGATGAAGCATTGAGTTGATCAATGTCAAAATTTGGACCTGCTTTAATCAACAACTCCACTACATACCCACACACATTGGGTTTCAGCTAAAAAAAAAAGGTGGTTTGGGGTTTGGTTTCTCTTTAAAATACATAATTGACATTCACATTTTATTCTTCCACAGGATATTCGCAACATACCCCTGATGGTAAGTACTTTCTAGGATTTATCACACATGAGCAAACACTCAAGTGATTTAAGTTCTTCAAATAACGTGACATCTTCTCCTCCTAGGGCCCCCCTGGATTACCAGGAACCCCAGGGACCCCTGGACTCCCTGGTACCAAGGTAGGAGACATTTTAGAATGGTAATTTCCATATATAGAAAGTGTGTGGTCAGGAGCCAGATTAACCTGTTAGGGGGCAATGCTGGTTGTTCTAAATGTTTATTTGTGGTCATTTGTAAATGTTTTAGGATTATGCACCATATAAATACAGCTTTTAAAACTATCGGTCTTGGTACAGGGTTCATTCTCATAAAATTAACAGGTTTCACTAATAATTCAAGGTCCATTTCAATTCATATTAAATTAGCTAACACAGTATCTTCACAGGAGGATTAGCATGAGCAGCATCCTTATTGAACTTCATCTTTCACTAAAGGTCAAAGTTTATATAAGATTTTATGTTTTTACATAAAAGTCACAAAGTAAAATATAACCACTGTTATATTAGAAAATACACCTTGGCTGCACTAGAATGTCACCATTAATCACGAAAAAAAAAAAAAAAAAATCAAAGTCAATGGCTTGCAGAAAACCAATTTCAATATGAATAGGTGCTTTGCGTTGCAATACTGCCATCTAATGAGCACTTCGGCAAACATACCACATTAAATGAATAGCCTAATATTGCTACTCATTTGCAATTTTGATACGATTTTAAAAATGAGTCTGAACACACACAACCACCTTAAAATGAAAAAGATTTGTCTTAACATGCGCAAACTCCTGGTGCATCAATAATATTTTTATGCAGATGAATTTGCTATTGTTTGTTGTTGTTGTTTTATGTATTATTTAACTGGCATTTGCCTTTATGTACAGAGAGGACAATGCAAGGGTCAAAGGGGGACGGTAACTTGCGATAGTTGCGGGGAGACAAATTATGTACTGCCACGATGAGTTTATGATTATTAAACCCTGAGCGGTCTCCTTTTGGCATCCTAGAAGCCTTAAAATGAACAGTTCTGTTACTTCATGTCTCAACAGTTCCCTAGGCAACGTGCAACAAACACAGCCACTTGCACTGTTTTAATGCTTTTTGATCTGAATGCCTGCTGCAACTGATCTAAGTACTTGAATCTAAATGGCATGAAGTGAACCAGGGGACCCTGTGGGTCTTTGGCCCTGGGATAGTTGCGAGTTGCCTACTTGGTAATACAGCCTTGATGTGTCCTCAGGGTGAAGTTGGTCTGCCAGGTGCTCCAGGACTGGACGGAGAGAAGGTAACACTTACTCCATTATTAGTCAGGTAGTTGAATTATAACATGTATGTATATCATGATAGATAGTCTATTAATACTGATGACAAGTGATGGTTTAATCTTATACATTCATTTTGTTAATTAAATTAATGTAATGTTGATCATGAGCTCTTGTGTTCTTAGGGGCCCAGGGGAAAGCCTGGAGAGCCTGGTCCCGCAGGCCCAGCCGGTCCTGAAGGTCCTAGAGGGGAGGGTGGCATCATGGGCTTCTCGGGACCCAAAGGAGACAAGGGAGACATGGGTCCATCTGGATCACCTGTGAGTGTATTAACCACACAACATTCCACATCACATGGCTGCCTGGGTTTCCCTGACCGGAGTTCGAGTCCCGTACATGTTATTATCCACAGGGAATGCCTTGGTTTTCTCCAGCTGCCCTCTTATTATCTAATTAGACTTCACTCACTTGGAAGGGACCCCAGGAATGACACAGTGTTTAGCTTTTAATTCCCTGTGGGATGAATCCCAAATGTGCCCCCATATAAAAGGCTCTGCTATTTGTTGCCAGTGTTACTTTGCCGACAGCACAAACTTCTACAAACACAATAACTTTGCTATGTTACCTTTTAAGGCAGACATATATTTTGCTCCGGTGTTTCGGCCTACATCTGGTGTTTCCTTTTGATGTAGGATGGGCAGCACTCTGGATGGGGAAAGTGAGGGTTCTTGCTTCATTATAGGAACAATACGTGTGCCTATTGTGAATTAAAGGTTCTAAAACCCAGAACTACTCACTTGTAAGGGGGGGGGGGGGGGTTACAGTATATTATTGCAGTGGATCACCTGACCATAGCATTTTTTCATTAAGAAAATTGAAAGAAAAAGGATTGTCACAAAGTAGCATGCTTTATAAATCTTTAGCTTTAGAAATGTTGGATTTAATTTTCACATTGTTTACTTAAAAGCAAAAAATATCACTATTTTTTCATTTCAAATCAAAATGGACGCCCATAGACGTATACTGGCCCTGGTGGCAACAGGTGTTCTTGTGATGGATACTAAGATTGGATGGAAATAAAACGTTCTCATTTGTTTTTAATGCTTTGATCCTAACATGGAGATGATCTCATCAGTCCATAAACTGAAACGCTCTGCCGTTATCGTGATGTCCATCTCCCCTTTCTTGTTCTGTAGGGTTTAGATGGCCCTACCGGTGAACAGGGGGCTACAGGGGCCCCTGGCCCTATTGGATTACCTGGCTCAATGGTATGCAAAGGTGCCCCTCAGGCTGGGTGCAGTGACTGACCTGGCAGGGGGAACAGTAGAATATATATTGTAGTCACCCCAAATGCTGTATGAAAAGCTGCTGTGTAGCCTCATTTTGTAATTTACTTAATTGTAAAAGTCTGAACGTGACCTTGTGCATCTTTGCCCCCCGCTGTCCCCCCAGGGTCATAAAGGAGAAGCTGGAGAAGGAGGGAGGTCAGAAATGGTAAGGGTCAGTCATTAACCCGCAGGTTTGACTTGTCAACTTCCTGGTAAATTAGAGCAGTGTGTTTTTGATTTTATTTCTGAATTGTATTGTATTTGTGTGTTTGTATTTAGATCTATGGTCCTCCAGGGCCCCCGGGACCTTCAGGACCAGTTGGCCCAGCAGTGAGTCAAATATGCCATTCAAGCACAAAACGTTCACGCTAGCCCAGGCTTAAAGTGTTTCCAGTTAATTTGGCCGATAAATCCTCAGCTCAGGTTGAAATTGGACAGATTTAAGTTGAAAAGAACATGACATCTTGTTACGTAATGACAATGATGAAGCTGTAAGTGTGTAGGAGAGTGAAAGCACAACCTCCCCTACCAGCCCAAGATGAGTTTCTTATCTATTTATGCATTCATTCATAAGGTTATTAACCGTGAATGTGCTAATTTAAAAATGGTCCACGATACTTTACTGCCCTTGACATCCTCTCCTCCCTTGACAATGATCAGGCTATATTATTAAATGTATATAAGGTGATTCTGAATTCTTTTGTCATTTATATGTGTACCTTGTAACTGTAATATTGGTGTACTATTCATCTCTTGGTGCTCCTCAAATACACCAGTTGGATTCACTAGCAACTAGCAAGCTGTATGCGTTTGGATAAAGTGTAGATTGTGTCAGTAATCCCACTGTTTTCGTTCCAGGGATCTCAAGGAATGTCAGGGCCTAAGGTGAGATATGGTTCCAATAAGATTATACCCATGTCTATGTTGTCTACATCATAGCCATTCAAGGAATGGAAGTGTGAAATAGAGATTCTATCTCCTCCTATCTCTCAGGGTGAACCAGGCATAGGCATTAGAGGAGAAAAGGGAGCGACGGGTCAGAAGGGCGACAAGGGAGACAGAGGCCATCTTGGACTCCCTGTAAGTACACTGTCCTTCCTGTCCTTCTCCAAGCTCCTCCCTCCATCTATCTTCTACTTGTGTTTAATCCTCTGAAGTTTTCTTGCTCCAATTGGATTATTTCAGGGACTCTATCTGCTTCAGTACAGACATGTAATGCTATGTTCACACCAAACAAATGAAAGGGAATTTGGGAATTTGCCTGAAAGATGGAATCATTTTTATTCATTCACGGGATAATTTGTCTTCATTCACGGGATCATTTGTATTCATTCACGGGATAATTTGTCTTCATTCACGGGATCATTTGTGTTTATTCACGGGATCATTTCTGTTTATTCACAGGATCATTTGTGTTATTTCACAGGATCATTTGTGTTATTTCACAGGATCATTTGTGTTATTTCACGGGATCATTTGTGTTTTTTCACGGGATCATTTGTGTTATTTCACAGGATCATTTGTGTTCACTCACAGGATTATTTCTGTTATTTCACGGGACCGTTTGTGTTTATTCACTGGAATATTCGTATTAATTTGCATCACTCACTGTCCTATCTGGGTTCATAACATCATCCAGAGATGCTCAGTGAACTTTCCCAAACTGTATTCAATGTATCTAGCAAGACATGTATATTTACATTTAGGTCATTTAGCAGACGCTTTTGTCCAAAGCGACTTACAATAAGTACATTTGTCAAAAGAAGGAAACAAAGAAACCACAACGTGTCATTGCCGATAAAGTAAGAGCTAAAAATAGAACAAGTGTTAGGTCCTCATCTGAGTAAAGTAGTACCTTAAGAGCAACAGTGCTATGATCAGAGTGCTATAGGTAAGGGTTGTTTTTTTTTCTGGGGGGGGGGGGTGTCCCGAATTACGCATTAATGGGTTTTCCTCATTAACGGCATTTGCATAATTTGCTTTGACTTTGTATGCAATTGTACAGCATTTGTGCTTGGTGTAAACATAGCATTAGTATTCAGCAGTAATAACCTGAAAAACCCACATTGCTTGAACCCTTTTTCAGGCATGTGTTATTGACAGATGTTTCATGTCTCTGATGTTCCTTCTATGTCGTCAAAATGTTGTATGAAAGGGCGCATTTTTTCAAAGGAAGTAAATCATTAATACTCACATTTCAATTTGAAAATGTAATTCAAATGATGTTTCATTTTTTTTTTCATACTCTTCAAAATTATGTCAATCACTTTTGGTTTCTATTCTTTGGTTTTCACTCTCAGTGAAAACTCTCAGGTGAAAACCAAAACTTCTTGCACCAAATTTTCAGGTGGTACCTAACAGTCATCATCGGTGCATGAGATGTGAATGTGGATGAATATTCCACAAAACATGATTGTGGACATTGAGAGTTAAGATTAGTCAGTTAAGAACAGTCAGATGTCAGTTTATTTTGACTCCAATCAACATACATTGTCCTGCTGCCCCAAATACCCACCGGAGCTCTTAATGCGGATTAATTCGCCAATAAAAATAGTCCTAAACATATGCATGAATCCCTCCTGTTCGATAGAACTACAGTGAGCAGCTGTTTACTGACTTGGAGTCTGAACCAGGATTTTCACATTGAATGTCAGTGAGAGTAGAGAGCATCATCTTAGCCCCTTTTAGACTGCCGAGTAAGTATTCCGCTGTTATTCCGCCCCGTCGTCAGTCCAAACGAGGCGGAAAGGCGTGACAGAATTTTACGCCTCTGAGACACCAACGGAGGTCGTCACAGAGCCGCATCAGAGGAGAGACGAGGCGATACGGCGTTCTATCTAAATGCTCCGAGCACCCGAGGAAGAAAAGACGTGACATAGTGAAGACGTGTTACTGTGGCGACACACCGCCGGCAGATTTAATGAGCTCCAAGCGTAGATCCAAAGACGATAGAACGCCGGTATATAGTTGCTTGTACGAGGTCGCCGTTATACGCATCGACTTGTTTATGATGCAGCAACTTCACTTGTTGCCTCAGAGTCGTGCAGAGTCATATGAATATGCGAGACGAGCAAAACGTCACCTTTCGTAGTTGTTTGTAAACTCTCCTTTCCACGATTACGGTGGAATCTTCTGTGTAAAAAGGCCTCGTGACATCATCCACTATGATCAGCCAAAGAAGCTGCTCACCATTACTGTCACTCACTTTACCTCCACCACTTCCATCACCCTTCATTTGTCATCATCTGAATGTGTTTTTGAGGTCACTTGTGTCACAGCTTCACTCACCCACCTCCCCCCCCCCCCCCCCCCCCCCCCCCCCCACACACACACACACACACCTTCCCATCCCAACCCCCCACCCCTCCTTCCTCCCATCATCTTTGCTCTCTAACTGTGTACAACGCTATACAGGGGGCTCATGGGTTAGACGGCAGACCGGGTCCAGTGGTGAGTGGCACAAGTCCTGTTCAGGCCCCCCCTCTCCCACCCTTCTCCTCCTCTTCCTCCTCCCCCCTGCTACAGCTTGCTTGACGTCTGCTTGTCATGTCCGCTTGCTTTCCTGCTTCCTATGCTTGTCCTGTCTCTGCTCTTCCTAAAGTAGCTCTTTGAGGACAGGACTGTTCAGGGTTGAGTTCTGAGGATGCACTGGCATGAAGAATCCACTATCATGGCAAACAAGGCAACTCTACGTACCAGTACCCTTGATTTATTGACAACCCTTACAGCATCATCTTAACTCCAAAGTGAGCAAAGAGCAGAATCCCATAGACCAGCCTTGATTGTAATCATATCAGCCATTACTAGCTTATAGCAGATACATGTATATTGTTTGATGAATAACAGTAAATATCAGTACAGAAAATGATATCTTTGAGGTCATTAGAAACACTGAATAGGTTTTTCTTACACAGCGGAAAATGTGCTGCTCCCTACATAACTTTTCACAATTCTACAAAAACAGGACCCTTACAAAAACAGTTTGTGTTCATGAGACAATCATAAAATGGAAAAAAGGAAACAGCGTGGTTAGCTTTAGGAAAAGATTGTGGTTTCTGTTCAAATAACGATGAATGTGGTGCTACCCAAGTGTACGTTTTGTGAATATAAGTCAGCGATTCTGCTTAATTAAATATGTACGTCGAAGCGGGTGCGTTTACATTGTAGTGACTTCAAAGCTAAAACTAAACAATTTACACAAAACAAACAAGCACATTTAGGGGCTGAAATGGGATAAATAAAATCATAAACAACATTTTAGTGAAGTAGTCACAGAGAGGAGGAACAGGTGAGTCTCAAGATTAGATTAAAAAACACAGTGAGTCTCAGCCTCAACAACATGAGGACTTTGTGGTTATGAGAAAAAAAATGTAAAATCTTGAAATTGGCCCAAACATTTTCACTTTGTCGCATTACATTACGTCAGGCTAATAATATATTTACATGTCCTTAAACGTGTTTATAATCCCTTACCACAAAGTGGAACGTTGCCTCGTGCTGCTTTGAATGTCCATCTCAACAGTATGACTCCTCAGTCCTCAACCCTGCCTCGTCAGCGTCCTGCCTCTTGGTCCTGTATCAGCAGCAACTATCCTGAACGGAGCATGCAGAGATGCCCATGCTGCATGTTGACATGTCACATAGAACGGACGGCCGTGTTCCATGCAGCACTGTACATACTGGATGTGCCTGAGATGCAAGGTCTTCCTCTCCAGTCCTGACAGAGAACTGCAGCTGTTGACATGTTATTTATTTCCCCTCATTTTAACAGTTTTGGACAGTAGTTCAACAAGCTTGGTGTGTTAATGCTACAGGTGTCTGGACAGAAACTGATAAGTACAATGTATCTAAATGGTCCACGAGATCACCTTCTGTGACATCTATTCATTTCCACCAGAGAGCTTGTTGAGTTACTGATTTGAGGCATTTACTTGTGATATTTTTCCTGGCTGTATGTGCTAACAGGTATGTTTATTCCCTGTTCTGTTTTAAAGGGTCTAATAGGACCATCAGGTGTTTCAGGGCCAGCAGGACCAAAGGGAGAGAGAGTAAGTCCTTTTTCTCTAAGTAAACATAGTTTTAGGAGGCGATCCGCTTACACAGATCTTCTCTCGTCACTACAGGGTGAAAAAGGAGATGGAGGATTGCCAGGACCAACTGGGCCTCAAGGAATCCCTGTAAGTCTGTCCATGTGGAATATCCATCACAGCAGGAAACAGCTTTAAGCTCACTGGAAGCAGCATGCTTTTAACAATTAGGAGCAGACGTCACATTTACATGACTCTTCACAGGAAATACCATCTAACTTGTGAATGCGGTGTCCAATGATCACGGAAATGTCATGTCATCTGCCGTGCTTACTAACTAACTATATTTGCCTATTTTAACTATACTTTCCTGTTTTAAACTGTAAGGTGACCTTGAGTGACCTCGGGGCCCTGAAATAAATTGTCATTTTTATTATTACACGTTTATAAAAGAAAACACATCTCCTCTGTCACGACAATGTTGAGATAAACAGTCGGACACATTCTAAAGCCGTCTACTGGGAATGCTTTCATACATGAGGTTGTAGGTTCAAGTCTCTTCCTGGTATTGTTCTGCTTCATTGAAAGCTGCATTGAACACACATGTCAGTCTGAATATGGAAGACAAGCTTATTTCCCAAGCAAATATGCACAGCCACTAATGTTATTTCTCATCTCTTTTTGCAGGGTTTAGTGGGACCACAAGGACTCAAAGGCAACCGGGTAAGTTACCACCGATAATGTTTTAAAAGCTATAAAGCTAACAGGAATACACCATCCGACACATAATTTAACCTCTGCCATTATTGCCATATGGGGCCACCTGAGCAGAACTGTGATGAGAATTAAAGAGCTGAACATGAATACATTGGATGTTCTCTTTGATATCAAGAATGAAAAGAAAACCAGATGAGTCTTTTAAATAATTAACGCTAAGATGCCTTTCTGAGGCAAATGTATTCATCTTGCAGTGGCTTTGCTTTGAGGGTCATAATAAACTTCATCAGATTAAATGACCTGAATATATCTTGACAACACTCCAGGCATAATTAGAGTCTGTCAAAGAAAAATAATACATTATGTCGTGAAGTGAACTTGGAGACAGTTTTATTGTCTTTTATGTTAATTTCAGATCAGACTTGTGATTCAGAAATGGATATCAGTTTTAATATCTGTGTGTTAAAACAACAACGTTGAACAACTAAACCAACGTTAGGTTTAGACAACAAAACCAACGTTAGGTTTAGACAACAAAACCAACGTTAGGTTTAACAACAAAACCAGCGTAAGGTTTAAACAACAAAACCAACGTTGGGTTTAGACAACAAAACCTGAGCAGATGACACAACAGAAGAGAATCCGGTCATTTTCAAAATAAAACAGCTTTCAGGCAATAAGTCAATTTGACTTGTTTCAGTCAATAAAGCAAGATATTTATTTTTTTCTCTGCGACCACATGGTCTGTGAAGCGGTACCGGTGGTTGGAAGACCACTGTTTTAGATCACATCCTTTGTTTGTCATTTTGTGCCTTTATTTAACAATAAATGCTGCAAAATGTTCTTCCTGGATAACTAAATCTGTTTTCTTCAGCTAGTAGTTTATCAACCAATTTGGACCAATTATATCATCCTTCCATCAATCGGAGCAAGAGAAGTTTGTGAGCTAATCTTTTGAACCATCATGTCCCGTCTGTCACCATGTGAAAGATAGATTCTTCTAAGCACAGCAATGAGATTGATATCCATCTTCTTACTCTGAGGTATACAGCTAATTTGCATATTCCTCCAAATATTGAACTATTCCTTTAAACATCACTGAATATCAAAATGATGCCCAGGTTTCACTGTACCAGAGAATCAGTTTGTAATGTCCACATACCCTTCCTCTAAGAGAATGTTTCTGTTTCCTTCCCATTAACCTGTGACTCTTTAATATTTCCACTCCCATCTTTAAGTCTTCACATTTCATCAGCTCTCTCAGCACATCCAACCGGCCCCACATCCAAAACGTACAGCCAGATGAACACGCTTGTGTCAAACATGTGACTGCCGGTTGAAAGTGCTGAAGACAAAGCTATGGGATAGTGTTGGTGTTTTTACTCTTTGTCCTGTCTTCCTTTGTTTCCGCAGGTCTTCCTATCCCCTTTTCCTTCCCTCCACCTTGCTCTCTGGCCCGTGGCTCTTTTTATTGCCGGGGTTGCCCTCTCTCCCCCTCACAAACCTTGGCCTCCTGCTCTTCCTCCTCCTCCTCCTGCATTCTAATGTAGTCCTGGGTTAATCTTCCTCCTCTTACACCTCTTCTTCACTGCTCCTACTTAACAAAACCTCTTCCTTGCAAGTCTTAATGTAGTCCCTCCAACCCCTGACCCATACCCCAAATTAGCATCTCCCATCTCCTGCAAAAATCTTTTCCCATACAACTAAACTCAATTATACGACAGCATATAAGGGCCACTGTAGAAAAAGAAAAAAAAAAAGAAAACGGAGCAGAGAAAGGTGGGCAATATTCAGAGGGAATAGAAATGTGAATTTGCGAGTTTATACAGTAGCAAATTTGCTAGTTTTAAAGTAGTAATCTTTATATAATAAAGAATCTTGCCCCCCTCTCTCTCCTTCGTTTTCTTTTGGCATATATTCAAGTGTACATAAAGCTAATATAAACAAGTTGCTTGGATCTGCTAACACCATATGTTTGCCATTGCTATGACGAGTGATTTACCCCCACCACCCAATCAATAAACACCGATAAGATGACAATTTGGCCCCATATAAAATTAACCAACAATAACCATCAACATCATCACCCTAAGGAACTTAACGAGGAGTCGTCACACGTTGTGATGTATTAATTAGAAGAATAAATGTGACATTAATGGGATTTTAGCTAGCATAAATACCAGTACTTAGAATCGTAATTAAGTAGCAAATCTGCAACTTTATAAAGTAGCAAATAACTAGCAAATTTGCTTTTTTTTTCTACAGTGGCCCTAATACGCCTTTGTACAATTATGTATCCAGGGAAACTTATTTTTTCCTCAGTTTGAAACAGGTTGATAACGAACAAAAAGAAAGCTGCTACAAAATGATGTAGTTAGGTTTAGTAAAATAATAATGTTTTTTAAAATTACTATGAAATTGAAATAAAACAAAACAAAATGCAAACACCAATTACTTTCCGTATGTTTAGGCAGTAACACTGTGTTTCTTCAGACTCCCCCCCCCACATTGAATGTGGTTTAATTGTGTGGAAACGTAAATTTCAGGAGTTCAAGATGCAAAATGTATTCTACATTGATGCTAGCACGCCAAACCTGTTGCATCATTCTAATGTGTTCACACCAAATGCAAAGTGAATTGACAACTTCTGTTACTCACTCATGTTTGACCGTGGGATGATTTGTGTTTATTTGGGTTGAAATATTTCAACTCGTAGACGTGAATGAGACGAACTTTGCATATTGACCTAATTCACCTCGCATCATTCACATCGTGTACGCCACCTGCTGCGTACATGCATCCTAAAATTGCTTTGTGTCCGGTGTGAACGCAGCATTCAGGACAGAGATCAGGTCAGAGTCCACACAGACTCAGCCTTTCATCATGAAACAAGTGCATTTCAAACAGCTGCAGTATTTGTAGTCCTGGCATGATTTGCAAACTACTAAAAGTTAATGCAGTGGACTTCATCATTTCAACTTTTTTAAGAAAGTCCACAAAGAAACGTTTTGTTATCATGCATGAACCTACCTCATCTCTGAATGTGAACCTCAGCAACACTAGCAACACTCAAAGCTTGGCTTTGCATCTGAGCTAAAAGCATATGAGACACAAAGTATATAATATGAGATTCCGTTTGTGTGGACAGCAGTGGGAGAATACTGAAGTCACACTGCTTACTGCTCTTTTGGTTGATTACGTTTACATGCACAAAATATTCTGTTTTTTGCCCAGAAAACAAGACTAGATGAAACCTCTTATCTGGCTGAACCGTGTTGGTCAATGTGCTTAATTGCCGATAAAATCCATCTCTCTCTCGACTCAAACCGTCTCTACAATCTGCAGCATGTCAGTCAGTCACCATGGCAACACTCTTGTTGATGATTTTGGATGAATCACGTGATTTCACATGAGTTTTGTTATTTTGACATCAGCAGCACCGCTGTGTTAGCACCGTTGTACGTCTTACTGTGATATTTCCCCATGAATAGTCTGCAATTTATGAATTCTGGTTTCATACTAAGGTGTTCTCACACAGTGTTCCAGTGACTAAATATCATGTTGGTGAGGAGTTTCAGGCACAGCCAGTGGCTGAGCATTGGCTAATGCTACTAAAAGCTAAGTCAACCAAGACAGTTATGATTGTACACAGCCCACTTATCTCCAACAACGTATCCAATGGGCCAATTCATCACGTAAAGATGAAGTTTGCGATGCTTCACTTAAGAGTTTTGCCGTCTATTAGGGGTGAAGTTAGATTGTTTAGACGCTGGCTGCAGGCGTGCTTACACTAGGTATAGCTGCTGTGCTAACGCTAGATACAGCTGCTGTGCTCAATGTACGGCTGCTTCTGTGCTAACGCTAGCTGCAGCTGCTTTACTACGGCTGCTGTGGGGGATATAACTTTCAGGCTGTGATAAAGGGTTCAGTCTTGAGCATTTAAATCCACCCTGTGTGTTTTAGACGTGTTGACTTCTCCAGCTTTGCATTTCACTGCAGCAGTGATGAATGCAGCTTGAATGCGACTGTCAGTGGCGGCTCCAGAGATTTTCTGTTGCAGGTGCCATGGGGATGCTCAACACTTAAGAGAAGGTGCTTTGAATTTCGGGGCATTTCATTATGGCGGTCGCATCGGACCAGCCTTGGTAGGCCTATATATAGCTACACACGCGTACACGCCCACATTAACTATACTCGTTCCACGACTATAAGCATATATGTAAAAGTATTCAACACAAGGGCTATAGATACAACATACATAAGCTTGCCAATGTAAACCTCTGAAAATAATATTTCACACAATTCTTTCACAGTCGAGCCCTGAATACAACGGAACATGACATTAAAATATAAATATAAAAAAATTACAGACATTTCTTGGGGGTGCTGGGCGGGTGCTATGGCTATTATAGGGGGAGCTACAGCACCACCTAGCTCCTCCCTGGCACCGCCACTGGCGACTGTTTCTGCTGCTCGACTTTCAACGCAGATTCATGAGCAACGCCCCTTAGTGACGTTGTAAGTCTATGTCACTCGACTGACCTTTGGTTGCAATTTGATCAGTAAGTTACTTACTTACTTAGGCTACTTACTTACTTTCAGCACAGGAGCCAGTTATAGGGCTGGCCCGCTACAGTCCAACCAAAAAAAACAATAATTACCAATATGTTTACAAAATAGGATGTCTTTAAAGTTGATGAAACTGTGTGAACAGTTTCTGTCTTTCATTACTTCATCCTCCTTCTTGAAGAGGTTGGTGTTGTGATATTTGTTCTTATCCAAAAACCTGCTGATATCCAAGTCCTTGATAATGTTAAAAGTAGGTGTATTTTTCCTTCTTTTCTTTTGGCCATGCAGCTGCTGAAACCTGAATCTTCTTCTGAAAATGCTCCATTGAGAGTATTTCAGAATATCCATGTTAACATGTCCCGTATCAAATTAGGAATATGGTCATATTGTGAATATAGTGGAATATGAGTGTGCATGTAAACGTAGATACATCATTTTCCAATTTCTTTGTCTGATCCCTTACAGCCTTTGATCTTGGTGAGCAGGTGTTGGTAGTATTAAACAAACACATATGCATAGAAGGCAACAGCAGGAACAGATGCCATTGTTTTTATTAGACACAAATTATTTGAAATTGACCATGCACATGAGCATGCACATTGACAAGTGATTTAATTATAGCCAATTATTCTTTTCAGGACAGGAAATGCACAGGAAAGTAATTTACCACAATATGTCGGATGGATGATGGGTTGATGGATGGATGATGGATAGATGGATGAGCGTGGATGGATGATGGGTAGATGGATGATGGATGGATGGGTAGATTGATGGATGGATGGGTAGATTGATGGATGGATGATGGGTAGATGGATGGATTGATGATGGGTAGATGGATGGATGAATGGATAATGGGTAGATGGATGGATGAGGGATGGATTAATGATGGGTAGATGGATGGATGATGGATGAATGGATGATGGATGGATGGATGATGGGTAGATGGATGGATGGATGAATGGATGGATGATGGATGAATGGATGATGGGTAGATGGATGGATGATGGGTAGATGGATGAATGGTAGATGGATGGATGATGGGTAGATGGATGAATGGATGGATGATGGGTAAATGGATGGATGAATGGATGATGGGTAGATGGATGGATGATGGGTAGATGGATGGATGTGGCCGTTTTTAATGAGTTTGGCGATAATGATCCCCATCCTGATGAATATATCTATGTTGCATGCATAGATGTGCATGACTGAGGGAAAAAACAAAGTATCACAATATTTTGTTTGGCAATATCAATATCAAAACATCTTATTCGATAAAACAGAAAAACTAAATCATTTGCAGTTGAAAAAAGAAAACAAATCACGGTTTAAATTTAAATACTCCATTCACTGAAAAATGTTTAAAATCACAAGAAGATCATATTGTTACTTAAGAATCATATTAATATTGTATTGTGGGGCTTCTGGGTAGTCCCACCCCAAAAATAAATACTGTCACAAACTCAACTAGATTCGTTTTATGTCGAGTGTTACTACTGTTGCTCACTTTCATATCAAATTATTTGTTCAGACAATTATCTTCATAAAGATAAAAGCATTTTCTAAAACTGCCTTTTCACTGTTCAAGACTTTCAAACCTCTGTTTCCATTTCCTTGAAGTTCATCCTGCTCACCAACTGCTTTGGCCTTTAATCTATCTTCCCTAACTCCCTCTACTGACCTTTCCTTTCCTCTAAATGTATGTACAACATCATGTTGGTTTTTGAACAGCACAACAAACATGGTCGTGAATTAAAATCACATTTTCTTTCATTTTGTCTAAATTACATTAGAAGAATAGTTGACAGATGAAATCTTTCAAAAAAACAAACATTTGCTTCATGTGTGGCTTAATGGAGGACTAAAGTTTGTCTTTTTTAATACGCTGTTGTTTGCAGGGAGAGAGGGGCAAGAAAGGCAACAGGGGGGCCAAAGGGGATAAGGGAGACCAAGGAGCACCTGGATTAGATGCCCCCTGTCCGTTGGTATGTCAGGAGTCCCATGTGTAACCACGAGGCACAAGGAAGCAGCACTAGTTAAACATATGACACAGATTGGTATACAGTCATCAGCTTCCTTGTGGCTCTGGTCTTCAGTGGTTCTAATCAACCTCAGGAAGGGTTTGGTCCAAGTGTCCTCTGCAGCCTCTCAGAGATAAGTTATTGGACTGGTGACATCCTAAATGTGATGTTTTGATCCATACAAATGTTCAATGAGAGGTTTGAGCATTCAGGTGAAAGTGACTTGAAAGGACCACAGACCATACCTTTTCCTGAGGAACCTCTTTTTTCCAGGAATAAGACGGACAGGAACGAGGCAGCCACTGCTGATGAGTATTTAGAGATACCAAAGCTCTCGTCATGATTTTCAGCCATTATCCTGCAGTTCTGCAGCTTTGAACAGAGAACAATTAAACTAGAGTATAGAAGTCTATGAGAAAATGGTCCTAATTGTCATTTGATTTATTATCTCAGTAAACATTGCAGACACAAGTTAATTGCCTCAATCTCTAGTTCCAAGTCTTCTTCAATCCAGCATGATGTTTATTTAGTCAATCATGGTCCATTTAAAGTCAAACAGACCAGAAAGCATGGGATGCTTTAGGGCGGGGCTACCTTGTGAGTGAGTCTCTATCACGGAGGTGCTGTCATGGCTACCACACTACCAATGCAACCTCACCTCACCTCACCTGGCCAGAAAGGAAACACAATGGTGCTCATTTGCATCTCATTCAGATAAGCCCTCCCCCCTACATCTGTAAAGCCCTGATTATGCTTCCGCGTAGTGATCACGCAACGGCCACGCAACGGCCACGCAGTTGCTTGGAGACCGTGATGGTTCTGCGTTGGGTTGACGTGTCGAAATGCAATTCAATGCCACAGGTAAAGTGCGCTATGTTTTTTGTAAAGAATGACCGACCAACCGAGACTCTTGACGTATATCGTCGTTAGCCTCGTTATAGCCTATTTGTTTACTTTCCGGCTTTAAACATCCACTATTTTTCAGAACGTGGTGTTTTATTTCTTTGTGCAAAAGCGACAAGGTGCAAACAATAAAACGAGGTGCAAACAATAAAAGTAGCCTTTTAAAAGTTTAAATGGCGGTGTTTATGAGTGGAAACCGGATAGCGGTCTCCAGCGGATGTAGTTAGCGGACCAATCACAGCCAATGCCGCTGCGTTGGTGTTGTGTCGCCTCGACGCGCGTCTAGGATTTTTGGGAGGTACACGTCAGGCCCTTGCGTTGGACGTAAGGGGGGTCCGCAAGGACGTAAGGGGTCCGCAAGTCCCCTTGCGTTGTGTCGACGCGGAAGCATAAAGGCCTGATTATGCTTCCGCGTAGTGATCACGCAACGGCCACGCAACGTCCACGCAGTTGCTGGGAGACCGTGATGGTTCTGCGTTGGGTTTACGTGTCGAAATGCAATTCAAAGCCACACCGGTAACGGGCGCTATGTTTTTTGTAAAGACTGACCGACCGACCGAGACTCTTGACGTATATCGTCGTAGCTTCGTTATAGCCTATTTGTTTACTTTCCGGCTTTAAACATCCACTATTTTTCAGAACTTGGTGTTTTATTTCTTTGTGCAAAAGCGACAAGGTGCAAACAATAAAACGAGGTGCAAACAATAAAAGTAGCCTTTTAAAAGTTTAAATGGCGGTGTTTATGAGTGGAAACCGGATAGCGGTCTCCAGCGGATGTAGTTAGCAGACCAATCACAGCCAATGCCGCTGCGTTGGTGTTGCGTTGGTGTTGCGTCGCCTCGACGCGCGTCTAGGATTTTTTGGAGGTACACGTCAGGCCCTTGCGTTGGACGTAAGGGGGGTCCGCAAGGACGTAAGGGGTACGCAAGCCCCCTTGCGTTGTGTCGACGCGGAAGCATAACTCAGCCTTAACTCAGCCTTAACTTGGGCTTAAGCCTGCAGGCACCATCTAAGTAGCTAGTGCTAATGATTTAGCAACTATAGGCTATATTGTCCTCAGGTAGGCTAGTTGCTAAACTATTAGCATCACAGTCAATTCAAGCAATGCCAACAGGCAACTTGGCACCTTACTGTCAGATGCCCACATTACGAGCCAAAAACCTCCCATTACAGCTTAGTTTCGATGTGCATATACTTTTAAAACGACAGTACTGAGCTAGCTTAGCCATGTGTTTCGCTTCTAACATGCAGCTGATTTGCCGAAAAAATAACAACAGCGCGTGAATGGCCAACGGTAATCAGTATGGAAATGAACTGCATCGCCGTACACGGGCCTGCAGGGACACAGACAACGGACGGTTTTTTCCGAAACTACAAATACAAAATGTATACTTTTACGGCAACCAATACTGTTATCTGAAACATGGAGTGGCTTCATCATGATCTCAACTTGCATATTCTGCAAAAAAATGAAAATCACTAATTTTGAAAAAAAAAAGAAGCTTATTTCGTCTTTTACGCAAAATCGTCCCACCCGACTTGTTGCTGGTTTTACAGTGGCGGGTCACATATTTGACCCAAGGGAGCAATAGTTCAAACCAAAGGTTGACCCAAGCCCATTATTATGCAACAAAACCTGATTTAAAACACAGTAGTGTTTGTTGAGACTCTTAGGGTCTATAGCAGAATTCTTGATCAAAGTAATTCCCATTAAGAAACAATTTGTCTTACACAGATTTATAGACCTTCCAAAGTCAGTGAGCCGAGTTCCTGTCGGTCCCAGGTTGCCTGCATGTTTAGGGAACCTGCATCCAGTCTCGCCGTGGACAGAAGTGGAGATCTTCTTTCCGTCAAGTAGCAGAAGCCAGACACTTCTCTGCTACAAATGAGCTGTAAAAATGGTTTTTGATTGGTTGATTTCACAAACAGGCTTTCCGAGGCTTTAAAGGGGATAAAGGTGAACCGGGCTTGCCAGGCCTGGATGGGCTGGATGCCCCTTGCCCTGTGGTATGGTGCTCTTTTTTTCCCTTAATTTACCCAGCACGCCTCTAGCTATCCCTAACCACACTCCTGACTATAGCCACACAGATGTTGCATTGTAACTTCATTAAAACATGCATGTTTGCATGCATATTTTTAAAATCTACTACTAGTTGAACTTTCCTCCATAGAACTAACATGAACAAGCCTTTCCCTCTAGAAATACTCAATTAACTCAACTTTTCCATCACAATACTACTACTACTACACCTTCACATGCAGGTTGGGACTGATTGCATAACCCATCTTAAATCTTAATTCTTGAGTTTGTTGTTAAAGTATACTAGATCCCTTCTCCTTAATCCCTTGTTTCCTACATCACCTTTTGCATGGAGCACCAATGATTTCCCTCTTCAAAGCATCAGAATACCACAGGTGGTTAACAACAGTACAGAATTACATGAAGTTAAGAGTGGTTTTATCATTGAAGGCATCATTGAAGCATGTTTTTGCTTTTGGCCAAAGAAAGCCAACCTGAGTAAGAGTAAGACAAACAAGCTATCGCCATGGTTTCTGCTTTTGTTGTTGCTGATTTGGGATCAGTTGGTTCAATTATAGTTGGACTCTGCTCAGGCAGATCCAGGTATGATCAAGAGTTCCTGGCACTGTTGTTTATTGTGATTAGTAAAGCAGATGCGTCTTCAAACCATTGTTCACAGGTTGTGAGAGTTTCTGCTTATTTGTGAAATTGTCAGGAAAGTGAAATCTAGTGATTTGCATAGATTGGACCCGCACTTTCCAATTTCTTCATGTTGCTCAGCACGACTTTCAAACGGATGTATTTCAGTTGGAAGTATCACTGGTGCCTGCACCATTTTATTTTTTTCTGTCAGTCAGGATGACATTACGATACAAAATCAATGTTTAGACAACACAAATTTGAAGATGGTTTTAACTGTTAGGAACATGTCTCTTCACAACAAGACTTTGGGACACTTGGTGTCCAATATTGCGTCACCAGCTCTGGATGTTGCAGTCACATGGACGTTTTTGAAAGAAAAAGTATCCTTATTAACTTTACATTGGCATTGTTTTAGTGCTGAGTGAAATGGTCAATTAGTGTCCACATACATGAATCACTAGATTTTGTCAGTATTTCAGATACAGTTAATACTCAGGGAAAGCTTTACTGTGTCTTTGGAAGGCTGATGGATTCTAGGTGGTCCGATTGGGTATTGGAAGGTACCTTTATCATGGTTCATAAATCTGATATTGACAGATTTATTTCTAAAGTCCATCTTCACAGGTAAGGCTATTATACACCAACATGTAAATGGAAGCATGGCTCCTCAACATAATCAGTGAAATAAATGAAAAATGTTGCAAAATGTTGGTAGTCTCTCTGCACAAAACTAATATTGACAATAGTGTCATATAATATCAAGGAACCTTTTATTTATTTAGGACCTGAAAAGCTTCAACATTTCAACAATGTCATCCTCCTGCCAGATGTAATGATAAAGCTTACTGTGGATATATAAATATAGAGCCTGCTTTCTGTTTGTGGTTTCATTTCTTCATTGTATTTTAGCTCAAAATTATGAATCCTTAGTTTAAAATGTGGTATAAAGTGGTGAAGTTTAGGGATTATGTGGTTCTGGGAGTTATTTTTATAACATCAAACGTTTCTTTTAATGATATCCTTCATGTCCCTTCATACAGGAACACAGAATGTTCCTGGATCATCTGATCTGTCAAGTTTTTATTCTGCCAGTTTGTGGTGGAAAGGGGCTGTAAATACCGAAATACATGTAGCAAAGAGGCACGTCTGGCTCCTACCAGGTTAAATTCCCACACAACTAAACTACACTTCCAATTACGTTTCCAAGGAAACCGAATGGTCGCAGTTTTGAACTGTAGTCCCTACATGGACTTCCACGGACTCTAATTTGTGATACATCAAGAGCCAATGTAATCCAAGACAAGATATGTTTCCCTTGAAAGGTAATTCACAATGTAGTTTAGCTGTGTGTGAACATCATTTGTAGGAAACCAGGCTGCTCAAATTAGCTTGGTAGTAAATGTATGATACTTTGTTGTTGCAACTGGGAACCAAACATGGTCATAGTTGCTGAAATTCATCCTAAATTGACCTGATTTAGATGATAGGTGTCTTACGTGGTTTCTACAAATTGCTGCTTTTATCCATTTGCATGTATACCACATAGTATTAATTTTCCCAACATTACAAAAACTATTTGTCGACAACATATTTTTATGTCAAAAACACGTAACCATTGAAAATAAGAACTTTAGTAAAACATGCTACATTGTGGGTCATGGATAAAGAAACTATACACAATAATGTGAAAGTTGGGAAAATAAACAAAATAAAGAATTACTGTTTTAATGGAAAATATTATTCAACGACCTGAATGCATCTGCAGGATCACACATGGTAGCAGCTGTTAAGTAACAGTGATGACAACAAGGTGATTGACTTGTTGATAAGGTGCATCTTATGTAGAGTTCTGCAGGAATGAGTCAGCATTTTTACACTCCTGTTCCCTCGTCTCCAAGTCAAGGTGTTTTTTTTAATGTGTTTTTGGTTCGATGCCTGAAATAAGACCTGTGTTTACTGAGCTGAAGAGATTTGATCATGTTTTTCTCTATGATATAATACATCAGTCACGTCATGTCACAAGAGCACTAGTCCGCCTTTATTTCAATGGAGGTGCCTTGAAGTCATGTGACCATGGTGTCGTTCCTTTACACCCTAACGTTAGCTCTTAAATGATTAAAGATTGTCTTGCTCAACACAACGTGTAAGTATAGTATAAAAAACGTTTGTTTGCCACAGAGTTTGTTTTCTGTCATAATCCAAAATACGATGGAAGAATCCTGTTGGCTTTTTGTGGAGGGAACCGGTGTCATGCTAACTTCCTGTTAGCCCAAAAATATACGTCATCCCTGCAGCACTCTAGTCAGTAATGTTTTACGATGCTACCAGTTCCTGTAAGAGTCGGTTTTATGGAATACATTCAAATACCACACACACACACACACACACACACTTATACATTTTATATTGTATAATATCGAGTACCTTTCCGTGTGTTTCTTATGTAGCAAAATGGAACTACAAACTCATGCAACCCTGTGTTGCTAATAACAATAACTGAAACCACAAACTTGATCTTGATCTTGTATAGGTAACAAAGAGACAGAGTCACTAGAACATAAGGTATACAAATAACATAAAGTAATTCACATAAATATTTCAACTTTTCTTATGATGCGTCATGCAAAAATAGAAAAGGACTTTTAATTTCAGATGGATGACTCTGGATGACCAAAAATAAAAACTCCAATGTTGTTTCTATAAAGAAAATGCTAATGTCTGTATAATTGTAGCTGCTGTCAGACATGATACAATTGTTGATCACTACATCATTTCTCACTTCACATCTTGTTTTCCTTTGCTCAGGGCGACGACGGCTTACCTGTACCAGGATGTTGGAATAAAGTAAGCCGGAGAGCTTTTGGTTTTTAATGCTGATCACATCCCGTTGGCTGACTCCAGCGTTGTTCCAACTAACGTGTGTTGTGTTTGCTTTCTCCTTGCAGTGACCATAACTTTGGAATGGCTTGTGTGATTGTACATAGGATATTTATTTTTTTACTTTTTTCCCTATTCTGTTATACTTGGAGGAAAAAAAATGAAATCCTTAAAAAAAAATATATGGCAACATTTTTGTACAGATTGTTTATTTTAATACAGTTTTTATGTATTGGATTTTTATATATCTATGCCGTATTTTAATATTGGATCGGATAAGTAAAACATATGCATGATATTTGTGCATAATGTGAAGTGGATAATGCTCATTAACTTATTGTATTATCTTGTTGTGTTGTAACCGACCATGCTGCACTGAGTTGTGGGGCTGGAAACACGTTCCAAAGTCTTAGCTGAACTCTCCTCTTTGTGAAGACGTGTTGAACGACAAGCGAGCTCTGCGTGTGCACTACTTTCAATTGGATTCAATGCTAACACAGCGACAGGAAGCTACTTCGAGGCTGCATTTTGAATTGTCGGTCATGTGCTCATATTATAGTGATAAACATTCACATCACAACTAAAAGGATCAGATTTAGGGCTGCCGTAATAATTGATTGATCGTTAATGTTAAAATCTGACGATGGCATAGAAGCACAATATCTCCATATATACACTCAATAGTACAGACGAAGTGTAAAAAGAAACATAAAGCATTTTACTAATTTCTTCCACTTTCTGAACAGAAGAATAGGTGTAGGGAAAAGGTCCAACACCTTTATTTACTGCCTTTTGCTGTTTGCCACGGTTCACTGTTATTTCAGTGTTTCTTTCCATTTAAAATCTCATGGTTACAAGTATTCGAAGTATGTCAAGGATAACTACATGTGTTTTTCAGTATACCAACAAACATGGTTTATACTAGAGTTCGACTGACTCTTGGTCAGGCTGATATATCAGCAGATAGCATCTTATTATAGATATATCGGCCGATCAGTCAACACATTGCAGTACAGAAGCAACAAATTGGGTTTGAGGTCATATAGAAACAGTTTTAAAATGCCCCTCATAGTATCCTTGACACATTGAATTGTATTTATTATTAGTGTTTGTGCGATGAATATTCAATTTTTTTGTTTAGCTTCCTGTTGAAAATCAAGAAGAAGATCAATATATTATATATTGCAGTGACAAGTGGTGGGTTGATAAGTCATTAAGGGGCAGCCTAAAATCCAGTCTTTGAGATCTGATTCAAGAATTCCAGACCAATGCTTGTTTCCTGGAGGAGGCTGTTAACCAAGATGTCTTTAAAGTTCAGGCATGAAGAGTAAATGTTTAGTTAGACAGCAGGAAAGCAACAGCTCAGTGTTTTAGCTTCTTGCATTCCTTCTGGTCTCCGTTCATTGTAAATAGTCGTACAGGCAGCCACTTCCTGCTTTGTGATGTCCAGGCTCTGGTTTGTTCGTCTGATCTGAGGCTCAAACTGTTGGATGGAAATGTTGCTGCTCACCTTTAAGGCATGCTGCTGCAATCGTCACATTGTCTCGTCCATTTATGAAGAAACCGGCTTGGACAATGGAGGATCTTTTTTTTCTCTCTCTTTTTTGTATGGAGTAGCTGAACTCATTAAGCTAACCTCGTTAACTTTACCAAGTGCCTCAGTGTTAAAGAAATGGATGGACTGACCAGAGTGGAGCTTGATCCATTATATGCTGCTGCTCTTTGTTGTGTTTTTGTTCTGCCTGGATTTGATGTTGCCATGAGAGATTGTTGTTGGATCCTCGCCAGCAATAAAATATTCATCGTGTCTTGTTGCTGCTCAGTACCTCACATTAACACATGCCTTAGTCTCTAGATGGCCTTCATTTGACTGTTGCATTGATCATTATGTCCACATATGTTCTGAAAATTGTTGATTGTGTTCAAAGTAACAATCATAATTAAAACTACATTTCTGAGGATTTTGGTTGGGCTATAAAATGATGTTTCACTGCTCATGTGTGGAGGCTCGAGAGTGCCAACCCTGTCAACCGACAAAATTATGCTCCCATACAACTAAACTACACTCTCAATTATGTTCCAAGGGAAACAAGTTTTTCTAGACCAAACGGATACCGTTTTAAACAGTTTGAAACATGTGGTTAACAAACAAAAGAAAACACGCTACAGAAGTATATGGTAGGTTAATTAAAAACATTATGTTTGGATTCAAATGTGAAATTGAAACAAAAGAAAAATTCAACAAAATGACTTGGTTCTCACAGGACACTGACATCAGTCTGGTGATGGTCTAGTGTTTTAAATCTACGACAAAAAGCTGAAGATTTAACAAAATAATATAATAATAATAATAATCTTCACTTGTAGATGCACGTCTTCAGAAGTTCTTAAAATGATTGATAGAAAAATGAATCTAGATCTAGATGCTTTTACCTGACTTTCTTTCTAACGTTTCCTTATCCAGCCCTCTATGTCCACGTGATCCTGTCGTCACTTTGACCGGTTTGCTGATTGTCTCCACAGACTGTGTGATTCACAGCTGAACTTGTGTGTCTCACAGCATGAGTTGAACGGTGTGGTTTTGTTACAGCTTTCTAATGATGTTCATGACAACAGCTGTAGCAGCTGTGGTAGCTCTATTTGATAAAATGGTGATAAATTATGGATATAATCCCAATGTACTTAATCTATGAAAAACTATATACTGTATACAAGAATACTGTATCGTGAATGTGACATCACTCATTGGTTTGTGGACTACGCTTTTGAAGCCTCAAGGTATTTTGCAACCAGTGAAGGAAGTGACCATATTTGGACTGTGGAGGAGCGACGGGTGGATCTGATGAACACAAGCAGCAGAGCAGCACCCTTACTGGATCTGGATCCATCTGGATTCTGGTGTGAAGCTGCTAACAAAGTTAGCTTCATAATTCAAGGTCAACTTTACAGCTAAGTGTTAAAGTCATCTTAGTAGCTAACTGCATTGGTAGCGTGGTAGTGACCTGTCAATCACAACGTAGCCCTGCCCCTAAAGCATCCCCTGCTTTCTGGTCTGTTTGACTCTAAATGGACCATAATGTACTAAATTACATCATGCTGGATGGAAGAAGACTTGAAACTAGAGATTGACACCATCAACTCATGTTTACAATATTTACTGAGGTATTGAATCAAGAGAGCAACAGGGAGCCGATCCCATCTGTCATTGGGCGAAGGCAGGGTACACCCTGGACAGTTCGCCAGTCTATCACAGGGCCGACATGTAGAGACAGACAGTTAACCAGTCTATCACAGGGCTAATGAGCTCCGTCTGTCATTGCCTACTCGGAGAGAGACAGGATGCCGCTTGCGCTACGTGGCAGCATGCAGCAATGTTTACGTGGATGTATAACTATGGCTCACGTATGTGGCTCAGGTGAAGTTGCTGGGGCCCGTATTGTGGGGACAGATCCATTTATGAGGGTCAGTGTCGAGGCAAAGCCAGCTTTGTACTGACCCTCGTTACTGAAGCAACCCAATGTGAAGTGGTAAGCACACACATACAAGCTAACATGGACCGTAGCCGTAAAAATGAAAAGACCAGACCCGGACCGCCGTGCACGGCGCTCTGTCGGACACGCGCCCCCGGGCTCCGTCCTACCGGAGGCAGCAGTGAAGACGCACCAGAACGCGTGAGACAGAGGGAGGATTGTCTCCAGCTTCACCTGCACAGGGATTTATTCACGGAGCACCAGCTGGATCACCCAGCGCCATGACTGGTAAGTTGGGCTGCACTGTACGCCCGTGCTCTCGCTCTCAGTGCATGCTCTCAGTGCACTCTATGGGTCTGTCGGTCGCGCTCTCCCTCGCTGTCTGTCCGTGATGTCGTCCATACTTTCCACGCGCTGTGGGTCAGCTGCTGTAAGTCTTTCCATGCTCTCCGTCAGCGCGCGCTCAGCGCGCGCTCTGTGTCTCTCTGGTTGGCACTGTCTGTTTCTTTCTCTGTCCGCGCTGTCAGCTCTTAGCGCTGTGATGCGAAACGCCCCCCTTTCGGATCTCCTATCATCGTGCAGAGGAGTTCGGGCTTATGCAAATGACTCCTTTCGTTACATAAAGAAAGGAGCTGAATCTGAACAGCCTGTAGGAGCACCGTTTTACCAGAGGGTGGGCTGCAGAGACCATGCAGGAATTGTTTGTTTTCCTCATCCTGGGAGTTGACAGGCTCAGGGAGGACCAGTTTCTAGGTGTAGAGACCAGAGAAAACATAATATGGCCCCTTTAAAAGATGATGATGGTGATATTGTCACAGCAACATTCTACGTCTTACTTTTTCAATGAAACCAGGCGGCAAGCTCTGGTTGTGAAGCCAATATTGAATGCCTTTATCTTGCATTAATCCCTGCTGGCCATCAGGGGGAGACTCCTCTGGTTGCAATAAGAAGTCTGATGTATAGAAGTCTATGAGAAAATGGTCCTACTTCTCTCTTGATGTATTATCTCAGTAAACATTGTAAACATGAGTTTATGGTCTCAATCTCTAGTTTCAAGTCTTCTTCCATCCAGCATGATGTCCATTTAGTACATTCTGGTCCTTGTCCAACAATGCTAGTTAGCTACTAAGATGACTTTAACACTTAGCTGTCAAGTTAATTTGAATAATGAAGCTAACTTTGTTAGCAGCTTCACACCAGAATCCAGATGGATCCAGATCCAGTAAGGTTGCTGCTCTGCTGCTTGTGTTCATCAGATCCACCCTTCGCTCCTCCACAGTCCAAATATGGTCACTTCCTTCAATGGCTGTAAAAATTCCAAGATGGTGACAGTCTACATCCAAGATGACGACTCTCACCATAAGTAGTCGCATTAATATTTAATACTAGCTCTGGATGTTGCATAGTCACGTAAAGGTTTTTTATTTGTGTGTCCATCATGAAAATTATCCTAAATAACGTTCCATTGTCATTGTTTTCATGCTGAGAGAAAATAAATGGACGATTCCAACAGCATTTCATTACTATTTAACCAGCTGGCTTAATACATTCTTCAAAGCAAACAAGAGAGTGCAGCTGCTGCATTTTGCCATGTGAGGCTGAGAGAGAAAAATAGAAAAGTCAATCAGGAACTAAGGCTGAAATAAATGCACTGGACATCAAAGACTGACGATAAATAACCTTTTATACATTTGCTTGTGGGTTTCTGATGTGATTAAACGGAGTTTAAACATTTGTTTTAAGGGTCAGCATCCTTTCCAGCTGGCTAAGAAGTAGACCGTCTCCGTGACTGACACCACAGAACGGAAACTTAAAGGCATCTTTGAGTTTTTACCCATACCTGGAGTTGGCATTTCAACGTTGTTTCCAGGAGGCCGGACACGGGGGCCAGCAGCGGCGGGGGCTCCGGGAGCAGCGGTGAGCACAGTAACTCCAATCAGACTGGAAGTAGAGATGTTGCACCATCCTTTAGTTAGTTGTTAAAGGCTCTCTGGACAGGACAACCATCACAGGGAGACACTGCACCAACCGACGTGTTTCTTTGACTGCATAATCTATTTAACTCCGAGTGAAAGCGAGGCGTGGACACTTGAGCGCGTGCTATTTGTTGTGTTTGACGTGACATCGATACTGTAACTGTGATAAAGAATCCAGAGCAGCTCACAGAGCAGGTAGATGCCATGTGTTTCCAAAAAAACAAAACAAAGGGAGACCCTCTTGATGATTCCTTCTTGATATTATCTGACTCACTGCCTTTTCAAAAATC
The DNA here is from genome assembly GCF_963514095.1 of Eutrigla gurnardus. Classification (NCBI taxonomy): domain Eukaryota; kingdom Metazoa; phylum Chordata; class Actinopteri; order Perciformes; family Triglidae; genus Eutrigla; species Eutrigla gurnardus. The sequence continues at coordinate 27,067,117 of NC_139925.1, forward strand.
CCTTGACATGCAGCTATGGCATTTTGTTTGAAAGATTGTGCTGTATAGGTAAATACACACATCTTGCCTGGTCATATATTCTTTTCTTTGTTTGTATCGAGGTGTTCTCAGACACTGTGATTTCGTGCTTTAATTGTAAGTATTGTACTATATAAGACAAAGGATTGTATGTATAAAATTACTCAGTCTTTGTAAATAGATTGCATTGATGAAACATGACTTTACGTACGCAATAAGCATCAGGATTCTCAAAGGGCAGCATTCATATGCTAATTATGTACAGATGATTGACAGTTGTGGGAGGTGGGGGGAACAACATTTGAACGATTCTCACATATCAGACTATCACATGCATGAAATAGATTTCATGCAAATATTATTTAGTGAGAAAGGGTAAGAGTATTTTAACAGCTGTAACTGTACATGCAAATAATCTCAACATGTCCTTTGTCAGTGAGACATACTTTCCTGTTTCACTGAGTCAAATGTACAGAAGCATTCCTTATGTCATATTGACAGCTGCCTTGTAAACAGAACTGAGTCGACACCGTGTTTCATTTCTATTGCTCTGTTGTCTTTCCAGTTGTTTAGTTCAGTAGCTTGAAATTTAAAGAAAATGTCATTGTTTCAGAAAACCATGTAGTGAGTGTATGATGTATCTATTGTTTTTTGTTGTTGTTTTTTTTGGTTTATTAGAAATAGACAAAGTCATATTTTCTTATTATAATGATTGAATATTACATTGAAAAAGAAACCTTTGGATAGCAATAGTACAGAGAGCTCAAAGCGACTTCAGAAACTATGAGCAAAAAGACAAAGAAATATCACTATTTACATCCTTTAGTGTATTAGCTTGTGTTTTGTTGATTTGCTTGTGTTTTGTCTAATAGACTCTTTAACAGTTTGGAACCAACGATGATGTATGTTAGCATGTTCACGCAGTTTGGCAACAGAAGTATGAGTGTAACAGCTTGTCAAGATATGGAACATACTTTCTATCAGCCATTATTGATGTTTAGTGTCCACATATCTATGTATGTATTTGTAACGTCACACCAGAGAGTTGTTACGAGTCACGAGATGATCGACTCCGTTATACGTGGTCATGTACAGAACATCAAACACCAGGAAGTAGACTCGGAGCTTTGACTTTATTGACTTTTACAAACAGGCCAATGGTTGTCAACATGTCTGTCGGCACCACCGCCGGTGTTTGGGTTTTACCAGTGACCGTGTTAACTGGTGACTCTCAGCTGAATGCCTCCGTGGTTGCCCGTAGTGATGGCAGCTGTTAGAAACATGTAGGTGTCCTGGAAAAAACCTTCAATCTATTTAAATCACACCTGTGTTTATTATCTCTGCCCACCATTTACTGGAGTTACTACAAGATGAAAGTCACCAGTTAACACGGTCACGGGTTCAACTGAAACACCTGTTCTGAAATGCTTCTGTCTGGATTCTGTAGAACTGGAGTCTGTTGGAAAATCGATTCTGACGTACGAACATGTAACAAGCATTTATGCTAAAAGTTTTAATTCTGTGTTTAAAGCTTCTAAATCATCTGGATGACAAAACCAGGCTAACGTTGACAACAAGAGGATGAATATTTACGTCGGCTGTAAAAGGGTCTTTGAGCTGGACTGTCGATCTGTTTTTGTCTGTTTACTTGTATGTTTTCTTTAGTTGCATTGCCCTGAGCTCTCCCAGCCACCACACAGAGGATCATATCATCTGATTGTTGAAAGTTGTCATGTCAATAACAACTTTCTTGTCAGGCAATGTAGCATTTTCCGAATAATTTATTTCAAACATGTAATGCTTGATTCTTCCCAGGACTCAACAGCCCTCTCCATTAACATCCTTTCATCTTCGAAACATCAACATGACACGAGGGGAACGTTTGGTTGTTGTTGAGTACTGTAGCAGAAGGGGACTGCATCCCATTTCTTTCTGTTTTAACATTTACATTTCTATTTTGCACAAAAACAGAACTACACCGTTTTCTTTGTAGAAAGAAAGCAAGTTGTTCAGTTGCTTGATTAACTTGGTTTCACTTCATGTAGTCCGACTTGTAACAGCATGCTTTTCATATAATACGCTGCGAGCAAAGCAGGAATCACTCCATTTTTTGCATGAAATTGTTACAGAATATTTTAGTTTTATGCAAGTAGATGAGAATGTACTTGCATGTTTTAATGAACCATCTGCAACGGGTTGTGAACAAGAAAATGTGTTTTTTAGCAGTGCTGTATCCAAACCACGGCATTATGTGACTCAAGAAGTTATTTTTGGTTTAGTATCAAAGCTGTGGTTGGTGTGGCGGATGTGTTGATGTCAGTCAGTGCAAAGTTGCTGTTTTCTTTTACTTCACCTGATGAGTTCTTCAGGTGGCCATAATGCACTCCCATGAGTCCCATGATCACGTTGAAGATGTTTTGTTGCCTAAACCTAACAAAGAGGTTTTGTTGCCTAAACTTAATGTTGGTTTTGCTGCCTAAACTTCACTCAGAGGTTTTGTTGCCTAAACTTATTGTTGGTTTTGTTGCCTAAACCTAACGTTGGTGTTGTTGCCTAAACTTCATGTTGGTTTTGTTGCCTAAACTTCACTCAGAGGTTTTGTTGCCTAAACTTATTGTTGGTTTTGTTGCCTAAACTTAACCCAGAGGTGTTGTTGCCTAAACCTTATGTTGGTTTTGTTGCCTAGACTTAACCAAGAAGTTTTGTTGCCTAAACTTAACCAAGAGTTTTTGTTGCTTAAACTTATTGTTGGTTTGGTTGCCTAAACCTAACGTTGGTTTTGTTGCCTGAACTTCATGTTGGTTTTGTTGCCTAAACTTAACCCAGAGGTTTTGTTGCCTAAACCTAATGTTGGTTTTGTTGCCTGAACTTCATTTTGGTTTTGTTGCCTAAACTTCACAAAGAGGTTTTGTTGCCTAAACCTAACTGTACGTTTTTATTTCAAGGCAAACCATGATGTCTTTACTAAACCTAACAAAGAGATTTTGTCGGTTGTTGGTTTTGTAGTGCAGGCAATGAAATACATTAGTTTAAAAGTTGTGCTGAGCAACACAAATAATAGTAAATTTGTGCTGTGCTGTGACACTGTTGAAAACTGGGATTGAGGCGAATCACACAGAGTCCTTTTAACAATATGCCAGGCTTTATATCAGTATTTATTAGATTAACACAAGCTGTGAAGTGTAGATTAATGGAACCAATTTATCTGAAATGTAAAGCTTGTCTCCTGCTGTTTTCTATTTAGGTCATGGTTACCACATTTGGTTGAATCATATAGCTCCGGGACTCCAACAAAAGTGAGACAATGAGAAAAGCCAATGCTAATTCACCACTCAGTTACACAAAACACTTCTCAATGAAAACAAGTAGAAAAGGCATCGTCACGCTGTGAGAACGTACACTGTTAAAACACCAGACCTGATCAAGACACCAGAATCAGAAATGTGGGTGGGGCTTTAGAAGTCTGGCTAGGTGGTCATGACCTCAGAGTGCATTATTGTGCTGACCAGCACCTGTATTTGTATTTACAGCAGCAGTTGCACTGTTTTATTTAAGTCACACTGTTTGTGTTTAAATTTGGTAATAGGGCATTATACAAAACCTGCATGTTGTTTTTTCATGTTTTTCCTTTATTTCTAATGAAACATTAGATAAACTGTACATTTGATGTTTTCTTGCACATTCAAAAAGAAATCTGCTAACTGAGTGACGTTTGTGCAGATTTCCGTGCTCCCACAACATTGAATTGAGATGTTTGTTTTCCAAGATTCAATGTGACTTCCAACCACAGGTGAGGTGTTCACTGCTGAGTCGCTGTTAGTTTAGTACAGTGTCAGAGCTGAATGTTTATAAGGAAATTATGTTGTTTTTGTTTCCAAAATAATTTATTTTTACTTTTTATAATCCAAACAATGGCAGCTTTCGTCACTGGTTGTCAAACAGATTCACTGTTCAGTACAAGTCAACTTTTTAAGTAATTTGTCACTGACTCAGAATAAAGAAACCTATTTTCAATGGAATTGTTTTGTTGTCTGTTTGTGTACATGAATGTCTTTTGTTGTAGGATTGTTGGCTATAGAAACTGCAGTGAAGCATCTTCCATCTGACACAATCCTATTGCCAGAACATACTTCAGTATTTTTAGATTTCTGTCACATTTTTGTATATTGTCAGCATTTTTACATCCAGAGCCAACATTTCTAAATGTCTGTGGCCATGTGCAGGACATCCTGAAAAGATTTGCCAAGAATGAATTAATACTGTCTTATGCTGTTTACACCTGACATTGAAAGGGTCTGAGGGGATCTCTTCCTACTGCCTCCCTGTCCACTCCGACCCTCTGCTCTCTCCTATTGCAGACGGTGTCATGCAGGTTCCTCCACATTTGTATAACTGCTAACATTATACAAAACAAGGCAAATGTACAGAAGGCATGTTAAGTTTTGCAAAGAATTAAAGGAGCATAAATACACGGTTATTTATCACAATAATAGAAACATTTACATGTATATCACATGGTCTCACTTTGTCATGGTTGTGCATGTAATGCAATCTGTGAGGACATCTGTGTACCATCTTGCACCAGGAAAATATTAATTAACAACAAACGCTGGTTCACAGCAGAACTCAGCCAGCTACGGTCAGAAAAGGAGAAAGCATTCAGGAGTGGGGACAAAGACTCTGAAAACGACCCAGCATCCGTCTGGAAGGGACTGATACTGCTAACAACTACAAAACGTCTGCCCCCCCCCTCCCACACTCCATCGATGTCCCACGCCTGAAAGAGTTCTATTGCCGATTTGAAAGACTATGCATTCCTGACACCATCCCGCGTACCCCCGCAAAACAGTCGAACCAGACTCTGTCTCCCCCTCCACCGTGAAACACTGTGCAGATCAGCTGTCTCCAGTGTTCACACACATTCAACACCTCGCTGGAGCCATGTCACGTACCAGCCTGCTTCAAATCCTCCTCCAACTTCAACACCATAATCCCGACCCTGCTGCAGGACAAGCTCTCCCAGCGCCCAACTCCACCTGTCATTGGATCACCAACTTCCTGTCTGACAGGAAGCAGCATGTGAAGTTTCCAGGGGAAGGGGAAGTCTCCAACAGCTGGACCGCCAGCACCGGTTCCTCACAAGGCTGCTAATTTCCCCACTTCACTTCTCCCTGTACTCCAACAGCTGCAACTCCAGTCACCAGTGCATCAAGCTCCTGAAGTAAGCGGATGACACCGCCCTTGTTGTGAAAAAAAATATATGATAGGGGCATCATATATTTTGGTGGGTCTTTTTCTTTAGTCAGTGCAGTTTGCACTAACCTGGAAACCATGGTTCTCAAACATGGAATGCAGCAGCACCCACAGGTGACTAGTATTGCCAGGAAGATGGCTATTGAGGCTGCTAAAGATATTATTACCGCTTTCCATTTTCCAAACACTACTTCCATCCATTTGGTGAACGGGTCATCGACCCCTGATGCTTCGTGCATTTCTTTGGAGAGTGCTCTTAGGTTTTCTAATGCTCGAGTTACTGAGCCATCTGGGGCCGTGTTATTGGGGATTATGGTACAGCAAAGTTTTCCGAACATGGCACAGACACCCCCTTTTTCAGCTAGGAGCATGTCTAGCGCCATTCTATTTTGCATAGCGATGATCGATGTGGGTGCGAGCTGCTCCGCCAGCCCTTCCACTGCATCCCTAGTGGCATTAGCGAGGCGCAAAAGATTGTAGTGGATATAGTTAATGCGGTCTACGTTTTTATTGGGGAGTATCCAGAGAAAGATCGATTCGAACCCTGCCCCTACTTGATTGGCCAATTTATACTCGTCTGGCACGCCTCGAGGGATACCTATAGCGTCCACGTATGTGGTCCCTCCAAATGGGTCTTGCAAGCTTGTGTCCCTTTTAGCAAGTATATGTCTTCTTCTTCGCCGGACGAGGGCGTTAGGTCCTGAGGGGTTTTTTATCACTCGACTGCCTATTAACGTAAGGGGCATCCCTAGTCTGACCATGGCGCAGGTGCCTATGGTGGTGTCGGCCTCTACTCGAGAATAGAGACGCAACCCTCCACAATAGTAAAACAGTCCCGCTCGGGCCCATGGTCCTATCACATCCCCAGATGTTGTCCTATTACACCAATCTGAGGGTATGTTTCCTACATTGACTTTTGGTTTGCTGCTGGCGAAGTTGAAACACTGATACCTGGGATCTTTTCCTTTTATGGCGGTAAAATAGCCGGCCCTAGTTTTATTATCAATGGGTGGGAAGACTGATGCCAGGGATTGGCATCCTGAGGGTGTGGCTTTTCTGGTTAAGTTCATCATACATTCATAACCTACTTTGTCTTTGTCTGGATATAAGGGGGCAGGTTCGACGAACATGGCAGGACGCGCAGCCGCGCATGCTACACATCCCGTCATGTTCTGACGCTTAGCATTATCCGTAATCCACCTCAACCAAATGTTACTTTCTCCGAAGCCTGTAGCCATTTTTACGACGTCTAAAGGAGTTAATTCTGTGTAATCCTGGGTCATCACTATCGGACTGGTAGTGGGCAGCTTTAGGGCAGTGGAATTAGCTGTGGTCGTATTCGTTGCACTACCTTTACTAGTGGGGGCGTATTTGGGCGGGTATATGTTTACTTGTATTCCTCGTATCTGGTCTTTTCCGGTGACGTCTACTCCTAATGCGATCCATATGCAATTTTTTTCCGTGGAGCTTGCCTTAATGTTATTGATAGAGAGAGTGAGCGGATTGCCGGTTGGACTGAAATCTCTTTGGAACGAAATGTGGTCCCAAAACTCGCTGTGTGTGTGTCTGGTAAAACCGGACCAAGTCCCAGTGAACTTTGTTACTAGATACCACTCGGGACAAAATGGCTGTGAATGCACCAAGAGCCCAAACCCATGTTGGTAAGCATTCCCAGTGGCCTCGCAGCCTTCCACTATTCGTGGACTATTACACAGATAGACATCGTAGCCCCGCCAACTTGCTTGGGATTCCCCGCAGTCTATCACGGAGCACAGGTCGAATGTGAACATTGTGGTATCCCCGGCAGTATAATTTAAAACTATTTTAGCACCGCACGCGACTTCGGGGATCTGGAAAGTTTTCGTTTGTTCCCTTTTGGGACGTGTTAGGTAAATGTTGGTGGAATTGTCTCGCTCTTTGTTTATTAGTTCGAGTCCTAGTAGAAGGAGTATTACCGCCACCCCGGTTACACCTATGATCACGGTGCACATCGTTTTCCCCCATGGGAGATAGTCTGCATATCTCCACCTCCGTCTTTCCTCCGGTGCAACAGACGGATCTCCGAAGAGTCTCCTAAAACTCCTCGGAGTCGTCATTTTGGGCCAAATCTGTTCTCACTTCCTGGAGTGAGCGAGTAGGTGGTGATGCTGGGGCACAATGTGTCAGGTGGTGCCAGGGAGCTCCTGCTTTTCCCTTGACCTGGACCGAGTGTGAAGTAACCTCCTTCACTTCGTACGGACCAGTCCACCTGGGGTCTGTCCACTTTCTTTTGTGAACCTTGACCCTGACCCAGTCTCCTACTTTGACTATCGTCCCCTGCTCTTCGGGATCCTTCTCCTGTGCCTTCTGCACCTGTATTGAGAGGGCTGAGACAAGAGATATTAGTTCTCTCATGTAGTCTGATTTTTCTATCTGACACACATCTAAAGGAGGTATATGTCCTCCATCACGTGGCGGGCCAGGCATTGGCCTTCCCGTCAACAACTCATGGGGCGACAGGTGCGTGCCTCCCCCTTTTGAGGTTCTCATGGCCATGAGAGCCAAAGGGAGGGCCTCCAACCATGTCATCTTACTGCCCGCACATACCTTGGCTATTTTAGCCTTCAATGTTTGATTCGCGCGTTCCACCAGTCCCTGGGACTGTGGATGGTAGACCGAACCAAAACTGTGTGCAATCCCCAGGAATGCCTCCACTTCACTCAGCATCTGATTGTTAAAATGTGTCCCGTTGTCTGATCTGATACGTTTCGGTACCCCATATCTGGGTATTAGCTCTGTTTGCAACCACTTTATTACTGTCTTCCCGTCTTCTCTATTTGTGGGGATTGCTTCTACCCATCTTGAAAATCTGTCTACCATTACCAAGATGTACCTCTTTCCCTGTACTACGTTCTCCTGTCCCATATCTGTATAATCTATACTAATATCTTGGAATGGTGCGAGAGGTACGGGGTAGGATCCCATGGGCGTTTTGAATGGTTTTCTTGGGTTGTGGTTTCCACAGACGACGCATTCTTCGCAGTATAGTTTTGCCATGCTGTCTAGGTGTGGGTGCCACCAGAGTGCTGAAATTTTCAACAGTGTTTGTCTTTGTCCTTCATGGGTTGGTCCATGGGCTTCTTTTAGTAGGGTCGCTACTAGTTTTGCTGGTGCCACTATCCTTCCATCATGTGATCTCCAGAGACCTTCTTTCTTTGTGGCCCCCTTTTGTGTCCATGTCGACCATTCGTACGGGCCTGCTTGTTCTTGTATCTTTTTTAGGTCTTCTTCGGTGAGTTTAGGTTGGGGGGGCGTCAGCCTGAGTACCATTTGCTTTGGCTGATATCCTCCTGCCTTTTTGGCCGCCTGATCTGCAGCCTCGTTTCCTTGACTGATCCTGGTGCCTGTTTTCTCATGTCCTTTGCACTTCATTATGGATACTCCTCTTGGTAGGGTGATTGCTTCCACCAGCTCTTGTATTTCTCTTTGGTGTTTGATTGGGGCGTTGCTGGATGTTACGAATCCCCTCCGTTGCCACATGGGTGCATCTACTTGTGCCGCCCCATGTGCATAAGCAGAATCTGTAAAGATGTTCACCGTCTTTCCTTTGGCCAGTTTCAAGGCTTCGGTGAGCGCCTTGACTTCTGCCATTTGCGCTGAAGCGGGTTGTGGTATTACTTCTGCTTTGAGCGTCTCATGTCTTCCATTGGAGTGTTGCTGAACCACTGCATATGATGCCTGGTTCAGTCCGTTTTCTCCTCGGTAGCAGCATCCGTCAGTGTAGAGCCAGAGTTCTGCTTTGGGATCTATGTCATTTTTCAGGTCTTGTCTGAGCTTACTTTCTTTGACCGCAAGTTCTTCACATGAATGTGGGGTTCCTTTCCCAAAGTTTCCAGCCATGTTCCTTTCGGCTGCGACAAAGGTTATATGTGGCCTGGTGCATTCTCTTTGAATCTTGGTTTTTCTGGCCATGCTGAAAGTAAACTCCTTACTTGCCAAAAACGCTGCAACTCCATGCTCAGTGTGGACCTGTAATGGGTGACACATCACTACATTGGTTTTTCTGGCCATGCTGAAAGTAAACTCCTTACTTGCCAAAAACGCTGCAACTCCATGCTCAGTGTGGACCTGTAATGGGTGACACATCACTACATGTGCTGTTTTTTGGAGAGCTTTTGCTACCGCTGCAACATATCTGGCGCACATTGACTGTCCGGTTTCCACTGCGTCGAGTTTTGAAGAGTAGTATATCAACACATTCCTCTCTCCCCCTTTTTTCTGATACAAAACAGCATTTAAAAATGCATTTTGTTCAGAAACATCCAAATGGAACACTTCTGTGTAGTCCGGTGAGGTGAGTGCAGCAGCTTGGGAGAGTACTTGTTTCATGTCAGTGAATGCTTGTTCAGCTTCAGAAGTCCAGGGTAGTCGTTCTGTGAGGTTTCGAGCCCCTACCTCGTTGATCATTGTCCGCAAAGGTTGTGTCCGATTGGAGTAATCAGGTATGTGGGATCGGCTGTAGCCTGTTAGTCCCAGAAATGACAGCATGTCTGCCACCGTGGTGGGCTTTGGATGGTGTAGGATTGATTCCCTGTGGGCCGTAGATACTCCCAATCCTGATGCCGAGATTTGTCGGCCTAGGAATAGGACCTCTTCTCTGCATAGCTGCACTTTTTCTCTCTTGACTTTGTAGCCCTTTTTGTGCAGAACTGAGAACAGTAGGGCAGTGGCCTCCAGGCAGAGGGTAGATGTTTCTGCTGCCAAGAGAAGATCATCTACATATTGGATGAGCACAACCCCTGGTGGCCATTGGAGTTCTAGTAGGTGTGCTTTTAGTACCTGATTAAAGAGACCTGGCGAGTCCCTGAACCCCTGTGGCAACCGATTGTAGGTGTACTGTTTGCCCCCAAACGTGAAAGCAAACATGGCTTGTGATGTTTGTGCCAGTGGAACACTGAAGAAAGCGTTTGCCAAATCTATGACAGTGAAGTATCGAAATGCTGGGCTTAAACTCGTGAGTGCTACGTGTGGGTCTGGTACTGGATGAACATCTGGAGTCGTTGCATCATTTATAGGGCGGAAATCTTGTACCATTCTCCAGCCCTTTCCCCCTGCTTTCTGTACCGGTAATATGGGAGTATTCCATGGGGAGTGGCACTCGTATATTACCCCGACATCCAGAAGGCCGTGTATCGTGGGGGCAATTCCCTTCATTTGATCTTGGGTTAGAGGATACTGCCGTCGATAAATAGGAGGTGCATCTGGGTCTTTCAGGGTGACAATCACTGGTTGTGTTTCCAGGGCTCCTACGTCATGGGGGGTTATAGTCCAAAATCGTGAGTTCACCGCATTCAAAACCGCTGCGGCTCCTGGGTGGTCCGTACATGGGAGTCCATGTTGTCTTGGCAGTGGTATGTGTTCTGGGAGGGAGACATCCGCGGTATGGGGGCCCGTGAAGCACCACATATCTTCTTCTTTAGCCTTCAGCATATCGGGTTGTGCTGTTTGTTCCCATGTGAGGGTGGTTGCCCTCCTGACCATGGGTCCCAGGCTCCGCGATTCCTGTCCGAATCCTACGGCCAGGGTTACATGTGGAGCAGCTGAGGGGCCCAGGCGATACCAAGGCAATAGCCATGAATCCAGAAGCACCCTGGCCGCGACTCCCTCTCTCCCGCAGTAGATATGGCTGCATACAATGGGAGGGTGTAGATGAGCCATGTTTTCGTCCCAGTCTTCGGTATAGGGGCTATCCGGATCTGACTCCACATCCATGGTGCAGTGTATGTGATCCAGCGGCGTTTTGTATGGGTGCAGGGCGAATATGCGTGACTTCAAAAGGTTGAATTGGTACTGTATCTGTGGGGTCCTTGGGCCATTTTCCAGGAGGCGTAGCCAAAACACCTCTTGATCCGCCATGAGGGGTTCATTTGCTTCAGGTGCAAGCATCATGAGTCTCACTGGGTTTTCGGGTGTCGATGGTGGCGGGCTGGTTGTTACATGTACTCCGTCATTGTTCATATAAATTGTTAGTCTCATTTTGCACATTAGGTCTCTTCCCAAAAGATTTACCGGGCACTGTGGTGCCAACAAGAAGGAATGTGAGATTTGGTGTCCCTGATATTCCACCGAGAGTGGTTCTGAAAAATACTGTATTTGTGGTAAACCCGTCACGCCCACCACCGATTGGGTTACATTCGAAGGTTGTTGCGGTGTTGTTAGACAAGAATAGGTGGCTCCGGAATCAGCCAGCATGGTGTGTGGCCGCCCATTAACATTGAGTGTCAGGAGAGGCTCTGTGGTTAGCCCGAAGTGCACCGATTCTTGTCCTGATGGAGGGGCGTGTCAGTAAGGGCCTTGATACTGGCTCCCCGGTCCCTGGTACCAGTCCCCAGTATATGCCTGATGCTGGGGCGGCTCAGCCCCCGGTGTCGGTGGGGTGGGTTGTGGCCCGTACGGTGGCGGTCCCCCTCTTCCTCTTCCCCTATAGGGACCAGGTCCTCCTCTTCCTTGTGGTGGCCCTGCGTAGTTTCCTGGTTGTTGAACTCCTGACCGGCAATCTCTCGCATAATGTCCAGGTTTGCCGCAGTTGTAGCAATAGAAGGCGGGCCCTTGGGCGCGACCCCTTCCCCCTCGAAATCCTCCTCCCCTTTGATAGCCTTGCTGCTGCATCTGAGGGGGCCATGGCTGCTGTGGTTGTTGGTACAACTGAGTGGCTGGTGCTTCCGGTGCGGGAGGCGTCACAGCCGGCATTTGTTTCGCCTTTCTTGCCTTCTCTTTTTCTTCCAATTCTGCTAGTTGTTTCTTCAAGATCTTTTTTAGTCCTTGTATCTCATCTTTCTGTCCTTGCTCTCCTTTCTGATGTTTTGTCAGGTAATGTCGTATCTGTGAGCACCACATGGGGCCGTCCATTTCTCCCAAACCTACTACATTTTCCAGGTTTTTTCTTGCCCCTTCTGGCAAACCTTTGATCACTGTTGCCCTCCACAGGGAGAGTGTGGTCTCGGTGCTGTCGTGTGGTTCTCCGAAAGCTTTTTGCCATTCTCTCTTTGCTCGTGACATATAACTGTCCAGGAATTCACTCTCTTCATGCTTCAGTGTGTCCACCACTGATCGATCCACTGGGGTTGGGTAATGCTGTCTCAGTACCGTCCAGAAGATGGTGGCAAATACCCCAAATGGAACTGTTGATGGAGCCGTGTCCGGTTGTCCGCATTGTTCCAATATGGTATTTGCTGTGACTGTGTCTGTGGCTCTTCCCAGGATTGCCCTCATGTCTCCCAGTGCCATGACGTTCCCAGCGGTTTGCGTCAGGAACGCCTCCATCCACGGTGTGGACCCTGAGTGAAGGCTGGGCAGCCTGGAGTTCAGCATGTCCAGATCACCGAAAGTGAACGGTGTATATTGGACGTGTCCTCCTCCTCCTGGTACCGGTCTCAATGGGAGAAGAAGCTCCGTTCCCAAGCTTTCCTCCAACGGACTCATTAGGGGCCCTGGTGTGTTGTAACATCTGCTTCTCCTGGAGCTGGGAGGTTGTGGAGGCAGCACCACTCCTGACCTTAGTTGCATTCCTACTGATGAGGGTGCCCCCGCGGGTGGTCGTGGAATCCTGGTGGTTTCCCCATAAAACGTGCCCTTCAGTTGCAGGTGTGTCTTTTCTGGTGGCAGAAGCAGTCTGTCTCTTAGGTCTGCAATCGCTTTGTCCAGGCGCTCATCCTCTGTTTGTCCTCTGGTGGGGCTTGGGCTCCTTTCTGGGGTTTTTTGACTTGGAGCGGCCATGTTGCTTAGATCAGTCAATTGAGATATGTCTACCCCTCCTGTGGGGAGGCCAAAGTGGTCCTCGTTATCTCTCATGAAGTCCCGATCGTATCCACATGCCGCTGATTTAGGGTTGTATCCTCCAGCCGCTCCCCGTTCCTCTTCCTCTTTCTGGCCGCCAATACTGCTGGCAGGTGACTTTACTCTGGTTGACCCCTCCTTCCTTGGGTCGATATGGTTTCCACCACTAGGTGGCTTCGAGGGATTTTTTGTGAGAGGTCCTTCTGGTTCACTTTCTGACCAGGTCTTTTCTGAACTGCCTTGACTCCTTGATCCTCCAGGGGGCTCCAGTGCCGTTATTCGCTGTTGCAGTCTTTCCACTTCTCTCTTCATTTCCTCTCTGTCTTGGTCTTGTACAAGGACTTCCATGCCGGCCAATGTTAGTACTGGTGCTTGAACTGCTGTATCTGTGGTCTGTGCAGGCATAAATGGGTTGTGGTGGTTGTAGGGAGGTGGGGCTGTTGGGGGAGGTGTCGTTTCCAGAGGCCCAGCTGTCAACTTCTCTGGCAGGACTGGATATATGCCCCCTCCCCCTCCCTGTGTCTCTTCATGTTTGTCTCCCCTCTCCATTCTTCTCTGCTGAAACAGGTCTTTTAGCATTAGATTTGTTACTCTTGTCTCTTCTTCTTGTTCTTCAAACATCTTTTTGAGTGGTTTGAAAAATGATTGCTTGTCCTTTTCAGCCTCCATGTTCTGTCGAGCTCTCTCTAATCTTTGTTTGACATCATTCACCATTATATTCATAGCTTCTCTTGATGGCAGATCCATCCCTTTATCTCCCACCTTTTCGCTACTGATTTAACTATCTTCCCATCTCCCTTTTTACTTCCATCCTCAGTCATAACTCTAGCCTTCAAGGTCTCTACGAAGTCTTCCATTTCCCCCTCGTTCAATCCCTCAATATAATCAAAAGAATCGCTCCTAACGTTACCCAGACCAGCCCCAATCCCACTAGATTTATTTAACAGACTCGTCTTAATAAGTTTTTCTAGTTCTAGTATCTGTCTACTCACTTCCGTTATCGTTGGTGTGTGTGTTTCTGCTGTTGCTGCTGAGTGGAGAGTGTCAATTCCTGGAGCGTGCAACAGGGTGTCGGCTACTTTCTCTTCTTCTTTGTTATCTATATCTCTGAACTCTTCTATGTCTATATCATAAAACTCCATGCCATGTCTAAATTTTCTTGTATTACAACCACTGCCTACGCTTCTCTGCTCGACAGCGAGGTCCCGGAGGAGTTGTATCGTTTCCAAATTACAAAGTACTATTTATGCAGTCTGTTGGTTAACCCAAAACACGCTATGTTCGTTAATAGAGTGACTTAATTATGTGCAAGAATTCTCATGTTTCACGGAGTGTGGTGGGTCCGCTACTTCACGATACACATGTGTACACACTATGGCAGGTTTATTTTATCACTTTTGCAGAATATGCTTTCCTTCTATTTTTTAACATTTGATCCTTTAGTTAAATTTTGTCTAAAGTATTCATACTCACACTCGGTAGTTGTTGATCACCTAATTTATATTTTTCAATATACAGAATTCAATTAAATAGGTTTCTGCTTACCTTTTCGGTTGAGCGCTCAGTGATCAACTTTCCCGAGAGTGGATGAATCCTTCTGGCCTCCACTTTCTTTCAGGAAGCCCCCCTCCTTCTGCAAGACAGGAGGTAGTCGTTAAAATTCTTTCCTCCTCAAGCTTTTCTCGAAACCATCCTCTGCTACCAGATTTGTTGTGAAAAAAAAAGTAAGCTTGAATATACGAGGAGAGTCTATGAGTTGTATCAATAACAGCGCTTTATTAGCACAAATATCAGGAAAACATATTCCGGCAGTTATACGTGCACGGACCTAATAGTCAACTCAACATAGGGTTGAATTCACTCAAAAGGCGCTTTACAACAGAGTGCGCAGCTTATTTCAAGAGACTCCACATGAGTCTGATTGGCTCATTCTATAGATGCAGGCGGAGCGTAATTTTAGCATGCCGCGGCCTGGTTGGAGCGCTGGGTAGTTCCACCCACACTGGCTCATACGGTCCATCCCTCCGGGTGATGTCATCTATGTATGTGTGTGTATGTTGTCGAGATGCATATCATGTGCTTGTCATGTGCTCCTTCCTGGTGCGGCTACACAATGTGTCCGTTCATTGTGTGTTGTCGGGTGTATATCATGAGCTTGTCATGTGCTCCTTCCGGGTGCAGCTACACAATGTGTCCGTTCATTGTATGTTGTCGGGATGTATATCATGAGCTTGTCATGTGTGTGTGTGTGACCCAGATGTGATCCTCTCTTGTGTTTCCTGTTTTCAACGTATGGCGTACAGATGGAATGCCCTGACACAGTTTCTAACTCTCACAATAGTTTTCCACTAGCCTGAACATCTGAGTCTATGTGTAGTAATTTAAAACATGTGTGATTAGCTTATGTATTTACATTTTTCTCCACACCCTCATTGGGCTGATCTCTGGTGGAGATGACACCACCCTCATTGGGCTGATCTCTGGTGGAGATGACACCAACCTCATTGGGCTGATCTCTGGTGGAGATGACACCACCCTCATTGGGCTGATCTCTGGTGGAAACTGCCTCCAGGTGGGAGATTGACCAACTGGTGACTTGGTGTGGCCAAACCAATTTAGAGCTCAATGCTCTATAGACAGTGGAGATGGTTGTGGACTTCAGTAGGAACGCTGCCCCACCCTCCCAGATCACCCTGTGTGACTCCCCAGTCGACACTGTGGAGTCCTTACACTTCCTGGGCACCGTCAGCAGCCAGGACCTCAAGTGGGAGGCGAACATCAGCTACATCACCAAGAAGGCTCAGCAGAGGATGTACTTCCTGTGGCAGCTGAAGAAGTTCAACCCGTCAAAGGCTATGATGCTGCACTTCTACACCTCTATCATAGAGTCAGCTCTCACCTCCTCCATCACCATCTGGTACGCTGCTGCTACCGCCAAAAACAGGAGCAGACTGCAGCGTATCATCCTCTGTGCTGGAAAGGTGATCAATGGCAGTCTGCCGTCCCTCCAGGACACTGAGGTGAGCAGGGAAGATCATGTTCGACCCCTCCCACCCCGGACATAAACTCTTTGTAGCACTCCCCTCCGGTAAGAGGTTGAGGTCTGTCAAGACCAAAACCTCACACCACAAAAACAGTTTCTTCCTGTCTGCAACTGGCCTCATCAACAAGGTGGATCTGATAATCTCTGGGGAAAGAGACATGAACAAACAAAGAAGAAGAAGAGAGATAGTAAACTTTGTAAAACTGCTACCAGGTATGTGTTGAACGCATTGTACAGGTTGCATTTATTTATGATGATATGTGTGTCTTGACATGTTTCTTTCTTTTATATTCCTCTCTATATTGTAGTGGGGCTGTGAATGAGGGGTTTCCCATTGGCCCCTGCTCACTGTCGCTGTGGAATGCAGAGATACAGATATCATAAGAGCAGATCTTTTCATTAACAACCAACCGGTGAGAGACTCGCACTTGTATGGTCTATGAAAAGGTGTCACAGCCCCACACAATGTGTTAGACAGTTCTAGACCCAGTGATGGAGGGAGTTTACAGAATCAATGTGAAGTGTATACATTTGCGCATGCGTGGCGTCCTGACCCTCCGTCAGCTCGGCTCCGAGAATATTCCTTTTTAAACCAAGTTTTTAGCTATCTTTTTGAATTATACCCCTACACCACTTATTATTTTTAAAGTTTATCTTCTATTGGCGGATAAACCGTTGCCATCTGATCTGGGGTTAAAGCAATCTCGGTAAGAGCTTGTCTGACAGCATGGGAAAACATTAACCAGCTGTTAACCACCCGGGTTACCGGATACCAAGTCACCTCATCGGGCCCAGTTCTGGGCCCGTGCCGGTAAGTTTCCCATCCTTGGAAGGCTCTGCTTTCATTTCCTGACTGACTTCAAACGCTGTGGACTCCGATTGGAGTCCTCGCGTGTCAGCTGCTGACACCACATCTGCTAACTAATGCTAGTGGCTAATGGTAAACAAACAGCACACCTTTCTGCCGGAGCCTTCTTCCTTCTTCCCCCAGCCTTCATCCGCTTCTACCATGGCCCCACTCACCTCCCCATCTGGATGTGATAGTTGTCTTCACCTGAGCCGGACCATCGCCGAGTTGGAGGGACGCATCTCCAGTAGGGTTGTGAACGATAAACCGATGCGACCGGATATTCGGTTCAACAAGTGAGAGATACGGCTGCATCGGTAGCAGCCTCCTCAATCGATACGAATTATCAATGAATTCCTAGATGAATCGGTTACAGAGTCATGGATCGGGTATCGCGAGACTTTGAAGCGGTTAGCGGCATCACACCAGCGTCTCTAAAACAACGCGAGAGCTGAAGCTGCCCGCGAAACGCCGTAGCTGCCTAGCTGGTATGAGTGATAAACAAAGGACAACACGGAAAATGGAGGAGGTGGAGGTGGAGAGGCGGGCGCAGCACAGGTAGGCGGCTGCGACGCTGCCGTGAGACCGCAGGCACTCCACGACCGCACGTGAGAGATGGATGGCTTTGAATGTCAATCGCTTGTGTCTCAACTTGCGCCACAAGAGGCGGCCACAGCACGGGTAGCGTCCACGACACTGTCCTGTGTCCGCAATCCAACGATTCAGCCAGACTTTTTATTGGTCCATGTCTAAATAAATACATTGACATGTGATTTTGTTGTTCTGTTTTTGTTTTTTTTTGTTTATTTTACCAGTTCCATACAGCCACAATGCTTGGGGATATGTGGTATTTTACATATTTGAAAAGAAACTATTGTACTGTCACTTTCATAGAATTGGCTTCTTTATTTTATAAAATATCTACAACAAATATTAACCGTAGAATCAAATCGTATCGTTTTTACACTGTATGGAATCGATTCGAATCAAATCGGTCTGTAATAAAAGGATATCGTTTTTGAATCGAATCGTAACCTGTGTATCTACATGCATATCGAATCGTTTATCACAGAAAGATGTGCAACCCTAATCTCCAGCCTGTACCACCTCCGAGATGAAGAGAAATTCATTGAGTCGCTGGTTGTAACTGGGGGCGCTGCTGCTGCCTCTGGTGAAGCCGAGCTGGACACCGCTCCAGGCATAACACACCTGGATGCCTCCATCCCTCCCGCCAACTGCTGAGGCCCCACTCCAGTCCACCCCTGTGGTCAGCCTTCCCACTCGCTGCCCCGAGTCTCACTGGCTGCGAGTGGGAGCTAAACCCAAAAGTCGGCAGTCTATGGCCAACTTTACTCCCAATCCAAAAACTCAGTCTTCTGCCCCTGTGCTGAGCGACTTCTATTTGGTGAATAGAAAAGTTAATCACAAGTCTAAGTCACTGCCTCGTTATCAAGTTTTGCTGGATGACATTCCGCTTACAAACCGTTTTAGCCCCCTACAAGAGTAGGACTTTCCCCCACTCCCCCCATCTGCAGCTCTCATTACCACCGACCCCGGACCGCACAGCTCTAAACATCCACGGAAAAAACAGAGTAACCTCTGGGAATCTGCCGTGCACAGGCCGGGGCAACCGCTGGCGCGTCACCGGGGGAAGTGTGCGGCAACAGCTTCCAGCTCTCGTCACGGCGGAACGCGCTGGTTGGAACCTCTGCCCGGCTCCTCCGTCACTTTTGATAGGCCTGGGTCGCATACCAAGCTGGACTCTAGATTTGACAGCTTTCCCGTCTTGTTGGTGGAGTCAACAAGTGCTACTCCTCATGTCAGCCAGGTGCAAACACTTAAAGGAGTCATCACCAGATAATCGCAATTTCTCTTGTTAAAACATGCATATCTGTGTTTGACCTCAGTTGAAACTTGCCTGAAAGGCTGGAGTTTGAAAGTGGCGCCGTTTTTTCGCTTCTGCTCTTTTTCCGAACAGGAATAGCACACAAGGGTGTGCATTCCTAAAGCACGAGATTTTGATTCTGCGCCTTCGGTGACGTCACCGTGGCGGCTACTTGCATAAGCCCACCCCTCTTTCACCACCCAACCCCGCCCCGTCCGCTACCTGAAATCGCCGAAGCGCCGCCATTATGTTTTGGAGTCTGCATGCAGGCAAGCCCCCCCCGGCTCTGTCCTTCCTGCGGCGAATCAACGCGCGCCTCATTACATATTATACAATGCACATCCGGACCAGTCAAAACCTCGCGCGTAATCTCGCGTGATAAAATCGCGTTACGAAAAAGGGTCAGAACAAGCTCAATGTTTGATTAAAATTTTTTTTTTTTTTTCTAATAAGTTTTACGAATTGATCCAAAGCGATCCAAGGGGGGCTGGATACGTATAAAACCAGGTTATGACTCCTTTAACAAATTAGATGACGTCATCCCACAGCTGCTGCACGCTCGCCCCTCTGCCCGTACTGTTGTGGCTCATCTGGGAGGAATTAATGACCTCGGGCTACAACAGTCAATAAAACTAAGGGGCGACTGTATTCACCTTATTGACAACATCTTGCCCCCCCCCCCCACTTGTGGTGATTTTAACTTTAGCCAACTCCAGCAGCTTCATGTATGGCTCAAAGGATATTGCAACAACACTGGCATCCCCTACGCTGATAATTTCACCACCTTTCTGAACAGACCGGATCTCTTTAAACAGGACCGTCTCCATCTCAATTTTGTAGGAGCCCGCCTACTATCCTGCAAAACCTTCTCCACCTGACTGTCCTCATCTCCCACAGTTCACAGTGTCAGCGCCCCCTACTGTCCACCTCCAAAAACAAATCCACCTGATACTGGTTTCACTCCCACAACTATTCCTGTCAAAATATCAGCTAGATCAATAACCTCTGTATTTGATAAAACTCATGGTTCCAGAAACAGATACATTTTTTACCCCTCCTGCTGGTCATCATCAAACCAAACATATAATATCCCGGTTTTAATTAGGGAAAGATCCAAGAAGGGAAGGTGTTCACATAAAGATTCTGGGCCCTAGTTTCGTAGACCAGGCGCAGTCAGCTCTCAGCGCACCTGCGCCACGCCGACGGGGTGTGTCCGCCTGGACTTTGCAAGTTTCCTGCGCGGTGCACGAGCCCACCCGCGCAAGTGGGAAAGAGGGAGGAGAAGAAGGCGTGAGTGGGAGACGAGGAGGAGACGAGGCGTGGACTGGGATTAATACTAGGGATGCACGATAATTATCGGACCGATAATTATCGGCCCGATAATAGGAATTATGACGTCAACCCGATAAATCCGATACAATTATTAATACCTCCGATAATCCGAAGATAGGATGTTTGTGTTAAAACAGCGGGTGGATTGGGATGAGGGACGTTAGTTTTTTTCTAGGCGCCTCCCGTTTAGCATGTGATGTGGTTACTGTGGTATCACAGGTTTCGGAGGAGGGAGTTAATCCACAAATCGAGCGCTCCCTTCTCATGCCTGGCTGTGACGTAGAGGCTGCGAGCGAGTGGAGGAGGAAGACTAGTAAACAAACACGCATGGCGTCTGTACTGTGGGACTACTTCAAAGTTTCTGAGGAAACTGAATCGTTTGCCATTTGTAACAAATGCAATGCAGAAGTTCCAAGAGGAGGGAAAAAGGCATCGAGCTTTAATACATCCAACCTTAAAAGTCACCTCGCACATCACCATCGCTACGACGGTGTGTTAAAAGCGTATGAAGACGCCGGCGCCGCTAAAGAAGCAGCGAGCCCGTAGTTTAGCGTTTTGATGCACGGGTGAAGTAGCGGTCCTTGTACCTCGGGTCCAATATAGTTGAGAGATAATACAGTGGCTTTTCCTCGATGTCACCAAAACGCGTTTCCACTGCTTTTAACGGGGTTTCCTTTGATGTTTTCACTCCGTGGTCTGTTGGTAACGTTTGTTTTAGCAGTCGCGTCAGCGCTTGAATGGAGGGGATCACATCCGCAGTAGTGGCTGTTGCTTTGCTGATATTTCTGCCTATTACCGTAGTTTACATTTCTGTGTGGATCAGGACCAACAGTTTAATGTAGCAGCACTTGTGTGTGCATATCCCATGCTGCTCAGGGAAAGTTGTCATTGACTGACTGACTCACTTACATATTTATTTGAAAAAAATAAATATTGTCATTTTATTGAAGAGTCAAAACTGTTCTTGGCTTTCTTTTGTTCATAGTAATAATTATCATGTCACTGTGATACATCTGGTTAGGTGTTTGGTAAAAGGCAAAGCTATGCTAAATCTACCTAAGCTTAGTCATTAGTGTTTTTGACCTGAATTTGATCTGAATATACATTCAAAAACGAATAACAATATTATCGGTTATCGGTATCGGTATCGGTCCCGAGGAGCAGAAAGTTATCGATATCGGTATCGGCTTCAAAAAATCAATATCGTGCATCCCTAATTAATACAGCCGATTCAGATCTTCACCAATCAAATGAGCTCCTCTCCTCTCCTTTAATGCGTTAGGGGAGGTTCAGTGCAAGTTCCATCACTTGACAACCCGATGACAGAAGCAGCGCCGCCGCTCCCACCACGCGCATCACGCGCTGTGCGTGCGTATCATAATAATAACAATGCCGATATTATAAAAAACAGGAGAAAGAGAGGGAGATGTTTTGGTCCGAGAGGCTGAGTTTCCGTTACGCGTGCCATCCGCCTTTGATCTGACGTCAGATGTGACGGGACAATCTATATAGATATAAATTCACGTGTTGATTCAATTAGTTGCATTAAATAGTGTTTGTTGTGATTATTTATTGCATTTAAATGTGCCTGGAACTGTGGAAACCTGCCTGTGAGATCTCGGTGACGTGTGCGCACTGCGCGCCGTCAGCCAAACTTCCACTCCGCCAGCTGTGATTCGCATTGAATGAATGGACTTTATTTACGCCTTGCGCCTTGCGCCGAAAGTAGACCAGGTCGGAGCTGGCGAGCTTTCAGCGCAGTCTCGGCGAGGCTTTTTGCCACGAAACTTCCGCTACGCCAAGCTGAATCTGTGACGCCTCCCCCTGCTGCGCCGCCACACCCATCTTGGCGCAGGCGATCCACCAAACTGCCAAACTGACCGTGCGCAAGGCTGCATGGGTCGAAACTTGCATTACGCCGGCTCCGCCACCCTGCGCAGCCCTGCGCTGCGCCACGAAACTAGGGCCCAAAATGTGTTTCCCCGCAGTTATCTCTGCAAACTTAATCCCGATCACCTTGAAGCCTGGTATTGTTGGGCCCTCCAATGGCTCAAAACCACCAATTGGCCCTGAGACATTCAAGAGCAGGAAAGGTCTTGGTTTACTTCACCTGAATATTAGAAGCCTGTCTCTACACCTAGAAACTGGTCCTCCCTGAGCCTGCCAACTCCCAGGATGAGAAAAAACAAGCAATTCCTGCATGGTCTTTGCAGCCCACCCTCTGGTAAAATGTTGCTCCTACAGGCTGTTCAGATTTAGCTCCTTTCTTTGCGTAACGAAAGGTGTCATTTGCATAAGCCCGAACTCCTCTGTACGATGATAGGAGATTCGAAAGGGGGGGCGTTTCGTAACACAGCGTTGAGAGCCGACAGCGCGGACGGAGAAAGCGGACAGACAGCACCAACCAGAGAGACCCACGGAGAGCACTGACAGACCGACAGCAGGACTGACAGCCCGGGCCGACAGCAGCACGGACCGACAGCACGCATGGACCCACAGCACGCACGGACCCACAGCGCGCACGGAGAGTGCAGCCCAACTTACTGGTAATGGCGCTGGGTGATTCGGCTGGTGAATAAATCCCTGTGCAGGTGAAGCTGGAGACAATCCTCCCTCTGTCTCATGCGCTCTGGTGCATCTTCACTGCTCCTCCGGTCGGACGGAACCCAGGGGCACGTGTCTGACAGAGAACCGTGCACGGCGGTCCAGGGGCCTCATTTATAAAACTGTGCGTAGAATCCTTACTAAAAGTGTATGTACGCCCAAAAGCCAAAGTTTGCGCGCGCCAAAAAAAAATCTGATTTATAAAACTGTGCGCACGCACGTCCTACGCCGATTTCCCTTCATAAATCACAATCCACTCTAAATGTGGCGCACCTGTGTGCGGGCCATACCACGCCCATATTTGCCTATAAATATTCAGAGAAACGCCCCTCATGACTATTGATTCATGACTGAAATCATGCCAAAATCGGAGCGAAAGGCCAACAAACGAAATTTCACCCAGTGTGAGGTGGAAGTACTTGTCGGGGAGGTGGAGAAGAGGAAGGCTTTATTGTTTGGTGGACTCAGTGTTCGGGTCACCAATGCCAAAAAGGCCCTAGAGTGGCAGCATGTGACGGATAACGTCAATGCTGTTGCCTCAGAAGGTCAGAGTGTGGCCGAGGTGAAGAAAAAGTGGTCAGACATCAAAGTAGACGCAAAAAAGCGCCTGGCGTCACGCAGGCAGAGCGTCTGTGCCACGGGCGGGGGGACGGGCCAACCGGAGCTCACCCCGCTGGAGGAAAAACTGCCGGGGATCATCGGGGACTCCCTCCTGAGTGGAGTGGTGATGGAGGTGGAGGGGGACACCGATGCCGGCCCACAAGAAGCAGAAGACCAAGGTATGTAATTTGTATTCCCATATTTGAAAAGAGTGTAAACCAAATGCATTAAAGTTGTGTTCACCCATTTATGTACAGAAACGATTGAGACTCCATTCACAAAACAAGTGACTTTATTCAAAAAAATGTTTGTAGTTGCTGCGGGTCCAAGCGAGGTCAGTGGTGCTGCAGCTGAGCCATGTGCGCCCAGTGTCTCCACTGCACCTCGTGCATCCCAGCCCTCCAGCAGCCGTGTCCTCTCAGATGCAGTCCTGCAGACGCAGAGAGACACAGTCACTGCAATCAACGAAGTTGCTGGAGAACTGCGGGAGATAAAACATGGCGCACGGCAGCAGCGTTTGGCTCAAATGCCTGGGGATAGGGGTCCGGGTCGGGGCCAAGACGATCAGCGTCGGGGGGCAGGGCCACATCCCTCAGTTTTGCCACGTTATGCAGCACAGCACACGCTCTGACAATGTTGCAGACCTTCTCGGGCTTGTAGGCTAGCGTTCCCCCTGTTCTGTCGAGACACCGCCACCTGCCCTTCAGGAGCCCGATGGTGCGCTCTACAATACTGCGCGCCTGGCTGTGGCGCAGATTGTAGGTGCTCTCCTCTGCGCTCTGTGGGTTGGGAAAAGGGGTGAGCAGCCACCGCTTGAGGGGGTATCCACTGTCGCCTGCAAGGTCGGTGAACGGGTTAAACACTAGTACAGAATTGCAAGTCTCAGGATTTCCACATTAATTATCCGTACCTAGAAGCCACCCATCACGTACAGCGCCGGCCTCCAGTCTGCGCCCAAAACTGCTGTGTCTCAGTATAAATGAATCATGGGTTGACCCAGGCCACCGAGCCACTACATTTGTGAGCAACATGTCTGCATCACATACAATTTGGACATTGAGGGAATGGAAATGCTTACGATTAATGAAAGCAAATTAATTCCCACTCGGTGCCCTTATAGCAACATGAGTGCAGTCAATGGCACCGATTACATTTGGGAAACCGGACATTGCTGCAAATTGCGCTTTTTTATTTGCCTGTTCACCCACCGTATAAGGAAACTTTATGTACTGATTCGACAAACCAATTATACCTCCTAACACGGCTGAAGGTTGGCTGGGATATCCCTGACCTGTCAGCCAATTCCCTCTGGAATGTGCCGGTTGCCAGAAACCCGAGTGTTGTGAGCACTTGGAGCGGGACTGGCACGGAATGGTTTCTGCGGGTGCTCCTCTCTAAGGCTGGGCCCAATGCTGCACACAGATCCAATAGGACAGCTCGTGGGAGTCGGAAACGGCTCATCAGCCACTCATCACTGTTGGCCAGTGGATCTTGCTGGTCTCGGAAGTTCCGCTCCCTCTGTATCCTTCCGTTTGCCACATCCTCTAACAGTGCCAAAGCAGCCATTGTGCGTCATGACGCATTGTGAGTACCTGCCTTTATATGCCCATCTATTAGGTGGTATCTGCTACACGTGTGAGGATTACCCCGATTAACTAACAGTTCTTCAGACTAACAATATAAGATCATTATAGTCTTTATTTGTATGGCAACAAAACACAGTTACAAAGTGTTTTATGCGTTATGCATTGAAAACGGAGATGAAACGGAATGGGCTATATGATATAGGATGTTAATATATTACACTGCATTCATATCAGTGTGAACATACTTTGCCCTGCTGTTGTCTTACTATTGTCCTAAATCATATGTTTCCCATGTGCACTCCAGGGAGTATGTTATGCATTGTAGAAATAGTGTTTTTTTATGGCTACATTTCTTGCAAATGAACTGTTCATATATGAGAGGTAATATAACTATTTATTTTAAACGATCAGTATCAGTCTCACACAGTTTCTCCCGTTTCTTTCTTCTGCCATCAGTGGCGCAGTTTCTCATTACCCCAGTTATGTGCGTACGCATGGGTCAGAGTTGGCGTGGAGGACCGCACATTTTCCCGTCAAGTTCTCTTTTTATAAATCCCACGGTTTGCGTAGAGAGTGGCGTACGCCTTCTTTTGTGCGTACGCAACGTTTATAAATGAGGCCCCAGGTCTGGTCTCTCGCGTTTCATTTTTACGGCTACGGTCCATGTTAGCTTTTATGTGTGTGCTAAACACTTCACATCGGGCTGCTTCAGCAACGAGGGCCAGTACAAAGCTGGCTTTGCCTTGACACTGACCCTAGTAAAAGTATCTGTCCCCACAATACGGCCCAGCAACTTCAGTTGAGCCACATAGGCGAGCCATAGCGATACATACACGTAAACATTGCCGCATGCTGCCGTGTAGCGCAAGCCGTCCTGTCTCTCTCCCGAGTTGGCGATGACAGACGGAGCTCATTAGCATTTAAAGGTGCAGACACAGAAGCAGCATGTTCTCAGTAGAGCTCATTTGAGCAACTTTTAGACAGCTGAAATTCAGGACCACAGATGGGTTTGGGACAATGCATATCGAAAACAGTGTTGTCTGACCTCTGACAGCTGTGTGGAATTGATGAAAACAGTATAATATGGGAACTTTAAAGCTGTAGTTTTACAGGCTGATCCTGATATTTTGGTTTTGAGTGAATCGTGGCTGCATATAAGTATTACTGACTGTGATGTGTACCTGTCTGGATACAGTTTATTCAGAGCTGATAGAGCCAGAAGAGGAGGTGGAGTAGCTAAGGCTGATGCGTCTATTCTGGACTCTATTTCCATATCTAGCTGTTTTGAGTTTATTTCCCTGCAGGTTCACCTGGGATCTTCATCGTTGGTGGTGATTGGTATTTACAGACCTCCATCTAGCAGTGTTAATTGTATAGAGATAAATTGACAAAGTATGTAAATTTGGAAATGATTGTTGTGGGTGATTTTAATGTGAACTGGCTGAGTGGCACCTCCGATTATATGAGAGATTTATTCCTCAATTTTAATTTAACTCAACTTATCACTGAACCTACAAGACCCAATATGAAGGACCAACCTTAATTGATCTTATTTTTTCTAATAGAGTTATATTAGAGTTAAATAGAGATATTTGGTACTGGAGTGTTTGGGCTGGGTAGCAGTGGTCATTGCCCCATAGCATGTGTGAGGAGTGCAAAAATAGAAAAGATGGGATCTCACATAGGGAGGAATATTAAGACTTTTAATTAACAACTTTTCTGTGAAGAAGTAGCATATGTTTTTGCCAATCTTGCAGAGAACAACAGTGATGTTCAGGTTGCTCTTCACTCCTTTGCCAATATCTTTTATTTCAATTGTTGATAAACATGCCCCTCTTATGACGTTTAGATTTAAAGAAAGGATTGCACCCTGGTTTAACAAAGCCTTACTCTGTGAAAGGAATAAAGCCTTGTCCCGAGCAAGGCGTTCAGGTGATCCTTCACACTGGTTACTCTTCAGACAATTTAGGAATAAATGTACTTCAGCCCTGAGAAAATCAAAATCAAATTATTACCTGAATCTCATCACTAGCTCCTCCTCAAACCCAACAATGTTCTGGAAAGCAGTAAATATGGATACAAATAGAAATAAGATATCTAAAATCCCCCTATTAAACAATTAAATGGGTAACCCAGTTGCACTAAATGATTCAGAAATATGCCATGTCTTAAACAAACATTTTGCAGAAGCTGCAACTTTATTTGAAAAGGAGTATCCGGAGCGCCACCTCGTTAACTCTAAAGTCTCCCAAGGGTCACATCTCTAGGCAAGGCAAGGCAAGGCAACTTTATTTGTATAGCACATTTCATACACAAGGCAGACTCAAAGTGCTTCACATCATACAACAAAGTGAAAAAAAAAATAGAAGAATTAAAAGAAAATAAAGGCAAATTTAAAAATGCATTACAGAAAGAAAGGAGAATAAAAACATATTTGCAATAATTAAAAACAGTGCAGACATTAAAAGATTTAGCAGAAAGCTATGGTGAACATAAAAGTTTTCAGTCTAGTTTTAAAAGTGGTCAGAGTTGGGGCAAGTCTTACATCTTCAGGAAGTTTATTCCAGCCATTTGTTGCATAGTGACTAAATGATGCTCTCCCGTGATTGTTGTTTACTCTGGGAATCACTAACAGATTGGTCTCAGAAGATTTTAGTGGTCTAGAAGGCTTATGTAGTGGGAGAATATCAGTAATATACTTCGGTCCTAGACCATGTAGTGATTTATATAGTTTAGTCTAGTTTCTCCTTCCACCCATTCACATGCAATGAGGTGTATGATGCATTACAGGCAATACATCCTAAGTGCTCTACTGGTGAGGACAATCTGGATTCCTTTTTCTTAAAACTTGCAGCACCAACCATCACCCAGCAACCAACAAATATTTTTAATCTATCCATCTCAAGTGGAAATTTTCCGAGTCAATGGAAATCAGCACATGTGGTCCCCTTACATAAAGGTGGAGATAGAGATAACTTGAATAACTATCGCCCTATTTCCAAATTACCCTGTCTGGCAAAAATAATGGAATCCTTGGTCAGCTCTCAACTTAAGCTTTTTATCTCAGACTACTTACTTTTAAATCCTTATCAGTCTGGTTTCAGGGCCAACCATAGCACAATATCAGCAATCACACTGGTGACAAACGACATCATATCAGCATTAGACAGGAGGTATCATTGTGCTGCTCTTTTTGTAGATCTATCTGAAGCATTTGATACAGTCGATCATTATTTGCTCTTGAGAAAATTAGATGCAATGGGGTTGGATGTTAATGCATGTGCATGGTTTCGGAGCTACTTGACTGACAGGCGTCAATGTGTTAAGCTTGATCATGCAAAATCTGATTTTTTGTCTGTAAGTGGAGGTGTACTGCAAGGGTCTGTCTTGGGTCCATTGCTTTTTACTGTTTATATTAATTATATTATTCCTTCTTTAAATGTATGTAATGCTGTAATGCTCATTTTTATGGGGGGGACGACAGTTCTATATTGTATATCGGATTCTGTTCAGACAGCCATCAACAACTTGCAAACTGCTTTTAATTCTTTTCAGGAATCATTAATCAAACATAAACTACTGCTTAATGCAAATAAGACAAAATACATGTTGTTTTTCACTTTCATTTTGTCTGGAGAAAGGAAGGAAGCTGCTTTGTCTCTTGTTGGTAAGTCAGAAACTAATTGTAGATTTGGTTTAGGCATTCTGTGAGTAAAGCTAGTTGTAACATTTAGTCTTGTGTTGATAGCTTGTTGTTTACATTCTTGTGAAGCTGTCTATACTGAGTGGGCAATCAGCTAGTTTCAGCCAGCTCAGCTGTAGTCAATAGACTTAATTGGAGGGAGGGGCCCCAGTCAGAACATAAAGGACTGCCAGTGAAACTCCTTCAAACCACATTTTGTCTGTAGAAAGGAAGGAAGCTACTTTGTCTCTTGTTGGTAAGTCAGAAACTAATTGTAGATTTGGGTTTAGGCATTCTGTGAGTAAAGCTAGTTGTAACATTTAGTCTTGTGTTGATAGCTTGTTGTTTAAATTCTTGTGAAGCTGTCTATACTGAGTGGGCAATCAGCTAGTTTCAGTCAGCTCAGCTGTAGTCAATAGACTTGATTGGAGGGAGGGGCCCCAGTCGGTGCATGAGGTAAACTGAGCACTTAAAAGGCTGTCACTACAGCGTCAGCTGCAGTGTCAGGACAGCAGAATGAAGACAAGGGAGTCTATCTGTGGGAGTCCATCGAGGAAGTCCATTGAGGTAGGCATAATATCTCAACCCCCTCCCATCGCAGCCATGTGTCTTATCCCAGTCAGGACATCACACTGGAGAAGATTTTACCACACCCTTCGCTCGAGGCTGTAACCCACCCAATCTCTGCTACCCACCATTCTCCACCGGTAAGGAACTTGAAATACTAGGGGGGCTGTGGAACTGCCAGTCTGCAGTCAAGAAGGCGGACACCATTTCAGCCTATGCCTCCCTACAGACTCTCCACTTCCTGGCCCTTACGGAGACCTGGATCACCCCAGAAAACACTGCCACTCCAGCTGCCCTTTCAACTGCCTACTCGTTTTCACACTCCCCAAGACAAACAGGGCAAGGAGGAGGAACTGGGCTCCTCATCTCACCCAGATGGTCCTACCAGGTCCTTCCTCTGGACCACCTACCCCGATCTGCACTTCAATTCCACGCCGTCTCTGTCACCCTTCCTTTCAAGCTTAACATCATAGTGATCTATCGCCCACCCGGTCCTCTCGGTGACTTTTTAGATGAGATGGATGCCCTCCTGAGCTGCTCCCCTGATGATGGCACACCACGCGTCGTCCTCGGTGACTTCAACATCCACCCGGGAAAGCTGCACTCATCTGAATTCATTGACTTCTTCTCCGCATTTGACCTCACACTCTCCCCCTCTCCACCAACTCACCGGGCCGGGAACCAACTTGACCTTGTCTTCACAAGATCCTGTGGAATCTCGGCACTCTCTGTTACCCCGCTCACCGTGTCCGACCACCACTTTGTGACTTTCTCTCTCCCCATGAAGCCCACCACATCCCTCCCCTCTACGCCTCGAACTGTCACCACCCGCCGCAACTTGAAATCCCTCACTCCCTCCGCTCTCTCCTCAACTGTTATTTCCTCACTACCATCCACAGAACAATTCTCCTGAATGCCTACTGAGGAAGCCTCCTCCATCCTGATGTCCTCACTCTCCTCTTCTTTGGACACTCTCTGTACCCCAATCTCACAATCTCACGACCTGCGCGATCATCTCCCTCCCCTCCCTGGCTGTCTGAACCTCTGCGAACCAACAGATCATTGTTGCGAGCGTCAGAGAGAAAATGGAAGAAATCGGGCCAGCACGAGGACCTTGCTCACTACCACCACCTCCTCTCTGACTTCACCTCAACTGTTTCGGCAGCTAAATCTGCCTTCTACCTGGCACAGATCAACTCTTCCGCCACCAACCCCAGGAAACTCTTCTCCATGTTCTCCTCCAAAACCTTGGAACGTGCCGCTTACAACCAACTGTCATACTATCTCTCGCAGAACAACCTCCTTGACCCTAATCAATCAGGATTCAGGACTGCTCACTCCACTGAGACGGCCCTCCTCACAGTGACTGAGTCCCTGCGAGACGCCAGAGCCTCATCCCACTCCTCCGTTCTCATTCTCCGCGACCTATCTGCTGCATTCGACACAGTCAACCACCAAATCCTCCTCTCCACCCTGGCTGAACTTGGCATAACTGACTCTGCTCTCACCTGGTTTTACATCATACCTGACAAATCGCACCTTTCAGGTCACATGGAATGGCTCTATGTCCAAACCCTGTTCTCTGGACATGGGTTTCTCTCAAGGCTCAGTATTAGGACCACTTCTGTTCTCACTATATACCAGATCACTAGGTTCTGTTATTACATCGCATGGATTCTCCTACCATTGCTACGCAGATGACACCCAGCTGTTCCTCTCTTTTCCCCCAACCTCTGACACTCACATTGCAACTCGCATCTCGGACTGTCTGGCTGACATCTCTGTCTGGACAACTGCACATCACCTCAAGCTTAACCTGAATATAACCGAACTCCTCTTCATCCCAGGGAAAGACTGCCCTCGCATGGACCTGTCGGTCACTGTCGAGGGCATCACAGTATTACCTTCCTCAACTGTGAGGAACCTGGGTGTAATCCTCGATGACCCTATCCTGCACCCCCAACATCACTGCTGTTGCCCGATCCTGCAGATTTGCCCTCTACAATATCCGCATGATTCGGACCTTCCTCACAAAGGATGCTACACAACTCCTGGTCCAAGCACTGGTCATTTCCCGCCTTGACTACTGCAACTCTCTCCTGGCCGGACTCCCGGCCTCTGCGACTACACCATTGCAGCGTATCGAGAACGCTGCAGCACGCCTTATCTTCAATCTACCCAAATTCACGCATGTGACCCCCCTCCTCCGTGACCTCCACTGGCTCCCTGTTGCAGCACGCATCCAATTCAAGATGATGGCACTGGCCTTCAGGGCCATCAACGGAACGGCACCCATCTACCTTCAAACACTGGTCAAACCACACGCCCCGAAGTGAGCACTTCGCTCCTTTACTTCAGCCGGCCGGCTAGTACCACCATCGCTGAAATCAAACAAATGTCGCTCAGCAAAGTCCGGACTCTTCTCTGTTCTGGCGCCTCAGTGGTGGAACGAACTCCCGACCAATGTAAGGACAGCAGTCATTTGCCATCTTCCGAAAAAAGGCTCAAGACTCACCTGTTCAGACTTCACCTCGATTCTACATAGCATGACCCACTAACACCCCCCCCCCCCCCCCCCCAAATAAAAAATAAAACTTACCTATAGCACTCTGATCATAGCACTGTTGCTCTTAAGGTACTACTTTACTCAGATGAGGACCTAACACTTTTTCTATTTTTTAGCTCTTACTTTATCGGCAATGATATGTTGTGGTTTCTTTGTTTCCTTCTTTTGACAAATGTACTTATTGTAAGTCGCTTTGGACAAAAGCGTCTGCTAAATGACCTAAATGTAAATGCAAATGTTTACCCGAGCCAAAAATATCTTGGCATCTAGGATTCAAGTATATTAATGAACTCATCTTAAAGTTGAGACAAAAAATTGGCTTTCTGTACAGAAACAAATCTTGCTTTCCAGTGCTCTCAAGAAAAGTAATAATTGAAGCAGTGTTTATGTCTGTCATGGATTATGGTGATATCATCTATAGACATGCTGCTCTCTCCACTCTGAAACATCTAGATTCAGTCCATCATTCAGCTCTAAGATTTATCACTGGTGATAAATATGATACTCACCACTGCTATTCTGTATGGAAAAGTTGGTTGGCCCTCACTTGAAGAAAGAGGCACTGGTTTTTATATATTTATAAGGCCCTCTTAGGCAAATTACCACAGTATGTAACAAATATGTTAGAATGGAACTCAGGCACATACATGACCCGCTCAGCTGAATTACTGCTACTCAAAGTTCCTCGAGTCTATATGAATATTGGCGAGATTGCTTTTTGTTATGATGCCCCTAGCTCTTGGAACGCGCTACAGCACATCCTGAGATTGGACGCACTCCCTTCATTCACAGAGTTTAGGACCTTGGTCATAGATAGCTGTGTTTCTAATTGTAGCTGTTTTAGATGACTGTCTTTCTTGTTTCTTGTTATATGTATATTGTCATGTAATCACTTTCAAATGACTGTAACCACTGTAAATATTTAAATTGCCTTGTAAACTCGACGTCATTGAAAATGAGGGTAACCTCAATGTCTCTCGGGAATAAATAAAGGTTATAATAATAATAATAATAATCACTAGCTGGTTCAAATGTACCGCCATCCTCAACATGCAAGTGCGTAGGTCTATTACTGGATATGAAACAGTTGATAACACACCCGTCAATGAAACCTAGCTGCCACCACTAGCACACCTGTTAGGACACCTAGAAAGCAGTTTAAGTCACTCAGAATAGACCCTCCAATTTTGACACTTTGATTGTACCTGTACAATATACCTGTTGAATGTATTTGTCCCCTATATATTCTTTTTATATGATTCTATTACACTTTTGAATTTCTTTGTTCTTCTGAATGTATTTTCCCCATATATTTCATTTTAGAGTGTTTATTATTTTTTCATTTTAATCATTTCTATGACATTTAATTGTTTTTTGCCACATGTATTGTTATTTTGTATATTTCTATGATGAGGGTGAATGTGTTTATGATATCTGTGATGTAAAAAGCCTGTTGCTCTCACCCTCTCAACATGTCAATGACCACCAGGGGTCGCCAGATACTTCCACTTCATCATCATTGGTGCCACAGTTGGAATCAGTGAAAGAGCCCCCAGCCTCCTGCTCACATGAGTGTCTTTGTGTTTGTGGACTGCAACCAAATAAGACGCAACTAGATTCTAGATGGAGCTTGAAGCAGAAATCCCATAGTAGGATTATCTTTTTCAACATATTCCTCAACGACCTTGTAAGTAGCCTAAATAATATACTGTGATATTTCTTGTAAATAGACTGTAGAGAGAAATAGAACGGCTGCACGGTACAAACACCTGATCTGAGACTTGATTTGAGACAGACAGTCCAGTGACAGGTGTATTCTGGGTTTGGATGAGTAATCCCAATGAGTCAGTCGTATTAAAGGATGGATCAAGGCAGGATTCTGTAAACCTAAAACTGTTTTATTTTATGAAATTATATTTGAAAAAAATTTATTTTTTAATTATTATATTTTTGGTGCAAAATAAGATTACATAAAGACGTAGGACAATTGTGTGTCAAAACATACAAACATTAGGAAACAAAGTCAGGTACAGTTCACTAGAAAGGAGGAAAAGAGGGAATTATGATTATAATATTACAATAACAGCAACAATATTGTTAATTATAATGATAGTAAAAACAATAAATAGAATAAATACAATATGTTTAGTGTTATAGTATAGTATAATGTATAATAATAGTTATCGTAATATTAGTACTAGTAATTATAATAATACATTTGATTTTTTTATAGCATTTCTTTTACAACTCAAAGACGATTTACAGAGGGAAAAAATTAAAACAAACAGACAAGACAAAACAATGCCAAAACAGAACATATAATGGAATTGAGGTAAGGGGCATGGGGGAAGAGATGGGTCTTGAGGCGGTAATGAAATATGGTGAGGGACTCAGAGTCACGACGATGAGTTGGGATAGGGAGTTCCAGAGCCTGGGAGCTGCGATGGAGAAGGCTCTGACCACAAAATTGCAGAGGTTGGATCTGTGGGTGGAGACGAGACCGAGAGGGTTGGTAGGCGGGGAGGAGGTCAGTGAAAAAGAGGGGGCCAGATGGTGGAGCACTTTGAAGGTGAGGACTAGGATGTTGTAGGTGATGCGGTGGGAGATGGGAAGCCAATGGAAGTTTTTTAGGACTGGGGTGATGTGGTGCCAGGTTTCGGTGCGGGTGATGAGTCTACAGTAGTCCAGTCAGGAGGAAATGAAGGTGTGAATAATAGTAGTTGTAGTAGTAGTAGTGATAATAACATATATTCACAACAAAAAACAGGTTTAATATTTGTTTTCATTTCATATTAACAATGATAATTGATATACTTATTGACACTATAATCATATTGATTTCTTTGAAGAAGACAGAGCACCTTACCCGCCTGCAGAGCTTCCTGTCAGACAGTCGTCACAGTGAGACTCTGGGCCATTCCTATGGTGGCCAGCCAATGCCTGGCCATGGGCAACGGTTCGATAAAAGCCCCGCGGGCTGGGGAGACCAGCTGCCCGGCCTCCATCCACTCAGAGCCTCCTGGTCTGGACACAGACCTTCTAAGGTAAATTCATTAGAAACCGTCGTTAGAGAAGTACAGGATGACCTGGGTATTCTATATGTTGTACACCTTGTTTGACTTATGCGAGATATGTGTTTGTTTTTATTTGTCCTGGAAATTAAACTCCATAATAATAATAATAATAATAATGATTATTATTATTCTGTACACAAATAAAAAATACTATTGCCATGACCAAGATTTCTACCAAAAACTACAAAAATGAGGGGGCAGCAGCCCAACACCATAATGGGTCATTTCATACTTTCATCTTGTGGTTATTACCATGACGATGCTTTTTTTATTCTTTACATTCTTAAAGGTGATTTGTGTTTATATTTAAGATTAATAATATGGCAGCATAGGAGTTTTACATTGAAAAAATAATTTGCCAATAATCAAGAAAAATCAAAATGAAAGAAAGATAAGCGTGTGGTGGGCTGATACATTCCTCATGAGATGATCTGTATTGTTTCCTGTAGTGAAGACTGAGTTGCCTTGTGAGGATGACACAGGGGTAATTAATAACATTAATTAAGGCCCCGTTCTCTCCGTTTAGGTGTGCCAGGACACTGGAAATGTGCATTGTGACCATACTTAATTGGATCATTTACAGCCGTGTTTTATAGAGGATATTTTTGGTCACAATTAAAATTAAAAGCCAAAATAGACAATTCAAAGAGACAATTTTTTTTATTTTGCTACGTTACTAGGAATAATCAGGCCATAATTAAAATTAAAGGGATATTTTAAAAAAGCTATTAAAAATGTAAAGTGACAATCAAAGAAGTGTAAATCAAAATTCATAACCTTAAATGTAAATTCTCAAACTGGAAGCTTAAATTATAAAGATGAATTTAAAAAATCTAAATGGAAGCAGAAAAGGGACAAATCAAATGTGAAACTCAAAATGGGAAATGGAAGTATTTAAAGCTTAAGTTAAAAATTTCGTCTTTTCCATGAACCTATTCAGTAATTGAACCAATCCTGATCTTCAGGTCGCGGATCACCCACCTAGAGGCGGAGCTGGCACATCGGGACCAGGAGTTTCAGGCCCAGGAACTCCAGTTACAGCACCTCCAAAGGGAACTGGAGGCCAAGATCTCCCAGATTGAGAAGCTCCAGGATGCTATCGGCTACAACAACAGCCTGGGTCGCTCTCCGCCAGCCCTGCGCCACCACAGCCACCGCCGATTCAGTGTCATCAACCAGGGTCCCAGCCGCTTCCAAAGGGTCGCTGTGGAGGTCCACCGCAGGCTCAAGGCCAAAGAGGGCGTCTCTGCTGAACCCACCTCCGAGAACTTCTGTGGAGGGTTCAGAGCAGCACACGTCTCCATTGCAAAGTCCGTCCGGAAAGACTCGCAGTAAGTTAAAGGGACATTACACACCATATACCTATGTTTTAAATGTCAAACATGAACTGCAGTGGATTGAGGGTGAGGGTGCCTGAGCCACATGACCATGTCAAGCCCACAGTGTGTGCTAGTTTGTACACATTAAGCAGACGTATTCTAGAATAATGGGATTGTAAGTTATGAGCCTTGTGCTTGTCTGAATGCAATGGGCTTCTGTATAGCTTCCTATCTTTGAGTGCGATCAGGAAGCAGGTCCCAGAGAGGAACTTCAGTGCTCCTCCTGACAGAACCAATAGCCAATGTTTCTGTAAATAATCATTTCATCAATCTGTATTCATTCATTTCACTAAGGACTGTTATTTTGACCTAAAACGGCAGAGTTAGTTAACTGAGGTCAACTACACACCGAGTATGAGCTAGGGAGAAGGTTCAGGGCGTTTTCAGCTATTCTTTCTCCCAAACTCAGTTACTCCTGAACAAAAATAAGGGAGGGAAGGAAACATCATGACATTATAGTATATTCATAATTGGACACTTTCTTGTAATGTTTTTAAAATGCAATTTATTTATTTAATTTAATTGGGGAAAGGGTATGGGGGGGGGGGGGGGGGGGGTCAATGGGACAGTGGCTCATTGTGTTTATTACTATTTCAATAATAACCTTGATTTTAATGATAACAGCTTTATTTTTTTGTCCATTTGCTCTCCATTTTCTCATGGTTGAAGAGCTAGTCCTGATTCATTTGGGCTGTATTTTTCCTGAGGGACAGGGCTAGGGCTTAAGAGTGATTTATGGTCACTGAGCAGTGATGGCTGGCTCTGTTTTCTTTCCAATTGGTAGAAATAGAATGTGTAGAGGGTGAGTTTGTTGGTGAGCAACAGACGTGTGTATGGAGGATGACATTGGACCCACAGGTGTGGTTACTTTGGTACAATGATCCTGAAGTCGAGAGAGAAGTTGTCAAACGCCGACATTACGCCAATAAAAAAGTTCTTCAGTTGCTCAAAAAACGTCTTTTAAATAGATCAATTGTGATCAACACAACGTGACAGCACAGGCGAGCTTTTGTAACATCCCCCACAACGGAACATCTGTATTTGCATGGCAGGATAATAGAAAGATGTGGAAGGAAACAAAAGGCCAGGAAATCTAAATGCAGGAACTGGGTCATTATGGGCTTCAATTACGCAACCTACGCTGCCTCTCGGATCCATTCAGCACTCCTCCTCACTGGATGCATAAGCACATCCTCTGTGTGATGTGCTAATCAGGGAAATCTGCTGAATACATTGAAACTGCAGACATTAATGGAGTTGCCTGGACCAAATACCCACATTTGTGAGATCCTATTGGTCAAGCAGTCCTGTCTGGTAAAAAGCATAGCAGTATTTATTGTTGAAAAAAATGCACATTCTAGCATCCAAATCAGTATATTCCCTTTCTTGGGCCTCTAGATTGAAATACCATGAGGCTGGCAACAGGGTTAGCAGTTGAAGCATGAGGACGTCACTTAAAGAATGTAATTTCACACTTAAACAGATGTTTGTTTTTAACCCTGTTTACATGCACCAAATATCTGTTTACATGGCTGATGAAAATGAATATTCCACTAATATTCTTGTTTACATGCAGCCGTGCATATTCCGATTACGGTTACATTAGTCATCTTTTCCCCCTATTCTGAAAAGCATCATCTGGGGTCTCATTTGTAAAACAGTGTGTGGGATCCATACTAAAAGAGAATCAGACGTATATGTGTATGCATATATTTAAGCAATTTTCCCTTTATAAATCACAGCCTCATACCCTGTCCTGCACTCGTCCACATTCAAACATAAATGGTCAATGCAAAGCACCTCATGAATATTGCTGCATATAAATGAGCCTGCTGATTCGTTTTTCTTAATGGCGAAGCAACAATTGAGAGGAGCAGCCGCAGAGCGTCCACCAGTGTGTCCTGTGCACATGGCATGCCTAGAAGTGGTCGGGTTCTCAGTGATGCTGTCCTAAAAACACAAACAGAGACAAGCAGTACAATGAATCTGGTAGCAGAAGGACTGAAAGAAGAGTGAAGACGTTAAAAGAACTTATACAGACACAGATAAATTTGTGATATTGAATAAAATAGACTTGACTTGACTTTGGAACTATTTGTTTCTGCTTCTTCCTGAATCGCAGTACCAAGAAACTCATCAACGATGCCATCATGAACAATGACTTCCTGAAAAAGCTGGAGCCGCAGCACACAAGGGAGATGGTGGACTGTATGTACGAGAAGGTTTACAGCAACGGACAGCTGGTCATCCACGAGGGGGAACCTGGAAACCACCTCTATGTACTAGCAGGTCAGATTCCATCGGCCCAGTCACGCTTCAAGGGGCTGACACAATTACAATTACAACACAATTGGTATAGAAAGTCCTCAGTTAAATGTTATTCATATTGCCCAAATTTGTCTCATACAATCTGTACAGCATACAACATCCTCTGTCCCGGGACCCCCCATCGGATAAGAAAAAACCCTTTTAATGGGGAAAAAAGGATGAACCCTCTGAGGAGGGACAGATGTGCAGTTGATGTCATGTGTATAGAACAACCAACAAAAATGACAACATAGTCAATCCATATGACCAAAATGACACCTGTAATGAGAGCAACTATTGTAGTAGTAGTTGTAGTAGTAGTAGTAACAGTAAAAGCAGAAATAATAGTAAATAATAATAGTAATAATAAAGATAACAGTAGCAGTAATATCATGATGATACTAATAATAAAGCTGAAACAGTATAATATAATAATAGAAATATGACTAAGCAATAGCAGCAGTAGGTGTCGAGGGCCACGGCAGCAAGTTACCACGGTGAGAACAGTAGTTTGAAACAAGCATTAATGGGACATGAATGAGACTGATGGAGAGGGAGAGACCTCCGTCAGTCTAGGCCTTTAGCAGCTAAACTAAGGGCTGGTCCAAGACAAGCCTGAGCCAGCCCTGCCTATAAGCCTAGTCTTAAATGTGGAGAGGGTGTCTGCCTCCCGGATTGAAACTGGGAGGTGGTTCCACTGGAGGCGATCTTGATAGCTGAAGGCTCTGGCTCTCATTCTACTGTTGGAGACTCGAGAAAGCAAGTAACCACATGTAACCCTGCATTCTGGGAGCAAAGTGTTCTTATGGAGTAAAACGGTGCTACAAGCTCTTTAACATGTGATGGTGCCTGACCACGAAGGGCTTTAAAGGTGAGGAGGAGGATTTTACATTCTATTCAAGGTTTTACAGGGAGCCAGT
Source organism: Eutrigla gurnardus (assembly GCF_963514095.1). Classification (NCBI taxonomy): domain Eukaryota; kingdom Metazoa; phylum Chordata; class Actinopteri; order Perciformes; family Triglidae; genus Eutrigla; species Eutrigla gurnardus. The sequence goes on from NC_139925.1 coordinate 27,106,595, forward strand.
GCAGAGAAGCTAATTCAGGAGTAATGTGAGCTCTTTTCCCAGTTCTTATAGGAGCTGCCTGATAATAAGGAATTAGAGCAAAGCTGTGATAGCAACCTGTCAATCATAAGGAAGCCCAGGCTAAAGCATCCCCTGCTTTCTGGTGTGTTGGACTCTAAATGGACCATAATGTACTAAATGAAAATCATGCTAGTTTGAAGAAGACTTGAACCGAGAGAGTGAGACCATAAACATGTTTGTAGAACAGTGTACACAGGGCCACTGAAGGAAATTCTTTTTTTTTTTTTTTTTTTTTAAAGCTGGAACTGAGAGAGGGGGGGTAATATTCCAAGAAGAAAAAAAATTCTACTTCATTACAATGCTAACAACCAGCATTCATGCTAGCTAAAATCCCATGAATGTCGCATTTATTTTTCTAATTAATACATCACAACGTGTGACAACGCCTCGTTAAGGTCCCGCCATCGTTAAGGGTGATGGCTGTTGATGGTTATTGTTGGTTAATTTTATATGGGGCCAAATTGTCATCTTATGGGTGTTTATTGATCGGGCAGTTAGGGTAAATGCTAGCAGTAGCTTTCACTTGTTGTCATAGCAACGGCAAACGGTGTTAGCGGATCCAAGCAACTTATTTATATCGGCTATATGTACACGTGAATATATGCCAAACGAAAACAGAGGCGAGAGAGGGGGGCAAGATTTCTTATTATATAACAAAGTGGCACATTTCCTACTTTAAAACTAGCAAATTTGCGACTTAATTTTCTGGAAATATTGCCCACCCACTTTTTATTTATTTTTTCCTACAGTGGCCCTAATACACTGTTGTATGTTTTACTGAGATGATAAATCAAGAGATATAGGGTCATTTTTTCATGGACTTCTATCCAACCAGAGAGTAGTCGCCCCCTGGTTGCCAGCAGAGAGAATGCAAGTTTCAGACACTTCAGCATCTAACTCACTTTTCAGAACTGGAGGTTGCTGACTTAGTTACTCCATGATTGGCCAGCGATCTCACATGGATCTCGAGGTAAATAAAAATATTTGTAGCTGATAACTTGTCGCCTTTTCCAGACGGCTTGCTGGAAGTGATCCAGAATGGGAAGCTGCTGGGGGAGATGCGTCCTGGAACGGCGTTTGGAGAACTGGCCATTCTGTACAACTGTAAGAGGACAGCAACTGTCAAAGGTGAGGGATTTTAACAAGACCAGACCAGTCATGATTCTTGATATGTCTCCTTAGGGATCCTACCTGCCTACGCTCCCTGGTGCTTCACTGTTTATCAGGTTGTGTGTTTGACAACCATATCCATATCATGTGCAGTTTAAGACACCTGCTGGCTGGATGGTATTCACCGAGGAACTCATTAAACATACTATAATTCTACCCATCCACGTGTCATATGCTGTGCAGACCGGCTGATATTGTCATGCTTGCAAGCTTTTGTGTAACTGTAGCAACTGATATGGTAAATTAATATTATATGGAGAGTTGTACATTTTATAGGCGAAATTATTTCTCATGACGTGATGCTATTCAACATTATAATGTAGCTTGCGAAACGTTTAGTGAGGAGGTATGGTTGAGGCTGCTAGGTTACACATTCTTTAAAAGTGGTGTGATTGGTTGATCCAAAAAAAAAGAAAAAGAAAAAAACTGTAACATAAGAGAAGCCAGTTTATTTACACTCACCAGCCACTTTATTAGGTACACCTTGCTAGTACCGGGTTGGACCCCCTTTTGCCTTCAGAACTGCCTTAATCCTTCGTGGCATAGATTCAACAAGGTACTGGAAACATTCCTCAGAGAGTTTGGTCCATATTGACATGATAGCATCACGCAGTTGCTGCAGATTTGTCGGCTGCACATCCATGATGCAAATCTTCCGTTCCACCACATCCCAAAGGTGCTCTATTGGATTGAGATCTGGTGACTGTGGAGGCCATTTGAGTACAGTGAACTCATTGTCATGTTCAAGAAACCAGTCTGAGATGATTGGCGCTTTATGACATGACGCGTTATCCTGCTGGAAGTAGCCATCAGAAAATGGGTACACTGTGGTCATAAAGGGATGGACATGGTCAGCAACAATACTCAGGTAGGTTGTGGCGTTGACACGATGCTCAATTGGTGCTAATGGGCCCAAAGTGTGCCAAGAAAATATCCCCCACACCATTACACCACCACCACCAGCCTGAACCGTTGATACAAGGCAGGATGGATCCATGCTTTCATGTTGTTGACGCCAAATCCTGACCCTACCATCCGAATGTCGCAGCAGAAATTGAGACTCATCAGACCAGGCAACGTTTTTACAATCTTCTATTGTCCAATTTTGGTGAGCCTGTGTGAATTGTAGCCTCAGTTTCCTGTTCTTAGTTGACAGGAGTGGCACCCGGTGAGGTCTTCTGCTGCTGTAGCCCATCCGCCTCAAGGTTCGACGTGTTGTGCGTTCAGAGATGCTCGTCTGCATACCTTGGTTGTAACGAGTGGTTATTTGAGTTACTGTTGCCTTCCTATCAGCTCGAACCGGTCTGGCCATTCTCCTCTGACCTCTGGCATCAACAAGGCATTTGCGGCCACAGAACTGCCGCTCACTGGATATTTTCTCTTTTTTGGACCATTCTCTCTAAACCCTAGAGATGGTTGCGTGAAAATCCCAGTAGATCAGCAGTTTCTGAAATACTCAGACCAGCCCGTGTGGCACCAACAACCATGCCACGTTCAAAGTCACTTAAATCACCTTTCTTCCCCATTCTGATGCTCGGTTTGAAATGCAGCAGATCGTCTTGACCATGTCTACATGCCTAAATGCATTGAGCTGCTGCCATGTGATTGGCTGATTCGAAATTTGCGTTAACGAGCAGTTGGACAGGTGTACCTAATAAAGTGGCCGGTGAGTGTAGAAGGACCTTTAAATGCCCCTCAACATGATGATTAAGTACCAGCTAAATGAGTTGTTAATGGTTCCGTTCTCATCCAGCTGTGTCCCAGTCTCTTATCTGGGCTCTAGACCGCCAGACCTTCCAGACCATCATGATGCGGACCACACAGGCCAGACATGAGGAGTACTTCAGCTTCCTGCGCAGGTACAGACACAATCAGACTCCTGTGTTCAGTGACATTGGCGGTGAAGAGTGCTGTTAATGTGTAGCACCAGCTTGGCTGGAACTTGGTGGTGCAACATGGCGGACTCCTTTAAGAGGATCTGCTTTGGTATTTTAACGCTTTCATCACTTATGAGGATGGAGTCTGGTTCCTTTAAAGAGGACTACGTTTAAAAACCATCCATCCATCCATCGTCTACCACTTATCCTGTATTCAGGGTCACGGGGGGGTTGGAGACGATCCCAGCTGTCATTGGGCAAAGGCAGGGTACACCCTGGACAGGTCACCAGTCTATCACAGGGCTCACATGTAGAGACAAACAACCATTCACGCTCACATTCACACCTACGGGCAATTTAGAGTCATCAATGAACCTATCCCCATGCATGTCTTTGGACTGTGGGAGGAAGCCGGAGAACCCGGAGAGAACCCACGCTTACACGGGGAGAACATGCAAACTCCACACAGAAGGAACCCGGGCCGACCCGGGAATCGAACCCGGGACCCTCTTGCTGTGAGGCGAAAGTGCTACCCACTACACCACCGTGCAGCCCCACGTTTAAAAACACCCTATATATTCATTTTCTGCCAGTTTTTTTCTAAATGATATACACTGAAATTTAAACCATAACCAAACGCTTCCAAGTGTTTCAAACAATATACATTAAAACATTTTTACAGAATCAGATGCCTGTTCATGCTGAAGAGAGCTAACATCCTCCACACATACCCCTTTTCCACCAAGGCATTTTGAGGGCCGGTTCGGAGCCGGTGCCCAATCGCGAACCAGTTCTTCCTGTTTCCACAGACAAAGAGCCGGCTCTCGGCCTGGAAAACTGGTTCCCGAGCGGCCCCAACTCTTTGCTGGGCTGGAACTGGGCCTGGCTTACGTTAGGGGCTGGGGGCGGCGTTGACGCTCGAGGCAACGGGGGAAAATACGCCGCTGCGGAGTTTTACTAACGTTACTGTTCCCGGTAAGTTTCACTTTTAAATTGTTTCACCTTGTTGCAAACTAACGACACATTTCTGTTTAGTTTACCAAGCTAGTGATTACGTTCGTAACAGCAGCAACTAGTGGCTTTGCTTCCTCGGGTAATGTAAGCTGACCGGCTAGCTAGCCAGCTAGCGTGATATTGCTAACAACAACGTTAGCATGCCACTTTCTGACTGCCGTTGGCTCACTAAACGTTACCAACTACCAACGTGACTTAACATCTGTGTTCACAGCGTCGTGGACACGTTTGTGATTAAACCGCTGTTCTCTGGTTTGTGTTTGTAGAGCTGTCGGACATCGGCGATATCGAACGGAGGTCCAACCTGCAGATGACTAAACATCAAACACTCTGATCTATTGATCACACACTGTTCTACACTTTAAAAAATGTTGTTATTTTAGTATTTTGTGTATTTTATTGTTATTGTTATTGTTATTATTTACCAAAATAAACACTTTTTCTGAAGAGACATGTCTGCTATGCTTGAAGATAGCGCTGCGGGGAAACCTCAGACGTATACAGTGACGTAATGACGTGGCTCTCTGGGCTCTCTAGCCGGTGGAAACGCAAACAGGTTCTCGGACGGTTCGCAAGTTGAACCAACTGCGAACCAGCACGGCACCGGCCCGGCTCTTGAACTATGGTTCGCGTTGGTGGAAAAGGGGTAACAGAGAACTGTGAGGAGACAGTGCTGACTGCTGCAACAGCCATAATGAATGTGTCTGTTTCTCTGTAAGTGTGTCTCTGCTCCGAGGGTTGCCTGAGGAGAAACTAGCCAAGGTGGTTGATTGTCTTGAAGTGGTGAGTATTTCACAGTCATCTAATCTTTATGCATTTTATTCATAACCATCCAGTATCTGTTTCTCACTCAATAGTTTCAGGTTTGTCCAAGTGGATAACACAATGACACACCCTTCTGTCTTTTCAGGACTACTTTGAAAAAGGGGAGTATATCATTCGAGAGGGTGAAGAAGGGAACACGTTCTTTATTATTGAAAAAGGAGAGGTGAGATGTCGGCACAATCTTGTCAAATGTGCCGTGTTAAGCCTTTGATGTTCTTCATTGAGAGCAAAGATTAGCTTGAGGCTTGTTGAGTCGGGTGTGGACAGTATAAACCAGTTAGCCTTCTCAATCTTGTGTTCCTTTGGAACAACCCAAGTACCAAGAATGCAAATACAAAGAATGCACATGTGACAGATCAATAAAGGTGCAAGTATAAAAAAAAAAAGCAATAAAATCCAAAATCCATGAAATCCAAAATAAACACCAACTATAATCCTTATAATGGTAAGAATTATGGCTGCTCATATTTAAGTTACATCTTATAAGTGGTATAGATATAAGTGGCAAATATGGGTAACTGTACATGGTTAATTCAAAATTATTATGCAACACAGTGACACAGCACAACATTTAGAGGTTGAGTAGGTGATTCTATTCAGGAACACCTTCTGTTATATTATCTGAAATCCTCGTAACATACCGATAGCAATGAATACATTTAATGCTCTGACTCGTTTTGCGTTCTGGGGGAGGGGCTTTGAACCAAGGTCTGAATGAAGGGGGCAGGACTTTTTCTGTCCGGCGTTGCGTTCAAAGTTTCTGTGTTTTTTCCAAATGACCTATTCTACCTTTAATCCAGTGGTTTAGTGCTGTGCAACACACATTTTTTTTGTTTAGGCAACAAAACCAGGTTTAAACTAGGTTTAGGGAACAGAGCTCAGTTGATGATAACTTGACTGAGTCACAAGACATGTGACTAGCAAGTGACAAACGAGTCACATGACTATCGACGATTCGCATTACAAATGATTAATTAACTAAACAAAATGTAATTTTTTCCTTTTAGTTTGATACGGGACACTAACAGTCTGGGTCATCTGGCTATCTCTCTTTATACTAGTTCATGAATAAAATGACAGTCTATACATAAATTAAATTGAAAAAATAGAACATGTACTTATCTGTTGTGATTAGTTAACTGTTAATATTTTAAAGGATCAATTCAAAAGTTGTAACAAGAATGCTCACCTTCTAGAAATTGGATAAGAAAAGAATGTGGAAAAATAACAAGCAAATATTTGCCTCATATGCTGACTTGGAATGAATTGTCTCTATTTCAATGATAAGCCAACAACGAACAGCAATGTAACACTGGTGAAAACACGATTTGATGCCTCATTCTGTTCTCTCTCTCTCTCTGGAGGTCATAGTCACTCAAAGCACTGAGGGCTTCACTGAACCTCAGGAAATCAAGACCCTGGGGGTTGGAGACTACTTCGGGGAGAAAGCTCTCATCAGGTACCAACAGCAGCCTCACAGGAGAACACAAAGGAAAACACATAGAACATTGCAGTTCAATGACGTTTGTTTCTTTTGACTGTCTTATTCATACACAATGACACAAGGACTTGTCATTCTGATGGCACCGACATGGTCATTGACAGAGATATTTACTTTTGAGAAATTAACTAAGGATTTTGAGCAAGAGACTGGCTTTTGCAGGTAATCCATGGTGTTTTGCTATTTGTATGAATTGTTTTGAGAAATGCACTTACTGTTTTGCAAATGTCGAGAATGATTCGAGAAATGTACCAAAGCGACTGAGAAAAACTGTAAGTGGACTGAGAAAACAGAAGATGTAAGCAGCAGCATTTCTGTCCCACTAATGATGAGACATTCAGAACATTCTTTGCCTCCAACTCACAGAAACAATAGAGACAAAGATGCTCCTTCTTGTCACAGCTGTGTGATGTGAACAAGCTCTCCGCTGAGTTCACGTGAACCCTGACAGCTTCATCGTACTGCAGTGTGTGTGTGTGTCTTGTGTTTGTGTGTGTGGGACCAAACTGTGCGTGTGTTTCCAGTGAAGATGTACGCTCAGCCAACATCGTCTGCAACGACAACGACACACACTGCCTGGTGGTGGACAGAGAGTAAGTACAGCTGCATGCTGGTCACACAACTCTGTAGGTTGAGTAGGTGATTCTATTCAGAAACATTTTGTTATATTATCTGAAATCCTTGTAACATACTGATAACAATGAACACATTAAATGTTCTGACATAAAAACACGAAAAGAAATGTCATCTGTGGCCATGTCAGATTGTAAAAACCACGTCCATTCAAAAAAGTCGGGTCTAAGAAAATAATTGGACGGCTTGCCTGTCTGCCAATCCTTACTTCCTGATTGGACTGCCGATCTCGAGCACCCGTTCGGTGTTCTGGGCTCGGCTTTGTACACAGATGTTTGAATAAAGGGCACGGGACTTTTTCAGTTTGGCGATGCTTTCAAAGTCAAAGTCTCTGTGGTTTACTCTGCCTTTAAACACACCTCCACAAAACTACATAGTTATATTTCGGCAACAAAACAATGGTTTGGATTAAAATGATTATCAAATTGAAACAAAACAAAATCACAACATATTCTTGGTTCTAACGGGACACTAACATTGGTCTCCTGGTGAAAGTCCTGTGTTTGGGGGGGGGGGGCTGTGGCTCAAAGGTAGCGCAAGTCATCATCCAATCGGAATATTGGCGGTTGGAATCCCAGCTCCTCCAGTCTACATGGCGAAGTGTCCTTGGGCAAGATACTGAACCTCGAATTACCCCCGATGGTGCGCCATCGGCATATGAATGTTTTTGAGTGAGTGAGATAATAAAATATGAATAGTAGTGTGAGGCGCCTTGAGTAGTTAGCTAGAAAAGCCCTGTATAAATGCAGGTCCATTTACTATTTGTTGACCCGTTGACCCACCACCCATTCCACCTGCATATGTGGACTTCTACCGACTCCTTTGAAGCTAATTTGTGAAACATCAAGAGCAAACGTAATCCACAACATAATATGTTGAAATATAATGCACTATGTATTTATGTTGTGTTGGAATGTAAATAGGACACCACTCTGGTTCATGTTATTATGTACAGCCCTTTAGTTAAATACAACTTGATTGCCTGATAATAGATGACATTGTGGCGTAGTGGTATTCAACCTTGGCCTAATCAGGAGCCACTTTGACAAAAAATATTTTTGCATGAGCCAGAAATAAAAAATGTCCCTTTTTTCCCTGAAAGCATTATGCATTTAATAATAATAATAATAATAATAATAATAATAATAATATGATATTATGATATTAAGTAATTAAAAGCATGACGTATAGTGCAGTAACTAATTTATTATTGTCACTGCAACTGTGAATGTCACTACTGGCAGTCTTTGAACAGTTTCAGTAAAACAATCATTAGGCCTACTAAGTGCTGGTCATCAGTCCATAAGAGTATAACACACAGCACATTGCTGATCAAATGTTTATGCATTGTGATGTTTCCCCGTTCTCTCTCCTGTCTCTCCTCCTGAAGGGTAAAATATAACAGACTTTCAGTTCTTCTCTAGCATACATCAGTCAGGTTTCACAAAATGGCAGGCAAGAACCCAATTGCACGACAAAACAAAAACAATTAAATGCAAGATGAAGCTCAGCTTAGATGTGCTTAGCACTCTTTATGCTGCAGGTCAGCAAACTCACCAGTGAGTAAAGTAAGTAAAAAAAAGAAAGAAAATAAATTACCCTCTCACAAAGAGGTCTTCCATAGCTTCTTACAAAAGGAAACATGTAAACTAGATTCAGCAGTCATATGCTGTTGTAAACAAACACCAGTCTCACTTTGAAACAGTCGTAACAGAAGCTTAGCTTATCTGTTGTGAGAATAAACAAACATGTGCAAATTATTTAATGAATCAAAAGAAAATGGTGTCAACAGAACACCTTGTGGCCATCCAGAATAGTGCACAACGGTCAGTCATTTAAGCCAGGTGTTCTACTCTCAGATTTTTCTTCAGGAATATGAGCTGATCGACATGATCAGGGTGAAGTAAACTGCGTTGTGCCGTAACAATGTCACCTGCAGTGCTAAACACTCTTTCAGATGGCACGCTTGTTGCTGGAATGGACAGGTAACTTTTTGCCAAAGCTGAAAGCAGTGGAAGGTCAACTTGTTTTTTCCACCACTGCAAAACATCCCCACCCAGACATAAAGAGTCCCTCTCTCTGTATTTTAGGATTTCCTCCTTAGCTCTCTCCCTAGTGGTCTTCACTGGTGCTCTTGCAGTGAGGAAATCACCGAACATCTGGTCCATGGCAGTCCTCTTCTTGGGAGGACTGCCATGGACCAGATGTGAGGAAATTGCCGAATATCTGGTCCATGGCAGTCCTCTTCTTGGGAGGGATATCATCTACACAGTGGAAGAGAAGAGAGGCTTATCACTTGTAGTGAAAAAATATTTCTATCAGTACTACACTATGAAAATAAACTAGACGTAGATAACTGTATATAATAATACAAAAAATTCATCTTCAAACCAATAAAGTTTTCCAACTTCTGGCACCGTTTCCATCAAAACCAACCTGAGCATTGTTCCTCTTCATGGAGGCTCCTGACACCGTGTTAGGTGACATCAACTGCTAGGTCCTCCTCGTCCAGTGTGTCAACAGCCTGGTCCTCATTCTGCATTTCTGTGTCACTGCCCCCCTCCTGACAATAATCAGTAACACATAGACTAGCAATCAGATTTTCTTATTTGAACCAAACAATCAGCATCTAAATAAGACATTAGTTAATAAGCGAGGGTGAGAATTAGTTATGTCATTTGACATAAATTTGCTCAGCATATGCATTCACTTTATATGTATTCATTCAATCTAGACAAGTCATCATTGTATTAAATTACATAACAAAGGCAAAAATGCACATACAGGATGATAAATGTCAGGTTCTAGAAAGAAAAATAGTATAACATGTGATGATAATCTTATTAAGCATGTTCTTCTTACCTGTCCATTCATCTGAACCACCTCTGCTGTTAGCTTCATGAAAATCAGGTCCTTGGCTTCGTTGTCATCCAAGAAAGCCAGGTCTTTAAAACGCGGATCAAGTGCTGAGGCGTAGTACCCGAGATCCTGGAGATATGCATAGCGTCCATCAAAGTCCTGTCTGAATCGCTCCTTCATCTGGGAAATTACCAGCAGATCACTCATCAGGCTGGAAATGCCTCTGCAGTTTGGCCTGGATTGGGGCAATCATTGAGATGGTGGGGTTTTTCTCCTCACTGAGGAGTGTGGTTGCTACTTTTAGGGGAGACATCAGTTTGATGACCTCTGGGATGAGTGTCATGTCATCCTCTGTCAGACTGACCATGACTTCTCCCCTCTTTAACTTTCTTGACAGCAGGGCGTTCAACACAGCTGCTCCCAGAAACGCTCCAACATATCAAGGGTACTATTCCATCTCGTGGAAACGTCATGGACTAGCTTGTGGTGTGGCAGGTGTAACTGGGTCTGTATTTCACGAAGAATTTCAGTTGCTCTGGAGCTTCTGTGGAAAAAAGTGACCACCATCCTCACTTTAATCACAAGCTCTGAAGCAGTGTCCAGTCTCAGAGCTTTTTGCGACGCGAGATTTAAAGTATGGGCGATGCAACGCACATGTGGGTCCATCTTGGCACTCGCTCCAGCCAGATCATATTTTTTGCGTTGTCTGTGACCAGCGCTGGCCTCTTGTCTTCAATCATCCACTCGCGGCAAATGCCCTATAGTAAAACTGCAAGATTGTTACCTGTGTGAGCCTCATTTAACACTCTGGTCTGCAGAACGTGGTTTTGTAAAACCCACTCGTCATCAATATAGTGCACTCTGGCTGTAACATATGATGCAGTGGCGCAAGATGTCCAGCCATCCATAGTGAACTCTTTCCACTTTGCTCAGTGACTCGGCTATCTCTCGTCTTACTTTTTCATACAGGGCAGGGATTTGCTTCTCGGAGAAAAGCTTCCGATTTGGTATTTGGTACCGTCGGTCCAAGACATGGAGAAGGTGTTTGAAGCCTTCGTTCTCAGTAACACTGTAAGGCTGGATATCTTTACAAATAAAGAAGGCTATAGCGCCATTTATCGTCTTTGCACGAGCGGAGCTGTTAGCCAGCGGAGCATGGAAAAAGTTTTCAATGCGTCGCTCACCGCTCTTGGACGTAGTCGCCACATCTGACTCCACGGTGGGGGATGCCGGGTTACTGGCGGAGGCCTCTACGGTCACACCGTGCCGTCGCTTCAGGTGACTAATGAGGTTTGTGGTACTCCCTGTGTACCGTACAGCAGCATGGCACATTTTGCAAATTGCGTCTGACTTGACAAGTTCTCCTTTTTCTTTGTAAAATCCGTAGTATTGCCAAACTTTGGATTTATAGTTGACAGGAGAGTGGATATTCTCCGCCTCCGCCATGTTTGTTTTGAACAGCGCGCGCACGTCCATCAAAACGTCCCAGGCGCATAGTATAGTATACATCCGCGGTGCACGTTAACGTAACATAGATCCTGTTTAGTCAGAGTAAAAATGTCCAAAAACAACATCTTATTTGGTTTGTTACATGTACAAATAAATGCAGAAACCACTCAATGATTAAAATATAGAATTTTACCGATGCAAACTTTTAATAATCGATGCATCTCGATTTTATTTCAAAAATTGCATCGATTCACAGCTGTTCTACCAATGCACTCGCATCTCGCCTGCGCGTGTCCGTGTATCGATGCGTATCAGTTAATCTTCCCATCCCTAATTGAGACTATGGCGGCCTAAATTAGACGGGTGGTGGTGCGCCATAGTCTCGTCAATGTGTGGAAAACACGGCACTTCCACAAAAAACTGGCATTCTGGATCTGGTAGGAGGAGAATGGGAGCAGAAGAGAATCATGATCTTAACTCACTGAATGCCCTCTCTGCAGCAGGGTACCATTGGAAGGCTGCCTTATGGGAGGTTAGGGCTGTCAGGGGAGCTGCCACAGAACTATAGTAAACCTACGATAGAAATTGGCAAACCCCAGGAACTGTTGAAGCTTTTTCCGGGTCCCCAGGAATGACACCTCAGTAGCATGGAACTCAGACTTCTCTGCCTTCACAAACAGCTGGTTCTCTAGGAGTCTCTGGAGAAGACTGCACACAAGCTGCACATGTTCCTATTTAGACTTAGAGAAGATGAGGATATCGTCAAGATACACAAACAAAAATACATTGAGAAAATCCCGGAGCACATCATTCACTAAGGCTCGGAATACTGCAGGAGTATTAGTGAGTCCAAAAGGCATAACCAGGTATTCATAGTGGCCCCTAGGGGTATTGAATGCCGTTTTCCACTCATCCCCCTCCCGAATGCAAACAAGGTGATCAAGATCAAGATTGGTAAACACTGAGGCCCCAGTGCAACAGTTCAAATGCAGTTGAGATGAGAGGGAGGGAGTACCTGTTTTTGAAGGTGACATCATTCAGATGCAGGGCCGGAGGGATTTGTCCTTATCCACGAAGAAAAATCCAGCTCCAGCAGGGGACGAAGAGGGACGGATGATGCCTGCTGCCACTGAGTTATTAATATACTCATCCATGGCCTTGGTTTCAGGGGCTGACAGAGAGAAGAGTCTCCCCCTTGGCGGTGATGGGCCAGGGAGGAGGTCAATGGCACAATCATACGGGCTGGGTGGGGGAAGCGAGGCCCGTACTTTGTGAAACACCTCCTTTAAGTCGTAGTACTCGGACGGGACACCTGAGAGATCTGGGAACTCTTTAGAGGAAGAGGTGTTGAAGGCAGGCAGCAAAGCAGATTTCAGACCCTATGACAATGTTCACTCCATTGCAGAATGGAACCAGTCCTCCAATCAATGTGTGGGTTATGTTTTATTAACCAAGGAAACCCCGGAATAATTGGCTGCTGTAAGCTGGGTGACCATGAAAGCGACTCTCGATCTCTCAGTGGGATATGTGAGAGGCTGTAGTTCAAAAGTCAATGAGCACAAAGTCAGAAACGAGTGGCAGGTACCTGGAGCTCCAGAAAAGCGCTCTAGAGCACTTAAACAGGGTTCTGGACCCGAGACGGCAGGAACAGAAGGACCGGTGGGTGGTGAAACTGCTGGCTCGCTCAGAGTCTCCAAATGTTGGTTGTGGCGTGCAGAAGCCTCCCAGAAAGCCACCCCCATAACGGTGAACTGTTTCTCATGCAGGTGTAGAGCAGCAGCTTGTGTAGCCATTTCCTGCTTGAAATTCTCAGTGTCGGCTGGGTTCATTTTTGGCCAGATGTCAAATGTCAAAAATTCAAAAGGCAGGTCGAAACACAGACAGACTTTTTTTTTAGTAGCCATAAACGAGCCGCAGGTTGAATAGAACAGTAATCCATCCTCAAAAGTGAATAAGCACTTTACCAACTTTCAAACACATGACTGATAGCAGGCACTGTCCCAAAGTGTTGTCAAGTGATGCGCTTGTCATGGTTATCCAACTGTTGAATTGGTTTTATTGTCTAAACCAAACTGTACAGTTATTTTAGATATGTTTCATAAACCTGACAACAGGTCTTGTTGTCTAAACCTAACGTTGGTTTTGTTGTCTCAAGCTAACGTTGGTTTTGTTGTCTCAACCTAACGTTGGTTTCGTTGTCTAAACCTAAAGTTGGTTTTCTTGTCTAAAGCTAACATTGGTTTTATATACTGTACATCTAAACTACATTGTGAATTACAATTGGAGGAGACTATTTTTGTAGTAGATTACATTTTTTCCTCAACATACTGTATCACAAATTATTTTAAACAAGTCTGTGGAAATTCCACGTAGGGAGGTCTGGGTGGTTGAAGGGTCACAAACACGAACTGTTTCTCACACACACACACACACACACACACACACACACACACACACACACACACACACACACACACACACACACACACACACACACACACACACACACACACACACACACACACACACACACACACACACACACACACACACACACACACACACACACACACACACACACACACACACACACACACACACACACACACACACACACACACACACACACACACACACACACACACAGAGAGAGAGAGAGAGAGAGAGAGAGAGAGAGAGAGAGAGAGAGAGAGAGAGAGAGAGAGAGAGAGAGAGAGAATAAAAGTTGTTCCTTTCTCCTCATCTCCAGAAATTTCAACCAAATGGTTGGAACTTACGAGGAGCTCCAGTCTTACCTGAAAGAATACGTGGAGGAACTGTCGAGGAGTGATGAGAGGAGAAACGCCTTGTAAGTACCCGGCTGTGCAACTGTAGAAATGTTCATTAAGTAAGGTGATAATTGTAGTAGTCATTTTAAATTTTACTGGTGGTAAGCTGAATTAATGCTTTTTAAAGTAGAGTGTTACGCCCCTGGTCTAGGGGAACCAGAGACATGACAAGATGAGCTCTCCCCCTGTCTTCCCACTCCCAAGAAGGCCAGTGTCACAGGTTATATAGATTACAGGTAGCATTTATTTTCAGAGGGAGACAAGGCCAACACAACAAACAAAAGAGTATAACCCCCTACCTTCCTAACACAAACAAAAATAGTAACAAAAAGACATAGGCTTACCTAACTCCTAAGTAAGAAAAACAGGAGAAAAAAGGTTAACAAAGAAACGGCTTCTCCCTCCTACTGGGCTACCACACTTACTTTCTACTTGTTTACAATAATTCAGACGAAAGCTACGGGTCTCACTAAAACAGGGTCTGACAATAGGCTACTACACATTTGACACCAGTCCTCGTTGGATGTGGGGAAACGGGTCGAGAGAGAGAGAGACTGCAGTCAGCCGGTGCTTGAAAAAGGCTCCTCTCCTGCCTCTGACCAATCCTGGGTCGGCAATCAGCCAGCTCTAGCCAATCCGTAGGTCCAACCTGCTATCAATCACACCCGCCCACACACACACACAAACACACACTCAGAGGAGATTGCTTACACCTTGGGAGGAGGAGGGACAGCTCAGTATACCTAGTATACACAAAATAATGACCCAGGGTCATAATACCTCCCCCCTCGAAAAATCAAACATTTATCCCCTAATAAATATTTGATTCAGTAAGCACGTGATAGAGCATCAGCCAGGATGTTGTCTAACCCCTTTTTATAACGAATTTCGATGTTGAATCCCTGCACTAATAACGACCAGCGCATCAAGCGCTGCGACGGACTGGGGGAGAGAAAATTGAGCTCACGACGCAACCCTAATCCTACTAAACTAACTCTACTAACCCTAACTCTACTAAACTAACCCTAACTCTACTAACCCTAATCCTACTAAACTAACCCCACTAACCCTAACTCTTCTAACCCTAACCCTACTAAACTAACCCCACTAACCCTAACTCTACTAACCCTAATCCTACTAACCCTAACTCTACTAAACTAACCCTAACTCTACTAACCCTAATCCTACTAAACTAACCCCACTAACCCTAACTCTACTAACCCTAATCCTACTAAACTAACTCTACTAACCCTAACTCTACTAAACTAACCCTAACTTCCGAGATCAGACGAGATCGGGCGTTTTGGGTTGTCTAATTTGCTCTTTTCTTTTAAGAGTGGGACAGGCGCCGATTAGATGTCCCTGCTCGTGACAGTAGAAACACTCACGATTTTCACGGGCAGTAGTAGCGAAGAAAGTACTTCGACGAGCACTATTTGGAGATCTTACTCTTCGGTCTGTGGTGACTGGTTCCCGACGGACTGGGGAGAGAAAACACTGATGTGCGTTAATGCAAATTCATCTGCCAGCACGGCAGCATCAACGAGTGTCACAACCTTCTGCTCATTTAGGTAGATCACAATTTTATCAGGAAGCCGATTCTTAAACTCTTCCATCAACAAAAGTTCACGTAAACCCTCAAAGGTGTCAACCTTACAAGCTTGGCACCATTTATCAAATAGCGCCCCCTTCTCCCTTGCAAACTCCCCATATGTTTGGGTGGCAGTTCTTTCACATTTCCTGAATTTCTGTCTGTATGCTTCAGGTACTAACTGATACGCACGAAGCACGGTGGCTTTCATCACATCGTAATTTAAACTGTCCTCAATTGAGAGAGACGTGCAGACCTCTTGGGCCTTACCCACTAATTTACACTGTAACAGCAGAGACCACACATTTTTCGGCCACTTCAACATTGCGGCGATACGTTCAAACGCATTGAAATATGAGTCGACTTCAGACTCTCTAAATGGTGGAACTAATGCAATGTGCCTGCTAACATCAAAGCTGTCCTGAGGCGTTTGGGAGGGTGACTGTGTGGTTGAGGGACTGGCTGCAGCAGCAGCTCCCCGCTCTATCTCAAGAGCCTTCCACCTAAGATGCATGGCCTCCACCTCCAACTCCAACTCCCGATTTTGCACCTCCACCTCCCTTATGCGCAGAGTCAATTTTAACTCCTCTGCAGACATGCCAGTCTGAACCGGGAGGGCCTGGGGTGGGGCAGGAGTACCAGCCAGTACCCCTGGCTCAGCCAACACGCCACTTTCAGTCAGCTTATCAATCAGAAGCTCCATTAGCTCCTGCTTCTTGATGTTAAGTGGCACAAACACCTCAAAAGACTCTGCAACCAGAATTAACTCAGTTTTCTTACATTTTTTTAATGTCTCAACCGACGGATTTTCGGTAAACTCCTCCAACTTAAACTCCATTTCTATGCTACCCCCACAAAAGAGAAAACTGCCACACAAACAAATAAGCAGAGACAAGGACAAGTAGGCCCACCAAAAACTCACCTAATTCACGACGATAGACGGAAAAAAGAGCGGACGAGCCCCCAAATCATGTTACGCCCCTGGTCTAGGGGAACCAGAGACATGACAAGATGAGCTCTCCCCCTGTCTTCCCACTCCCAAGAAGGCCAGTGTCACAGGTTATATAGATTACAGGTAGCATTTATTTTCAGAGGGAGACAAGGCCAACACAACAAACAAAAGAGTATAACCCCCTACCTTCCTAACACAAACAAAAATAGTAACAAAAAGACATAGGCTTACCTAACTCCTAAGTAAGAAAAACAGGAGAAAAAAGGTTAACAAAGAAACGGCTTCTCCCTCCTACTGGGCTACCACACTTACTTTCTACTTGTTTACAATAATTCAGACGAAAGCTACGGGTCTCACTAAAACAGGGTCTGACAATAGGCTACTACACATTTGACACCAGTCCTCGTTGGATGTGGGGAAACGGGTCGAGAGAGAGAGAGACTGCAGTCAGTCGGTGCTTGAAAAAGGCTCCTCTCCTGCCTCTGACCAATCCTGGGTCGGCAATCAGCCAGCTCTAGCCAATCCGTAGGTCCAACTAAATTATTAAAAAATCCAAATCCAGGCACTCTGGTAGTGTTTTCAGTAGCAGGCCTTTATTCGTTTTTTTCGATTGCTAACTGACGGTGGGCACAACTACATGTGTAAAACTCTAACACAGTCTGCATCACCAACAGCCTGAGCTAAACATCACAACAGCTGCTTTTTTAATTTTTCTGTAGTCATTTACTAATGCTATTGCTGACAACAACCATGTCAACAACAGCATTTTCCTGCATCTGAACAGATCCTTCCTCTTCCTCCTGTTAGGCCTTTGGGTGCTATTGTAAAAATATACTGTGTTTGGGTTACACCCTCTTCTCCCTCCATCAACCTGTCTCCCTGCCACTCTTCTCCCTCCACCAACCTGTCTCCCTGCCACTCTTCTCCCTCCACCAACCTGTCTCCCTGACACTCTTCTTCCTCCACCAACCTGTCTCCCTGACACTGTTCTCCCTCCACCAACCTGTCTCCATGACACTCTTCTCCTGTCTGACTGTAGTTAGAGTTTTGCACATGTAGCTGCAGTCGGTAATATGGGCTACAAATCATTTAAAACATTATATCGTATCGGCTTAACGCCTTCCGCAGGGTGTGATTATCTCCCGTCTGTCGATCTTGTTTCTTTGAGAAATAGTCCCCATACAGAAGATAGACACTCTGTATATGACCTGATATGTGGCCTGAAGGGGTCCAGATGTAGTCTTACCTGCTATGTGTGATTCCTCTCTCAGGCCACACTCCCCTCAGGTTGAATCTGCAGAGGTACATGAGCTGAGGAGGCTGAAGGAGAAGATCTCTCTCCTGCAATTCCAGGAGCTGGATTTCGTAGCTACACTGGGGATGGGAGGGTTTGGACGAGTGGAGCTGGTGAGCTGCTGATTCATGATGATCCCCGACTGTCACCAGTCAGTACTGCTATTGGTTTGTGTTGCTAAAACCCTGATCTTCATCCAACCAGTCATATGTTCATCATCTCTTCGAGAAAAATCAATTTAGCAAAAAATAAGTTACACTTTATTGGCAAAAGTATTCACTCACCCATCCAAAATATTGAAATCAGGTATTCCAATCACTTCCATGGCCACAGGTGTATAAAAGCAAGCACCTAGGCATGCAGACTGTTTCTACCGACTCGAGATTCAAGTCCAGTGGTGAAATGTCCTCACTCCTAAATATTCCAAAATCAACTGTCAGTGGGATTATAACAAAGTGGAAGTGATTGGGAATGACAACAACTCAGCCAAGAAGTGGTAGACCACGTAAAATGATGGAGCGGGGTCAGCGGATGCTGAGGCACATAGTGCACAGAGGTCACCAACTTTCTGCAGAGTCACTACAGACCTCCAAACTTCATGTGGCCTTCAGATTAGCTCAAGAACAGCGTATAGAGCTTCATGGAATGGGTTTCCATGGCTATCAGCTGCATCCAAGCCATACATCAGCAAGTGCAATGCAAAGCGTCGGATGCAGTGGTGTAAAGCAAGTCGCCACTGGACTCTAGAGCAGTGGAGACGTTCTCTGGAGTGACCAATCACGCTTCTCCAACGTGCAATCTGATGGACGAGTCTGGGTTTGGCTGTTGCCAGGACAACGGTACTTGTCTGACTGCATTGTGCCACGTGTAGTTTGGTGGAGGGGGATTATGGTGTGGGGGTGTTTTTCAGGAGCTGGGCTTTGCCCCTTAGTTCCAGTGAAAGGAACTCTGAATGCTTCAGCATACCAAGAGATGTTGGACAATTCCATGCTCCCAACTTTGTCATCCTTCTAGAAGGATTTAGATCTGCCAGACTTGATCCCAAAAATGACATTGATATGATCTTGAAGGACCTTCAATTTAAATCATTTGGACAATGTATGTGTATTTGATCTCTTGTCTTGTCTGTGTATTTAATCTCGTGTCTTGCTGTTTGTATGTCTTTGTATACTGCTTCTGACTGATACTGTTGCCTTCTTGGCCAGGTCATCCTTGTGAAAGAGATCCTGAATCTCAATGGGCTTTTACCTGGTTAAATAAAGGTTAAATAAAATAAATCAAACAGTTTCGGGATGGCCCTTCCTGTTCCAACATGACAGTGCACGCACCAGTGCACAAAGCAAGGTCCATAAAGACATGGATGAGAGAGTTTAGTGTGGATGAACTTGACTGGCCTGCACAGAGTCCTGACCTCAACCCGATAAAACACCTTTGGGATGAATCTACCCAAATTCTCCCATGTGACCCCCCTCCTCCGGGACCTCCACTGGCTCCCTGTTGCAGCACGCATCCAATTCAAGACGATGGCACTGGCCTTCAGGGCCATCAATGGAATGGCACCCATCTACCTTCAAACACTGGTCAAACCACACGCCCCGAAGCGAGCACTTCGCTCCTCTACTTCAGCTGGCCGGCTGGTACCACCATCGCTGAAATCAAACAAATGTCACTCAGCAAAGTCCAGACTCTTCTCTGTTCTGGCGCCTCAGTGGTGGAACGAACTCCCGACTAATGTCAGGACAGCAGAGTCATTTGCCATCTTCCGAAAAAGCCTCAAGACTCACCTGTTCAGACTTCACCTCGACTCTGCATAGCATGACCCACTAACACCCCCCCCCCCCCCCCCCCCCAAAGAAAAAAACTAAAAAATCTTACCTATAGCACTTTGATCATAGCACTGTTGTTCTTAAGGTATGTTTACTGAACAGCTACTACTTTACTCAGACGAGGATCTAATACTTGTTCTATTTTTAGCTCTTACTTTATCGGCAATGATATGTTGTGGTTTCTTTCTTTCTTTCTTTTGACAAATGTACTTAGAGTGGAGACTGAAAACCAGGCCTTCCCCTCCAACATCAGTGTGTGACCTCACAAATACTCTTCTGGAAGAATGGTCAAAAATTCCCATAAACACACTCCTAAACCTTGTGGAAAGCCTTCCAGAAGAGTTGAAGCTGTTATAGTTGCAAAGGGTGGACCGACATCATATTAAACCCTATGGATTAAGATGTCACTTAAGTTCATATGGAAGTCAAGGCAGGTGAGCGAATACTTTTGGCAATATAGTGTATAGTTAAATTAAGTCAAGGTCAAGGTAAACTTTATTATCCCCCAGGGGAAATTCATGTGGTCAATTGCACGTCTCACAAAACATCACAAACCAGATGACAGGACAGATAGACAGACAAAACAGTAGACATACCACATTATATACACAACAGAGATACAGAGACCATGAAGGATAAATAGAATAAAACAAAGAATAAATAGTAGTACCTGAGTTACATAGGGGTGAATTAAAGTGCAGCAGTGCATTTTCTTGGTCTGTTGTTGTACAGTCTGATTGCAGAAGGCACAAATGACTTGTGGTATATAGTGGTCTTGATTACTCTTTGCAGGATTCTGCCATTTGACCTACTACTTCTGACAAACTTGAGGAAGAGGGGATGTGTTGGATCAATTAAAATTTGCTCCATCTTTCCTAAAACAAGTTCATTTTACAGCTGAGCTGCAGATACCTAATCAACTCCAATGACCCTACTGGCTGTTTTGATAATGCGCTGCAATCTCTTGTGATTCTGTGCATGCATATTACCAAATGTGCATATTAGTCCAAAAGACAAGACACTCTGCAGAAGAGCTTTGTAGAATAATTGGAGAATGCCACTATCTAATTTAAACACTCTTAGTTTCCTAAGAAAGAACATCCTCTGTTGCAGTTTCCGGCACTTGGTCTGTGCACACTCATTAAAACACAGCTTGTCGTCAATTTCAATTCCTAAATATTTATAAGATGAGACCCACTCTATCTGTTCACCATTAATTTTGGATTGAGAGACAGTTATTCCTTTCTTACTGAAATCTATCAACATTTCTTTTGTTTTCTTCACATTGACCATTAAAAAGTTACTACATTACTATAAACATTACTGGTCAGGGTAAGAAGCGCATCTTCAACCCCCCTCTTGGCACGTTAGGCAAATTGGCAGGGTCTAGAAGATGTGAAACCTCAGACTGAAGCTGGTTTAAAATAATTTTTTTCAAAGCATTTCATTACTGTAGAAGTGAGTGCCACTGGATGCAGGTCATTAAATTCTTTAGGTCTGTTGTTCTTGGGCACTGGCACTATTAATGATTTTTTCCATATGCTGGGGACCACACCAGTGTCTAAGGACAGCTGGAACAGCCTCTGAAAAGGCTGTGCCAGCTCATCTGCACACATTTTTAGTGTTCTACTACTAATACCATCTGGCCCACTAGCTTTACGTGGATTTACACATCTGAAAAAAGTTTTTACCTCATCAATAGAAATGTCAATATCTGCACCCACCAAGCCTCTCACTTCCATGCTAGCCAAACAATGTTCTGTTTTAAAATCATATGTGTCAAATCTACAGTAGAAGTTATTTAGCTCATTAGCCATGTCAAGCTCATTATCTACTACCATAAGATTATTCTTAGGCTTGTAACCTATGATTACTTGTACCCCTTGATTTGGTGTATTTCCCTAGGCAGGTGAAAAGGCCTTAGGCAGAGCGAGATTAATTCAATGTCCTTTGTACAATCCCGGTGCTTCGTTGTGATGTGGTTGGGGTGACAATACTTATTGTTGACAAACACACCCACACCTCCACCTCTCTTTTTCCCAGAGTTTAGATTGCAATCCATCCTCACCAGCGTAAAGCCCTCTAGGTCAACTGACGAGTCTGGGTCCGCCTCCGTAAGCCAGCTCTCTGTCAGGCAGATCAGGCAGGATTGCCGGTAGTCTGAAAGGTATTGAGTGCAAGACCGTAGCTCATCCGCCTTATTCATTAGCATCTTAGAATCGATAGCAGAATGGCTGGATTAAAGGTTGTATCAGCGATTCTGGTTGCCCTCACTTCCGTTGCAAGATCCAAAACAAACAGGGCCAGCTAGCCCCTCCCTCCCGTGTTTTGAAAATTATCATGGATGCGCATTTTCATGAACGTGATTGGTTGGAACACTGTTTATTTTGCTTTTGAGGTGTTGGTAGTACCATTTGTTTTTGTGTGCGATCTCGGAATCTAGGCTGCCTAGAGAGACGCGTTTTTTTGACGGCCTGCTTATGGGGCGGGCAGCTAGCGGATCGTGAGGTAAAAACAGATGAATGTGATCATTTGTGTTTCGGCCCAGAATCGCTGATACAACCTTTAAGCTTCATTGTTTAAATTTAGCGGATATGAGTCTGAGAACTTAAATTATCATCACTGTTATATCGCGACTAGAAACAAAATGTTAAAACAAAGACAGCGACCGTGTCGCCGCTCGCGCATGCGCCACATGCGCCACATGCGAAATGCCAATTTCGTAAGTAATATATCTGCAAAAATAAAGGGGTAGAGTTTGACATCAGCCTCAGGGTGGGTCAGTGGATATGATAAGGGTGAAGGATAAAATATCTGCAACACAAAGACAAACATTAAACATTTAGCAATCATAGACTGTATGTAAGAAGTGGACGGTGTCATGGTGACGACACCCGTTGGTTTGTGGACTACGGTTTTAAAGCCTTCAGTTCAGCATTTTGGCTGTCACCATTTTGGATTTTTTACAACCAGTAAAGTAAGTGGACCATATTTGGACTGTGGAGGAGTGATGGGTGGATCTGATGAACGCAAGCAGCAGAGCAGCACCCTTACTAGATCTGGATCCATCTGGATTCTGGTGTGAAGCTGCTGTGGTAGCAACCTGTCAATCAGCAGGTAGCCCGCCCCCTAAAGCATCCCCTGCTTTCTGGTCTGTTGGACTCTAAATGGACCATATGTATTAAATGAACATCATGCTGGATTGAAGAAGACTTGAAACTAGAGATTGAGACCATAAACTCATATTTACAATGTTTACTGAGATAATACAACAAGAGAGAAGTAGGACCATTTTCTCATAGACTTCTATACAATCAGACTTCTTTGTGCAACCAGAGGAGTCGCCCCCTGATGGCCAGTAGAGAGAATGCAAATGTAAGGCACTTCAGATTTTGGCTTCACTTTTCAGAAATGGAGGGTTGCCGCCTGCTGTCAACAGGATCAGGCGCTTCAAAAACGCCTCTTGCCAAGAGAGCTTGTGTCCATCAAATCAGCTGATGATCCATTGGATTGATGAACCAGCTGATCAAATGCTGGTTCAAGCAGATGTGGAGCTCTTGATGTTGCACTTCTGTTGGATGAGGAAGAGTAAAATAAGACCATAAAAAGATACAGACTGAAAATATATAGTTCATCCTCATTAAAAGAGGCAGGTAATGGTTCTTGCTCCTATAGAATGGCTGCCTGGTCCAAGTGTTTCATTGATGAGTGGCGAGAGTCTATGCCTGGCGCTGAAAAGTTGAGACTATATCAACTTTAATGCCCAATGTACAAGAGAGGTGTCAAGTATAAGCACTCAACCACCACTGTTTTAACTCACTCTTTTATAGATAGTGACTTAAAAGACAATTAAATAGATGAAAATCTTAGTTAGTTAGTTAGTTAGTTTCATTTATTGTCCACGGTGTGGAAATTTGTTTTTGGTCTCATAAAAACAACAAGCAGGACAACAACAACAACAACAACAACACTTACACACAGACATCTTCAGGGCAAAAAGCAGGACAGCAGTTGCAGTTACATTACAACACATCAACGGGGCATGGTGTTCAGTGCCCCAATTGCATTAAACCTCTTCTAAAAAAGCGGAGCCTAGATGCCTCTATTATCAACAACTACAGACCAATTTCAAATCTACCCTTCATAAGTAAAATAATTGAGAAAGTTGTCCTCCAACAACTAAACTAAATCAACTGGCTGCCACAACAACTTCCAGTCAGGATTTTGACCTCTTCATAGGACCGAGACGGCCCTTATTAAAGTTGTTAATGACATCCGTCTTAACACAGACTCTGGCAAAACTTCAATATTAATGCTATTAGACCTCAGTGCTGCATTTGACACTGTCGACCACTCAATACTCTTGGACAGGTTGGAAAACTGGGTGGGGCTCTCAGGCACAGTCTTAAACTGGTTCAAGTCATATCTACAAGATAGGAACTACTTTGTTTCCATTGGCGACTTTGTATCAGAACCTACCAATGTAACGTGTGGAGTCCCCCAAGGTTCAATCTTGGGGCCAACTTTATTCAACATCTACATGCTCCCACTAGGACAAATCATGCAAAATAATAACATTGATCACCATTGCTATGCCGATGACACCCAAATCTATGTAGCACTATCACCAAACGACTATCGCCCCATAGATCTTCTGTGCCAGTGCATTGAGCAAGTCAAAGACTGGATGTGCCAAAACTTCCTACAACTAAATGAGGACAAAACTGAGATAATTGTTTTTGGTGCTAAAAAAGAAAGGTTTAAAGTAATTCAACACCTTCACTCTCTGTCCCTGAAAACCTCAAACAAAGCCAGAAATCTTGGGGTTATTATGGATTCTGATTTACATTTCGACAGTCACGTTAAATCAGTAACAAAATCAGCCTACTATCACCTAAAAAATTTAGCAAGACTTAGAGGGCTCATGTCAGCTCAAGATTTAGAAAAACTTGTACATGCCTTTATTACTAGTAGGCTAGACTACTGTAATGGTCTCCTTGCAGGTCTTCCGAAAAACACTGTCAGGCAGCTACAGCTTGTTCAGAACGCTGCTGCTAGAGTTCTTACAAAGACCAAAAAATGTGAGCACATTACACCAATTCTTAAATCCTTACATTGGCTCCCTGTATGTCAGAGGATTGATTTCAAAATCCTCCTGCTCACATATAAATCACTACATGGTCTAGGACCGAAGTATATCACTGATATGCTCCCACTACATAAGACTTCTAGACCACTAAGATCTTCTGAGACCAATCTGTTAGTGATTCCCAGAGTAAACAACAATCACGGGAGAGCATCATTTAGTCACTATGCAACAAATGGCTGGAATAAACTTCCTGAAGATGTAAGACTTGCCCCAACTCTGACCACTTTTAAAACTAGACTGAAAACTTTTATGTTCACCATAGCTTTCTGCTAAATATTTTAATGTCTGCACTGTTTTTAATTATTGCAAATATGTTTTTATTCTCCTTTCTTTCTGTAATGCATTTTTTAATTTTTTATTATTTTCTTTTAATTCTTCTATTTTTTTTTTTCTTCTCACTTTGTTTTATGATGTGAAGCACTTTGAGTCTGCCTTGTGTATGAAATGTGCTATACAAATAAAGTTGCCTTGCCTTGCCTTGCCTAGGAATAAAGGAATTTTTAAAAATGTTATGATTTGCCCTTGGCACTTTGTAACGTCTACCAGAGGGAAGAAGTTCAAACTCCCTATTGAGTGGATGAGAGGGATCGTTTGCTATTTTGACAGCTTTTTTCCTAAGCACTTCCTCATACATACAACTTAATTGTTTCTGTCTTGTCCCTATGATTTTTGAGGCAAGGTTTACTATTCTCTGCAGCTTGCTTCTTCCTTTAATGTTTAGATTACCATACCACATTGCCTGGTTAAAAGTTAGAATGCCCTCTATCAGGTTCTTATAAACTGTTTCCATAATGTGCTTACTCACTCTAAAGGAGTTGAGCTTGCGCAATAGATGTAGACGTTGGTTACAGGTACAGCATTAAATCACATGATGGTCTTGTTAATTTTAGTTTTTTTTAATACATTTTAACTATTGGTATGGACATTCATTCCTTACTTGGTGTTTATGTTGTTCAGCTGTTACACACTTCCCTTGTCCCTCAATGAGCATTGCTTCTGTCTCAGGTAAAGCTGAAGGATGAGGACACAACATTTGCTCTGAAGTGCATTAAGAAGAAGCACATTGTGGACACCAGACAGCAGGAGCACATCTACTCTGAGAAAAACATCCTTCAGCAAATAAACTCAGTGTTTATCATCAGGTAACACCATCTCACTTTAGCAAGACGCTGTTTTTTTTTTATCTTGATATGATTATGTTGGGCTATGTAGTTGTTTTCTATAATCTGAGGTTGTGGAAGCATGTCAATGTGGATCAGAAGAGGACAAACCCTGATATTCCTTGAGGAGACGATGATATGGGTGCTGGTCAGCATGTTGGCTTTTCTGCAGAGTTGCCAAGGAGCTTGTTGGGAGAATGCTGCTGAACCGGACCTCACCACGGCACTGACATTTATGTAGACTGTGACTTTAAAGAACAAAGGCCTTGTGTTGACTGTCGGTCAAAGTGAAAAGTTCAGCCAAAATGTGATGTTCACTCTCCCACTCACTGATACAACACTACCACTCAGGTACCTCCTTAACAGTTCTGGGCCCGGTTTCCCAATAACATCCACTCTTAGCGCGCTACGAAGACTCCTACATTATGACTTACCAAAGTTGTTTACCTCTATAGTCGTGGTTCCCGAACGGTCTCTTAGGAGTCTTCTTAAGAAACACTCCTTACGTCGTACGTACACGGCGCTGTCCGGAAAGAAAGTGCTGAAATCGATTGCTCAGAGTTCGATTTTCCATTTCATGCGCAGGTGCATGACCACTGGTGAAACACAACACTGGCAATGTGCAGTTCCATGCGCAGCGGGGATTTCTGGATTACTGTACAGTGGCAGCGAGTAGCGTCAGGAGCTGAAACATCGCTACGGTAGAGCTAAGAAGGCTCTAAGAATGCTCCAGACCACTCTTACCAACGTATGACGTACGAAAGAGATTCGTAGCAAAGAACGTTTCGGGAAACACGCGAAATGTTAAGTAGGAACTCTAAGTAGGGGTTACGAATGACGTAGCATTAAGAAGGCTTTAAGAAGGCTTCGGGAAACCGGGCCCAGGGCTGTTTCTGTGTACTCTGTTTAATGAAATCTAATTCAGTGTTCACACCAAGCAGCACATTTTCACGCAAATTTGATTGTGGTCATTTGTGTTTCTTTGCATCACTCAGGAGCCTCCATGTAGACACCAATAAGGTTTCACACTATTGCTGTCTGTACATGTTGTGAAGTCCCAGATACACCAAGCAACCAAACACCGACCTGTACAGAGTTTACTACAGCTGGATGAACCCAATGATTTAGCTGTGATTTAATATCAATAAACAGATGAAAAGGATGCTGAAATAACTCCATACTGATGGTGATCATTAACATTTAATGCATTTAGCAGGTGCTTTTGTCCAAAGCGACTTACAATAACTACATTTGTCGATAGAAAGAAACCACAACATATCATCGCTGATAAAGTAAGGCCGAAAAAATTAAAACAAGTGTTAGGTCCTTGTCTAAGTAAAGTAGTAGATGTTCAGCAAGGATACCTTAAAGTCCCAGTCAGCAAGTCTGTCAGATTTTGAATGTTTACAACTCTCACGCTCCTCCCCCACCACCACCGAGCTCCTTCACCTCGACTTCGTGCCCTTTGAAATCCCTTAGATCATGCCACCTTTGAAACGCAGGTCCGATGTTGACGCTGATTTTATCACGGGTACCGTCGCAATCTTTTTTTTACCTTATTTTCCACCTGTGTTTTCTTTTCCTTGGTTGTTTTGGACCTCCTCGTTTCTGGTTTTAACCGAGGAATTGGAAGCTTGTTGCTACTTCCCTCCGCCTCCCTCCCGTGATAGTGGAACGAGCCCAAGGGGGGAGGGGCTCTGTGTGTGCACGAACACAGCCCTGCGTGCTGATTGGACAGGATGATCCGGGTGCTGTCGATTTTTGCAAAACAAACAGGCTATACGTGCACGTAGAGACGCGTTTTTTTTTTCTAAAACTGGATGATTGAAGTTGTTCTATCGGAGCATAGTGTCGGCTTCAGTGAATATGATCAAAAAAATGTTGCCGACTGGGACTTTAAGTACAACAGTGCTGTGATCAAAGTGCTAGGTAAGACAGGTGAGTCTTGAGTCTTTTGCGGAAGATGGCATGTGACTCTACTGTCCTGACATTGGTTGGGAGTTCGTTCCACCACTGAGGAGCCAGAACAGAGAAAAGTCTGGACTTTGCTGAGCGACATTTCTTTGATTTCAGCGATGGTGGTACCAGCCGGCCAGCTGAAGAAGAGGAGCAAAGTGCTCGCGTTGGGGCTTGTGGTTTCACCAGTGTTTGGAGGTAGATGGGTGCCGTTCCATTGATGGCCTTGAAGGCCAGTGCCATTGTCTTGAATTGGATGCGGGCTGCAACAGGGAACCAATGGAGGCATTCTGGATACGCTGCAATGGTTTAGTCACCAAGGCTGGGAGCCCAGCAAGGAGATAGTTGCAGTAGTCAAGGCGGGAGATGACCAGTGCTTGGACCAGATGTTGCGTTACGTCCTTTGTGAGGAAGGTGTGAGCTGGTGTCTTTTACATTCTTGGTAAAGTAAGTTGCAAAGTCATCAGCAGTGAGGGAGGGAGGGGTAGGATAGGTGAGGAGGGAGGATGACATGGAGAACAGTTCCCTGGGGTTAGAGGCAGAAGAGTTGATCCTAGGTAGAAGGCAGATTTAGCAATAGATTTAGAGTGCCGAGGTACCACAGGACCTTGTGAAGACAAGGTCAAATTGGTTCCCGGCCCGGTGGGTGGGTGGAGAGGGGGAGAGTGTGAGGTCAAATATGGAGAAGAAGTCAATTAATTCAGATGAGTGCAGCTTTCCTGAGTGGATGTTGAAGTCACAGAGGACGATGAGTGGTGTGCCATCATCAGGGGAGCAGCATCTCATCTAAAAAATCACGGAGAGGACCGGAAGGGCGATAGATCACTATGATATTGAGCTTGAAAGGAAGGGTGACAGAAACGGCATGGAATTCAACTGCAAATCGGGGTAGGTGGTCCAGGGGAAGGACATGGTAGGACCACCTAGGTGAGATTAGGAGTCCAGTTCCTCCCCCTCCTCGACCTGTTCATCTTGGGGAGAGTAAAAACGAGTAGGCAGTTGATAGGGCAGCTGGAGTGGCAGTGTTTTCTGGGGTGATCCAGGTCTCCATAAGGGTCAGGAAGGGGAGAGTCTCCAGGGAGGCATATGCTGAAATGGTGTCCGCTTTCTTGACTGCAGACTGGCAGTTCCATAGCCCCCCTAGTACTTCAAGTTCCGTACCAGTGGAGAATGGTGGGTAGCAGAGATTGGATGGGTTACAGCCTCAAACGATGGGTCTCTGGAGAAGCCTTCTCCGGTTTGATGTCCTGACTGGGATAGGACACATGGCTGTGATGGGTGGTGGTTGAGTTGTTTTGACTTCCTCGATGGACTTTCTTGATGGACTCCAACAAATAGACTCCCTTGTCTTTGTTTAACTATCCTGACGCTGCAGTTGAAGCTGTAGTGACAATCAGTAAAAAGTGTGAAGTCATGCTTTGTTAGGTCTGTTGAAAGACCACAAGCTAACTACTTTTAAAATGCTTGCTTTCTGAATGTGGTCTGGTTGATGGGTGCTAGGCTATGCTAACATTGTAGCTGCTCCATCAACACTCCAAATAAAGAAATCTAGAAATAAATACAGCAGAGAATTTGTTGTTTGAACCACAGACAGTCTCTGGTTTCTCCACATAGTCTGGTCTGGTCTCTGGACTAATGTGAGCTACTAAATCATCCTGTCAGCCTCCCGTCAGGCTGACAGGATGACGGGAGGAACTCAACGCTGATGGGCTTTCAAGACACTGGGTCCTGCAAATTTGAAAATTTAATTTTCGATAAAAAAATATTTGCATGCAATCGTGTGAAAAAAATATTTTGTGAGATATAAAGTGTAGCGATTGAGCACCTTCTCTGAATAGCTGCAGCATCAGAGATTTTAATCTGCAGTGCTTCACCTTTTTTTGGTGCCTCTTTATAGACCAATAAAAGTGCATCATTGGCATGTTGGGATTATTTGCATTTTATTATCATGTTCAGCACTACATTACCAACACAAAACGTTGGTACCCATACAAAATATGTAGCCAGTCTTTACCACCAATATACAGCATGTGTCATTCTCCTAATTTTAATTAGTCAATGTATTGTTGTTGTTACTATGCTAGAAGGCGGATTAACGTGTGTCTGTAATGCCAAACAAAGAGCATGTCGATTGTCTGTGCCTCTGTTTCAGGTTATTCCGAACATTTCGGGACAATAAATTTGTCTACCTGCTGTTGGAGGCGTGTCTTGGCGGAGAGCTGTGGACTGTGCTGCGGGACATGTGAGTGTAGGTCCCTTTGTTACATTTATAAGAACTAATGAAAACATCCACAGATTGATATTAAAGGAATATTATACCCCAAAACAATATAAATACATGGAGTGCTCACCTCCCAAAGCTCTTTATGATCCCACAAAGCACAGCAACCGAAAAATGGAAAGATGGATTAGCAATAGTTATGATAAAATAGTTGTGCTTTAATTTCCATGAGCCGACGACTTGATACAAGACGCTCGGATAATGCTGCACAGGAATATTCGGTGGTTTTCTAACCTCGTTTACCGTCTTCCATTCAGCCTCCATCCAAGTCTGTTCTAATTTTCTGCAATGAGACAACAATGTGTGGATGAAGCATTCAGTTGTACAATTTTAATCATTTAGTTATGCAAGGATCACTTATTGTCATTGTGTAACACAGGGATGCACAACACATTTAGGGGCTGGCTGGGCTAGTTAGCAGATTAGCATGCTCATACCTTGCAGATTCCATGCTTCAGTTACAGAACATCAAATTGTTTGAATTAGATTCAGCCAATCCTTAGCGCTAATGCTAATCAGTAATGCTAAACACTACTATGCTGGCCATTGTTATTTAATTGCTGTAAAGTTGTTATAGTGACAAAATACAGTTTAAACTCTCATAAACATTTGTGTTGTAGCGATTAGCATTAGCCATGAGCATAATTCAATTCAATTCAATTTTATTTATAGTGTCATATCACAACAGAAGTCATCTCAGGACACTTAACACATTGAGCAGGACTAGAATACGCTCAAGATTTCCAGAATACAATTTCAAAGTCCCAACATCACCCAGGGGCAAGCGTTACAGCAACAGTGGCGAGAAAAAACTGCCTTAATAGGCTTTTAGGCAGAAATCTCGTGCAGCCCTTGGGTTCCAACTGCATTTGGTGTTGGTGGTAGTATAGTAGTAGTAGTATTAGCAGTAGTGGTGGTATTAACAGAAGTAATAGTATCAACAGTAGTAGTCCATGGCAGCAGGCACAGCCACGCCGAGATGGATCCATCCCAACCACGTCGCTATAGACCAGAAAGCAGGAGTAGTTGAGCAGTCACACAGCAGCAGGTGGAGCTACAATATGGTGTTTCCAGCATCAGGCCAGTTAGCAATCTGCATCGGTCAGGACCTCAGCGGACTCTGCTGGACAAGAAAGCATAGCCAGCCAACTTGAGTAGTCAAGTTAGTAACAGTAGACCACAAGACCACAGCATCGGTGCAGTCCGGATTAGGTTCCACCACGGTCCAGGGACCTGCTAAGCAAGAAAGCACAGGGACTCCGGGGGAACATACAGAGAGAGAGCAATAGAGCGAGAGAGCGAGAGATAGAGGGAGAGGCTCAGTGTGTCACTATAAATAAATCCCTTGGCAGTCTAGGCCTATAGCAGCTTAACTAAGAGCTGGCTCAAGGCAAACCTAAGCCAGCCCTAACTATAAGTGTTGTCAAAGAGAAAGGTTTTAAGCCTATTCTTAAATGTGGGAACAGTGTCCAGAGAAGAGGGGCTTGATGACGGAAAGCTCTGGCCCCTGTTCTAATTTTGGAGACTTTAGGAACTACAAGTAACCCTTTACTCTGAGAGCGTAGTGCTCTAGCAGGACAGTAGGGTTTAATGAGTTCTTTAAGATATGATGGTGCCTAACCATTAAGAGCCTTGTAAGTGAGGAGAAGGATTTTAAATTCTATTCAGGATTTTACTGGGAGCCAGTGCAGAGAAGCTAATACAGGAGAAATGTTATCCCTTCTTCTAGTCTTAGTCAGTCACGGGCTGCAGCATTCTGGACCAGCTGGAGAGCTTTAGGAGATTTATTAGACCAGCCTGATAATAAGGAATTACAATAGTCCAGCCTTGAGGTAACAAATGCATGGACGAGTTTTTCTGCATCTTTTTGAGACAGCATTGGCCTAATTTTAGTAATGTGAAAGTAAGCTGTCCTTGTAGTTTGTTTAATATGTGAGTCAAAGGACAGGTCCTGGTCAAAGATAACTCCCAGGTTTCTTACAGTAGTGTTTGAGGCGATGGCAATCCCATCAATAGTCGTTATATCTTTAGACAGCGAGCTTCGGAGGAGTTTAGGCCCAAGTACAATAACTTCCGTTTTATCGGAGTTTAACATCAGGAAATTGCAGGTCATCCAGGATTTTATGTCATCAACACATGCCTGGAGTTTAACTAGCTGATTGGTTTCTTCAGGCTTGATTGATAGATATAATTGAGTATCATCAGCATAACAATGGAAGTTTATAGAGTGTCCTCTAATAACGTTGCCTAAAGGAAGTATATATATATAAGTTGAAAATAATTGTTCCGAGCACAGAACCTTGAGGAACACCATATTTAACTTCAGTGTGCCTGGAGGATTTTTCATTGACATTCCAGTCTACATATTAGAATCTAGGTTAATTGTGTCGAACGCAGCACTAAGATCTAGCAGGACAAGTACAGAAACCAGTGCTTTATCAGAAGCAATTAGCAGGTCATATTTCACCAGAGCTGTCTCTGTACTATGATGTACTCTAAATCCTGACTGGAAGTCCTCAAGTAGACTGTTGTTATTTAGAAAGTCACACAGCTCATTGGCGACTACTTTCTCAAGGATCTTAGAGAGAAAAGGAAGATTTGATATTGGTCTGTAGTTTGCTAAAAAACCCTGGATCTAGAGTAGGCTTCTTAAGAAGAGGTTTAATACAGCTACTTTAAAGGACTGTGGCACATAGCCTTTTAATAAAGACACATTGATCATATCTAGTAGGGATGCGCTTACGAAGGGTAAGACTTCTTTCAGTAGCCTGGTTGGTATCGGGTCTAGGAGACAGGTTGAAGGTTTAGAAGAAGAGATCATTGACGTTAGTTGGTTCCGGTAGATTGGAGAAAAGCAGTCTAAATATATATCAGGTCTTAATGCTGTTTCTATTCCCAGGAGATTCCTGAGTTTGAGGGTAACGTGGTTCAAATTGAAAACAAAACATGAGTAATTTTGTCTCTGATAACTAGAATTTTATCATTAAAAAAGTTAATAAAGTCATTACTACTAGGATCTCTAGGAATACATGGCTCAGTAGAGCTGTGACTCTTTGTCAGGCTACAGTACTGAAAAGAAATCTAGGGTTGTTTTTGTTTTCCTCTATTAAAGATGAGTAGTAGGCTGCTCTGGCATTACGGAGAGCCTTCTTATACGTTTTTTTTTTTTACGAGTTTGGGAGTTATACCATGAAGCTACCTTACTTTGTTTTATAGTTTTCTGTTTTAGAGGAGCAACAGAGTCTAGGGTTGTTCTCAGTAGGCTTCGAAGCTCATCTATAAGAGAATCGATCTGGGTAGGACTAAAATTAACATAGAAGTCCTTTGTTTCATTAAGACATTGCATTGAACTCAAGATGGGTGGAATTACTTCCTTAAACTTAGCTACTGCTCTATCCGATAGACACCGAGAGTAGTAGCTTTTTCCTAGAGGAGTGAAGTAAGCAATTATTCAAAGGTTATCAAGTAATGGTCAGATAAAGAGGAATTTTTAGGAAAGATTATTAAGTGTTCAATTTAAACGCCATAAGATAAGATGAGGTCGAGAGTGTGGCTATGATAGTGAGAAACTCAGAGAATTCAGATAAGAATTCAGAATATGGACCAGGAGCAAGATACACTATAACAAACAGAATTGGCTGCATTGTTTTCCAATTTGGGTGCAAAAGGCTGAGAATCAGGCTCTCAAATGAGTTATAATTTAGTTTTGGTTTCGGATTGATTGATGGCTGCTCTAATGGATGCGCAGAGAAGTGTGTAAGACTGCAACTTTGCTTCCTGGTCTCAACACTGGTTTGTCATGTTTTAGGACTACCAATGAAACTGGCGATGTTTATAGAGTGTAAAGTGGGGTGGATGCCGTGGGGTGGATGCCGTCTCTCCTGATCAGACCAGGTTTTCCCCAGAAAGGCTGCCAATTATCAACAAAGCCCACATCGTTATCTGGACACCAACTTGACAGCCAGCAGTGGAAAGATGACATGCGGCTGTCATCACTAGTAAAGTTTGGCAGGAGACCAGAGAAAACTTCGGAGTCCTACATGGTTTTTGCATATTCACACAACGAGCCAACATTAATTTTAGTGACCTCTGATTGGCGTAATCGGGTGTCATTAACGCCGATGTGAATAACAATGTTCAATGTCGCCCTCTCTGTCCCCTGGGACACATTTGACTAAAAAGTCGCTGGTTTCGCTATTTTCATGTGTCTCACTATGGAGCTGCCAATTACCAGAATTGGCTTCTAAGCATTTCACAGGCTAAATAAAAGGGTTAGGGATGCTCTCCACTAAGGCTCCTCTCTCCACAGTCTGTAGAGATGGAAGACGTCAGTTTTATAGGAGGAGGAGGCCGAGGGGGGTTTTTGTTTAGTGAAGTTGGTGACTAAAGCTGCCTCCATCGTCACCTGGCAAAATTCAATTATAATAGTTAGGGGTGTAACGATACATGTATTCGTATTGCACTGAAACAGTACGGGGGTCACGGTTCGGTGCGTGGATTTACACGGAAAATACACAGTATAAAAATAAATAAAACTGGCGCGCAACTTAATTACTTAACTACTATTAGAAGCCGTCCACATGGAAACGACTTGTGCATTTCGGCCAGCCGTCCATATAGATCCAGCGTTTTCGCTGCCTGAAAACGCACTTTTTTTAAACCAGGGGTGCAGTCGAATATTCAAAAAATAAGGTCCTAACTCCTATTCCTAACTCCTATTCCTAACTCCTATTCCTTGACCTCTGGGGAAAACGTCACAGGGTTAAGGAAAGGTCAGTGTTGCCACAGTTACTTTGAAAAAGTAATCCGACTACTGACTACTGACTACTCCTTTAAAAAGTAACTTAGTTAAGTTACTGACTACTTGATTTTAAAAGTAACTAAGTTAGATCACAAGTTACTTTATTAGTTACATTCAACAGCTGCCGACTACCGATTTTGCCAATACTCAATTTATTGACGTGCTTTTATTAACAGTAACATCAACAATGTATCTACTGACATTTTAAGTTGCACTTGAAAACTATTTCCTGAATGAAAATACATGTTTTTATATATATATATATATATATATATATATATATATATATATATATATATATAAAGACAGTCTTTCTTGACTTCACTTAACTTAAATAATTCTTTTGCATATTGTAATGGCAGTAACATCATGAATGAACATTTTATGAATATTGAACCAGCATTAGAGCAGCAAGGAGGGTTTTTTTATGGAACAAAGGATGAGCACAGTCCTCAAGTATGAGCGGCGTGATGATGAAGGAAGGGGCGGGGCCAGCAAGCAGCGAGACATTTCTCCAGTAAACACTGTCAGGAGAGACTCGCATTTCAGCTGAGTTAGCAGGAGCTCCATGAAATCGAGAACTCGTCTTGTTTATTCACACGCTGCACCTTTTCACCGTCACCGGACGGGACCTGCTCTTTTAATGTGGTTGTGCCATGCTGCGACTCTAAATGTTTTTTCAAGTTTGACGTTGTATTCTTGAAAGTAGACAACACTTTGTTGTTAACACAGAGTGTACAACGAACCTTTATGTTGCCATCTTTTGCTGAGATGAAGTCGAAATAATGCTTGTATTTCCAGCTGGAAAATGCATTTCTTTCCCCCTCCATTGTTTACGTTTCTGCCGGTATAGCCGACTACACGCGACCGTCGGTGAAGGTGTCGGCTAACATACATCACCCCCCTGAGACGCAAGAAGAAAGCAAATCTTTATTTTTTACTGACAAAAATAGTAACGCACCGTGTATTTGGATAAGTAACTTTAATCTGACTACTGGTTTGGCAATAGTAGCGCGTTAGACTACTCGTTACTGAAAAAAGTAGTCCGACTACAGTAACGCGTTACTAAGTAGCGCGTTAGTGGCATCACTGGGAAAGGTGATAGGAGAACTCAAAAGGATTTAGGAAAAGTCGACCACGGTGCTCGGAGAATCCGACCGGACTTTCACTAAGCTACGTCATTATAATGCCGCTGATGATTGACAGCTGATGATCGGCACCAGCAATTGACGCAATTGTAATAATGGATTACAAAAGATGCGTCATCCATCCACTTCTCCACATGTTGGTTTCATAAGCAGCTGGTTCACTGACCGGCTTCAGTTCCAGCAGCTCCTCCTTCCTGTTTGACCGCTGTATTTACATTTCATTTGTGGTTTTAGTTTTGTTTTTGTCAAGTTTGTAACATGATTGAAATAAATAAAAATACCATTCAATTATTATCACTGTCCACACACATTTATCAACACAATTCCAATTACTATATGTCTGCATGAAAGTAATTGTTAAATATGCAAATGCACATATCGTTTGTTTTCATGAACGGCCGAGGTGTGCGGCACTTTAAATGTTGCTCTCGCAAGGAATTGTGGGTCGGCGTAATCTCCTTTCCTTTCGTATAGGAAGGTCCGTTGCATCCTATGCTTAAGGAGCTCTGAAAGGAAGCATTGGAGCTCCTTTCCTTTGCATTTAGAGAATCCGAACAGCTCTTATCATGGCGGCCACTTGTTTACTTCCGGGTCACTTCTTCAGTTAGGAACCTTCCTAAGCAAAATAGACTATTCGACTGCACCCCAGGTCCCAGGGTGAAAAAGAAAAAAACGGCACCCCTCCGTTTCCTGTTCGTTTTCATCTAGACGGCAAAAACACATACGCTGACGTCATCGCCCGCTCCTCGACCATTGAACCTGACTTCTATCCCTGCGACGTCTCGTAACAGCAACAACAACGGCGGACTACGTACTTGTGAACGTGCTGCAGCAGATATTCTGCTCGTCTGTACAACGGCGTTTTAAGGCCACTGTATGAAAAAGCCTTAGCCGAGAGAGGGGGGCAATATTCCGGGAAAAAAAGTTACTTTTTTACGATGCTAACAAACAACGCATTTATTTTTCTAATTAATCCATCACAACTTGTGACAACGCCTCGTTAAGGTCCTTAGGGTGATGGCTGTTGATGCTTATTGTTGGTTTTATTTATACGGGCCAAATTGTCATCTTATGGATGTTTATTGATCAGGTGGTCAGGTGGATAGTAGCCGTAGCTTTCTCATGTTACCATAGCAACGGTAAACATCCGGTCAAGCTCCGTCCCTTCTTCTGCGTTTTTGGTGTATTTTTGTAGCAGAAACAGTGCCACATAAGGGCCTGGAATATGTACTACAGCGCGGTAGCTGAGAGCTCGGCATCCTGGCTACTGTTCACATCTTAGATTACGCAGTTCAGGCTGTTGCAACTAGCTCAGGAGAGACTGTATGACACTAGGTGGTACAACCTGAGACATGCACAATAAAAAAGAATTGTCTTCTGCATATTTGTTTTTTTTCTGTCCACTCCATTGCCCCAAACTCGTACCGAACCATGATGTCTGAACCGAGGTACGTACCGAACCGTGACTTCAGTGTACCGTTACACCCCTAATAATAGTAGGTTTCATCCAATAGAGTGGAGTCATTATTTATAACACAATACATACTTTGCATCAAAATGTCAAGATTTTAACCTGAATCAATCAACAATACAGCTAAAATAATACATTGGCTTTCAGCTGGTTTGCAAGTTTAGTTTCTCCATGTTATTGCCACGTGCTTCGACTGTACTTTTTTTTTCTTCATTGGTTTGGAAGACTTTGAACAAGAACTGCAACGTCCCTGGAAATGTTCCTAAAACACAATTAGTTGACTCTGTATCTTCATAGGATTCATTGAAAGTGTTGATCTTCTCCTAACCCACCAGGAGTTATTTTGATGAGCCCACAGCCAGGTTTTGTACTGGTTGTGTCTTAGAGGCCTTTGATTACCTCCACACTCTGGGCATCATCTACAGAGACCTGAAACCTGAGAACCTTCTACTGGACGCTAAGGGCTATGTCAAAATGGTAAGCCTCTGTCTACTGATGTGTTAACCCTTTAAAGAGTGTAATTCATTTTTTAATGATAAATGTCTTTTTATCCAAAGGCAGACTTTGGCTTCGCTAAAAAAATTGGCCTTGGAAAGAAGACCTGGACCTTCTGTGGGACTCCAGAATACGTGGCCCCAGAAGTCATTATGAACAAAGGCCATGACTTTGGAGCTGATTGCTGGTCCTTGGGAATCCTCATATTTGAACTTCTCACTGGGAAGTATGTTTTTTTTTTTTATCATTTATTATCAGAATTATCACACAAAATAATTACATCTATATACAAAAAAATCAATAAAACAAAAATGAAAACCTCATACTGACCCCAAAAAGCAACCCAACCTTTTTTTTTACTAGCAAAGTACAACCAACCCCAAGACCAAACAAAAAAAAATTAATATAAAAGGGCTAAAATGACACAAAAGCAAATCAATTCCACTGATGGTACAAGAAAGTACCAACATAACAGGTAAATGCCAAGAAACAGGAATTAAAAAAAAATGCAAAACTCAAAAAGCAAACTGGAAGATCTGAAGTAAGTTAGTGTGGCAGAAACTCCAACTTTATTACATGTGAACTCCTATTCCACTTTTATTATTACTGTTGTACAA
Source organism: Eutrigla gurnardus (assembly GCF_963514095.1). NCBI lineage: Eukaryota > Metazoa > Chordata > Actinopteri > Perciformes > Triglidae > Eutrigla > Eutrigla gurnardus. The sequence goes on from NC_139925.1 coordinate 27,145,552, forward strand.
TTGGACACAGACTAGCCAACAGTTTGTAAAGCTGGAGTAGACTAAACGGAGCCCCCTAACTGAACCATCAAACACGGCAGAGAATGGTGTTGAAATGGGATCCACAAGCCTCGGTGATGATAGCAGGGAGTTCCTCAAATGGACCAGATGATGCTGATGAGAACATATATACATGGCTGCATGTAACCGGGAATATTAGGTGGATATTCCTTTTCACAGCCATGTAACAGATGAGTAGGAATGAGGTGGAAACTGTGTGGTGGTGCTTATAAATGTTAAAAAAAAATAGACTCAAATTGTTTCGTCGATATGCATAGTATAATTGAGAAATGTTTGCACCTGAGGCCTAATGATGATTAATTAAATCCTAAACCTAAAACCCTGTTTTTCTTTCAGCCCACCCTTTGCTGGCTCAGACCCCATCAAGATTTACACCATGGTCCTACATGGCATTGAGAAGGTGGACTTCCCTAAGAGAATAGGGAAGCGTCCAGACGAAATCATCAGGAGACTCTGCAAGTACGGTGAATCAAAAAGCCCCATCAACTCAATCATGCATTCAGGTCATGGTCATCTTTGAAAGCTTTATTGTAGGCAACTGGACTTGACCCATCCTGCCACCATGTGAGTTGTCCGGGTCACATGAGTCCAAGTGTGGGTGGTTGTTGATATTCAGGGAGTGGATGTATAATTTGTAGAGTACAAGAGTAGAGCAGACCAGGGGGTATCTTTCTAGGGCCATCTGCTCTAACCCTCCAACATTGCACCTCCATTTACACTGCACACGTGTAAGACCCAGGCAGCAACCTATGGTTCTGAAAAGTGAAGCCAATGCTGAAATGCGTTAAACTTGCATTCTCTCTGCTGGCAAACAGGGGGTGACTTCTCTCGTTGTAAAAAGAAGTACTTCTCTCTTGTATGTATTATCTCAGTAAACATTGTAAACATGAGTTTATGGTCTCAATCTCTAGTTTCAAGTCTTCTTCAATCCAGCATGATGTTAATTTAGTACATTATGGTCCATTTAGAGTCCAACAGACCAGAAAGCAGGTGATGCTATTAAGATTACTTTTATACTCAGATAATTTTTTCATGACTTCACACCAGAATCCGAATGGATCCACATCCAGTTTCGTCAGACAACTCACGTTGAACATGTTTATTGTAGCAGCAGCACATAGTTAGAGTTTGGCATCTAGGCTCCGGCCTCATCACACCCTAGCTAAAACTTACATAGAGACAATGGGTAGTGATGAGTAAATATCTTAACCCCCCCCCACCCCAAACCCGGGGCCTACAGGTGGATGCTGGGGAGGTGGAGGGGTTTGGTCGAAGTTGACAGCAGTACTGACATGCAGCAGCGGCAATGAAAGCCGAAGGGGGGAGATGGGAAATATTGTAGCTTAAAGGGATAGTTCGGAATTTTGGACATAAGACCTATTTTCCAACTCAGCCGGTGTGTTCGAGACGTCTGGAGACGTTTTCAAGAAATTTCATTCAGTTCTTCTAGTTGCCGAGTTCGCTTGTGCTATGGCTAGCACAAGTCAATCGTTCTAGTTAGCATGGCATTAAAAACACTGACTCCACAGTGCACCCGAGGCAAATCAATTGTAACGGCAGACTATCGATGTACATATCTGTGTTGATAGAATGTCCGAAATAAAACCAACCTTGCATTTTTAAGGATTTATGTCTCAGCAGCAGCAGCGTGTCATACTTCCTAGTAGGCTATGGCAGCGGCGGACTGATATCACCTAGCACTTATAAGTTACCGGTTCTATAATAGTTTGTTTACCTGCTGTCATTGCTACAGACGCAGAGTAGCCTGCAGTGCTAGTTTCTTCAATCTCACAGAAATGGCCACTTTTGGAGAATAAACTGAAACTTTTGAGACTCTGATGAGGAGTTTTTTTCCACCCAAACCCAACCGTACCTGTACGAGCCTGAATATACAGAGGAAGAATTGCGCGAGGAGATGCTCAAAGGGCAGAACGTGAACGAGCATCTGTGGAGACCGACATGGACCCCGCTGGACCTGAGAACCGGGACCGAACAAACGGAGACTGGTGGTGCCAGGAGGGAATCCCACGCAACGCGTCTGAGGGTTTACGGGTCTACGGACGGAGTAGAGCCTTGGGGGCTTAAGGGCCGACAAATCGGCGGTGTTCAGGTGTTTATTTACCGGCTGAATTCCGAGCAGCACGTCTTAAGGGGCGTTCACACCGAACGCGATAGACGCGAATTGAGCGGCGACTCTACATTGAAAACCAATGTAAATGGCGCGATGACACGCGATTCAGGCGGAGGCGGCGCGAATGGAGCGTCTGGCGCGATGAGACGCGGCGCGAATGGCGCGAATGGCGCGTCTGACGCGAATGAAGCGAATAAAGTTGAAAATATCGAACTTTTCAGGCGGCGCGACATCCAATCAGCGACGAGTTCAAGCCGACAGACAGATGAGCTGAGATGGACGGGCTGCATTACCAAACCCGACTCGGGAAGACCGGACCCCGGCGCGACGGGGGCCGTACCGGCCTCACCGTCAGGGCTGAGCCTCGATCAGAAGGACTCAGGCCCCCGCGCGACACCGGGCAATCGGTCTTCCGTACGCCACATTTCCCACGTCCGCCCGCCCGTCGGACGGGGATTCGGCGCTGGGCTCTTCCCTCTCGCCGCTACTGAGGGAATCCTAGATAGTTTATTTTCCTCCGCTTAGTAATATGCTTAAATTCAGCGGGTTGTCTCATCTGATCTGAGGTCGAATGTGGCCCCGACTCTGGGGAGAGGTGCAAGGGACGTGGCTCCCGGAGGAGGCTCACGGACTCTGGCATCGGGTACCCCGAGGCGGAGGAGGAGGGTCCGCCGACGTGACCCGCCGGCTTCCCTCAAAAATGAGCGTCATGCGCGAATGAAGCGAATGACGCGAATGAAGCGAATGACGCGAATGAAGCGAATGAAGCGAATGACGCGAATGAAGCGAATGAAGCGAAAGACGCGAATGATGCGAATAGTCCAAAAATGATCAAGCGGCGCGATACACGCGTCTCACGCGATTGTATTCGCGTCTATCGCGTCCGGTGTGAACGCCGCATTAGAGTTTTGAGTCCGACGGAGCAAAGTAAAATTCCGCTGCTGTTGAGAAACTAGCTCCTCAGAAAATGGATGATTCATGCGATGCAAGGTTAGTTTTGTTTCAAATATTATTCTATCAACACAGATATGTACATCAACAGTCTAGTGTTTTAATTGATTTGCCTCGGGTGCACTGTGGAGTGGGCAAGACTGTTTTTAATGCCATGCTAACTAGAACCATTGACTTGCGCTAGCCATAGCACAAGCGAACTCGGCAACTAGAAGAACTGAATGAAATGTCTTGAAAACGTCTCCAGACGTCTCGAACACACCGGCTGAGTTGGAAAATAGGTCTTATGTCCAAAATTCCGAACTATCCCTTTAAATACACCGCCAAATATGGAGGATGTGAATGGGAGAAGATTATTGGAGAATGAGGCATGTCACATGAGTATAAAGGTGCAGCTCGAGTTGTCTGCCTGAACTGATGGCAAAAGCAAAAATGAAAACTCAAGGCTTTAAACCTGTAGTCCACAAACCAATGGGTAACAGGATGACTATATCCACTTCTTAGTCTATGGTGTTACCCCACAGCTTAAGACCATGTCCCAGCCCATATTCAATAGCCTTGGAGCAGACCAGGTAGTATAATTTAGAATAATGGATCATAATGGGACCACAATGGAAATAAGCCTACAGGCTTTTTTGTGTTGTCCTTTTGACACAATGTACATACAGTATGTATGCTTATCTTTGTACATGTGTCAATAAAGAATTTCAATCAATCAATCAATGTTGCAGTTAGTGTTACACAGTAAAATATACCCCGATCGCAGTACTCTTGCTTCAGAAAAGGCTCGGCGGTGCACTCATAGCTCAGTGGTCGAGTTGGTGCCCCATGTACTGAGGCTAAGGCCCTGGTTTTGAATCTGCCCGGCGGCCCTTACTGCATGTCGTCCCCCTCTCTCTCCCCCCTTTCACCCCCACGCTGTCCTCGCTCAATAAAAAAGGCAAAAAATAATAATAATTAAACATGTTTCGGCACCTTGTTGTATTAGCAGCAGAACTTTAAGTCTGACAGTATTTTAATCAGAGTTGATGTGTGAGTAGCTCTGCTAGAGGACTGAATGGATCCACAAGAGGACGGTTTGAACTTTGCAGCAGTCAGAACATCGAGTCCAGGTCCAGGATTTAGTGAGCAGAATAATTAAACTCAGCATATTTTTTTAATCTTTCCAAGCATCTCCTGTAATTCATTCAACACAGCAGGCACGTGCAGAGGGGGGGGGGCAGAGGGTGCGGAGGGTGCCTGCCCCTTTGCCCCCTTGATGCCCAAAGTGTTGTCAAAGTGATTTTTCCCCCCCCCCAAGAGTGTGTGTGTGTGTGTGTGTGTGTGTCTGCGGCCCAAAATAACAATAAGCTGTTTTTTCCTATGTTTTTAGAGGCAATGAGGCATAGACTATGTTATTTCACTAAAACTATGCAATATACATATTCACATATATAACAGTATAAATACAACAATAATCGAAGAATTCGAATTTTGATTTTCTCAACCCTGTCATTTAACAAATTAAATATAATATGCATAAAAATTATATAACTTTTAGAACCTTGCTGTCTTGCGCAAAGTCGATAGTCAAACTGAATAAAAGCACAAAAATATTTAAGTACATGATTTCTATATCATTTAATAATTTTTTACTTTAATAATTTGGCACTAGGAATAAATGAAATGACCCTAACCCTATACAGTAAAATTTTTTAACAGGTATGAAATGTCACTGTGTGTGCGTGTGTGTGTGTGTGTGCGCCCCCTTTTAACTTTGAGCACCTGCCCCTCCAAAGGTCTCTGCACGGCCCTGCAACACAGCGTTTCTCAGTAACGTGAAGTGGACAGAAAGTAAAAGGGTAACATTCTCTTCACAAACACCACTTCAACACTTACGGTGATGTCTTCCTGCTTTCAGCAGCTTTCCCTCATCAACTTCTCAATTTATTATCATCTAGTGTATTTTTGTTTTGCTTCTTTCCGTCTGCTGCTTTCTGCATTACCACTCTCCACCTTAATTGTAACTGATGGGCATTTTTCTTCTTAGGCTGAACCCAGTGGAGAGGCTGGGGAACAAAAAGAATGGCATCATTGACATCAAGAAACACAAGTACGTCTCCAAATAGGTCTTTTTGACATTTAGGTTTATACAACTCAAACATGGTACAGAAACTTTGGCTCATAATATGTCTGTGAGGTAAATGATAATGTAGATAATGTAGATTTAAGAAACAGAATCTTCTAGTGTTGCTTGCTAGGATGAGGTAGCTGGAGAGACATGTCTGGTATGTTTGATGGATTTATTGTGCTACATATTAGCCGTGGGTTGGATCAGTATCCTGCATTTAATATACATGCAGCAGACGTATCGGATATAACATGGACCTGCTGACTCAGTGTTGGACTTGTTCACATGAGTCAGCTGTCACAACAAACACAGGACTTGTGGTTGAAGGGTTATTTTGTTGTGTTTTCTGTAGGTGGTTCCAGGGCTTCAACTGGGAGGGTTTGCGACGTCACAAGTTGCTGTCTCCACTGAGGAGAGAGGTGAAACTTTAACCTTTGGTTCCCAACAATCAACAACACACCACACATCTGTAGAAACAGACTTCAAGAGAAGAATGTGATATGCATTGTTGCTGATTGTGACATTATTTGTGACAGCATTTAAAGTGGTAGTCCGTAAGATTTGAGATGCGTTGCTTCTAGCGGCCTCTTTGGCAGTAGATGGAATATGGAGTTAGATTTGTGTCTTTATTACATGCGAGAAAATAAATGATCTGAGAGAAAAAAAAATGTTTGAGAGAAAAAATTATCACACTGATAGCAAAAAAGCATTTGATGAGAGAAAAAAAAATATTTGAGAGAAAAAGTTTTCATACCAATAGCAAAAGATAATAATATTTGAGACTAAAAAAAGTTTTGAGAGAAAGTATTTTCTCATAGAACATAAAAAAATCAAAATTTTTAAAATTATTTCTGAGAAAAAAAAAATCTCTCTCAAAATATTTTTTTTGAACTCTCCAATATAGATTTTTTGCTATCAGTGTGAACACATTTTCTCTCAAAACGTTTTTCTTCTCGCTCTCAAAACCTTTGCTCTTGAAGCAATTTCTTGCTCTCGAAGCAATTTCTTGCTCTCGAAGCAATTTCTTGCTCTCGTGTCAGGATTTTGCTCTTGCGTGAAAATGATGTCAGGGGCGGGGCCACGTTCCTATTGGCCGGTCGGGTGAGACTCGTCTTGGGAGTCGAACTGAATCATTACGCCATTGTCGATTCACAGGCATGGGCTGTGTTCGAAATGCCATACTAACGTACTGCCTACTACATACTCAACGTGTATGTACTGCATACTGCCTACTAAATGAACGTTTGAGTATGCTGCTGTTCACATGGAAGTATATACATATCATACTACATTTTTTTTTGTTTTTTAACTTTATTGACATCTCATCCTCATCTTCTCTCACGCAACTGAATTGATTACATTAGCGGTTCTAGCTCCCGTTTAATGGAAATTACTTATCAAAATATAAAGCATGATTATTATTACACTTAATTAAATATTTCTAAATATTTTTAAGTCAAATTACAATTGTCAAATGTTTTCTACAGTTTATATGCGCGCTCCCACGCTTTCCCTCTTTCTTCCTCTTACCTGAGTAGCTTCTTCACTCGCCATCGATCGCGACTATTAAGCAGCTTTTATCGATCATCAATCGTCCGTTCATAGATCGTATTATACCTCTGACCACGGAACACCAGCAACCTTCACCGCGGAGATGACGGAGGCAATCGGCCCGTCGGAGGAGCTACATTATTCACATGCACATGGAATTTGGATTTCCCTCTGAAGTAAGTAATATGACTGTCTTATCTGGTTTAAATACGTTCCTTTATTATTTGATTATCAATAGATGTGCATATGCATGCATAAACAAATGTAGGCTACATGTAGGCTAATATAAGTGGTTTTAATAGTATCATGTATGAGTTTGGTGTGATTAAAAATAAACAAGTACAAGCAAGTGGGATATTAGTGAATAATTTATTAGACAAATAATCCATGTTATATATACAGGTTGCAATACGTGTATGATAAGAAGAAATAAGTAGTTTATCAACAAATGAATAGGAAAGCATTCAGAATAAATGTAATATCTGATGTTTTCTGTTACTGGTTGGTGCAGACGGCCGTACTGCAGGTCAATCCTCATGTTCCCCCGATGGGCCTCTACTTCGGGAAGGGGATTTAAGGAAGGATTTCTGTCTTTCAAGGTGTTCCACGGAGAACCTCGTCCACTGCTTACTAACAGAACAGATGGGTTCCATGTCCATAGTTCCACGGTGGTGATGGGGGTGACAGCGACAAAGCCAACGAGCCACTCCAGCAGTCCTGGAACATCCTCAGAGGCTCGTAGCTGCAGTGTCTGCTCCAAATGTCCGGATCCCTGTGTTGCAGGAACATGATTATTGTTGAGGTTTTATTTGTGTTTATCAGTAGTGCAGTTTTTAAGTAATACCACACAGTAGTTCTTACAGACAAATGTTTCCTGTTTTTACGATTATTAGGTTGTGTACAAATCTAAATAATAAATATCTGAATATATATATGATTGTTGACTCGTGTTTTAGCCTGCAGGTCTATTTCCCTCCTGCTCTGGAGGAGAGACCCTGCTGCAGTGGTTGGCATCATGGCTGAGGAGAAGGGGTGTAGTGGAGTAATAGCAGGTCTTTGCTCCATCACCTCATCCATGACAACAAACACTTCCAGTGTGCAGCGATGACCTCTCCTCCCTCAGTGCCAACACCGTCAGTTCCTATAAACAACATATACATACATACAAACACTTATCGTAATCATTGTTTAGATCAACTATTCACCACTAGTCATATATTAGAATATGGACAGTAATACTGTTCCACATGGGACCAAATTAATGGACTCTGATGTTTTAACACATTGTAGATATTACCCAGCACTGACTTTGCCTGATTATTAATAAGAAAGACAACTTCATTCATGTTCAACAGAACGTTTCAGGTAGACATCTCAGGAGAGCAGTACATCTCCCATCTATATACGCTGGTGTTCAACCTTATATCATTGAGTAGCTTAATATGCAACAGTAGTAGCTAAGCCCTGCATGTTAGAATTATAACATTTAACACCTCATTTTTTAAGTGAAGCCTCTCAGAGCAGCATTCCTCCTGCCGGTGAACGTCTCCTCATCGTTCCCTCCACCGGATGAGGCGCTCGGTGTCTGCATCCGTCCCTTTAACGAACGGTGCACCGCGTTATTTACCGCCGTTAGTAAATATATAACCACGGTTTAACATAAGCACTATATTCTTAGTTAACGTCGGTAAAAACGGCACATTTGCCGCTTCGGTTACGCTCGCTAACCTCTATGGTAAATTACCGTCTGTAGGCTAGCCGGCTGGCAGGACCTTCGATTCGTAACGTTAACGTACAATTCCAACTCGTGTTACAGTATACTTACATGTGTACGCGGTTTGTGTCGGGCTGTCGCCAGAATCACCGCAATCGTCCGCCATTATCCAAAACTTTTCAGAAGTCAGACGAGCCGCAATGTATTTTGGGGAAGTTGAGTAGATCTCCCAAGACCCGACCGGCCAATAGGAACGTGGCTCCGCCCCTGACATCATTTTCACGGCGAGAGCAAAATCCTGACACGAGAGCAAAATCCTGACACAAGAGCAAGAAATTGCTTCGAGAGCAAAGGTTTTGAGAGCGAGAAGAAAAACGTTTTGAGAGAAAATGTGTTCACACTGATAGCAAAAAATCTATATTGGAGAGTTAAAAAAAAATATTTTGAGAGAGATTTTTTTTTTCTCAGAAATAATTTTAAAAATGTATATTTTTTTATGTTCTATGAGAAAATACTTTCTCTGAAAACTTTTTTTAGTCTCAAATATTATTATCTTTTGCTATTGGTATGAAAACTTTTTCTCTCAAATATTTTTTTTTCTCTCATCAAATGCTTTTTTGCTATGAGTGTGATAATTTTTTCTCTCAAACATTTTTTTTTCTCTCAGATCATTTATTTTCTCGCATGTAATAAAGACACAAATCTAACTCCATAATGGAACTGCAGGCAAGCCTCTGGGACTCATCTCCCTCACCCAACAGTGTGACTGTCTCTCATCTGCGTGATGCCTTCAAATGCTCCACACTGAAAGGAGGTCCGTGGTTTTCCCTCGTTGGCGGTCACTTTGCTTCTTGATGACTTTCCTTCTTCACTTCCATTAGTTTGTTGTTTCTTTTTTTGGGGACTGGAAGTTGAATGGTCTTCTTTCTCTGCCTGTTGATCCTCCATTGTGAGTCAGCAGTAATGAAATGTACCGGGTCAAACACTTTAGACTAGAGGGAGCCTGACTCAGCAGTTGGAAGTTACAAGTAAACGAACCAACCGCTGCTGCCTGACGAAGATAAAACTAATTTAGAATTTAGCTGGAATGTGGCCACAGACACGGAGATCCTATTTCTGGACAAAGCAGCAAGTACAAGCACTTTCATTAGTGGGTCACATGATCAACCACCATTGTTTTAACTCACTCTTTGATAGAGAGGAACTTAAAAGACAATTCAATAGATGAAAATGTTATGGACTGCCACTTTAATGGAAAACTTGAGAGATATATTGACTGGGTTTTAGTTGCTGATGCTAATGATTTCAAAAGCAGAGAAATTCACCTGCACTTCCTAAAAGATATCAGGGGTTAAGAAGTGTGTTAGGTTGGTTCAACCAAGCCCCCTTAACCTAAGACTAAACATGTCATAATATCAATTATTTCATAATCAGGTTGTTCTGTGTCTCATCCAGAAGTCGTGAGGATGTTGTGGATTGATAAGCAGACACATTTCAGGACTCTCGAGGCAAAGGTTTACATATTATGCTCACTTTCAGGTTCATGTTTTTTTTGTGTTTCTACTAGAACATGTTTACGTGTTTACACGTTTTCTCCTAGCCGATGGCTGCTGTACCTGCTTCAGGGCGCACTCACACTAGAAAATTAGTACAGACCCAAGCAGGTTTGAACCCCAAAGTCCACACAACATGGTTGTATCGTATAATCAATAGCGCATGAGAAGTCTTGTTGTTTTTTTTGTCATTAAAGCATGTAAACATGTTCTAGTAGAAACCCCAAATAAATGTACCAGAAAGGGACTGTAATATGTCCTTTAACTAGTAAACTTAACTTTTGTTAACTTTAGCAATATTTAAACAAAATGTCAATCTTTCCCTTAGTGCTTTTTGGTTCCCTTAACCTAAAGAAAACCCTATGTAGTTGTGGATGTGTACTCACTGACCAAGCCGTCAAATAATGCAAACTTTAGTGATTTCATGATGACTCTCCTGGTTTCTGCAGCTGAAGGGGTCGATGGATCACAGTCACTTTGACATGTTTCCTCCGGACACAGAGGAGCCTCCTGATGAGCTGTCTGGCTGGGATAAAGATTTCTGAGGACTCCGATTCTATTCTAAGCAGATAACTTTAGCCACCTTTAGGCACGTGAAAAAAACCTGAAAAACTACAAAACTCAATATTGCATATTTTCGTTCCATCAGAAATTACATGTCTACAGATGCTGCCAAAATATTTTTACACTCTATGATTTTGAGTCATCTGAATTATTGTTTGACAAGCTGGTTGCAGGCCAACTTGAGCACATTAAAAACACTTGAATCACAATACAAACAAGCAATACAAATTCTAGATAAAAAAACAAAACACTTCCATCACTGTTCAATTCTAAAAAAGTACCAGCTTTGAAGCTGGGAAGACCTCAACAAATATTTTAATGTATGCTTGAGTTTTAAGGTCACTCACCACCACTTGCTGCTTACATCAACAGAAGAACAGGCACTGATCGTGTCAGCCTGGTCCGTCCAAAGTGCAAGAGAATGGAATTCAATCCCTCAACATATCAGAGAACTAAACACATACACATCTTTTACCAAGCAGTTAAGACAATGGATGATCAATACATATACATGTCAGCACTAAAATAATTTGTTGTGAATGTGGTCTATTGGCTAGCAGGCTCAACATACTATGTATTTATTTATTTATTTCACTGGTGCTTTGTATTTTGCGCTCCGTTATTTTACCTTGCTACCTGTTTGTTCCGTGATGTTCTGTTTTGTTCTGTTTTGTTCTGTCCTGCTTATGTTGTTGTTTTTTATCCTTTTTATTTGTATTCTATTTTACATTGATGCCAGGGGACTACAAATGAAAATTAGCCATTTGGCTAATTCTGGCATTTTTAACCCATGTATGATTATGTGTTTCATTAATTTGCACTGTCCCCTTCTTAAATAAACTGAATTGAATTGAATCACTAACTACAAGAGCAAGCATCATGTTCTAGACTGAGAGCCCTCCCTTCCTGAGAGGCTGAAGGATTTCTACTGTAGATTTGAGTCCAGTGAAGCTCAGACCAGCTCTCTCAGTCTCCCCACCCTAGGTCGGCTGGTCCCCCCCTTTTCAATCTCAGAGCATGATGTCAGAAGGCTGCTCCACCGTCAAAACAGCAGTAAAGCGGCAGGGTGAAGGAGAACAGCTGGTGAGGTGTTCCCAAGACAACAATCTAATCCTCAATACATCTAAAAGCAAAGAGCTGATGGTTGACCTCAGAAAGAATGCAGCCCAACACCTCCCCCTCTCCATCGATGGCCAGCTTGTTGAGAGGGTCTCCTCCTTCTGCTTCTTAGGTCCCACCATACACCAGCCCCTCTCATGGGACCTGAACATCAGTGTCATTGTCAGCAAAGCCCAGCAGAGACTCGACTTCCTCCGTCTGGCTAACCACAAGGACATTTGTGGTTAGCCAGAAAGGCATGACTCATTTCTACAGTCGTGGTAGAAAGTGAGCTGACCTTCTCTCTCCTGTCCTGGTACGGTAACGCCACCAGCCAGGAGACACAACAGCGAGAGAAAGTAGTGCAGAGAGCCTCCAAGGTCATTGGCTGCAGTCTGCCTACCGTAGCCTCACACTATGACACCAGAATCATCAGGAAGGCTAGAAACATCACCACTGACCCCTCCCACCCAGCACATCACCTGTTCACTCTTTTACCATCAGGGACTTCAATATGGACATCTTTTCATGTCCAGAGTAATAACAATATTGTATAAATGTGATAAGTCATATTTCCAGAGGAACATGCGTATGAACATGAGCTGGTGTCGGTGTGTTGGAAACCCATGTGGATGTGAGAGGAGCTCCTTGGAGGTGCTACTCTGCTCCCCGAGCTCCTTCCTGTTCAGTCGGCCCTCCTTCAGCTGCACCAACGCCCAGGTTATAGTAATCCAGCTCCACGTCCTCCCGTCTGCCCAGCTTCTGCCCCCTGTTGGCCTGGAGAGACATGACAGCACACAGACATGTGACTTCCTGCATGGCTCCTCTCTCCAGGTCAATGAACACAGACTGAGTCAGTTCTCTTAACGACAGACATGTGTCAGTACCTTACAGTAGAAGTAAAGGCCGACCTGCGCCGACAGCAGAATCAGCGGCACGGTGACCAATCTGATGATGACAGGTCTCAGATCTGATGATCAAACACATGGACAGTCATCACATGACTCATCATGACTCCAACAGCTGCCATTCAACACAAACTAGGGACCTGGCATTCTGTCCTCCAGTCCATTGTTTGCTGTCACCATTTACAGACCTGGTTTCAGTTTGTTCACTAGATCAGGGCTGGATTCCAGAAAGCAGGTTTAGTTCAAACTCTGAGCTTGTTAAGCCTGAGAAGAGGGACACTCTGGGTCCTCTGTTCCAGGAAGACGGTAAACCTAAACTTTAGGTCAGTTACCATGGTAACTGACTCTGTGAAGCTAACCTGCTCGCTGGCAGGTTTTCTTGAACAAACCCTGAGGTTCTCCCTATCTATCTCGTCCCTTCTGCTGATCCTGAACCAGCTGTGGAAACATGGGGAGTCCTTTCCTCTTCGACCTAATAGATATGGAAGCACATTGATTGGAGCAGCCTGACGTCTGGTGTTAGAATTAGAATCAGGAAGGAGTTTATTGCCGAGCATGGGCAGACTGGCAATCTGGCATAAGATTAAAACCATATGTCTTAGGCTGCCTGTTTGCACAATATTCTTCTGCTTCATTTTCAGCTGCAGCCACATCCTTTTTGTGTCTGTGGGATTAAACCTAAATCAAATAGAATATAATTACATTTCACTTCTTTCAGTCATGCTTATCAGGAATTGAACAGTCAGCTTACCTACGACAGTGACAGAGAGCAGACGGCTCTCAGAGGAGAGGTTATGAGAAAGAACATGGACGTGATAAACACATCTGTAGCTTCCCTGGTGGGCGGGCTCTGCAGCAGGAAACAGGAAGTGGGCAGTGTGATTGACAGCTGGCTCGGTGTAGTTGTGTGCTGACTTGGAGGAGGTGAAGGTGAGCTGGAAGGAGCCTCCTGGGTACTGTGGCTGGACGGAGCAGCAGACGATGAAGGTGGAGCCCCTGAACGCCTGAAACCCCTGCTGCTGGGCCTCGGAGACCCCGTCCATGGAGGAGGACACGGAGATGTTTGGCTGCAGCAGGTCTGTAAAGACAGAGAGATGATGAACGGTCACATTAGGCTCAAGGAGATGAACTGCTCCTCGCCTAGAAAGTAGAGGAGATCAGGTGGCAGCAGCAGGAGGCGGAGCCTAAAAGCTGCTGTCCAGTCCAACACTTTCCAGCAGCCTTCATAGACGTCACAGATAAGATAATATATCTTTATTGTCATTGTACAAGTACAACAAAATACTGTTAGAGTAAGTCTGTAGATGCCAAACATCAACCAATATACAAATTGTACAAGGAAAATACAATAAAATAATAATATAATAATATGTATAATATACAGTGATGTTTGAAAAGTGATGTTTGAAAGTGACAGGTGCTGAATAAATACAGTGGAATATGCGCATTCAAAAGTGAGACAGCTCTGTGGTAGAAGCTGCTTCTGAGTCTGTATGTACAACGTCTGGTGTGTACATACAGCTCCCTTTAGCGCTTTTCAGATGGCAGGGGGGTGAACGGGGCGTGTCCAGGGTGTGGGGTGTCACAGGTGATGGCTGTTGCCTTCCAAGTGCAGCTTGACCTGTGAATGTCCTCTCGCCTGGGGAGCTGTCGTGGAAGTCGTGCTTTCTTCAGACACCTCAGGAAGTGGAGCCTCTGGAGTCCTTTCTTGGCCATCGCTGCAGTGTTGTCCTGGCTGATGTGGACACCGAGGTATTTGAAGCTTTGCACGACCTCCACTCTCTCGCCACTGATGTTGATGGTGCGGTGGACGTTGGGCTCAGGATGTTGTCTCAACTCAAGCTCTCCAGGTTCTCTACCTCTGCTCTATAGGCTGACTCATTGTTGTTGGTTATTCTGCCAACCACGATGGTGTCGTCTGCAAACTTAATGATGGAGTTAGGGTTAGTGGAGACATGTTCGCCATGCGCACAGTCTGTGGTCTGTCAGTGAGGAAATCATGGATCCAGCTGCATAGGTGTGTGTTAAGGCCCAGATGGATCAGTTTCGTGGCCAGGTTATGGGGGGGGGATTGTGGTGTTGAAAGCAGAGCTGTAGTCAATGAACAACATCCGCACATAGCTGTCCCGCTGATCCAGGTGTGTCAGGGCAGTGTGGAGGGCCAGTCACACCGCATCCTCAGCTGACCTGTTTGCCCTTAAGGCAAATTGCTGTTGGTCAAGGAGGGTGGGATGTTGTTTTTGATGTGTGCCAGAACAAGTTGTTCAAAGCACTTCATCACTACTGGAGTCAGCGCCACTGGTCGATAGTCGCTCAGTGACATGCTGTCCGTTTTGGCTGACTTGAGGCAGGTTGGGACAGTGGCCTGTATCAGGGAGATGTTGAACAGGTCAGTGAACACTGCTGTTAGCTGTCCTGCACAGTGTTTCAGGACCTGTCCTGGCACACCATCTGGTCCAGTGGCTTTCTTGGGGTTGATGTTGTTCAGAGCCCATCTCACCTCGTGCGGGCTCAGTACCAGCGCACCTGGCGGGTCCCCCTGCCGTGTCAGTGGTGGGCTGTTGTGACTGTCTCTCCAATCAAACCTAGCAAAGAGGCAGTTCAGGTCTTCAGGGAGGGATGGGTTGGCAGTGTGTGTTGGGTTGCTGTTGTTGCCTGTGTAGCCTGTTATGGTCTTGATGCCCTGCCACATGCATCGGCAGTCAGCGCTGTTAAAGTGCTCCTCTATGTGCATTTTGTAGCAGCGCTTCGCCTCTTTGATGCCCTTCCTCAGTCTGGACCTGGCTGTTCTGTAGGCCACAAGATCCCCTGTGCGGAAAGCAGCATCACAAGCCTTCAATAGATGAACCACAGCTGCAGTCATCCACGGTTTATGGTTGGGGAGTGTGCGTATGTTCCTCTCTGTGGTTATGTTGTCATAGAAAGAGTTCCATCCTGTTAGATTCTACCTGTAGTTTGTTACCACGTTCAGATTGATATATTTTTTAAGAATTAATTTGGATTCATTCATATTTGTTCATAACTATCATTCACTAGCATTTTATTCTCCTCTTTCTTCTTTTGATGTCTGCCTCATAAAGCACACTGTAACTGCTCATTTTGATAAGTGCTGTATAAATAACCTTTATTATTGCCATTATAATTATGGTTAATATTATTATTATCAAACACAATAGAAATGTTTGAAAACGTTTATTGCACAAAGGAAATAGCCCATGATCTAGCGTTAAATATATATCTTATATATAAATATAAGAATGAGTTCAAGATGCACTGTGGAAACAGGAAGTGATGTCACTGGTCTGTGACAGACAGACAGACAGACAGACAGACAGGTGTGTCCTGCCAGGTGAAGCTCAGCAGTCTATGGAGGGTCTGAAGCTTCCAGAAACCAGCCCACTTCTCTACATTCTAGGACTTCACTCTCCTGGAGAAGTTCACAGTTCAGTCCAGTGGAAACCACTGACTGTCACTGGGACTGAGGAAGGAACATACTGGGAACCTTGCTGTCATAGATGATGTCACTGAGGGACTTACCTGAGCAGGTGAGATTCCGGATGGAGGAAGAGGAACCTGATCTTGCACACTCCCTCAGAGTGGATCCAGAATGAACACAGTCAGACCTGATCCACCACACAGGTCTTCTTGAGGACTCCTCTCTCCATCCTACAGAAACAGCAGAGCCACAGTCCAGCTCTCTACAGGCAACAGCTGCTTCCTTCAGGGTCCAGCCATAGCCATCCACTGGTCTCCAGTCTCCCCGTCTCACCTCCAATGTTCCAGCACAGCGACTGGCTCCTCCCACCAACCTGACATCATCAGGCTCTGAACAGAAAGAAGAGAGTCGTCAGTCAAAGAGCAAAGTGAGTTTGATGAGAACAGATATTAACCAGATCAAAGCTGCAGCTCCTCTTCTACCTGAGCAGGTGAGTCCACCAGCTTTGCCAGGTGAGCAGGTGTTTCTATCTGAGCCTGAGCTTCTACAGTCCAGGAGAGCAGACTCATGGCCTCCACACTGGAACTCTTTGGTCCACGTTGGAGCCCCCACGTCTCCATAGAGCGCCCCCTGGAGGACTGAAGGAGCCCCACAACCAAGCTCCCTACAGACCTCTGCATCCTGCTGGTCAAAGTCAGATTCACACACTGAGGACCACCACTGGTTGGACTGGTTGGACTGGTTGGACTTCACCTCCAGTCTGCCTGAGCACAGACTAGTCCCATTCAGCAGCCTGACAGAGTCTGGAGAGATGATAGAAGATCAAATAGAGAGAGAGACAAGACACCAGACACCAGAGAAAAAGATGTCATGAAACAATTCAGTGATTCAAACTGGACTCAAAACAATTCCACCATCAGTTCATCATTTACAGTTTTTCTCATTTGCTTTGCCACAATTCTCAAAAGATAATGAATATTTTCAAAACAACAAGTGTAAACCTCCAAACCACTGGCCACTGCTTCACAACACATTGACATTTCTCATTCTTTTAAACAAATAGCAAAATAATAATAATTAATAATAATAATAATAATAATAATAATAATAATAACAATAACAATAACAATAATAATGTAGGGACCTCACCAAAAAGGACAACACAGAGCGGCCTACACAGAGGCCAAAAGCCTTCACATGCGGTCAGAACAAAGGAACAAAGGAGATAAAAGAACTACAACCTCCATTTTGTTTTACTTTTCACCGAGGTGTGAAATGTGACGTCACACTAAGTCTTCTATTGGCTAACAACCCCAAGAACCCCAGGGAACCCCGGAATCAGCTGTGGGGTATATAAACCGGCGCTACGTTAAAACTTTCTCTTTCCACCGTAGCACACCGCTACAACAGGAGGGGAACTTTTAACGTCTGTAGCGTTTCCTTTGTCTTAGGCCACAGTCTTTCCCCCAAACTCGCTGGACGAGAGACAGACTGTTTTCCCCCTTTGACTCGCCTTTTTTTTAATTTTTTTTATTATTTTGGATCCTGAGAAGATCGCCACAACCGCGCGACTCTCCTGTTGCCTGCAGAAGGGAGAAACACAAACGGTTTCTTCATCCAAGTGTTGGGACCTAACCGTTAGGACTACACAATGCGGCCTACAGAAGCCTACACATGCGGCCAGGACAAAGGGACAAAGGGGATTAAAAACTACACCGCCATTTTAGGTGGTGAGAGATGCGACGCCACCCAACCATCCTATTGGCTGACATCTTCAGGGAACCCCGGGGGGTCCCCTGGAGCGGCCTGAGCTTTATAAACCGAAGCCGCCCGGAGAACGCTCTTATTCACTCTTACTCCGACTCCTACTCTGGCCTCTTCCTACAACCGGCGCAACACCACGTTGCAACGGGAGGCGACCCCCTCCCGCAGCGCACCGCTGCAACAAAAGGAACCAAGCCGGTTCCTGCCGTCCAGCTACCAGACGCTGTCTGAAGTAAGCTGACTAAATCGCCAAGCCGCGATTATATCGCCGTCCGTGGAAGAAAGAAACACGGACTGTTTCTTTATTTGAGTTTGATCAACGAGAGGAAACCCGCTCTGCTCTCGTCTGGACGAAGCCGACTCATCACGTCCCCCGCTGACGCCGGGGACTCACGAACCACCGCCGTTACGGAACGCCGTCATCGTTTTACGCAACGATACCAGTAAGAGGCTATCAGTCTGGGCAGAGACACAAGTGATAGTGTAGGATATGCTTGTAATTCTTGTTAATGTGTTTTAAGTTCTGATCGCGGACCGCCGAGTCCGTTGGTTCATGTGCTGCTGTATTTGAATGCTGATCGTGATCGCCGCTGGGTTGATTTCTGTAACAGTGTTTCCGACTAACCTCCGCCATATTCGCGAGCTCAGAAAGCCTCTACTATCAGTTAAAAGACCGGTCTCGCGGAATAAACGCCAGTTCATTCACGCGAGCCCGTGTGATAGCAGCACGGCTTTCTGTCCCTCCGAATATCGCTCGCGCATCCTCTCTCTCTTTGTTTTGTGTCCCGCTAACACACACACACACATACACGCCGCGCACACGTGTCCTAAGCCAGCTGTTCCCGGCGGGCGCTAGGGACATAGCTACATCTGGTGGCTACATACGGCTATCTCTCTCTCTCTGTCTCGCTACTCCGTCAGACCTCAGTGGCTCCGCCCCTGACCGCTGCGAGGAATAGCTCCACCTCTCTCTCTCTCTCGCTACATCTGGTGGCCGCCCATAGCCATCTCTCCCTCTCTCTCTCTCCCTCTCTCTCGACACGCACGCACACACACACACACGCACATGCACACGCACGCGCACACACACACACACATCCTTTGTTTAAGCTTGGCTTTGTGTGTTAGGTAGTTAGGTAATAAGGCTTTGTTAATTGCAGTGTTATTGATTGTGATCATTATTACTGATTTTAATAAATCTTATTATATTATAACTAGCGGTCTCTTGTGCTTGTTGTGTATATGTCACTGGATAACAGCAGGTTGTGAAGGCTAGTGCTTGAATTTCACGCCTTTTAATTGTTCGATTGGTTTTGTACTCCTATGCCAATGATCACGATGATTGGCATGTGAGTATAAAACCTTCATATTGAGACTGAATACAGTTTTAGGTTATCTTTTCCCTGATCCCAGGGTGGTGCCCCGTTTATTCATGATTATATCATGATAATATATTAAATATAATTATTAATACCGATAATCATATTGATATTAATAATTAACTGTTGATAACCAAATCTGCTCCTGCTACAACCCCAACACAAGCTACCAGCAAGAAGGATAACTGCTACGACCCGCTCTTGTCTGAAGTCAGCTGACTAAATCGCCAAGCCACGCGATTTTATTTGTTTGCCCGCAGAAGGAAGAAACACAAACTGTTTTCTTCAGTCAAGTTGATCAGCGAGAAGGATAACTGCTAAGCACTCAACCGACTCATCGCATCCCTGCTGCTGCAGAGGACTCGCAAACCACAGCCCGCCGCTGCCGGCCCGTCAAGAATCACCGCCACCACATAGGACTGACTCATACACATCGACACAAGTCAGAGGCTATTGTCTGGGCAGATCGCATAGGTTCCATAGTGTAAGATATGCTTGTAATTCTTGTTAACGTGTTTTAAGTTTTGATCACGGACAGCCGAGTCCGTTGCTTTCTGTGTTGTTGTATTCGAATGCTGATTGTGTACCCACGCCGCTGGGTTTATTTCTGTAACAGTGTTTGGCCTAACCTCGGCCACATTCACAAGCTCAGTAGGCGGTCTACTATCAGTTAAAGGACCGGGGTCCCGCCGAACGACCACCAAGGACCGGGGTCCCGCCGAACGAACACCAGTTCATTCACGAGCTTCCGTGTGATAGTAACACGCCTCCTGAACCTTTGTATATTGCGCGCGCATTCTCTCCCTCTCTTTGTTTGCTCCCCGCTAACACACACACGCACACATATACCCCCCCACACACGTATCCTACGCCAGCTGTTTCCGTTTCCGGACGCTAGGGAAATAGCTCCATCTGGTGGCTGCGCCCGGCCATCTCTCCCTTTCTCTCTCTTACCCTCGCTATTCTAGCTGACGTCAGCAGTGCCGCCCCTGAACGCTGTGAGGAATAGCTCCACCTGGTGGCTGCGCCCGGTCATCTCTCATCACCTTCCCCCCCCCCACACACACACACACACGCTCCACGTGTGTCTCTTCCTTTGTTTAGCTTAGCTTTGTGTGTATTTAGGTAGTTAGGTAGTAAGGCTTTGTTAATTGCAGTGTTATTGATTGTGATCATTATTACTGATTTTAATAAATCTTATTATATTATAACTAGCGGTCTCTTGTGCTTGTTGTGCATATGTCCCTGGATAACAGCAGGTTGTGAAGGCTAGTGTTCGGATTTCACGCCTTTTAATTGTTCGATTGTTTTTTACTTCGATGCCAATGATCACGATGATTGGCATGTGAGTATAAAACCTTTATATTGAGACTGAATACAGTTTTCGGTTATCTTTTCCCTGATCCCAGGGTGGTGCCCCGTACATTTATGATCATATCGTAATAATATATTAAATATAATCATTAATATCGATAATTATATTGACATTAATAATTATCTGTTGATAACCAAATCTGCTCCTGCTACTTCCCCAACAATAATAATAATAATAATAATAATGATAATAAACTTTATTTAGATAGCACCTTTCATACATGAAATGCAACCCAAAGTGCTTTACAACAAGGAAATTACATGCACCAAGGGCTTCACATTAAAAAGACACAGAATGAACATAAAATACATCTTCACATGAATAAGACCCACTTGATAATACAATAAAAAAGAGAGTAAGGATTAAAATTGGGTAAAAATGACCAGGGTTTAGTTGAAAGCTAAAGTGAAGAGATACGTTTTTAGCTTGCTTTTAAAAATATTTAGCGAACTGGCCTCCTTGATGTCTGACAGTAGATTGTTCCACAGCTTTGGGGCATAACTGGCAAACGCTGCATCCCCGATTTTCTTCCGGCTGTTTTTAAAAACCTCTAACAGACCAGCTGCAGATGATCGCAGTGTTCTTGAGGGTAAGTAAGGAACAAGGGAGTTAGCCATGTAACTCCTAGCCCATTAAGTGCTTTGTATGTGAGTAAAAGGACCTTAAAATCCAGTCTAAAAGTTACAGGAAGCCAGTGCAGTTTGGCTGACGGCGCGCAGTGCGCAGTGTTTGTTGTGATAAATAATCACAACAAACACTATTTAATGCAACTAATTGAATCAACACGTGAATTTATATCTATATAGATTGTCCCGTCACATCTGACGTCAGATCAAAGGCAGATGGCACGCGTAATGGAAACTCAGGCTCTCGGACCAAAACATCTCCCTCTCTCTCTCCTGTTTTTTATAATATCGGCATTGTTATTATTATGATACGCACAGCGCGTGATGCGCGAGGTGGGAGCGGCGGCGCTGCTTCTGTCATCGGGTTGTCAAGTGACGGAACTTGCACTGAACCTCCCCTAACGCATTAAAGGTGAGGAGAGGAGCTCATTTGATTGGTGAAGATCTGAATCGGCTGTATTAATCCCAGTCTACGCCTCGTCTCCTCCTCGTCTCCCACTCACGCCTTCTTCTCCTCCCTCTTTCCCACTTGCGCGGGTGGGTGAGACGGGAGGTGTGCCTGCGCGAGCCTGCGCGGTGCACGAAACTTGCAAAGTCCAGGCAGACACACCCTGTCGGTGTGGCGCAGGTGCGCTGAATGCTGACTGTGCCTGGTCTACGAAACTAGGACCCCAAGACTTGTAACCTCTGATTTAATCCTGGGAGTCAATTTCCCCAGGTAACAAAAAAGCATATCTCTTTTTGTTTTAGGACCGATTAGTAGGATTTCAGTTTTGTCCTCATTTAGCTTTAAAAAATGATTGCTCATCCATTTATGTATTGCCAATAGACAGTTAGTAATGGAGTCTATAGCTGCAGTATCATTTGGTTCAGCAGAAATGTACAGTTGTGTGTCATGCATAACTATAGAAACAGACATTGTACTTCCTAATGATGTCACCAAGTGGGAGCATATGAAAATAATAGTGGACCAAGGCAGCTCCCTTGTGCGACCCCAAAATGAATGTCATGTTTCTCAGACACATGATCTCCAAGACTGATGTAGAACTTTCTCCCTTTAATATATGTTTTAAACCAGTTTAACACATAATTAGTGTAGAAGAAAATGCGTTACCTTACAATTCTTGTTTTAATCTCATACTAATATTCCTTTCTCTTGTACTCATCAAATGCCCCTATTTGATTGTGGTTGACTTGTTAGTCAATTTGATCTTTCCCCCTTCCTGAACTGTCTCCGAAACATCCGGGGGCCGTCCATACGAAGCAAAACTAACTTTTTTTCTCCGTTTTGCCTTGGCGTCGTTTCAAGAAAATCCGCATCCAGACGAATCCAATGAAAACGACTCAGCGCGCTGTAGTACATATTCCAGGCCCTTATGCGGTGCTGTTTCTGCTACAAAAACGCAGAAGAAGAGACGGAACTTGACCGGATGTTTGCCATTGCTATGGCAACACGTTAGAGTTACGGCTAATCTCCGCCCGACCACCCGATCAATAAACACCCATAGCATCGTAATAAAGTAGCATATCTGCGACTTTTTTAAACAAAAAGTTTAGGAACCATACAGCAGTGTCATGACGTTATCGACGTCATGACGTTCTGGTGGGTGGGTCTTATCTTTCCCTCAGGAAAGCTGAGTCAGCCATCTTGAATTTACCTTGATGCGGGGAAGTTTTGGCCAGCCCGTGTGGATGTGGAAAACAGTTTAATTTGTTTTTATTTGTTTGCAATGCACACTTTTATCCCCCGCTTCAAATCACCACCACCTTCATTGGTCTTCTGGCCCTCGTTTTCTTAAGCGCCGTCTTAACAGCCCAGATTTGGTAAGTAACGTTTTTTTTTTTTAATTGATTTTCGATAGATAGTCTTAAAGTTGGAACTGGGAATACATTTGTACAATGTGCACAGTGCACGTTCGTTGTAAATAGTTTATAAGTCCAAGTAATAGTTACTTTAGAAGTTGTTGAATGTGACAAATATGTTACGTTACTTCCTCCGTTATTAGCGGGTTTCCTGGATGAACTACATTTCCCATAATGCATTTGCCCGGGATATTGACCGTTGAGTTAGGTCCATGAGTTTGAACTTTCTGGCAGAGCCCGAAAGTGTAACGTTATCCCTGCTTCCCGGTTTCTGCCGGTTGTTTTCACTGTTGTGTGAGTATACTTATTTCAATACGTGTCCGCGTTTCACACAGTCAATATTTTACGTTGTCGAGCTGTGTGTATGTGTGTGCTAGCGTGAAACGAACAATGCTAAACAACATAATGTGAATGTTTTATTATGATGCTAACAAGGCCTGTGTTTGTATTTCTTCGTAGGCTCAAGTGTGTGGTTATGAGATCATCTCGAAGTCCTTTGAATAGTTCAGGTAGGATGTATTATGAAATAGTTGGTTTTATTTTATGTGTTGCCACAGTCATTATTTTGCAATTTCTTTAAATTGTTTTATGTAACTTTTAACTGTGGGGTCCACAGAAAAAATTGTTTGATCACTTGAACCTTAAAAATAAAAACATCTGGCTAGGGGAGTGGCTAGTGAGCAAGCATGGTGTAGGCAGCAAAACGACATGCTCTGCTGAAATTTGGATTTAAAAGTTCGGTCTCTAAACTGCTAAAAGAAGCTTTGAAAAATGGATAAAGACATCATGATAGACAGATCGCACAGAGGACTGCAGGCAAGGAAACCTGATGGCAAACCCTGAGTCAATGTGGCGAAATTACACTACCACCAAGACTGTGTTGACATTCTGCGCCGTGCCAGGGAATCCGGACCACTCAAGTTTAAAGGGACCGCCATCTCCATTTTCCCGGACTACCCCCCGAGTGTCGCCCAGGCCAGATCCGCTTTCAACGAAGTGAAGAGGCTGCTCCGTGGGCAAGATGGTATCAGGTATGGCCTACGGATCACACATAATGGAACTGAGAGACAGTTTCAAAGCCCAGAAGATGCCATGACCTACGTGAAAACCAAAATCCTTCATGGATCTACATAAGGCTGGTAAACCATGGCTTTATTGACGTGACTTTATCCTCCATCACAGTAAAAGGTTGGTGCTCTCCACTTTATTGTCTGGACACATCGTTTTAGCTGAAAGACTGTATAGCTCCGAAGAATAATTACTTAGGCCAGATGAATGAATACGTGTGGAAAGTACAGAAAAACCAAAATCTGTTTAAAAAAGGTCCCATTTAGTCATGTCTTGTGTTTACAATTGACGAGAGTTATCAGTATTGCTGAACAGGATATTTCAGTGTGTTCTAGTAGACCTATCCCTACATTTATTTGTTTTTTTATTTAATCACTGACTCTATGTCGAGACCTTCTAAAATCACTCAGCAGTTTGTCATGTAAAAAAGGAGACATTGCTGATACTCCTTTACAGCCATATTTTGCTTCCTTATTTTCTTTTTCTCTCATGGTGTTTACCCTGCCATGCAACGCTGTCTTCCCTTATTTTTTTTATTTTTTTTTTATCTAAATTTTATTATAATTTTTTTTTTATATATATATATATATATATATATAAATATATTATAATTTTTTTTATTTTATTTTTTTTATTTCAATTATTATTTTACTGTCCATTTACTATACGCCTTTGGGTTGAGAACATTTTGATATATGTAATGTTCAATGTGCCTTATGCTAATATAAGTTCTATATAAGTTTTAGCAGAGTTCTGCCTTTCAAGTAAAGTAGCGCATCCTTCTACAAGCACTTAAATGTGTAGATGCTTCTGCGAGGGGGTTGGGAGTCACCTTGTTCGGATAGGTGAGGGGTGGGGATTCACTGTACCTGATTTAGTCAACTGTATGTTTTTTCTTTATCTTACTGTTATTCCTCAGGGATATTTTCAGCACATTGGGAACTGCAAAACTTTCATTACACCAATCTTCTCTTCTCTCAAATTTGATCATGGCTAACACAGACACTTCTAGAGGATCAGCTACTTGCGATGTTACCTTTATAAGTTGGAATGTAAAGTCTTTAAATCATCCAGTCAAACGAAAGAAATGAATGTCTCATTTGAATAAACTAAATGTGGGGATAGCATACCTACAGGAGACACATCTTAAAACTTCTGATCATTTTCGACTTAGGGGGGGATGGGTCGGTCAGTCATACCATTCTATTTTTCATTCAAAGTCCAGAGGAGCGGCCATCCTTATTAATAAGAACATTCCATTTGTTATGTCAAAGGTTGAAACAGATTCCTCAGGGCGTTATATAATTGTAGTAGGCAGACTATATAATACACCAATTATCCTGGCTAATGTTTATGCCCCACATTGGGAAGACAGCTCTTTTTTCGAAACCTTTTTTGCTCTACTCCCTAACATGGATACGCACAATCTTATACTTGGAGGGGATATGAATTGCGCATTATCACCTGCCCTAGACCGCAGTTCATCCAGAATTATAACCACATCCAATACAGCTCTACAAATACAATTATTTCTTGACACAAACGGTATATCTGATGCATGGCGCTTTCAAAATCCAACATCTAGAGGTTACTCTTTCTTCTCACCAGTGCACGGGACGTACTCACGCATAGATTACTTCTTCTTGGATAAGAAGCTTCTTCCATTAATGACTAAATGTGAATATGAAGCAATAGTTATCTCTGACTACGCCCCCCTGCTGATGACTCTACACATACCGGTCTCTCATGCCAACTACTGTCCCTGGCGTTTCAATTCGTTATTACTTTCAGACGAAGATTTTATTAAATTTATCTCCTCTGAAATAACTATATTCCTCGAGCATAATCAGACTCCAGGAATATCCGCTTCATTATTGTGGGAAACAATGAAGGCATACATCAGGGGACAGATAATATCATACAGTGCACGGCAAAGAAAGTGTCGCAATGCAAGACTTGAACAACTAACGAATGAAATTCTTGATCTGGACGCAACAATAGCTCTTACCCCAACTAATGATTTACTTAAATTGCGATTGGCGCTTCAAACAGAGTTCAATTTATTGTCAACCAGGCACATTGAAAACCTTATTAATAAAACACAAAGTAGAACATACGAATTTGGCGAAAAGGCTGGAAAAATCCTCGCCCATCAACTCCGTCAAAAAACTGCAGATCGAACTATACCTGAGATAAATGATGAATTGAGCACTAGGCATACAGATCATTCAGAAATTAACTCATGTTTTCTTAAATTTTACTCAAAGTTATATGCTACAGAAACCATTTGGAACCACACTCTGTTTGACTCATTTTTTGGTAGAATAAATATCCCTACAATTAATGATGTTACTGTATTCGATCTAGATGAACCATTTTCCATAGAGGAACTTACTAGTGCAATCAAGTCCATGCAAGATGGAAAATCCCCAGGACCTGATGGATTCCCAAGTGAATTTTTTCAGAAGTTTACCAACAAACTTGCCCCAGTCTTGCTATCTGTATTTGAAGAATCAGTTGCCACAGGCTCCCTTCCTCATTCTATGCGCCAAGCAGTAATTTCCCTCATTCCTAAAAAAGATAAAAACCCACTAGAATGTGGCTCATTTCGCCCTATCTCACTCTAAAATGTGGATAGTAAAATTCTTTCCAAAATGCTAGCCCGTCGTTTAGAAACAATTTTGCCGTCAATTGTGTCTGATGATCAAACAGGCTTTATTAAAGGACGGAATTCTTTCTTTAATATTAGACGCCTGTTCAATATACTTTATGATCCCGCTTCACCTGACATTCCAGAAATACTGGTATCACTCGACGCCGAGAAGGCTTTTGATCGGGTGGAGTGGGATTACCTTTTTTACACCCTCAAACGATTTGGGTTTGGTGAGAAATTTGTCTTACTTTACTCCTCTCCATTAGCTGCTGTCCGAACAAACCGAACAAACAAATCTCTCCTCCTATTTTCCTCTCCACCGTGGCACCCGACAGGGTTGCCCCTTGTCACCCCTTTTGTTCGCTCTTGCAGTCGAGCCATTAGCAATCGCCCTTCGCAATGATGCTGATATAAAGGGAATAAAGAGAAACGGCTCAGAGAGCAAGGTGTCTCTTTATGCTGATGACATGCTTTTATATCTGTCCGACCCTTTAACTAGCCTTCCAATAACACTTGATCTCCTCAAAGTATTCGGCAAAATATCAGGTTACAAAATAAACTTACAAAAAAGTGAGATAATGCCAGTGAATACTGCAGCTAAGCAAATTAATTTAGACTCATTTCCACTAAAAATAAGTGTGCAAAAATGTTAATATTTAGGAATCTGGATAACTCACACAGCTAAGGACATCTTTAAAGCTAATTTCTCACCACTACTTTCTAATCTTAAATTAGATCTGGAACGCTGGAGTCTATTACCTTTGTCATTGGGAGGCAGGATTAATACAATCAAAATGAATGTGCTACCCAAATTTTTGTATGCATTTCAGTGTATTCCTATATTTATATCTAAATCATATTTTTTGTCAATTGACAAATTGATATCTGCATTTATTTGGAACAAGAAAAACCCTTGAATAAGGAAAAGCATGTTACAACGGCATCGTCAGCAGGGGGGATAATCTCTTCCTAATTTTCAGTTTTATTATTGGGCTGCCAACATTAGGACATTGTTATATTGGAAGCAATCTCCATCTCATGATAATGCCCCTGCGTGGCTACAGTTGGAGAACTTATCTTGTTCAACCTTCTTGTACTCCCTGCTCTGTTCAAGACTCCCCCTACCGGATCCTATATCCAGATTTTCCTCAAACCCAATTGTGAAACACTCTTTAAAGATCTGGAAGCAGTTTAGGAGATTCTTTTCTCTCAAACACTTCTCGATGTGTCCCCCTAGAAATCACCTTTTTGTGCCATCAGTTATAGACGGAGCTTTCCATGAATGGGTGAGAAGAGGAGTAAATACAATAGAGGATCCTTTTGTAGATAATACTTTCATATCCTTTGGTCAGTTAATGCTAAAATATAATATTCCCTGCTCACATTTTTTTAGATTTCTACAGCTCCGTAGCTTCATATCGGCATCATACTCTCTTTTTCCATCACAACCACCCAACTCTCTTTTAGAGTCCATTCTGAAACTTGACCCATGTTCCAAAGGGACCATTGGAACAGTTTACTCTTTGTTAAACTCACAAAATCTGGAACCCTTGACATCAGTAAGAAATCAGTGGGAGGGAGATTTGGGGACAGTGCTTTCTGATGAAGTTTGGAAGAAGGCCATAGATAGGATACATTCTTCTTCTATTTGTTTACGTCACACAGTCATCCAGTTCAAGGTCTTACATCGCCTTCACTGGTCAAAAGTAAAGCTGGCAAAGTTCACACCTATCGATCCCATATGTGACCGATGCAAGCAAGTGCCGGCTACGCTTTCACACATGTTCTGGTCCTGTCCGAAGCGTAATAATTTTTGGCAATTGATATTTAAAACCTTTTCAGATGTTTTACAAGTACATATAGAACCTTCTCCTATCACCGCAGTATTTGGAGTTACCCCACAGGATATACATCTTACGTCCCAAGCAAGAAAAATTATAGCTTTTGCATCTCTCTTGGCCAGATGACTTATACTCCTCAAGTGGAAAGAGAAGTTCTCCCCAACCTTTAAAATGTGGAAACCTTTTTTGACCTATGTGGAGAGGATAGATTATGCTAATGTCGGAGTTTAGTGCTGCTGACCTCATTTCCTTCTCTATTGTAGCCTATTTACTGAGGTGTAATTCTAATTTCAATCTGTATTTATTTTTTGTATTTTTCCCTTAGCCTGTTATTTAACTGTTTACATGTATTTCTCGTTTTGTTTTGATTTTGTCTTTTTACTCGTGTGCATTTCAATTGTGATCCCTGGATGCTATTGTTATAGAATGGTACAGTGTTACTGTTAAAGGGGTGGGGCTCTGTTGGAGCAAGTGGGTTCATATATAATTGTATGAATCTAATTGTATCTGCATTGCATTCTGTAAAACGTCAAAAATACCAATAAATAAACCTTGAGAAGAAAAAAATAAAATAAAAACATCTACAGAAATAGCAGCATCAGCACCCAACTTTGATGCATTTCTTGTTAATAACTAACTTGCTCATCTTTTAACATTTTCATTTTTACTATAATTGGTGTACAATGAAGATTTGGAAACTTTTATCTATATATTATTTTTTTTTTGTATTTCATTTATCATTATGTGTATTTTAAATGTTTTTGAACATTAATAAATCATCATTGTGCGCATGTCGTGTACAGATATCGGACTACAAAGAGTGCTACAGAGAGTCAGCGTTTTTCCATCAGTCAGGTGCCAATAGGTGAGTTTTGTAAATTGTGTACTACTTTGGGGGGGGGCCGGGGACTAGAGATTTTCACCCTGACTTATTCACAATGTTTATATATTTGCAGAGTTCCACCAAATCAACAATGTTAACCTGCGCAATCAATTCTACAAGGAGTTGGACAGACACACCTAAACTCATCACCTTGGCCACCAGGATTTGCAAGATAGCCGAGGAGCTTGCCAAACACATGAGGATGTGTGACCTTCAGGTGAATTGTTAACTTTGCATGATTCAGAAACAGATTATTAACAGATTGTTTGCAGACAACTGTCAGACGCCATTGTGTGAATTGCCTCCACTGTGCCCCGAGGTTAGGTGATTATGCCATGAAAACAACATTGTCATCTCATCAGATAAATGTCTTGACAAGATGTATTATATCAGAAAGAGGTACCTTAAAAAGATACTTCATCAGCTTCAATTTGAAGAAATCCAAGTTACTACTCTTTTCGTAAAATTTGATTTACAATTTTAAGTTTTTTCCTTTGCGAGTTATTAAAGTATTAACAATAGAAAGTTATTCATCTGAAAAATGTTTTACTAAAGAAATGGTGACCCAAGATTCTGAATTTACCATCTATAGCAATGACCACCATCAGAATATGGAGCTATTTAACACTTTTTTTTAAGTGTTTGCTTTTGTGTTATTACTATTGTAATGGATATTTTTGTCCATCTAGGAACAAAGTGATGTAAATATAAGATGGGGGCCCTTGTCCTTCGTGCACTTCCTGTGTACCTGCTTGAAGATGCCTCCAAGTTCTTCAGGACCTGTAATGTAAGTGTACTGGCCTCACTATCAATACCTTTTAGCCTAGCTATTCAGTCAGTGTAAACGTATGACATCACTCATAGGAACTCTAGGAGAACCAGGGGGTATTCCAGAAAGCAGGTTATGTGAAAACTCAGAGTGAAGACTGAGATGAGAGAAACTCTTTGAGTTATCCATTCCAGAGGGGCTATTCCAGAAAGGAGGTTCAACAAACTCTGCTTTCCGTTTTCTCCCCCGTTGCCATGGTGAATCACAGTATCGGAGCTCCATTGATGGTGGCTTTTTACTAGTTGTCAGGCACGAGCTCAACTCAGAGTTTACATAGTCAGATTCGACTTACCAAACTCAGTTCAGCTGTTCTGGAACTGAAAACTTAAGAGTTTCACTTCACAGGGTAACTCAACTCAGAGTTCAGGGTTAGGCTCAGTTTGTTGAACCTCCTTTCTGGAATAGCCCCCAGGACCTGTTTATGAAGTTTACTGGAGTTTTTATTCTGCAAACTGACATGTAGAAATTACATAAATGAAAAGCTAATTATAAAGCATTCCACTAAACAAAAAGTATGCTAACATGTCGCTTAGTTATTATTTGTGTTTTGTAGTCAGCAGATAGTCCAGACCTCACTGACACTCTGGTGGCTCTCCTGACAGTCGTCACGGATGACACTACTGATGCGGCCCTCTTCAGCACTGAGAGCATCTGTATTGTCATGGAGGATGAAATACTCATGAGTGGTCCCACAAATCTAGCTGACTCATTTCTCCTGCTCTTTGGGTACGTCTATTCACTAGACCTACATGACCCAAAGAATCTTGAGCTTGAGGACGACAAACCACTGAAAGGGCGTCTACTGACGTCGAAGAATGATTTGTTCAATGAGTGAATAACTCGGAATGTACTATTTGTTGAGCGAAGTATTGAGGACGTTTTTTTTTTTTTTTTGCCCTCTTTATTAATGTAATCATTTGCCTCTGCTACCCCAGATTTAAAATGCAACACTGTTTGCTTTTTCTACCTCAGATTTAATACATTGATTGCTAATACATAAATATCACAACATTGACATATTGCCTAGCCCAAGTTTATGCACTGAATAACTTGTGGGAAACAACTGTTCAATTCATGCACTATACATGTTTAATGTTCTGTTGCCTAATGCCTACCTTGCTGCACTACCTTGATGTTGCCAGTTGAAGTACGGCACAGCAGAAACCAGTACTTTATTTGAATGTTTTATTTTAAAAAGTGAGTTGCAGCCTTCAAGGTACAGTAAGTGCCAAAATGTTTTTAAATTGTCTTAAATGGCTCCACATTCTAATAGGTGGTATTGCTGTTGAGGATGGATTATACTTAAATCTTATTGAATTTTATCATGACTGTGAGTTTTTATCATAATGTGAGATGGAGACCCAAAATACTGAACCTACCCTCTGTAGCAATGACCACTATCAGAATATGGAACTATTAACACTTAATGTACTTCAAAACACATTTTGTTTTGCTGGACAAGCAAATGTTTTGACTGAGCTCCTTTGAACATTATATGAGTTGAAAAATATTGAAAATTTTGAGTGTATTTCCCACATTATATGAGTTGAAAAACATTGAAAATATTGAGTGAATTATTCCCTAACTATAAGTTGAGGAATATCAATATTTATAAGATAACATTGAGATAATTTAAGGCAACTGCAAATGTAATTTTTATTTTAAGTCAACTTAAAACATTTAAAAACATCACTTAAATATTGTTGTGTAATCTGTTACAAAATAATTTTTGAGTTCTGTGAGCTTATTCGGGTTTACAGTGTTGGTACTATATGAACACTTTGCATGGTGGAATTCTCCGTGACCTTATGGGTCTGAGTGTTTCTCCATGTAACAGATTCTTATATGAGGTGGATATTATTAGTGGAGTGAATCAGTCTGACTAGAGTAGCATAATTCCTATTGTAGTATGAGAACACTTTGCATAGTGGAATTCTCCGTGACCTTGTGAGTCTGAGAGTTTCTCTGTGTAACAGATTCTTATATGAGGTGGATATTAGTGTTTTGGAGTAACCAGTCTACTGTACAGAGTATCATAATTCCTATTGTAGTATGACGATTTGCATTGTGTAACTCTCTGTGATCTTATGGATTTCAGTGTTTCTCTTTGTAAAAGATTGTTATATGGAATGAATGAGGTGTTTATAACCGGTTTGAGAGTTGTATGAGCACATTGTAACGTCTTGTTTGTCAATGTTGTGTATTTGGGTTTTGCTGTGATTTAAGGCCCGCTGCGGCCATAAATATGTTGTTTTCTTACTGTGAGAAATGATTGCTGGAATTGAGTAGTTGTTCGGGAGATTACAATTGAACACAACATACCAGCTCTAATTCCTTATTCGTTAGTTAATAACCTTTTGTTCACCGTGATTCACGACTGCTGGTTTGCGATACACCACGTGGCTAAGAGTACTTTATTTTCATGTAAATTGAATTTTTCTTCACTGTTCCTTTGTTATTTAGTAGTATCGCTTCTTAAGCTAGTTGGGTTGTTTGTCTGTTTTAATTAATTTTCCCCAACCTACTTTAGTCTTTTTGTAAATACGTTATATTCTATTTTTTTATTATTTCTTGTTACTCAAGACCTTTTAGTAACTTCTCCTTTATCCCTTCTCTAACTATTTGGTTTGTCTGTCTGTTTTAATTAGTTTCCCCCTCCCAGCTCTTTGTTATTTACTGTTTTGTTCTTTACTGTAGTTCAATTGTTGGTTCTTTTAGTATTCTGGCTTCTCTTTAGCCTGTTAGTTTGTTTATTTTTTTTATTTTTAATTCACTTCACCCTACCTACCTTTTATTATTTTAGTATTTTTTTGTAAATGTTTTTTCAATTTTCTGATTTCTTGTTTCTCATAACTAATACCGTACCTTATCCTTCTAGTATTATAATTTCTCTTGAGCCGGTTGTTTCTGTATTAATTATTGCCCCATTTTATTTTTTTGTAAAAATATTGTTCTCAATTTTTAGTATTATTAGGGCCCGAGCGCCGACAACGTCGGGCTGCGAAGCCCTATTGTTATTCGAATGTTGTTATTCGAATGTTTTTTATTATTCTTACACATGTTCGACCTGCGTTTTGGGGGCCTTCGCATGAAAAAAACTAACGTAAATTGGAGTGTCTATAGGGCCTGGCGAAAAATTTGAGAATTTGGCATCGGTCACGAAAAAGTTGCTCGCTAGCGCCACCTAGCGTGGAGATTCACCAGCCCCGCCGCACCGTAACTCCGATTGACATGAAATTTTGCACACATGTGCAGACAAGTCTCCTCTACAAAAAATCCTCTTGGAGTACCAAAGTCCGCCTACCGAAATTTTCCGCCATCTTGGATTTTATGAAAAAAAGGAAGTTGTTCATTCCTCAGACACCGTTGGTCCGATTTGGGCGAAATTTGGAACGCATACTCGTTAGACCTAGCCGGGGGGATGGTCCGAAAAGATTTTGAAAAAATGTATTTAATCAGGAGATATCGGCCAATGAACATTAGAGGGTTGGGCTACCAAAATGCAATTAGCATAACTCTATAACCTTTGCCCCAAAAATTACGAAACCCGAAACCTATGTTGCCATAGCATGTCAAGTTTCATGAAAATTGGGTAATGTTTGGCGCTGCCACAAATTTCCAAAAAGTGCCATTTTTGGCCGTTTTTGGCCATTCACAGGGGTCGTACAAAATCAAAAACTGACTATACCGTTGATCCCATCGATACCAAAATTGGATATGTTGTTGGAAAGGCCTTAAGGACAAAAAGTTATCCAAAGATGCTCCAAAAGTCTAGGGGCGTGGCCACGCCGACGCCATGACTGCGCTACTATTTTCAACCTTTGCCATTGGCATTAAAGCTGTTATAACTTCACCGTTTCTTCTCCGATCTGGTCCAAAATATTCATGCTTGTTAAGAGTCACGTCCTGAACACAACTGCACTGCAATTTTAAATCACAGGTAGAGCGCCACCTAATGGCAACATGAAATGTGACTGATTTTAGGCCCTTTTTCTGAGCAACAGCCCCCCCTCTAGGTAGGGCGTACACGCATGAAATATTTTTTCCTAGATAGCCCAAGTGGAGATGTACAAAAAAAAACCTTGGACCCACCGCCTAAAGTCATGATAAAGTAGGTCAAAAAAATGTTTTTAGCCAGGTGTGTAAATCAGCCCAGTTTCTCACTCAATCTTCACTCAGTGAGCATAGGGGGGAGAGACAAATGGGGCCAGCGACCACCAGATGGAGTCAGAGATCTATCAGTGACACATGGAGAATCTGTGAATCTCACATGCAGCTGCAGTCTGCTTCACACCAGATCAACAGTCATGCCACTTTTAATTCCTTTTTTTTAATTCCTCTCATTTCAGCCTGGACACAAAGGGAGGAGGAGAGATGGCACACATCTCCACATGCACCTCACACAGCTGTCAGTTGAACTCTGCCATAAACATCCAAACTATTATAACTTCAGTGTTTCTTCTCTGATCTGCTCCAAACTTTCCACACTTGATAAGAGTTCCTTCCTGAACACATCTGCACTTTCATATTCACTCACAGTCAGAGCGCCACCTACTGGCGACAGGAAATGTCATTGATTTTGTGACTTTGTCCAAGTTAAAGCCACACCTGATTTTTTTTATAACAAATTCCTCTCATTTCAGCTTGCAAGGAGGACACAGGGGTAGGAGGAGAGGTCACACTAGGGGGAGGAGGAGAGATGTCAGGAAGGCATGAACATGTGTGTATGTGACAGACAGATGGCTTTGAATGTCAATCGCTTGTGTCTAAACTTGCGCCACAAGGAGGTGGCCGCTGCACAGGTAGGCGGCTGCCGCACTGCCGTGTGAATGCAGGCACTCCACGACCGCACGTGACAGACGGATGCCTTTCGGTGTCGATCGCTTGTGTCTTGACTTGCGCCACGAGAGGCGGCCGTGCCAAGGGCAGCGTCCACGACACTGCCCTGTGACCGCAGGCAGTCCACGACCGCATAAGAGCGAGGGCCCGTCATGACACTGCTCGTTTAATTTACTCTTAACTTTTCTGTACTGATCCCATACTTCATTGTTCTTGCAGTATGCTGAGGGTACATATCACATACAATAATAAAGTTATTTTTGAGACCAAAAATTGAGAACTGCTTGAATAAATATCCTATTCATTTTGAAAAATTATCATTTAATGAGAAAAACAGTAGCTGACCAATAGTGTAACTTCCTGTGTGACTTTTGCCTTCAAAGTGCTCGCCACCACCTTTTTGCAATCCAGCCACAACAAAACCAGATAAGCACATTGGTGTCATGACACTAATATACCATCACAGTAACATCTATGTCAACATTCACACTACAGAAAAATACTAACCATCCATAGCATAGCACGCCGAAGCCTGCAGCACCTCCAGCTGCTGGAGGGCGCTTGCCAGTTTCTCCTCACATTCGGTGAGCTTCTTTTTGGCAGTTGCCAGTTCTTTTTTTTTTCATAAAAAGAGAGCGCTCATGGGCCAGTCCCACGCAGGTCTTTTTAACTAGGACCTTCATCACCTGGGGCCTCATTTATAAAACTGTGCGTAGGATCCTTACTAAAAGTGTACGTACGCCAAAAAGCCAAAGTTTGCGTGCACCAAAAAAAACTCATTATAGCCCATTCCTCCGCGCTCTGGTGGTTTAAAAACGAGGATAAAGTGTAACAAGTATACAATGGCTTAATTGCTGTATGTATGTGTGTTGATGACATATGCACAATAAATAATGAGACTATTTAGTTATTCCCGCTGTGTTCTGCAGTGATCTAATGGAGGGTATTTGTTGTATCCTGTATTACGTGCAGTCGGGCCGTCTCCTCCTCCTCCTCCTGCGGTGACAGCGCTGATTCAATATTTCGAAATTATTTTGATTTAAGATACAAGTTGGATTTTAAAAGAAGGTGTTTATGAAGTTGAGTTCCTCATGATAACGCGGATCTAACGTATGATATGGAGTGAAATTAAATGTGTGCGAGTCATCAAAACTATAATAGTTTTCATCACATGAATGTTAATAGCCCGTCTAACCTTCTAACTATTGTAAACATACATTTAAATGCCCATCTCACAGGAACTTACATTAAATGAAATATTTAACCTTAAATCTACACAGACACACACACATAGAAGTCACACATCAATAATGATGCTTGCACACTCCCACCCTGAACGTGTCTGCACTGCAATATTGACTCACAATCAGAGCGCCACCTAACGGCGACATGAAATGTCATGTTTTCACACTTGTATGCGCTCCTCCTAATGTGTTGGCCGGATCCACCTCAAATTTGGTCAGAAGAGCCTCCAGACATTGCTCACGCTTAGTATTGAAGATTAGGAGGATGCCTCGAACGGCATTACCAAAGCAATGCTTTTACGCCATGTAAGAGGAAGCGACGTTTCCAGTGGGTTGCTACAGTCCCAATGTCGTGGAACCCCAGTCAAGCATGATGACTTTAATCGTCTGATACGGTTATCGGTAGATGAAAATTCAGGCAAGGGATGACCAGTGACGGGCGGTGGCCAGGGTCAGCGGCCACAACATTGGCAGGCGGTCGTAGCACTCCCCGAGTTGCGTGTTTCCAAGGGCCTGTTCATCAATGCGCACAGTTTTAATTTTGTTTTCGATTTGAGTGACTCAAACATTATTGACTCCTGTAGATGGACATCAGAAAATAATTTGGACATAGTAGCAGAGACAGGGAAGCAGTAAGGAGAGATGAGACTGAGACTTTTTAGGGGTGCTTTTCCCAGCACCCCTAACAAATATTGCCTAGATAAACATGCAATATAAAAATAACAGTCATGTTGTTTTTTAAACGCAAGTCCGTGTTTGACAAGCTTAAACATGGTCAAAAAACCATAGACAGTATATAGTTTACTTTAAAAATACAACAGACCCCCCCCCCCCCCCCCCCCACCACATCATGGTATGGTATGATCCACTTCTCTCTCCCACCTGCCCCGCTCGCCCCCCTGATGCCCACAGTAAGCCTGCACAGTGCGTGTAGTTTGCGTCTGTGTTGCGTCTTCCAGTAAGTAGCTCAAACAACGATGTGTTACACATTTCTTTTACCACTCAATCACCACCAACAGTCCTCATGTTTGCTGCTCTGAATCACAGATCACTCTTTATGTTGTTTCATAGGAGTTAGCTAGCTGACGGTTTACCCCATTATCTTTTAATTTCAATACTATTTCATTTACTGTACTGTACTTACATTGTAAGTGATGGCTCAGCATTAAAGTGAGATTTACAGTCACAGTGATCTCCCCTACCCCAAAAGTCTGATGTTCTTCATTCACAAATGTGGGGAATGATACTCCAAAATCAACAAAAACATGTTGAGCATGTTCATTATGTATGTTGAAATAAATATGAATTAGAGATTAATATCGCTACGTTTTTACCTTTCAGCTTTAGCAGCAGCAGTATGGCTGTGGCAGTAATAGTGGGCTAAGCAAGGGAAGTTTATATAGCACATTTCATAGACGCAGCAGGCATTCAAGGATGTTTTTTGCGATTTGAGTAATAGGGGGCCTGTGCCCCAGTAGAGCTTTATGTCTAGCAACGCCCCTGCATTAAAATGTAGTTTTTTGTTGTTTTTTTAAAAGGGGAAAATTGGGTGCTTTTTTTGTGATTTGAGTAATGGGGGGCCTGTGCCCCAGTAGAGCTTTATGTCTAGCAACTCCCCTGCCTGCTCCTCCTTGACTGTGTCATCAGCAGACATGGGATGTCCTTCCACTGGTATGCTGATGACGCACAGCTCCATATAAAAACCACCCCAGATCCCACTGCAGCTCTGTCACGTCTCACCACCTGTATTGAGGATAAAGGCATGGATGAAGAGCAACTTTCTTCAGCTAAACAGCAACAAAACCGAGGCTCTTCTTGTTGGCACCACCCCACCAGGTCCAGTCGTTATCCATATCCCAGCTCATCCTCGACGCTCAGGCCAACTCTTCTCCTCCTCAGTCACCAATCTGGGGGTCAGGTTTGGGGTCAGGTCTGCTCCCGGGTAGCGACGGACCCCCTCGTGGACCTACGAATGAGAGGATAGAAAGAAAAAATGGGAAGAGAAATGGGGTGGGGGGGAGGGGCGCAGAATACGAGAGCGAAGCGGAGGAGAGGGTCAGGTGGCTATTTATAGAGATGCGGAAGTTGGCGCTGTTGAGGTGTGGACCTGCTCTGAAACTCCGCCAATTAGGCTTCAATTCACTAGCAAGGACCACACCGTCAACGAGATGCGTTTAAGGATTTATTATTATTGACAAAGAGAATGAAGTGTCGAAGATCTTGGTTCTTGAGCGTTCGAGTGCGTTGTGGGGATTCTTGTAGTAAATCCGCCGCGGCTCCCGGGCAGCGACGGACCCCCAAAAACCTCCAATTACTTAAGAAGAGATTGAGCGGATTTGAGATCTTAACGGATGTAGCGGTCGTACGTTTGGGAGGACCGGCGGCCCACGGGACGTATGAAGTGTTCTGGGATGCCACTACGGGAGGCCGAAGTGGCCGCTCCGATTCTCAGTGCCCAGAGTAGTTGTCGGGCCAAATACCAGACAATGAGAGCATGAGGTGAAAGTGATGGTGGGACTAGAATCGTGTAGCCACTTGGCCGGACTCAGAAATGAAGAAGGGATCTGTCATGTTGTGCTCTGAGATTTGCAGAATTGCGAGAGTTTGCGAGGTTTTCGAAGGGATTCAGTGGTGATTGGACCTTGACGAAGAAGACGGGCGTGGGCGGACCGAATTGATTGGTTTTGGTTAGCTGTAAACGGAGCACCATGATGTCGTCTGAAAAGCGAGACGAGTCGAAAATGCCAGCATGACGGCTTGAGTCGAAGCGAATGGTTGAGGAGGTGAATGCAGAGCATCTGAGGAAACCAACGAGGCGAGCAAGAACATGGCTTCCAAGGTTGGGCGACTTGAGGAGTGCCGTACCTGGAACGGATCGTGCGGAGGCAGATGGACTGCAAGTCGACAGTAAGAGGAAGACGACGAGGGTTTGTGGCTGGCTCTTGGTGTGGGAGTCCTTTAATGAGGGAAGTTATCTGGGGATGGCTGGTGGCCAGGCCCGAACTGTCGGTTATTAGCTTGGAGAAGAAGCTGGTACCGCTAAGGTACGCTTTGATGGTGTGTAGTTGGATTGCCCTGATGGAATGGGCGTAAGTGATGGAAGAGTCGAGGTGATAAGATCGAACGACGGAAAGGTTGCGTTGTATTGGTCGAGGAAGAGGTGGAAGCTTTCCCGAGTTGTCAAGTAGGACGAAGGGGTTGAGGGTGATATGGAGGAATGGCTTTGGGAAGGTATCGGCGTGAGGTGCCAAGCTTTGGAAATTCTGCAATGGGAAGCAGGAAAGAGAGTCAGCGATAGTGTTTGTTTGACCGGGAACGTGAGCTGCGCGGAGAACATATTGATGTGTAACGGAGTGCCGGATGAGGCTCTGTGTGAATTGCATGATGAATGGGGAGTAAGAGCGTCCTTGTTAATTATGTCTACGACTGCAAGGTTATCTGAGTATATGTGGATGGACTTGCGGGACCATTTGTGTCCCCGCAAGATGGCGGCGACTAATATAGGGTAGATCTCAAGAGCACAGGGAAGCGACCTGGCATTCGTTTGCAAGCTCTGAGGGCCGTACTGCTTCGAACCATCTTCGGTTGTAGAAGCCCCCAAAACCGACTGAAGGAGAAGCGTCAATGTACAGATAGATGTCATGTGGCTGAGTCTGTTGGTCGTCGTAGAAGAAAGTGATTCTGTTCCGATTAGCGAGAAGGTTGAGCCACAGACAGAGTTTGGCGAGGAGGGGGGGGGGGGGCGAATGATGGAAGATCGCCCGAAGGATGGACGACGTATGGAATCCCGGTTGTTGGACAGGATCCAACAGAGGGCTTTAGACAAGTGGTTGAAGAGTTTGGGGCTGCTTGCAGCCGAAGGTGAGCCTGACGGCAAAGCAAAGTAATATGCCAGACTGTCCTCCTCGAGAAAACGACCACATAGGTCGTGTGTCAAGCACCGAATTACGACCATATGTTACGTTTCAAAATAGCGCGCCCTCTAGCGGTCAAGTAAATATCGACACTCCGGTGTCTCAGACGATCGCCCCCCGTCAATCATCGGCAGAGACCCCCCCCACACGTCGACCTAAACCTACCCCCCCCCCCGCGCGTGCGCGGACGATCGCCCCTCGTCAATCATCGGCAGCGACCCCCTCCCCTGTTGACCTAACCCTAACCTTAACCACTACTATCGTTGCGGAAGAATCTCCGCAATACGCTCCCAGAGGTCGTATATTTGAGGACGTGACACACGACCTATTTGGTCGTATGAGTTGGAGGGCTTGTTGTAATATGCACCACGTCAGCGAACACCAAAGAACGTCTGAAGTCGGGGTAGATAGGGGGACTTTGAAGGCGCTGGTGGGGGCACCCTCGTATCCTTCAATAAATCTGTCTGCGGGTGGTTGATGGAGGGAAGGCGAGATAGGGAGTGCGACGTCGATGTAGTTAGTGCATCCCGGCACTGGCATCTTGGTGCCAGGAGCCCGGGCTGAAGCGAGCTACGGTGGTTATTGAAAAGCGGCGAGGGGCACTGGTGGCCTGGTGCCAGGAGCCCCGACTGAAGCGAGTTGCTGTGGTTGTTGGAAGACGCGGCAGGGCGGGGGGGCGTCTGGCGTCCCGGTGCCAGGGGGACCGGCTGAAAGGAGTTGCTGTGGTTGTTGGAAAAACGGCGGGGGGGGGCGCTGGCCTCCTGGTGCCAGGAGCCCCGGCTGAAACGAGTTGCTGTGGTTGTTGGAAAAAACGGCGGGGGGCGCTGGCATCCTGGTGCCAGGAGCCCCGGCTGAAACAAGTTGCTGTGGTTGTTGGAAAAACGGCGGGGGTGCGCCAGGAGCCCCCGCGAAGGTTAGCTGCGGTGACGGCTGGAACTGGATGTTGGAGGGTCCTGGAATCCGTCTGGGTGCTCCCTCTGGATTGTAGAGATGACGAGAAGTGGCGGAAACTCCGGAGTTATTTGATCTGGCAGAGGATCTCCGTCTCTGCTTTTGCTACTGCTCTTGTTTTCTTAGGGCTGTGTTTGATGGTACTATTAGCCCCCGGTTCTTTTGTTGGAAGCCAAAGGATAAACCGAAGAAATCCTCAGTTCATGAATATAGAATTTGTTCAGGCCGCAGTAAAGTATGGCAGGCCTGGGCTCGGAATGGCAGGGCTCCCGCAAGATCTCGGTCGGAACGAACCTCGTTTCCGGGTGCTGGATACATTTTATCTTCTTGGGCTGGGACTGCTTGGGCAAACACTGTTTGAGTGTTGTCCTTCAGGCGTTCAGGTTTTTTTTTATTTTATTTTTTTTTCTATTTAATTTTTAATTTTTATTTATTTTATTTTTTTTGTGCGCACGCTGTGTTTGCTTTTGATGCGTTTCCGTGAGCCTAAAACGGCTTGTTTCGTTCGATTCACGAGACTCGCAGCTTTCAAATGATGTATAATATGACGCAGACACATTTGAAATAATGTACGATTAAATGGAATGAATGCGAAACTAGTGCAAAACGGCCCGCGGGCCCGGTGCCACGCAACAGTTTGAAAAGTCACACTGTGCTAATGAGCACGACCGGTGATTTATATGGGTTCGGTGAAAAGTACGAGTCTAAAGTGAACACTGTGAAAGCGAATTGTACCAGTACTGTCCCTTTAAGAAGAGCGTCGACGTCACGGCCTGTACGGGTGTGCGTGATGACGTCACCCGGAAGCGACCTGGTGTTGACGGAACGAGCGGCCACGAGTGTAGAGTTTGCTTTATTGTCCGATTGCTCCTGAAACTCCGCCAATTAGGCTTCAATTAGAAAAATGTAAATCACTCCAATGGAGGAAAAACACAAGGCTATAAACGTAAACTGTGCTACACTAGAGCTAAAAAAGGTACAAAGCAAAGATAGTGATGTTATGGTTTGTGTCGAGGCCTCGAGGCATGTGTCGAGTATTTCGGCTCCTCCCCCAACGAAGCTCCGTGTCGAGATCCGATTCACTTTGGCAAAATGGCGTTGCGTATGACGAGTGAGGCTTCGTTTCAGGCTACTGGTTCGCGATACAGGTTTACAATTGGTAGGACATTACGACTTTAAAGATGCCTCATACACGAATACTAACTCATGGGTTTATCATTATTCTTATTCACTATTCTTATATATTCTTATACAT
Source organism: Eutrigla gurnardus (assembly GCF_963514095.1). Taxonomy (NCBI): domain Eukaryota; kingdom Metazoa; phylum Chordata; class Actinopteri; order Perciformes; family Triglidae; genus Eutrigla; species Eutrigla gurnardus. Next base: position 27,188,112 of record NC_139925.1, read on the forward strand.
CATTATTATAAAAATGGGCACATTATCAAAGCATTGTAGGTTCAAATCCAAGGCGGAATTGCAGTGTAGGCCTACCACTTTGACTACTATATCACTTTATCATTATTATTACACATCATTATTGTAATTATTACTACTGCTATTCATACTTAAAAGAGGCAGTGGTGTAGTGGTTAAGAAGTTGGACTTGTCAAAGTTTTGCAAGTTCGAATCCAGGATAGAGCTGCAATGATCCACCTCCATGGATCCATTACTTATATTACAAATTATTATTATATTTCATTATCATAAGTATTACTACTATCTCACTACTAAACTACTAAACTATGTTTCATATAGTTGATGGTGGTGTAGTGGCTAAGGACTGAGACACATTATCAAAGTGTTGTAGGTTCAAATCCAGGTCTGAAGTTTGTCGAATGACTTATTTTCTACCTTGAGTTCGGGAACTATTTATGAAAGGCACACTCACACATGTATCACCAAGATTACTTTGTGAATAGTACTGCCATGGGGTGCTAAAAGATTGATAATGGTGCGTTTCTTGCCGGAGTTTTTCCTGGTTGCGTTACTGATGCGATACCGATGCTGATGCGGAGTTAAGAAATGGAGGATGGAAGACATGGAGCCTTCCTTAACTTCTTTAGCGAGAAGAGGCTGGGTGAGATGGGGCACCGCGAAGGGAGCATGTGAGGGCTGCACGGGCAGCGAAGATGCGGCAGTAAATCTCGTTCTCGAGAGCGCCCCAGTAGGTGGCCTCATTAAACTGTGAGAGGCGGGCTGCAACTTCGGAGGCGAAGTGTGTGTGGTATTGATAGAAACCAAGCTGCCAAAGCGGAGAGCCAGATTAAGAATGGTGGACAAGTAATCGTCCAGTTCATTGCGTTGCGTGGGGAGTTTGGAACAGTTAGCGTCTCTGTAAAGGGAGAAGGCGCAAGCGAACTCTGTAGGAGTAAGCTCTCTGGAACGTGTGGGTGCTCTCACTTTAGAGTGGGGGCACCCTCGTATCCTTCAATAAATCTGTCTGCGGGTGGTTGATGGAGGGAAGGCGAGATAGGGAGTGCGACGTCGATGTAGTTAGTGCATCCCGGCACTGGCATCTTGGTGCCAGGAGCCCGGGCTGGCGCGAGCTACGGTGGTTATTGAAAAGCGGCGAGGGGCGCTGGTGGCCTTGTGCCAGGAGCCCCAGCTGAAACAAGTTGCTGTGGTTGTTGGAAAAACGGCGGGGGGGCGCTGGCATCCCGGTGCCAGGAGCCCCAGCTGAAACGGGCTGCTGTGGTTGTTGGAAAAGCGGCGAGGGCGGCGCTGGCATCCAGGTGCCAGGAGCCCCCGCGAAGGTTAGCTGCGGTGACGGCTGGAACTGGATGGCGGTGGGCGCTGTGGCGTTTGCCCTTGGGGTTGTAGGTTGCTTTTGCTGATGATGACAATCCTGATGGAAGTTGGAGGGTCCTGGAATCCATCTGGGCGCTCCCTCTGGATTGTAGAGATGACGAGATGTGGTGGCGGAAACTCCGGAGTTGTTTGATCTGGCAGAGGATCTTTTTGCTACTGCTCTTGTTTTCTTAGGGCTGTGTTTGATGGTACTATTAGCCCCCGGTTCTTTTGTTGGAAGCCCAAGGATAAACCGAAGAAATCCTCAGTTCATGAATATAGAATTTGTTCAGGCCGCAGTAAAGTATGGCGGGCCTGGGCTCGGAATGGCAGGGCTCCCGCAAGATCTCGGTCGGAACGAACCTCGTTTCCGGGTGCTGGATACATTTTATCTTCTTGGGCTGGGACTGCCCCGTACGGAAGTTAAACTTTCACGCAACCGAGTCTTAATGGTCAGTTGTCTCTGACGTGGACTTACGGAAATGTAATATGAATCGTGTTTGAGTGTTGTCCTTCAGGTGTTCAGGTTTTTTTTTTTTTTCTATTTAATTTTTTTTTTTTTTTTTTGCGCGCACGCTGTGTTTGCTTTTGATGCGTTTCCGTGAGCCTAAAACGGCTTGTTTCGTTCGATTCACGAGACTCGCAGCTTTCAAATGATGTATAATATGACGCAGACACATTTGACATAATGTACGATTAAATGGAATGAATGCGAAACTAGTGCAAAACGGCCCGCGGGCCCGGTGCCACGCAACAGTTTGAAAAGTCATACTGTGCTAATGAGCACGACCGGTGATTTATATGGGTTCGGTGAAAAGTACGAGTCTAAAGTGAACACTGTGAAAGCGAATTGTACCAGTACTGTCCCTTTAAGAAGAGCGTCGACGTCACGGCCTGTACGGGTGTGCGTGATGACGTCACCCGGAAGCGACCTGGTGTTGACGGAACGAGCGGCCACGAGTGTAGAGTTTGCTTTATTGTCCGATTGCTCCTGAAACTCCGCCAATTAGGCTTCAATTAGAAAAATGTAAATCACTTCAATGGAGGAAAAACACAAGGCTATAAACGTAAACTGTGCTACACTAGAGCTAAAAAAGGTACTAAGCAAAGATAGTGATGTTATGGTTTGTGTCGAGGCCTCGAGGCATGTGTCGAGTATTTCGGCTCCTCCCCCAACGAAGCTCCGTGTCGAGATCCGATTCACTTTGGCAAAATGACGTTGCGTATGACGAGTGAGGCTTCGTTTCAGGCTACTGGTTCGCGATACAGGTTTACAATTGGTAGGACATTTGCTTTATTGTCCGATCGATGGAACGTCTTTTGGAGTCTTGGATGGATGGATGGATGGATTCTTTGAAGATAGAGACTGGTCGGGGGATGTCACTGGAGCGTGGTGACGCTGCGACCGGCGAGTTGTTCGGCCGGTGTTGTCGGGACGATGGTGGGAGGCTGGAGTGATGTTCAGAGGCGAAGGGGTCGGCGACAGCGACGTTCTGTCCGTGAGTTTCCTCGTCCTCTCTTAGCTGCTGAAGGAGGTGGGCTGGGAGACACGGAGGATTCGTCGGGCGAGCTATGGTAGTCTTGACTGTTGAGAAGGGATGAACTAGGCGGAACACTGACCGTGGATGAGACGGAGTTGGTTTTCTTCGAAGTCGCTTGCGTCCTGGACGTCGTTGCGCCACTGAAGTCGGGGTCTCGGGAACGGAGGTGGCGTCGGCTTCTGGTGGATTATGGTCCTGATCTCGATGGAAAGGATCGTCGGCGGATGGGGATGGAGAGACGAAATCCGTGGTGAGGTGAGTTAAGCTGCGAGGTGAGCAAAAGCTGGTGTTTGTTCATGCGAAAGTTTGGTTGCACTCGAGGCGAAGTCGCGTGCTCTCGTCTCTGGCCGAACACGAGAGTGAACGAACACGAGAGCGAGCGCAGGATACGAGAGCGAGCGCAGAATACGAGAGCGAGTGCAGAATACGAGAGCGAAGCGGAGGAGAGGGTCAGGTGGCTATTTATAGAGATGCGGAAGTTGGCACTGTTGAGGTGTGGACCTGCTCCTGAAACTCCGCCAATTAGGCTTCAATTAGAAAAATGTAAATCACTCCAATGGAGGAAAGACACAAGGCTATAAACGTAAACTGTGCTACACTAGAGCTAAAAAAGGTACAAAGCAAAGATAGTGATGTTATGGTTTGTGTCGAGGCCTCGAGGCATGTGTCGAGTATTTCGGCTCCTCCCCCAACGAAGCTCCGTGTCGAGATCCGATTCACTTTGGCAAAATGACGTTGCGTATGACGAGCGAGGCTTCGTTTCAGGCTACTGGTTCGCGATACAGGTTTACAATTGGTAGGACATTACGACTATAAAGATGCCTCATACACCAATACTAACTCATGGGTTTATCATTATTCTTATTCATTATTCTTATATATTCTTATACATCATTATTATAAAAATGGGCACATTATCAAAGCATTGTAGGTTCAAATCCAAGGCGGAATTGCAGTGTAGGCCTACCACTTTGACTACTAAATCACTTTATCATTATTATTACACATCATTATTGTAATTATTACCACTGCTATTCATACTTAAAAGAGGCAGTGGTGTAGTGGTTAAGAAGTTGGACTTGTCAAAGTTTTGCAAGTTCGAATCCAGGATAGAGCTGCAATGATCCACCTCCATGGATCCATTACTTATATTACAAATTATTATTATATTTCATTATTATAAGTATTACTACTATCTCACTACTAAACTACTAAACTATGTTTCATATAGGTGATGGTGGTGTAGTGGCTAAGGACTGAGACACATTATCAAAGTGTTGTAGGTTCAAATCCAGGTCTGAAGTTTGTCGAATGACTTATTTTCTACCTTGAGTTCGGGAACTACACTCAACAAAAATATAAACGCAACACTTTTGTTTTTGCTCCCATTTTTCATGAGATGGACTTAAAGATCTAAAATTCATTCCAGATACACAATATTACCATTTCTCTCAAACATTGTTCACAAATCTGTCTAAATGTGTGATAGTGAGCACTTCTGCTTTGCTGAGATAATCCATCCCACCTCACAGGTGTGCCACATCAAGATGCTGATCTGACATCATGATTAGTGCACAGGTGTACCTTATACTGCCCACAATAAAAGGCCACTCTGAAATGTGCAGTTTTGTCTCACAGCAAAATGCCACAGATGCCACAAGCATTGAGGGAGCGTGCAATTGGCATGCTGACAGCAGGAATGTCAACCAGATCTGTTGCTCGTGCATTGAATGTTCATTTCTCCACCATAAGCCGTCTCCAAAGGCGTTTCAGAGAATATGGCAGTACATCCAACCGGCCTCACAACCGCAGTCCACGTGTAACCACACCAGCCCAGGACCTCCACATCCAGCAGGTTCACCTCCAAGATCGTCTGAGACCAGCCACTCAGACAGCTGCTGAAACAATTGGTTTGCATAACCAAACAATTTCTGCACAAACTGTCAGAAACCATCTGAGGGAAGCTCAACTGCATGCTCGTCGTCCTCATCGGGGTCTTGACCTGACTCCAGCTCGTCGCCGTAACAGACTTGAGTGGGCAAATGCTCACATTCGATGGCGTCTGGCACGTTGGAGAGGTGTTCTCTTCACGGATGAATCTCGGTTTACATTGTTCAGGGCAGATGGCAGACAGCGTGTGTGGCGTCGTGTGGGTGAGCGCTTTGCTGATGTCAATGTTGTGGATCGAGTGGCCCATAGTGGTGTTGGGGTTATGGTATGGGCAGGCATCTGTTATGGACGAAGAACACAGGTGCTTTTTATTGATGGCATTTTGAATGCACAGAGATACCGTGATGAGATCCTGAGGCCCATTGTTGTGCCATACATCCATGAACATCACCTCATGTTTCAGCAAGATAATGCACGGCCCCATGTTGCAAGGATCTGTACACAATTCTTGGAAGCTGAAAATGTCCCAGTTCTTGCATGGCCAGCATACTCACCGGACATGTCACCCATTGAGCATGTTTGGGATGTGCTTGACCGGCGTATACGACAGCGTGTACCAGTTCCCACTAATATCCAGCAACTTCGCACAGCCATTGAAGAGGAGTGGACCAACATTCCACAGGCCACAATTGACAATCTGATAAACTCTATGCGAAGAAGATGTGTTGCACTGCATGAGGCAAATGGTGGTCACACCAGATACTGACTGGTTCTGAGTCCCCAGACCCCAATAAAGCAAAAAACTGCACATTTCAGGGTGGCCTTTTATTGTGGACAGTCTAAGGCACACCTGTGCACTAATCATGATGTCAGATCAGCATCTTGATGTGGCACACCTGTGAGGTGGGATGGATTATCTCAGCAAAGCAGAAGTGCTCACTATCACACATTTAGACTGATTTGTGAACAATGTTTGAGAGGAATGGTAATATTGTGTATCTGGAATGAATTTTAGATCTTTAAGTCCATCTCATGAAAAATGGAAGCAAAAACAAAAGTGTTGCGTTTATATTTTTGTTGAGTGTATTTATGAAAGGCACACTCACACATGTATCACCAAGATTACTTTAATTCTCAAATGATTTGATGTTGGATCGGCACATCAAGCAAACATCTTAGGTTGACTAGAAACTCTTTTAGTTTCTTCATAATTTCATTCACCACTAGGTGTCCCTAGCGTACTTGTTTGAAGCTTTGGGGTCGAACCACTTTGGTGGTTCATCTGGCTGAGAGGCTTTGATGTTTCATGAGGCTTCATCTCACCATCACTGAGCAAAGACACTCCAACGGAGATAAGTACAAGGCTACAAAAAAAACTAGCTCCTCTAGAGCTGACCAATACATTACAACAAAAAAACACTCTGTTAGAGGAAAACAAGAAATCTAGATCATACAAACACATAGGATTCTTGGTGTGGGCTGTGGACAAAAAAACAGGCTGGAGATACATGGACAGACGATATACTCAGGCACAGGACAAAGGGAGACACAGACTATTTAACACATGAGGGTAATGGGTGACTGGGTGGGGGTTTAGCTCAGGGGGGTTGGCTCGCAACCGCAAGATTGCCGGTTCGATCCCCGGCTCCTCCTAGCTGAGTGCCTGGTGTCCCTGAGCAAGACACCTCACCCTAATTGCTCCTGACGAGCTGGCTGTCACCCTGCGTGGTTGACTCCACCGTCGGTGTGTGTGAATGTGTGCATGAATGGGTGAATGTCAGTCATTACTGTAAAGCGCTTTGGATAAAAGTGCTATATTAATGAGGACCATTTATCATTTTACCATTTGCAACAGGTGGAAACAATCGGGGATCAGGGGAGACGTCAGACCGGAAACACATGAGGAGAGTTACTTTTCAAAATAAAACAGGAAATTCACAAGACAAAAACCCATGGTGTCTTACCCCTTACCGTGGCGTGACATCCAAAAGCTGCAATACATTCAGAACAACGCTGCAAATACGAACATATAACCCCCGTCCATAAATGCATCACCCCCCTACCTACGAGACCTGATCATCCTGAAATCCTCCACCCATACCCTCAGATCGACATGCAGCCTACCCCTCCAGGTCCCCACCACCAAGCTCCACACCATTGAATTAGCCTCAACAAGGCGCGGCTGAAATGCGTTAATGGAATGGGTTTAGCCGCAAGTGGAAGTTGGCGTTAGTTCTAACCAGGCTTAACCAGGTAAGCGCCGCTTTAATTAGCGAGTTTGATGGAATACCCCTCTGGACTCTTTTAAAGCAGGCCTGACAACGTTTCTATTTACAAAGGCTTTTGACTGCTAATATTGTATAATAATGATAACACGGGACACCGATGTGTTGCTTCGAGTCGTATCTCTGTTTACTGTGAACCCTGTAGCCCATTACACACATTGCATTGTGGGAGCTAAACATCCTGGGAATAGTAGTCCTACTACTACTACACCTCCCCCTTATAGCTAAACTCTTTCTCCATTCAAATAAACTGTTGTGCAACTTCTATGTGTTTTACTTATGACCTAAAACTGAAACACAGTATATCATTATACTGAAACACAGTATACCATTTTTTTTCCCAACATTTTAACCTTAGCATACTTTTGTATTTTTTTGTATTTTTTTTTTTTTTAACTTATGAACTGTAACATCCCAAATCACTTTTCATGGGAATATAACTGTCATTGTTAACATTATTCACAAGTCCATTCTGTCAGGCGGCTTTGTCACACGACCAACTCTGGTAACAGTCCCTATAGGTCGGAGGTGACTTCTGTTTCTCCTGAGGAGTCCCCTGTCAGTCTCTACCATATTTATGACCTTGGAGTGTTGGCTGATCGGACGACTGCTCCTGTGGTTCTCTCAGTGGTAATCCAGACCTTTTGACCAGCAGTCAGTGCTGGGAGAGGTCTTACGCGGTGTCTCAGGTTGTAGTTTGTGGCCTGTCTATGCCTACCCTTCTCCTTCTTCATGCGAAAGGCCTGCAGGTCTGGCCACTTAGGATCCAGCTTGGTCGTTGATTGAGGTAGAGATGAACGCAAGTTTCTTCCCATCAGCAGCTGTGCTGGTGAGAACCCGTGCACCAATGGGGTGGACCTGTAGGCCAGCAGTGCTCTGCTGTAATCACTTTCTTTTTTCCACAAGTCCTTGATGGTCCGTACAGCGCGTTCCGCCTCCCCATTTGCTTGAGGGTAGCGGGGGCTGCTTGTGATGTGTATGAAATTGTTCTCTTTGGCAAACTCTCTGAACACTGATGATGAAAACTGCGGCCCGTTGTCTGATATGACAAACTCTGCAGTCCCGTGCCTGGCGAAGACCTCTTTAATAGCCCTGATTGTCACCTCAGCCGAAGTGCTTTTGAGCTCTGCTATCTCAATGTATCTTGAGAAATAGTCTATGATCAACAGGTAATCTCTCTTGGACCACTCAAATAGATCCATACCAACTTTCTGCCAGGGGCGGTCCGGCAGGGGAGTAGGCACCAGTGGTTCTTTGAGCTGTGATCTGTGTTTCTGACATAGTTCGCACCTTTCCACCATTTGTCCTATCTGGGCGGAAATGCCCGGCCACCAGACAGATTCTTTTGCTCTTGCTCTGCCTTTTGAGATCCCCTGATGTCCTTCATGCAGCCGCTGTAGCACATCTGCTCTTAAGGGGGGTGGAATAACAAGTCTCTCTCCTTTCATAAGGAGGCCGCGAGCGATGTGGAGATCCGCTCTGTCCCGCCAGTATGGGTTGATGTGTGGGTCAGCCTCACAGTTCTCTGGCCACCCTGTGAGACAGTGTTCTGTCACTTTTGCGCACACTTTATCTTCTTTCTGTGCCTTCTTGATCTCCTCCAGCCTTTTGTCTGTAGCTGGGAGAGAAGACAGTACACAGTCCACAAAAACCTCTACCTCTTTCTCGAGCTGTAGATCTCCTGCTGTAGGCGGACCCTCTAGGGGAGCTCTGGAGAGCGCATCTGCTGTGATGAGTTGCTTCCCTGGAACATGGACGATGGTGTAGGAGAACCGCAGCAGCCGCAGACGAAACCTCAGGATCCGCGGCGGGAGGTCGTCTAACCCTCTTGTGCTCAACAGTGGAACTAATGGCTTATGATCTGTCTGTAGTGTGAAATGCAGACCTAGCAGGTAAGATGCTAGTCTCTCACACGCCCATGTAGCTGCCAACGCCTCTTTTTCTATTTGCGCGTAGCGCTTCTCTGTGTCTGTCAGTCCTCTAGAAATGTATGTCACTGGTCGCCATGAGCCGTCAGTCTGTTGCTGGTTGAGAACGGCTCCCAAGCCGTATGGCGATGCATCTGCAGCAACCTTTGTCTCCGCAGTGTTGGAATACTGGGCTAACACATCTGGAGAGCTCAGTATCTGTTTCAATCTCCGAAAAGCTGTTTCCTGGGGCTCTGCCCATATCCATTCGTTCCTCTCTTTCTGCAGTTCTTTCAGCGGTGTGGTTATTGTGGCTAGCTGCGGCAAGAATTTGGCAAGGTAATTTGCCATGCCCATCAGGCGCCGCACGTCCTCCACACATGTGGGCTGTGGCAACTGCTGGATAGCCTTGACTTTATTCGGGTCAGGCTCGATGCCTTTTGCAGAGACCTTGTGGCCCACAAACATGACTTCTTCTCTTGCAAATTCACACTTCTCATTCAGCGTGAGACCCTCCTGTCGTATCTTCTTAAGCACGCGGTGCAGTCTTTGGTCGTGCTCCTGCCTGTCCCTGCCATACACGAGGATGTCATCCGCATGACAGAGCACTCCATCGCAACCCTCCAACATCTGTGACATTCTCCTCTGAAAATGTTCCGGAGCGGATGCAATACCAAAAGGGAGTCGGTTGAATTGGTATCTCCCGAAAGGAGTGATGAAGGTTGTGAGGGGCCGTGATTCTGGTGTGAGAGGAATCTGCCAAAATCCAAATCGAGCGTCAAGTTTGGTGAAAACTTTGGCATTTTTCATCATTGCCAGTGTTTGGTCCACAGCTGGAAGAATGTGACGCTCTCTTTTCACGACTAAATTCAGGGGTGTGAGATCCACACAGATCCTTGGTGGTTTCTTTCCTGGTTTGGGAACGAGAACCATTCCTGAACACCATTCAGTCGGCTCCGTGACCTTAGAAATAACTCCCATGTCTTCCATTCTGTTCAACTTCGTCTGCACTGCGTCTCTGAGGGGCAAGGGGACCCTTCTGGGTGCGGAGAGAGCAACTGGTATGGCACCTTGGTCAAGCTCTATGTGGTAAGGCTCTTTTAATTTGCCTAGTCCCTGGAAAACATCTGGATAGGCTGCTCTAAAGTCTGTCTCTGTTTCCATGACAGCATCTACTCTCTCTACAAGCTTTAAAGCTGTCAGTGCTGGTCTACTTAGAAGAGCATGTTCTAGTCCTGACACTATGTAAATGTATTGAGAGGTGCTGCGCCCTTTTGCTGCCATGTTTGCTTTGAAGCAGCCTTTTACCTTAAGTGGGTATCTACCTCGCCCTAGCAGTCTCTTTTTAGGCTCCTGTAGTTTCCCGTCTCTCTCTGGCTTGTACAGTCTCTCAGGTATTGATGTTACATCTGCCCCACAGTCTAGCTTAAACTCAACATTCTCCCCATTTATCTGGATTCTTTCCATCCATGGTTCTGATGTGTCAGTTCCTATGTCTCCTAGAAAATAATAGTCATCAGTGTCTGTGTCGCCCTGAATTTCTGTGACTTCTCGCAAACCTACTGCATCCCCTGAGCGACATACTGCAGCAAAATGTCCTTTTTTCCTACATTTCCGACATTCTGCATCTCTCGCTGGGCAGTCTTTCCATGCATGTTTTTGTTTGCGGCCACACCTACCACACTCTCCCAGTGTCTGTTTATTTGGCTTTTGTTTGTGTTGCCATTTTGTTTCCACTCTTTTTTCTTGGTGTTGATGATGGCGTCCATGTTTGCTTTGTTATCCCCCATTATTTCACTGTGAAGTATAGTCTGCTGTTTCTTTACTGTTTCACTTTGTCTGACTTTTTGTATGGCTTTAGCAAGTGTCAGGTCAGAGTCCATTTGTAGCTGCTCAGACAGTCTTTTGTCCCTTATCCCAACTACGATTCTGTCCCTTATGAGCTCCTCTTTCAGTGTTCCAAAGCCACAATTTTCAGCAAGTTTGTGTACTGTTGTGATATAAGCCTCCACAGTCTCTCCTTCATGCTGACGTCTGTTGTTAAACTGTGCTCTCTCGAATATAATGTTGTACTTTCCGATGTAGTGCTGTTCAAATGCTGTTTTGACTGCCTCATAATCCTTTTTATCTTCATCAGTCAATGGTAAAACTGCTAGCACATCATCCGCTGCGTCACCCATTGCATACAGGAGTGAATTCACCTGGTATTCGTCCTCCTTTTCATCGAGAGCCGTTGCTATGCGAAACCTCTCGAACCTGCGGATCCACCGCGGCCATTCTGCTGGGCTTGAAAAGTCGAACGGGTCTGGGGGTGTTATTTGTACAGCTGTCGCCATCTGCGTTGATTCCCTCGTCCTTTCACTTTCGGAGTCCGGGACCTCGGTGCGCCGTCTCTCTCGACTCGCTCCTCGGTGTGCTGGTGCTAACGAGCTAGCGCTCCGCTCCGCTCGGGGCTCTGCCGTCGTCTTCGTAGCGGTCAGTTCCGGTTTAAACTGCACGGAACGTTTGTATTCGCCAGCTAACACTTACTGAAACTACCGCGGAGACTTACAGTTCACCACACAGCAAATTTCCCAGTGTTAAATTAACACCCACAGTGTTAATTTTAACACCAGCAAAGTGTCTATATGCATCCACTCTCAATCGTGTTAAATTAACATTTATGAAAGTGTTAATAAGTTGACACCCAATTTTAGTTGATTTAACACTCTGTATTGTCAAAAATCAACACTACATAACACTTTGTGGTGTTGTATTCACACTACACTGGTGTTAGTGTTAAAACAAAATGTTAAAAAGAACACTGCTTTCTTCAACACCAACACCAGTTTAGTGTGAAGACAACAAAACTCAGTGTTGAAAATTACTAATTGTTACACTACTAGGTGTATACCAATAACACTATCGGGTGTCAAATTTCCCCATACCCCACCAACTGAAATAAAAGGCAAATGGCAGAAAATGTAGAGAAAATGACCTTTGTATTAAATCCATTTTTGACAATTCAATGCACATTTCAGACAAAACTGCAGTAGGGCACAATATACATACTTTCATCATTTTCAGGTGAAAACTGTCTGTCGTAAGGCTTATAGTACAACAGATCATCCACACAAATTACTCTAAACACATCATCCACCTCCTCAATGCTGAATGCATTCAGGTGATCATCAAAATGCATGGTAATAACTTTGGTGGCCAATAGAAACACTTCATCCTCTTTGATAATGATATTGTTAATCTTATCAAAAGTAGGCATTTCATTTTCAACACTTGTACAGACAAACATTCCAATCTGGTACTCTGTTCCATGGATTTTCACCCAGGAAGTAGTGGAGACACTAGACAGATTCAAAGTTGGACAAGACCTCAAGACCACATTGCCCTCCAGATTGCTAGTTGAGACATGTTTAACAGGACCAAACTGTAATCTTTTGAAATAAAAATTCTCCCAATGAAAAGCCAACTGATGCTGATGTTTCTTCACTAATGTTTTGGTTAAGTTTTTAAAATTCTTCACCGACTTCTTAAAGAAGTTGTGCTTGCCTTCGAACCTCATACACCACACATGTATGAGTGGACCTATTTTCCGAATGCATCTGGGGTAGTGTATCATCAGATGATGCTTTGGAATGAGCCTCTTATCTGTAAACACCAACTTAAAAAGTTTGTGATGGTCAGAAATGAGGTGCTTCAGATAATAAGTCATACCATCTGTTATAATTGGAGAGAATACAATGTTTACAATCTGAATCAAAAGCATAATCACATTCCAATAACTGTTGTTCTGGTCAACTAGGTCTCCAAAAATCAAGGGAGTATTTCGCAGGAGGCACCAAGACTGAATGGCATTGAGCCCGAGGTCATTGCCATCATCATTAACTTTGACTCCACTGGGTCTGTTCTTTCTCTCACTGTAACCATAGTTAAAGCTCTGAATCCTTTGAGAGAGAGTGTTTAAAGAAATGAAGTCCTTCACCAAATACTGAAAAAGAAGCTTCAACTCATACTGTACAACACCTTCTAGTAGGTCGTGCATAATATCCACTGCATAATTGGCTGAGGAATGAAAAAATTGCAGTGCATTTAGGGGACAGGTTCTCTTAACACCAAATGAGTGAACTAGAGTGGGATTTTGTGCCATGGCATTGCAGTGTTCTGAATAGAGCTCCTTTGTGCGAAGAATTAAGTCTGGGTCATCCTCACTAAAGACTGACTGCAAATGTGTTTTGTCAGTTAAACAAAATCGGCAACCGTAGGTTGCACTGAACGATTCAACCATACCAAATAGTCCATATATAGCTAAATTATCCCCAGTAACCTGAATAACAGACCCCTTTAAGGGTGCATCTGAAAAGGGCACCTGGATCCCCTGAGTCTCCAAAACTTTTAAATCATGAACAAGAGGCTGCAGGATTGGATCGAAACCATATTTCTTCAAGTCCTCTGAGTGAAAAAGCGCCACAAGATGAATGTTCATCAAAACAGAATTCAGCTTCATTGGCAAATTTCGTAAAATAAAGTAAACACAGCCAAGTTTGTGAATTCCCTTTTTAGATCCTAGTGGATTGGCCGTTTCAAAATCATCATAATACAGCTGAATTTGAAGAGCGTGTTCTTGTTGTGAAAATAATGGATGATTTCTGAAATATGAACCATCATTAATGTCTTTGAAAATGCCATCTTCATGAAGCTTTACTTGCTGGAAACAGTTGCTGAGTTCCCGGTTGGTAAACATGGACTCAAGAGTTCCCAAAATAGGCACATAAACAAATTTGTCATTAACAGGAATTTGACTGTATACACCAGTAGTTCTATCTTTGCGGAGATCGTAACGCACACCAAGAACATGCTCTACTGGTTCAACGATTTTCCATTTTTTCTCAAAATGTCTTTGCCTCTTAGTTTCTGTATTGAGGAATGAAAATGGATTTTCAAGTTGCTCAAAACAGTCTTTAACTTTATTTAGAGTTTGTTCGGTTACCTCAGATGAAAGACATTTAAGAACAGTGTCATGTGCTTGGACATGGACATCATTGACAAATTCCTCCATTGAACCAACTAAAGATTGCACAGTACTTTCAGGGACTCCAGATGCTTGTACTTGAGCGACAATAGAGCTGCACATATCCAGTAACTGTCTTTTTTCAAGAGGAGCTGGGTAACTGACGAGAGAAACTGCACTCGGCAGTGGATCAGGAACAAAAACATTACTGTCAACATTGTCCAAAGGATCAACAGAACTTGAAGCTACACAGTCTGTATGTACTCTTAATAAATGTTTCTTAAATCCACAATATGTGTAAAAAACAGAGGAACACCCACTCTCGCCACATTTCAATCGCAATGTCCGTCCAGGGTACAAAGCATGACTAAACTTCAAATGTTGAAAATAAACAGAGCAACTTTTGTGCTGTACCTTGCACACGTAGCAGGTAAACATTTTCAAACCTCAGTATGATCGACTTTGGCCCGGATTTCCTTGACCCGCGGACTCTCTTTTGTAGTGCCGACATCAATCCCATACACGGTAGTTTGAATGAAGGTGTAGAAGTTGCACAAGGCCTCATCGTAGGATACAGCAAAGACGAAGTGGGCCTTGAACAGTTCGTCGAATGCAGCCACAGCTGTCTGCGCCACACAGGGGATGGCCCTCTGGTCGAGGATGACGTAGTACTTCTGGATACTACTCTTCTTTTCTCCAACACAGAGGAGGAAGGGCTGTGCTGATCCAACTCTGTCAAGGAATGTCACCATGCTTGTCCCAACCTAAGAGTGTCAGAGGGAAAATTAGGAATGGTATTTTATGTTTGTTTACTCACACACACACACACACAATTTACTGCATTTACGCAAAAAAACAAAACAAACAACATTTACCACTTTCCTTTAGCTCGATAGGCATCTAAACACCTCTAAATGACATGGCACAAATTCTCAAGAATCAGTGGATTAAGAGTTAAAAGTGGCGAAGCAACAATCAGTCACCATCTATATCCTGAACGTACCTTCATGAACTTGACCACATGGTCAGTAGCTTCAGTGGCACTGATTTTCCCGTGTCTTTTCCCTTTTGCGGTTGGAGGCAAGAGATGAATAAGCAGGAGGATAGCTGCCAAGTCACTGTCCCATCCTAGTGGATTAGTATAGTAACACCCACATCCCATGAGTATACAGACATTGCTCATAGGCGCATATGAAGAACACAGGCAAACACAATACGTGTACACTTACCATAATCATTCGCTTCCTCTTGAGCAGACAGAAGGTCATCCACATGAGTACCAGGGCGAAGGCTTTAGCAGACAGTGATAATCCTAGGTTTGTAGAACGTTGGCCATTTTCCGATAAACTTGCCCGAGACGTCTTCTCCAAATAGCATTGTGAAGTCTTGGTTAATCTAACACAGACAGAAACCATGTCAAAACATGGTACAAAACACATTTATTAATTGGTACATCAAGCTAGTCTCTGTTTTTCTTACCAAGCCTGGTGTATCCAAGAATCGGGGAAAGTGATCTAGGATGACCGAAGACTGGTCTGGATCGTGTAGCATACTCTGACGGTGCTTGAAGGTTGCCTTCATTTTCTCCCTCACAACTGGTTGGTCTGCTGAATGCTTCATCGCAGACATTGCTTCTCTGCATTCATCACCTGACAGCTGCTCAGATGTTGATGTCTCACGCAGGGTCTTAGGGCCATGTTGATCAGCAGACTTGGAGCTCCTCTTGAAATCACTTGTGGTATTGCGCTGAACCGTTTTCAATCTGTAGGCCAGGTAGCCTTGGCCACTGTGAGGATCGTAGTAATGTTCCTGTCAGACAAGAAAACAGGCAAGAGGTACTGTCAATATTAAAAGCCATCAAAACTGATGCCTGTATCAGGACCTCAAAATAAGGCTTTTCTCTATACATGATACATAAAACTCTGCTACATAATACTTACATATCCAGTTGGTGAGGCCTTATCCTTCAAATTGGGGAAAAGGGTGACTATTCCAAGGGCATAGGTCACACGGACATTGATTGGTGGGACCCTCCTACACCATAGCAAGATATTACCATATCACAAAATTATCCAAAAACAATCAACTTTTTTCTCTGTCAACAGTTAATATGTTGGTTTTTGCACTATTCACGATTAAATAACGAGTTAACATAACTTGTAAATCATAGCATTCTGTTTTCATGAACATTTTACACAGCGTCTAAACTTCTCTGGAATTGGGGTTGTATTTTATTGGTCACTTACCCATGACTCTCAATCATATCTGCGACCAGGATGTTGACGAGTTTCCTTCTTGTTTGATCAGAAAGGCCTTTGGTCGCATTGTACTCTTTGATTATGTCTTCACCCCCATTTTTTTGATGTAGAGCTACATAGACCATCTGCAATATAGAAGTTGCATGTAAACTTGCAATGCATTTTGAAAATGGCTCGACATTCCACAATCTAAGAACAACTTACATCTTTTGCTGCCTTACTGTCAGGTGGTCCTTCTAACAGTTGCCTTCTCCGTGCTTTGGTGCATTCTGTAATTACAGTGGAGCCTGAACTCACAGACTCAACTGATGAGAATGATCCCTCATCTGAGCAGAAGGAGGCCTCAGAGACCTCTTTCTCAGCTAAGGGTAGAAAGAGGGTGTGGCAGTTTTATAATATTTAACTTTAATTGGAAAATATATTTTGTCACTGTTCCGAATGTAAATGCAATGGGAGGGGTGTTTCTGTGTCTTACCAGAGTCCTCAGTAAACACTTTGAAAGATACTGCAGCAGATCTCACTAACTCATCAAAAATGTCAGCATCTACATCAACTCCTGAGGAGTCCTTCAGGTTCACATCAGGTTCATTTGGCAGGCTGAATTTGGCTGAAACTGAGATCCAAAACACTTAATTTCCCAACTATTAACCACTTTTTTTTTTTGTTTTGTAAAATTCCTGCATCCCTGCAACTAATACTTGGGTGCCTAACACAGAAATGGCTTATTATCTCATTGGGCTATAAGAAATCTGGTAGTAAGTAATGCACTACCGTGACAAGGTGCCAGTAAAAGCTGTTTGGCAACAGCACCACAACCACATGCCATTAAGTATAACCTATGTTGTGATGAAATAACTTCAGATAAACTCTCAGTAAGGTTCTGCTTTAGAAAAGTACATAAAATAATCATAAGGTTAATACATTTTGCTATTAATAATCAAGAACTGACTCAAATGGGCATGCAATAATAGGTGTGATGTGAAAAATCAATAGGTTACCCTTTTACTTACCTTCCTGAATGAACTGAAAGTAATCGTAGCCGTCATCCTTCATTGGTATTCGAACCCATTTCAGGACACCCTTGCACTCCACTTGAACCAGCATTTCTTTGTTAAAAAATAAAACAAGATACAACACAAATGTCAGGCAAACAGTTAAACATGCCAATGCACCAGTAAATATGTTCATGGTGATCTGACTGACTCCATATGCCTAATACTACTACTAAAACAGACTATTTTAAACAACCTAAACAAATATATTTATATTTATTTGAAATATTTTACTGATGGTCAGCGGGACAATTGTATTTTCGATTTGTGCTTTATTCGGTGCAAATGAGCATGCATGCAAGTCGAGGGAGGATAACGTTCACTTTTTCCCTGTTCACCACAGATGTTTTGCATAGCCTACTTCCCTTAATGCAATTCCCTCTCTCACTACAATCTCAGAACGCCATCCTGTTCTTCCTTTATCTTTATTAGTTGTTAGTATATTTACTTGATGAACTCGATGAATTCGCTGGTTGGAAGAACGTTCAGCTTTTACTACGAGGCGCGAGCACTTTAGCAAAGATCCTTCTCTGCCTGAGTATCGTGCCGAGTGCACGAAATAGCGCGAAACCGCTCATGTTGATGGGAGATGTAGTTTTGCATTCGCAACGTCTATCTACAATTCGCACCAGTAATGCTTTTCGATGTTTCGGTGTATTTATTTAGACACATATGGACATGGTTAGATGTCAATGTCACAAGTCAGACCAATCATGCAGGGTTCTTGCAGGTTTCAGTAAGTCAATTTAAGACCTTCATGACGCATTACCAAAACAAATCTAAATCAAATAAATTCTGAAAAAATCATTATATTACAATGAGTTCAGTCATTAACAGATAAACAGGCTAAAACAAACTTGCCTTCAAATAGAATATATTCAATTTTACATTAATTCCTCCTCCCTCACTCTCTCTCCCTCACCCCCCCCCCCTGTCTCTCGCTCGCTCTCCGAACCGCGAAGAAGTCAGAGAATTAACAGATGAAAACAGAGTAAACGGCAGCTATCCGGTCCCGCACGCGCGCGCGCACGCACGCACGCACGCACGCACACACACACACACACACAGGTCTGCCGGCTGCGCAGCCGTGAGAGAGGGGACGGGAGAGCCCCCGGCGCTGCTGCAGAGGAGCCGTGGACTGCTGAGCAGCAGCGCATTTCCCCTGCTGAGTCGCTAAATGTTTCGCTAGTCGCTTTTTTTTTTTTTTTAATAAAGTCGCTAAGTGGCTCTGAAAAGCCGCTAAATCTAGCGAAAAAGTCGCCGAGTTAGCAACACTGCACGTACATTCCAACACGAATATCCCCCAGAAACTACACACCAAACCAAATGTCTGCGGCCAGCGTCTCTGTGGATGAACGAGGGTTAAACAGTTTTTAGACCTGACGAAATGAAATTTAAGACCTCGAGTGAAAATGTGGCCGTTTTTAAGACGTTTTAAGGCCTTAAATTTAAGGTTCAGAATTTTAGACTTTTTAAGACTTTTTAAGACCCCGCGGGAACCCTGTCATGTCAATGAAGGCTAGCATACATGTTTCTCCATCTGAGCTTACAGCAACCAAATGTAGCTACGTTAACGTTAACTTAACGTTAGCCTGCTTGCTTAGCATTAACGTGCTACTCCCGCCGCCATATAGGCCCATTTATACCCTCCGGATCCAGACGAAATTCGTCCGTCCGTACCAAACGTACTCTCCGCTACTGGCCTTCATACCTCCGTCCGGTTTCAGCGTTTTTACGGACGTAACGCGTGTCGTGTCATAAATGACAGGGCCGTTGACATGGCAACCGTTGCAATTGCTCCGTTTCGTCCGGAGCGCTCCGGATTCGTAAGCTCAGAGGCAACGGATCCGTTGACGGATGAAACGACCTCCGGATACGGACGAAAGTGTCCGTATCCGTTTTTACCGGAGGGTATAAATGGGCCTATAGACAGTAAAAGATACCCGCCGCATTGTAACTTTCAACACTAACATAAATAGTACAGCCCAATAACTTTTTTTAAAAAAAGGCATTTTAAAAAGGCCAACGATATATTCCCGCTCACACAGTAGGTTCATTATCAGGGAGTAAACTGTACACTAACGTTAACCTAAGAGCATTGAGTCATGCTAAAACCATTAGCTATAACCTAGCTATTACCGAACGTTATCGGATAGCTAGTAACGTTATTCCCGCTCACACAGTAGGTTCATTATCAGGGAGTAAACTGTACACCAACGTTAACCTAAGAGCATTGAGTCATGCTAAAACCATTAGCTATAACCTAGCTATTACCGAACGTTATCGGATAGCTAGTAACGTTATTCCCGCTCACACAGTAGGTTCATTATCAGGGAGTAACGTTAAACTGTACACCAACGTTAACCTAAGAGCATTGAGTCATGCTAAAACCATTAGCTATAACCTAGCTATTAATGAACGTTATCGGATAGCTAGTAGGCCTACTTTGTGGAATTCATGCAAAACAGACGGTTACAAATAAATAAGTTATGAAGCTAATATATATTATCATCATATATCATGCGTGTGACTAGTCTTGATTACCAAGTCAGTCAGTGAAATTGAGCACTTACCTTCTACCGTCTTCCCCGAAAGAAAATGGCGCAGGAGAAATTTCTTTCGTCTTGATCACGTCCTGGAGAACCGTTACGTGAGGGTGTGGCTTAGATCTGCATTAACACCGTTGACTGCTAACACTCCGATTTAACAACGTCAATTAGTCACAGGCAACACTAGCAGTGCTATTTTATAACTGGGTGGTGTTAAAATAACACCAACACTCTTTAATCAACACCGACACTGACATATTAACACTCATATATTTGCTGTGCACTTCTGACACCATGTATAATAATGATAACACGGGACACCGATGTGTTGCTTCGAGTCGTATCTCTGTTTACTGTGAACCCCGTAGCCCATTACACACATTGCATTGTGGGAGCTAAACATCCTGGGAATAGTAGTCCTACTACTACTACAAATATGATGTGATGTGATGTTTGTTTTTTTATGCCTATGCTTTCATGCTTATTTTATTATTAAAATACTCTTAATGTAACCACTCTGAGATTCACCAAATGCAAAGTGCATTACAAACATGATCTATTATTATAATTATAATTATTATCATTATTATCATTATTATTATTATTATTGTTGTTGTTGTTTAGATAGCACCTTGGCTTTGCGGAACGAATGAGACGTCCCACTGGCGGCCCCGGTCTCATCTATGGACTCCCTGGTCTCATTTATGGACTCGTTGGCCGTGTGACGTGTGAAGAAAGGTGAATTTTGCTCGCCTCGCATATTTACGCGACTTTTTAACCGAAAGTGAAGTTGCTGTTCATCATAAATATGTTGATGCGTATAACAGCGACCTCGTACGAGCAACTACAGGCATTTTATCTGCTTCGGATCTACACTTTGAGCTCGTTAAATCTGCCGGCGGCGTGTCCCCCAGAGGCCTATACTACTCAACAAGTTCAACATACCCAGGGTATCTTTCAGTTATCCAGCTTAAGTAACCCTAACAAAGGCAATCAGAGATAAGCGGTCACACGACGCTGGTTATCAACTCGGTAAGTCAACCCAGGGTTTCCCTTTCCACCTATGAGCGTGTGCACATGAAAGAGGCGGGGTTTGCAGTATTGGACCAATCACAAACATGGATCAGTCTACGGGCTGTAGAGTGGCATATTTCACATAGGCTACAAGGAGCAAACCATAATCTTACAGAAATAGGAAGAAGCTAATATAATCAGAGATGGACAGAGTACTCGACCCCAGTACTTGAGTAAGAGTACAAATACTACTGGTCAAAATTTACTAGTATTATTTACAGTAAAAAAAAAAAGTTTCATGATGCATCGGAGCGGCCGTTACACGTCTTGGTTCGTCTCATCTACGGGACATCGAATGCAGCATTTTGCCTTTTACCACTGTTTCTACCACATTCAAAGCAGACAAAGACACATGATGTCCATTAGCAACTTGTGCGATTTTGGCTGGACAGACTGATTCATTTTACAAATTTAGGATTGAGTTTGCAATCAGCCGGTTACGAGCACAAGGATGCAGGCAGGCTGGAAATGAATGCACAGTGGTGCTTGATGTAGAATGACGAGTTGGAACGCGGCAACGCCATCTATGTTATTGCGTCAACAAATATCAATATTTATCTTATATCGATATTTTGCGATATGACTTTTGGTCCATATGGCCCAGCCCTACCCTGCGTCCTCTTTTAAAGCATCTCGCCCCTTTAACTCTCACACTGTCCTCCCGCAATAAAAAGCTGAAATGATAACTAAACAAATTAATTTGTTGCTGAGATGTATTTTTATGGCGCTGTTTGACAATGTCAGCCTCATTCTTTCAGCTGCATCCCGGCTTAAAACGGACTTGGGAGCAAATAAAATAAATATAAAAACATAATTCAAAGTGGTAAGTGGGCTGTATGCTGACACAGATAAGTCATTCCAAGTCAATATATCCATGGGTTGAAGTTGATCCTTATGAAATTATGTATTCCAACTAAACGGCTCCGAGGACGGCGACGTCTTTGGTTCAGCACGAGGATGCGTTGTCTCGCTGCCATAGTTTTGCCACCGTTCACAACCGTCACCGGCATCCATTTATGACATGCCTTGACATTGACTAGGCATAATGAGCTAATTAAATGACACTGTAATATACCTAGGCTACTTCTGTGGTTGAGGTAAAGCTTAGCCTTGTGATGAAATGCATGCGCATTTTATTTTTAAAACAAAACACTGGCAATGTGCAGTTCCATGCGCAACGGGAATTTCTGGATTACTGTACAGTGGCGGCGACTAGCGTCAGGAGCTGAAATATCGGTACGGTAGAGCTAAGAAGGCTCTAAGAGTGCTCCAGACCACTCTTATATCAACATATGGCAGACGTGTATATATACTGAATTTACTCACAGTTATCACAGTTTGATCAGAAATAGTATGTACACACTACATAAGGGCACATGCTGCCATTTACATTACATTTATGCTCTCCCTCCTCCATATCTTGACCACTGTGGTGTTCTCCCACCTCCTCCTGTCCCTGGTCGCCTTGGCCTTGTATTCTATCTGTGTCACCTTTCTGTTGCCCTTCTCTCTCTCCTTCCACCTCGTATTCGTCTTCTCTCTCTCCTTCCACCTCTTCTCTCTCTCCTTCCACCTCTTCTGTCTCTCCTTCCACCTCATCTCCTCCGTCTACTTTGCTCGGCTCATTTTCTATTTTTCTCTCCTTTCTCTTTGGTGAGAAAAAACGAAATATGCTACCTTTCCTTTTCATTTCTGTAAGATTCAAAGTAACTTTAGTACAATGTTTTCCTTGACAGACGTTGAATCAATATTAGCTTTCTTAGCCTACTTTACACAGAACTAACGTCAGACCTAGCTAACATTACATGCATGTATAGTTAGCGAAATAACGTTCTTCAACCTGATTTTTAACATCTCAAAATCAGCATCGCAACTATACTAGCACTGTGCTTTCATTATTATTTCATTTTGTGATAGATAGTTAATCAGTTTTTTACCTCTTTCCTCCCGTGCCTCCTTTCCTTGCGACTCCTGGCTCCAGGTACGTGTCCACAGGGGCGATTTTAAACACGAGTGGACGCGCCGCTTCCCAGTATTGCACGCTTGGTGGGCTGCCACTAGAGGATGATTGACAGGCGCTCTCCTTCATACAATCACGCGTACACTTCATGGCTGCACCTGATTGGACGATCGCTTTCACAGCTGTCCTCTCTGCTCCGGAGTTCACGCAGACCAACATGGCGGCTCGTTTGGAAACTTTCACTTATTTTACGAAAATACTTCACCGAAAGGTGTTTCTGAAAACATTTTAAGCGAGAAATAAGCTTTGCAGTTGCTGAATCTGTCTTTATTTTAGATCGACAACATTCAGTTTAGAAGATTTTCGCGAGCGCTCCCGAGGCGGCGAGTCGACCCCGGCGCCTCTGATTAGCATAAAGTAGATTTGACTTCAACTTTATGCAAATGAGGAGCGGCAAACTTGCACGCCGTCTCTCGACATTCGCCGCGACGCTACCAGTCTATGAGACGGCTTTTCACATAGACAATGAATGGGACACGGGGAAACACCGCTGCCTGTGGACACGTACCTTACCTCGCTTCGCGAATCGCCCCACTCAATTTGTCAAACAAAGCAGCGTCTTGCTGCTCTGACGTAATCTTGTGCTGCATTCACTGCAGTCGGACATTGGAAATTCGCGCTCGTAAATGTCAAATTGGACATAACTTTTCTTTGAATTCGTTGCTGCCAACTGGGGTGGCAGCAGGGCTGGCAAAGGCTTTCTTTTAGGGTGGCATTTGCCACCCTATGCCACCCCGGTAGATCCGCCCCTGTCAGCTACCATGAACAACACAGCATATTAGTAAAATAAAACTCTACAAACCACAAAATATAAAATTAAAGGTTACAAAAATATGTCATTCATTGACATGTTACACAAGCTTAAGTGAATGAGCCAAAAACATGTTGTCTTCGCTCACAGACAGAAACAAACTGTTTGCATATTGCATTGAGGTCTATTTCATCCATCTTGGCTTTATGGACATGGCAGACGGCTGCATGGTTAAGTCTCTCTTGAGACATGGTAGATCTCAACCATGTCTTGAGTCTCCTTAATGCACTAAAGCTCCTCTCTGCCTCTGTAGAGGACACTGGCACAACAAGTAGGAGACTGACCAAGGTCTCTACTTGATTGAACAATCCCCTCACCTCCATAGGCATGTCCCTAAGAATGCTGGCTGCCTCACCACTGGACTTTACTTTGTGCTTCAAAAGGAACATTTGCAACTGGACCCTTAAAACATCCATGTCAAGCTCAGGATATGACTGAACAACATCAGACACCTGGCCTGTGAGGAGGACCATTTCCAATTCATGGAGGGTAGCTAAGTCAGCCTGGCTAAAGCGCTCTTCAAACTGCTGCTCTACAGTGTCCAAGACTCTGTAAAATTCTGACCTGAAGAAGGCTTCAGCAGATTCAGCAACATGTTGCTCTGCTTCACAGCTGTACCTCTTTTTTTGGCTTTCTCTGGCGTGGCATTTCAATTGGTTCAATGTCGAGTGAACTGACCATGGCCTCAGCTTTTTGAAACATGTTATGGAAGTTCTCCTCAGTTCTCTTAGCTTGCATAGAATCCCTCACATATTGCACCGCTTCTCTCATGCCAGAAATTGTTTGTGTCCTTTTTTGCAGTGATTTGTTGAGATTTTCCAATCGTCCAACAACCTCTGAACCCATCATGAGCCCCAGGACAGTCTTTCCCTTACTAAATGTCTCTAACAGACCACTTGCTCTTGTGCCCACATCTGATTTATTGGAAGATGCCATGTCCTCTAAAGTTGTCAAAACATTTTTGTACTGCCTAAGAACAGAGTGAACTGCATTGTAGCGCACTATCTATCTGGTTGGACACAGTGGCTTTAAGGCAGTATTTGGTTCAGGGCCTGCATTTGCTTTGAACATAGCCCTACATTTTCCTGACTGGCTACTCAGGCACCCTAGCTCATTAACCCAAAAACAAAGAGTCACGGACAACGGTTGACGCATTGCAAGCAGACTGTGCAATCAAATGTGAGCAGTGGGCACCACAGTGTACATACAGGGCCAGTGGTTGATGTCTCTTTACCAGAGCCTGTGTGCTATTGAATTTTCCTGCCATATTGGCAGCCCCGTCATACGTCTGTCCACGCAAGCCAGACAAAGGAAGATTCATGCGCTGAATGACATCTTCAGCTACCCTAGCAATGTCTTCCCCTCTGGTTCCCGATACCTCATACAACCCCACAAAATCCTGGGTGCCATCAATGATTATGCTGTACTGCAAAACATACTGAGATTTGATTGATGTTGCTATTTGTCGGACAATTGTGTTACCAAATAAACTTAGAAGTTCGTTTTGAATTTGCGGACTGGTATAATCCTGTGATTGCAACAACCAATTAGCAAGAACATGGTCATCCTTAGCTAAGACTTTTAAAAGCTGGGGCAAATTTCCCTCGCTTGCCACATGGCCTCGAATAGCAATACCCTGCCTTGAAAAGTACTGCAATGCATCTGAAATCTTTTCAAGACAGTGCCTAGCATCTATCTGTTTTTTCTCCCAAGCCCTAGAAAGCTGGGCATCCACAGGGGTAGCGTCTTGGGCATTAACATGGACTGCATGATGGTGAGCTTTACTTTACTTATGTTTTTCAAAATTAACAGTTGCATTTTTCCAGTTTTTGTAACCTCTTGTTGAAAATGCTGGGTCAGCATTTTTGTCCAAATTGCTGTTTTTAATCACATATGCTCTGACACAATCAAAGCAAAGCACTGCCTTTAGAGATGGGCAGTAATGAAGGAAAGGGTACAGCTGATACCATTTTGCCTGGAATCGTAACACTCTATTCAAGAGAACTTGGGGCTCAATGTGCTTAGGGTCGGGTTGATTGGGCTTAATGCCAATGTCCATCCTTTCTTTTCCCTGAGGTTCCCTTATGTCTTCTTTCTCACTGTCCCTGCAACTGGTCCTGGTGCTGTCCTCTGTATGTGAGCCAATCTCCTACAAACACATGCCATTCTGTTTCTATATATATTTGTTACATATTGCCATTTGTATAACATTATAGCACATACAGTAGCAAGAATAAGTAAGTGAACCCCATGCTTAAGTTGAGTAAAATGAGGAATAATCTTTGGTCACCAATTTTCTTTTAACCCATTCATTGAAGGGTTCACAAACTTATTCTTCCTGTATTCAATGAAGAACATTTATTTATTTACGATACATTATTCATTCACAAAAAAAATATGTGGCCTAAAAGGTTGGATTTTTCCTCATTTGTTTAATTTCCAAAGGGTGATTTTTTTTTAATTCCTCTTTTAGTCAACTTAAGCATGGGGTTAACTTACTAATTCTTGCCACTGTAGTTGAAATCCTTACCTCATCATCTCTTTCTCCTCTCTCCTGTCCTACACTAAGGTGCTCAATCTCAGGTGGTTCAA
The DNA here is from genome assembly GCF_963514095.1 of Eutrigla gurnardus. NCBI lineage: Eukaryota > Metazoa > Chordata > Actinopteri > Perciformes > Triglidae > Eutrigla > Eutrigla gurnardus. Next base: position 27,214,467 of record NC_139925.1, read on the forward strand.
CTCTGTCTGATGCGGCCTGTAGTATGGACAGCCACTATGTAATCATTGCCAAATTAGCCTATAACATTACAACTGAACTCACAGTTGAACTCCTTACCTGGTCACCTTTTTCTCCCTCTCTTTCATTCTGTTTCGCTCTCTCATCGTTAACTGATGCCTGTAGTATGAAAAGCTCTTAATATCAGAATACAGGCCTACATAATTTGTAGGTTACATTTTTAGTCTTCATCTTTGTGAATTTGAAAGATATTATTGACGGAAGATGATTGTTCTACAGTGTAATAAAGACAAATTACAGCACTGTGTTGGCTAGCTTACCTGTTCAGTGCTACTATGCTCTCTCCCTGTCTGATCTGTAGTGATGCTACTTTCCCTCTTTATCTTCTTGCCTGACGTCTGTATACAGCAAAACAAACTGAAATTATCTGGAATTCATAGGCTAATGCAAATAACAAGCATATGAATAAGTAAGTATTTTCTCCATCACTGCCACCTGTCTAGATTGCCTACTTACATTCAAGAAATAAGACCGTATATCTTTTGACCCAGTGTCCATGATGCTGCTAGTAGCTAATCCATCTGCTTCTGCCTGCTGAAATAACGCAAGTTGAGCAAGGGACCAGAAATAACGAACATATTTCAGTGTGGCATTTAGCATCTCCATCTAGCCTACGTTGCAGCTCCGGTAAAATAGATTAGTTCAAGGTCTAGAAAATCCTTATATCTTTGCAGGAAACGTTGGAAACTTTCATACCTCTCCTCTCCTGAACAACGGTCACAGTGCAGCTGTCTACACTCCAACTTAAGCGTTCGTTCAGTATTTCAAATGATTGCGCTCCGTGACACATAGGCGGGACCAAAGAGGAAAAGCACCAATCAGAAGCGCTGTTTCCCCTGCGAGTAGAGGGTTAGGCTATCAAAATACTCTTTGGGAGACTGTGATGCTACGTGTCCACAGGCAGCGGTGTTTCCCCGCGTCCCATTCATTGTCTATGTGAAAAGCCGTACAATGCATTCTGGTAGCATCGCGGCAAATCTCGAGAGACAGCGCGCCGAGTTGGTCGCTCCTCATTTGCACTACTTTATGTTAATCAGAGCCGCCCGGCTCGACTCGCCGCCTCGCCAACGCTCGCGAAACTCTTTTAAACTGAATGTTGTCGATCTAAAATAAAGACAGATTCAGCAACTGCATAGCTTATTTCTCGCTTAAAATGTTTTCAGAAACACATATCGGTGAACTATTTTCGTAAAATAAGATAAAGTTTCCAAACGAGCCGCCATGTTGGGATTTGAAATCCGGGAGCAGACAGGACAGCTGTGAAAGCGTTCCTCCAATCAGGTGCAGCCATGAAGTGGTTGTAGCAGGGAGAGCGCCTGTGAATCATCCTCTAGTTGCAGCACAGTAGCGTGCAATACTGGCAAGCGGCGCGTCCACTCGCGTTTTAAATCGCCCCTGTGGACACATACCATGAAGCGGCGGGGAAAGGCGGTGGCCTATTCTACAGTATTTTATGTAAACGCGATTTGTGAAAAAGTGGTGGGGACAATTCTACTCATTCCAAAAGTGGTATGGACATGTCCCTACCGTCCATACCATAAATTATGCCCATGTACCCACCTATCAGCCATTGGAATATATGGGAGAATCTTTCGATTTAACTTTATTTTGAAAAATACATTTTAATATTGATGCAATATGCATCCCGCAACACAATAATAATACCCATACAGTTGTCTAATGACATGCAGATAAACATCAGATATAATTTACAGAAAAAACAAAAAGTCAACACATCTCAATGTCTGATCGGACACTCGTTACAGGACACAGTGAAGACATTGTTTTGGAGGATGATGACGTGCTCTATTAAGCATCACCACGTATTATGTCCAACTCGGAATGTTGTGTGTTGGAAGCTACAAGTATGTTGTCCTAAACAACAAAGCTGCTACTTATTTGTTGCTAAATCTGCCAAAGAATTATATTTTCTCAGGTTACTCTGCAGAGAACAAGTCATTATCATTATTTTTCTACTGACCAAGAATGTCCAAAATAATTTTAATAGCTGTGTACTGTGAGATCTCTTTGTCTTTCATCATCTAGTTTAATTTTGCGTTAATCAGGGTTGAAAAGTGAAAGTTTAGCAGACGTCCTTAGCCTTGATGTTGTTTTCTATTCGGTGTATATGACAAAACTAAACAGTTATACGTTGTTACATGTGAGGGTTTGCTTATACTAAATATCTACAGGCATTTTATGCATTTTTAATTCAGGCTAAAGGTACCCTTATGAATACTGGTTAAAGGTTGAAAAATATGAAAATATTATACGATATAAATCGGAAAATATCAGTTTTATATTTTTGGTTGAAAACCTTGTTCTCCAGTTTTGGTAGCCATCATACTGTCAAATATATTGAGTTATGTTCTCCATGAAACAGGGTGTCCGCGGAGTCTTAAAAAGTCTTAAATTCATTTTTCTAAATTTAAGGCCTTAAAAAGTCTTAAATTCGTCCAAAATGTCATATGTTTGTCTTAAATAAATAACTCAGAGGTCTTAAATTTGTCGGGGCAGGACTATTTTATTTTTTATTTTTCTCGCGGGACTTTTCGGGAAGGAGATGTAGAGAGGCTACTTTCTTGCTAGCTGCGTATATAAACGGATGTCTGCGCGCTTGCTAGCTAGTCTGCGACAATGGGTAAGTGCAAATTCAACGTCAGTTGGCTGGAAGACGTCCGTTTCCGAGGTTGGCTGGCGTCCGTTGCCAACCCAGAAGAGGCCAGATGCATTCCGTGCAAAACTACTTTCAAGCTCGGCACCATGGGGATTAAGGCTGTCGTCAGCCATATGCAGAGCAAAAAACACAAAACCTCTGCCAGGAGCCACACACAGACCCCAGCCATTTCCACGTTTTGCATCTCTGCCCCGGCGCCACCGCCGCAGACAACGGTCCGCGCTGCTAGCACTGACCTGAGGGTAGCATTTGGTGCGACACCAACACTGAAAGCGGAGGTGTTGTGGATTCTAAAAACAGTGGTCAAGCACCAGTCCTACAACTCGAATGAGGGGATAGGAGATCTCTTCGGTTTGATGTTCCCTGACTCTCAAATCGCGAGCACCTTTACTGTTGGAAAGGACAAAACGGCGTATATAACTCGCTTCGGACTAGCGCCTTTCATCCGAAACGAGCTAATCTGCAGCGTCAACAAGGCTGATTTTGTTTTGATGTTTGATGAGACGTTGAACCACGCCACTAAAAGCAAGCAACTTGACGTGCACGTCCGATATTGGGTCGGAGATCAAGTGCATTCCCGGTACTTGGGCTCGCAATTCATGGGACACGCAACAGCCCGAGATTTACTGCACCACTTCAAAGTAAGTAATATACATTTTTTTCAATGATTAATTGTTAACTTTATATGCATTTGGGCAAATTCATTATGCAGGCCTATTCAGTATAATGGTAGGCCTAAAATAGGGAATGATGGCATGTGTGTGTGTGTGTGTGTGTGTGTGTTAGGGTGACCAGATCCCAATTCACCAGAAGTGGGACAAAGACTATCTTTGCGCGGGACAATGCGGGACAACGTGGGCAGGCCCGGTTTTACGTGAAAATACGCTCTAGGCGACACCTCCGAGGGGGGAGGGGGGGGGGGGGGGGGGGGGGGGGGCAACCCGTTGTTTGTGACTCGCATTTTCTGTCTATTTTTACGTCGAATTCACCTCCGTGTGAAATGGACTTATGCAAACTTCACATAACACTTTACAAGACTGCCCTTGCACTGGTTTCACCCAGGGATATATGGTTTCCCTGTCTTTGTTGTAGCTGCATTTCCGTGCGTTCACACCAAACGTGACATTTGTCGCCCGTTCGCGTTGTCGCCGAAGTTATGTCGCGCCACAAATCATAATCTCGCTGTGCAAGTTTTGTCGAATTTGTCACGCCACAACAAGATAACCACCATTGCCTTGTCGTATTTTGTGGAAGAGGGAGAGACGTCGGAGGACCGACGCAGTCTATTCATAATATTGTAATGACCACGGAAGAGGCAGTGAATGAAGTATTGATTAGACATATTTATTAGATGGAACTACCTAATAAACCGTTGGAACGCACAAGACCGGAAACCATAGCAACGCCGGTAAACAAACCCCGAGAAGCCCAATCCCTATGAGAGCCCCCCGCGCTACGGCCATCCGGAGGCGCACAGAGCTTTTGGCCGTGATATTATACTGTATATACAATTATATTATATACTATTATATATATATATATATATAGAGCTCCGGGAGTCGCAAACGCCAACAATCACTTTCTCCTTCATGCTGCAGTTCACCTCGGACTGCACTGCACTGAGTTGGCCGGTTGAACGCTGATTGGCTGTTACGTTACACATGTCACTCAGTGGCCACGTTGTTGAACGCTGATTGGCTGTCATCACGCGAAATTCGCGTCAAAGTTGAAATATTTCAACTCGAGCGAATTTGTCGCGCCACAAATCCTCGTGAACGCGCTCGCCTGTGCACGTCGAAAGTGTGGCGCCGCGCGACAAATCAAAACTTGTCGCCGGTTTTCTCTCGCGAAAAATTCGCCCGATACGCGTCTCTACGTTCACTTTGTATGGGATCTTGTCGCCCCGTCGCGTTTGGTGTGAACGCATGTACGGGTCGCGCTCTCCTCCATATCTCCTGCTGTTCTGACCTGATTGTTTCTTGTTGGTGCGCGTGCCCTTAACCGGCATCCGCGTCCCAGTTTGATTGACATGATCAAACAGCCCGCCCTTCCCCCTGATGACAGCCCTCACTGCTGTCTCCGCACACAGCTATTTGATAAATGCCAGATTATAAAACACGCATTTCCAAAAAAAATCGAGTCTGACTGTCAATAATACTATACGGTATAATGTGGCTGTATGATGAATATAAAGTGCTTGTAGCTTTGAGTGTTATGTTTGTGTGTTTATACGTGTGTGTGTGTGTGTGTGTGTGTGTGTGTGTGTGTGTGTGTGTGTGTGTGTGTATTTTGTATACTTCTTGGTCGGAAACATGCTGTTAAACTGCACTTGTACTTACAGTTTTTGAACCAGAGAGCACTGAGTATCACTTTATGTTCAATAAACAGACAAAAAGTAAACTTGAATGAGTCTCATTGAGTGACACACATGCTATGCTTGGGTTGTAAAGCGGGATCCCCCCCCACCATCGCGGGTTTTAGGTCTTAAATTTCATTCAAGGTGGTATTAAAAAGGTCTTAAAAAGTCTTAAATTTGACTTGCTGAAACCTGCAGATACCCTGTGAAAACTAGTAAGGTTCAAAACTTTTGAAAGCCCCTAAAATAATGTATTTTAATTGAGGTAAAACGAGGCTCTCCTGTTTCTCTTAGACTCCAAGAAGCTTAAAGGGTAACTGGCTGAAGTGCCTCTAGCCTGGAAATTCGAAACGTGGCTATGAAACAGAGCAGGCGGGGAGGCCGTCATTTCAATAGTCGGCTCATTTTCATTACCATTCTACCATTACAATCACAGCACAGGCCCTTTCTCTGTTGAAGCATTTATTGTTTTGTATTACTCATTTAGGGCTAGCTAGTCAGCTAGCTAGCTAGCTTGCTAATTCCACACTACAGCTCCAGAACATAAACAGCACCACATGAACTGCTGGGTTTGGTTTACATTACTCTTACATGTAGCTGGACATCACTGTTTTTGACATTCATGATGGCTCATGCAAATTGAAAGCACTGATGCTGTTGTTAGGATTATGGTTAGGTTAGTGCTGTAAAGGTCCGTTATAGTGACAAAATGCAGTTTAGCATAAACGTTTTGTTCGTTGCTGACTAAAGCTGCCTCCATATACGTCACCTGGCTCCAGATCAGCCAGAAATCAATAGCAAACTATTTGAATTCTACAATATGTAGAAATCAAATAGTTTGCACTTCAATGTCAAAATTTGCACCTGAATCAATCAACAACAATGGCTGTGTCCGAAATCACTCCCTACTCCCTATATAGTGCACTATATAGGGAGTTCGCCATTTTGTAGGGGTGTCCGAATGTGTAGTGAGCATTACTATTCCCTATATAGTCCACTCAAAGTTTCCCACAATGCATCGTGAAAAGTAGTGTACAGCCGATGGTCACTAGCCGAGCAAATTTTACCATCATGCATTGCGCTGAAAGACAAATCGCAAAGGGACGAGAGGAGAGAGAGCAGGAAAAAGCGGAGGAAATATGAATAATCGTACAATAATAAATGTTAATATTTAATATATGTATTGCAGAGCAGAACAAGACGACACAAACGGCCAAAGTGTGATGTTTTCCTTTATTTACTTAAAAAAAACGCAATATATATTAATTATTTATATGAGACTTTGGGCGAGCGGCGGCCGGCCGGCGCCCGGCGACAGGCGGCAGGGGCCGGCGACAGTTGGCTGTGGCCGGCGGCGGTGGCCGTGGCGGCCGGTGAGAGGCGGCGGCGGGGTCTTCGTCCGTCAAAAACCGTCACTCAAACCAAAGCGCCGTATGACAGCCTGAAAACTATAAAGATGCGGAGATGAGGGACAGATTGTGGCGAGCGATCGCCGAGGAGTTTGGGATCGGGGACGGACTGCAGCCTGTTCAGGTCTGGTGGATCGCGGAGATGTGGGGTGCCGGTAGTGCTGCAACTTGGTCCTGAAGTCTTTTTCGCAACGAATATGTATTAAAAAATAATTATCCTGGTAATTTCTCTGCGTGAGACTTAAGAGCCGTTGGCGGAATCTGACACGTATTAATTATGCGTCAGGACAACGTCATCAACGGCGCCGAAAGAAATCCCCAGAGTAGTGTCCGAAAGTGTTTTTTCATTTTGCCTTTGAGTCCACTATATAGTGCCCTCCATAGAACTGCCCTATATAGGGAGTAGGGAGTAGGGAGTAGGGAATGATTTCGGACACAGCCAATATTAAATAGCCAGATACCTTGAAACCATCCAGATTTTCATCCGACAAAGACAAGTATGACTGCGATGCAGCAACAAGGGACAGGAAGTTGACCACTAAGATTTCAGTAAGCTTGAAATAAACTAGTTTGAATGACATGTCAGACAGAAAAGTGGTCTTGATACCAGCTTTAAGAAGGGGTTAGATGCTCTGAGAAGCACTTGATTTAAAACATACTGAGGCCTGAACAGCATTCATGTGAGCTCAACCAACCTGTTCACTTGAAAATCACCAACTCATCAACAACTCAATTGAATTGTGAAACAAAATATGTTAAGAGGGAAACAGATGTGGTCGTGGATTACCTTTGCCTTTGACGTATCACAAATTAGTTTCAAACAAGTTTGTGGAAGTCCACGTAAGGTGGAGGTCTGGGTGGTGGACGGGCCAAAAAACTCCTGATATATAATCTCAGTAAACATTGTAAACATGAGTTTATGGTCTCAATCTCTAGTTTCAAGTCTTCTTCAATCCAGCATGATGTTTATTTAGTATATTATGGTCCATTTAGAGTCTAACAGACCAGAAAGCAGGGCATGCTTTAGGGGAGGGGCTACCTGCTGATTGACAGGTCGCTACCAATGCAGTTAGCTACTAAGATGACTTTAACACTTAGCTGTAAATTTGACCTTGAATTAAGAAGCTAACTTTGTTAACAGCTTCACTACGTCCACAAGTAGTCTTATTGTGATCTAGATCTAGATGAGTAATTTTAACCCAAACCATGATGTTCTTTACTAAACCTAACTACATAGTTTTGTAGCATGTTTTGTTTTGAATCACGTGCATCATACTTTGCAGTTTAGTTGCTTGAAAACTTTGACTTCTGCATCTCCTCTGGAAAAAGACAGAGTTGGTAATCTGGAGAAATCACAGATCTTAATGTGTCAAACAGAAGTCATTAAACACACCACGTCTGCACTATATTCTCTGGTTGTATCAAGATAGGTCTATACGACCTCCTGTCAATGAAGTTCATGGGCTGGAAATGTAAAAGTGTATTTATCCTGCACTCCACACACACACACACACACACACACACACACATTTGTCTTAACACAAATATTGTAAAAAAGGTAATGTAATATGTTTCACATTAGTTGGATTGTTACATATTTTACAGTATCCTAATAGAAACCTATGCAGGTGTAAATAGTGTATGAATGTTTAATGGCATTAAATTATGTCACAGTGTTTTACACATACAGTAGCCTCCAGCGAAGGTCACCTCGGCGTCACATTAACACTCTCATCCTTCCTTCCATGCAGCAATAGTGTCTTTTCTTTTAATTCTGTCATTTTCCTCCTTCTTTCCCTCCTTTTTCTTCTTCGCAGCTTATTTTCCATTCTTGAACCATCTGTATAAATTCAGGGTGTCGTCCTCTTCCCAATGTGAGACCAACTGGCTGTGATCTGAGGAGGACACAAAGATGGAGGGGAGAGATGAGGGGGGAAATGATAACATAAATGACAACACGTTGTTTAAGTGGAGAGAGACTCAGTTACCAGACGTTCACAGTAATACCAAGTTAAATCCAGTGCAGTCCTCCATATAGAACTCCATGGATCGTGAGTAGGGCAGAGGGATTGAGAGAGTGATTTCGGACATAACCTTTGACCTTTTTCAGTGACTGTGTTAAGTCTCATTGTTGTTGAGATTTTTAGTGGTCTAGAGGTTGTTGTACTGGTCTGTAGCATGGATCAGGTTTAGTTGTATAACTCAAACTGAGGGCCAGATTTACTAACGCATTTGCGCAATCCGTTCGCAACTAGCACGTAAAAACATGGAACGGTATTTAGAAAACAGGGTCACTTGGGTAAAAGCGCAGATTGCCTGCCATATGAGCGGAAAGAGGCAAGTAGCGCTTTCAATATGCACTCATGGGAGGCTCATGGGGAAAGTGGGAGTTCCCCACAAAAAGATGGGAGGATAAGCGTTAACTGCACTTAATTATATAATTCCCAGTATTTACAAAAACTGCCGGTGAGAGCGCACCTCTATTCTGCCTCTTAAAAGCAGGTCTAAACCAGGAAGCACTGTTTGTTTAATTCGAATATTTTTATTTTATTATATTATATGGGTTTAAGTAGAAGGTTTGTGAGCAAATTACACAACAGAAGTGCACCCAAAAATGCAAATCTTGCAGAAAACTCCAAATGTCAGAAATGTTAGCTCAAAATCAAATCACAGGCTGACTTCTTTTGTTCTATGGTGTTCATGAAGGTCTTGGTGTCTTAATGTGGTACTTCGGAGGGATTTCTGATCATTTCCATCGATTCTTGAGTGGTAAAAAAAAAATGATTATGCGCCGCTGTGTAATAAATGTTATCAACCCAAAATCAACCCAAAAATAGTTGGGATGGATGGATACAGAATCATACAATGGATCATTCTTGCATGATTTCTGCTGATTGAATCTGATGCTAAACCTTCAAGTGCATCACTGATGAGGAAAGATAACAAGAAGTCTGCACTACCTGGATGTTTATTGTAGCCAAGGGAAGTCCAGTTTGCTCTGGTGGCCCAAGGCAATCATGGAGTTCCTGTTTCTGCCAGCAGGTTCTAGTGGTTCAAAATCAGGCCTGTAAAGAAGAAGAGACAATTATAAATTATATATAAAGTATTTATGGTGAACACCAGGCACCAGCCTCTGGTTTGGAAAAGTGAAGCCAATTCTAAAGTGCCTTAAACTTGCATTATCTCGACTGGCCATCAAGGGGCGAATTCTCTGGTTGTGAAAAGAACCTTCAAACCTGTAGTCCACAAACCAATGGGTGACATCACCAAGACTACATCCACTTCTTCTATCCAGTTTATGGTGAACACCAATGTGGGAGTACGTATAGCATGTATTGTCTGTTATCCCACATTGTCAGAGGGGCTGCAGTTAGAATTCATGTCTCACCAGGAGGGCAATGTTCTTTCTAATGAATCCTGGACAGCAGCCATATCTCACCAGACCTCAGCTTAAATCCACAGGGCTCTCCCACTCCTCCAGGCATACCTCAGGCCTGACTCTCCAACCCCCATCTTTCCGTCCGTCCGTCTGGGTCTATGCCAAGTCCTGGTCAGGACGCTGAGAGGCTACGGCTGAAGGGCCAGCAGCAGATTCCTACACTGTTCAACCTCTTGAAAAAAGAAAAGCCACAGTGCATCCAGTCAGAAATTTAGCTAATGGCTGCCTGTGTCTCCGTCTGCCAGGAACCTGTCAGGCTCGTCTTCTGGCTCAATAGTCACTGAAGCTGTCACCACTTTTCCACCCAGAAATGCCTTTCTTTCCCTCCATGCTGGCCTTTTCACTGCACTCAAATTACTTGCATTCTTTCTCTTTTTTCTTCAACAAACAAGGGAAACAAGCCCCGCTCACTTTTAGGGGTCTTGCTGGTTCAACCCAAAAGGATGAGATATCACCAAAAAACACTGGAGTTTGGATGTTGTCAGTGAAACATCTAGAAACAAATCTGAGATTGTTCAACGTTTCACACGAGGGGAAAGAGAAAACAGGGCTGAATGAATTATTCTCTTCATATCGTTTACCCCAAAATGATTCCGATATGAGAATCTGTCTGTATTTTGAGGATATATGGTCATTTTTTATTTTATTTTTTCATACAAAAGTCACAATATCCCTTTCAGACAGGACTGGTAAAGAACCCAGCTTTGTGTCTTCCCTCGACACTGTTAAGTATAAAATATCATTGCACGCTTCAGCATTAAGATTCCCCTGCACGGCATGTAAGCGTTCCAGATCAAAGCAGGAAGAAACAGCTCCAGATGAAAATGAAAGTGTGTGGCAAGGGTCATGTTTTCACTTAGTGTTGATTCAGTATAATGGACCACATAGAGCACAAAGCCTGGTGTGTAGTGTACTCCTCACATGTAGAGTTGTGGGCAGGACATCTTCAGTGAGCTGGAGGTCAGTCCCAGCCTACTGTGGTTCCTCATCTTAGTTTTCCTCACCAGGTCTTTGACTCGACCCCACGTGTAGTTTTCACTCAGCTGAACACAAAGACACAAAAAAAACACATTTTAATACACATTTAGCAAGTGAAGATGAGACCAAAGTTACATTATAAAGGCTTGCCGTCGGCTTCACTGGCCTCTAGGTGTGTCCAGATAGGAAGCGAGGAACATTTCCACCTGAGTCAATGGTGCAAATTAGACCACTGCACCGTTTGTGCAGTGAGTGTTGTTTTGTCCCAATCAGCCGATGTATCAAATATCCATTAGCTGTAAGTTAGCTACCAATTGATCAGTGACTGAGTGTTTCTCACAGTCAAGGAGGGACCCTTCAACGGCCAAATTCCAAGCACGCTACGTCATCAAATGCCGCTGAAGGGCCTCCATGTCGACACCAACCAGGTTTCATCCATCACGGATGAAATCACCACTATTGTTGTAAAGTCCCAGATCCACCAGGAAACCAAACACCATCCTGTCTGAGTTCATGACATCATCAAGAGGTGCTGGGTGATATAAACAGATGAAAGGATGCTGAAATAACTCCATAATGATGGTGATCAGTAAAAAGTGTGAAGTCAGTTTGGTCTGTCTACAAGACCACAAGCTTACTACTTTTAAAATGCTCCAAACATTTCATCTTAGGAGTATGGTTGCAATACACTTCGTGCTAAACGTTATTATTTTCTATTAAAAGAGCTTTATGGATCATATAAATATATATTTAATTTAAATGAAAGGCTTTGTGGCTTATGAAGCAGGCTAACTAACTAATCCATCATGAAGAGACACTGCTGAATGGGATGTTTGCAGTGGACCATGAGGACATGACTCACCCTGCGCTGGGGGCTGGACAGTCTTTCGGTACTGTCTCCCAGGAAGCGGACCTCCCCCTCAGTGTAACTCCGTCGGTCCAAGCCTCTCCTCCACAGAGGGACTGGAGTCAGACCTTCACCGCTCACGTCTGAAACACAAACCAGAGGTGTTTACAGAGTGTTGACTTGTGGGTGAAATCAATGTTCACGCTTCGATCAGCATTTCTGTAAGGCGGTTCATTTCTTTCACCACCAGAGAAGGAAGTGACCATATTTGGACCGTGGAGGAGTGACGGGTGGATCTGATGAAGACAAGCGGCAGAGCAGCACCCTTACTGGATCTGGATCCATCTGGATTCTGGTGTGAAGCTGTTAACACAGTTAGCTACTATGTGTTAAAGCCATTTTAGTAGCTAATAGCATTCGTAGCGTGGTAGAGGCAGTGGTAGCAACGCCGGGGTAGTAACCTGTCAATAGCAAGGTCCCGCCCAACCAGGGTTTCCCAATTTGGCTGTGAGCATGTTCACCTATCACAGTCTCCTGCCAGCAGAGTGGCATATATAGAAACTATAATATTAGACAAATATGAAGAAGTTAAACACATAATCACACTAAAAGCAACAGTTTAAAGGTCCCATATTATGAAAAACAGGTTTTCTCTGGTCTCTACACCTATGGTCCTCCCTGCTATGAGCCTGCCAACTCCCAGGAAAACAAGCGACTCCTGTAAGGTCTCTGCAGCCCCCCCACTGGTACAACAGCGCTCCTACAGGCTGTTCAGATTCAGCTCCCTTAGTTACGTAACAAAGGGAGTCATTTGCATAGGGCGAACTCCTCTGATGATAGGAGACATCCGAGAGGGGGCGTTCATCACCGAGGTGAAGTTCGGTGTGTCCTGATAGGCCGACCTCCTCTGATGATAGGAGATATCCGTGAGGGGGCGTTCATCACCGAGGTGAAGTTTGGTGTGTTCTGCGGTGAGACAGCAGTGAGATAGCGGTGCATAGTGGTCCACAATGTCATCGCTCACAGCTAGATACGCAGATTGCCCTGTTGTTGGTTGTACAAATCAACATAAGTGCTTATATTCGGTCCCAGCTACAGAGGAACAGAAGAGACCATGGTGGCGTTTCATTTTTAATGACAATGTGCTGGCTACGGTCCGTGTTAGCTTGTATGTGTGTGCTAACCACTTCACATCGGACTGCTTCAGTAACGAGGGTCAGTACAAAGCTGGCTTTGCCTCGACACTGACCCTCGTAAAAGGATCTGTCCCAACCATACGGGACCCAGCAACTTCACCTGAGCCACATAGGCGAGCCATAGCGATACATCCACTGTAAACATTGGCGCATGCTACCGCTAGCATAAGCGGCATCGTCTCTGTCTCTCTCCAAGTAGGCGATGACAGACAGAGCTCATTAGCATTTTAAGGTGCAGGCACAGAAACAGCCTGTTCTCAGGAGACCTCATTTAAGCAACTTTTAGACAGCTGAAATTCAGGACCACGGATGGGTTTCGGCCAATGCATATCGAATCCAGTGTTGTTGGAACTCCCTCCCCTGACCGCACCGGAGTCTGAAGTGTAGCCTTCCTGCAGTGCTGGAGTCCAACAGAGAGTCAGATGGACGTAGCTACATGATGGACATAAGAAAGAATAAGCCTCGGATCTCCCATAATCCTAGATCCGCCCCTGCATACAAGTAAAGTGATGCAGGGAGATGCAGCATTCAACACCATGCAAGATACAACTAAAAAAACGGATTCATATAAGTGAATATGATATGAATATGTGATGAGGTAATACACTGATTTAGTGTTATTGTGGTTAAATGAATATAATTCATTGTACTGTGTTAATACAGGTGGGTTTGCATGCAGGAGAGTTTGGAACTACGCCACCACCACTGATTCTACTCATAGGATAATATTAATGATATTACTGTCTGATATTTATCAAATTATGCCAATGTTGTGAATAAAGCATACAACTATTGAGTACAGACCTACAAATAGGAAATGAAACTACGTGCTTTAAATTATTTAGCCTGTTTATTTTTACTTGCTCAATTTCTCACTGTCGGGGGTTACAGCTGAAAGAATAAAATATTGTCCTACATAATCATATATAAGAATACATCTAAGCAACAAGTTAATATGATGTAATGGCAGTGATATTATAACTAATGTATTCCATTTCTTGTTACCAGCTGTGCTTCCTGCATTTGTCAGTTAAGATGTGTTTCCTTTAGTCTAGATTATGACTTTACGTTTGGTTAGTTAGGTGAAACATCTGTTTCATTTTGAGAAGGGAGTAACGTCAGTTATGACAAATGGTGGTGGAACTCAGCAAAGGCCTGTTTATTGCCTCTGTTCGTCCCATTCCCCACCTTTCTCATGTATACGTGCCTCCCCTCATCACATGGGCTCAGTTTCTACTGATCAAGGCCCTCCGCTAGGAAAATGGAAAACCCCAAAATAAGTCCACAGCTGGGACTCATGTTGTTGTGTCGGGCTGCATTCCAACATAGACTGGCAGTCCATGAAATAGTCACAACATGTTTAATGTATTTCTGTTGGAAGTATCGGTCATGCCTGCACCATGTTGTTTTTTTGTCAGTCAGGACAACATTTCGCTACAAAGCCAATGGTAGGTTTAGGCAACACAACCTCTTAATTAGGTTCAGCATCAAGAACAGCATTGGGAAGATGAGCAGCATGAGCAACAACAAAAACGTTATATTCCACGTCTCATCACTCAGTTTGGCATTGAGCACCAGTTTGAAAGGCACCGTTTTGACCGGCTCCGCACCATGGTTAGTTATTGAAAGTAAATTCATGTCATTGTGGACAGACAAGACAAGAGCCAGTATTTTGCTATCATGGCATCACACAAATGGCAAATTGACCATTTAAGTGACACTCCCAACCCTGGACTATCACCGCAGCCTCTGCACATTAAAGTCAGTCAACACACATCTGGAATAATTCTGTCAACTTCAGCGAATGCAACAAACCAAAATCCAACAGCAACAGCTTCACCCCGACTTATTAATTCCACAAATCCAATAGAAACACTCTTATAGGAGCAGTGGATTGATTCTCGTGGTATCTAATGATGACTGAATACCTTCCAGTCACGTCTCCCCATCTAAGTGCTTGGTTTGGTGGGTTCTAAATGAAACCATTGAGAATATACACTCACCGGCCACTTTATTAGGTACACCTTGCTAGAACCGGGTTGGACCCCCTTTTGCCTTCAGAAATGCCTTAATCCTTCGTGGCATAGATTCAACAAGGTACTGGAAACATTCCTCAGAGAGTTTGGTCCATATTGACATGATAGCATCACGCAGTTGCTGCAGATTTGTCGGCTGCACATCCATGATGCGAATCTCCCGTTCCACCACATCCCAAAGGTGCTCTATTGGATTGAGATCTGGTGACTGACAAGGCCATTTGAGTACAGTGAACTCATTGTCATGTTCAAGAAACCAGTCTGAGATGATTCGTGCTTTATGACATGGTGCGTTATCCTGCTGGAAGTAGCCATCAGAAGATGGGTACACTGTGGTCATAAGGGGATGGACATGGTCAGCAACAATACTCAGGTAGGCTGTGGCGTTGACACGATGCTCAATTGGTACTAATGGGCCCAAAGTGTGCCAAGAAAATATCCCCCACACCATTACACCACCACTACCAGCCTGAACCGTTGATACAAGGCAGGATGGATCCATGCTTTCATGTTGTTGATGCCAAATTCTGACCCTACCATCCGAATGTCGCAGCAGAAATCGAGACTCATCAGACCACGCAACGTTTTTCCAATCTTCTATCGTCCAATTTTGGTGAGCCTGTGCGAATTGTAGCCTCAGTTTCCTGTTCTTAGCTGACAGGAGTGGCACCCAGTGTGGTCTTCTGCTGCTGTAGCCCATCGGCCTCAAGGTTCGACGTGTTCTGCGTTCAGAGATGCTCTTCTGCATACCTCGGTTGTAACGAGTGGTTATTTGAGTTACTGTTGCCTTTCTATCAGCTCGAACCAGTCTGGCCATTCTCCTCTGACCTCTGGCATCAACAAGGCATTTGCGCCCACAGAACTGCTGCTCACTGGATATTTTTTCTTTTTCGGACCATTCTCTGTAAACCCTAGAGATGGTTGTGCGTGAAAATCCCAGTAGATCAGCAGTTTCTGAAATACTCAGACCAGCCCGTCTGGCACCAACAACCATGCCATGTTCAAAGTCAAATCACCTTTCTTCCCCATTCTGCTGCTCGGTTTGAACTGCAGCAGATCGTCTTGACCATGTCTACATGCCTAAATGCATTGAGTTGCTGCCATGTGATTGGCTGATTAGAAATTTGCGTTAACGAGCAGTTGGACAGGTGTACCTAATAAAGTGGCCGGTGAGTGTAAATGAGTTCTCAGTAGAACAACCTGGGTGAATTGTTGTTAGCACCATTAGAAATGGAAAGGTTCTCGACAAAACCTTTAGAGACGGTGGAACCATTACACCATAGAAATGTTCTCCATAGAATCCCCGGCCATGTTCTTGTTAGCATCCTTAGAAGGTGGAAAAGTTCTTGACAGAACCTTCAGAGATGTTGGAAACATTACACAATAGAAGAGTTCTATGTACAACCCACTGGCTGCATTCTTTTTGGCACCCTTCAAAGCTTCTGGACATAACCTTCATAGCATCAATCAAGGTTGTGAGTGGAACCTTTCACAGGTGATTCTAGGTAGAACCCTTTCTGTTGGGCTCTAGGTTGAAAGGATTCCTGGTGGGACCTTTTTATAGGTTTTTCAATGGAGACAAGCTGGAGAACCCCATATGGTTTTAGTTAGCACCTATCTTGCTAAGAGTATCCAACATTTAACCATGGCCCAGTTTGAGCGATCCAGTCCACTTACTGGACCTAATCTGGGCCCCCTTCGCTCCTGACTCCTCAACCCCGTCAGGAGCAGGATGCCAGGAATTCCTTGTGCATCCCACTCGAGTCATAACTTCATCTTCCTCATGGGACCACCCGGCTGTCAGCCACCGCCACCTCCTCGGGCAACATGAGCCGTTTTAATAACATACCTCCAGTCATAGATCCATGTCAGGAACACGTCAGACAAACACTGATTTAAAACAATAATACATAGTTATGTTTGGTGACAAATCCCTCTGGGGCAGGTTATTAAATCCTGGTCCCACTAGTAATTAAATGCTGAAGGTCAAACATGGCTGGTTTCAGTAACCTGTTGAGAGCTCAGCTGCGGATCATAGACTACTCGGTGTGTCTGTCCAGTAAAGAATGAAGCTTTCACTGTACCACATCAAGAGGCATCTATACTCACTCATCCACACTGCCAACCTTACATTCATCCCTGCAGTTCCTGCTGCTGCCTGTTGGCGTTATTATTTCAACTAGCTTATGATAACATTGGACATAACTTGGACATTGAACTTATTGGACTTAAACAAATTGTCTACCGTCTTGATCGCACCAAGATACATTGCTAGAAACACTCCGCCCCCTAAATCATTGTTTTCCTATGGAACTAGCCATTTTTTTTACGCACATGAAATATCAAATATTTTCAATTTTTCCACGCCCAGCGTCAATGTCACATTTGGCCCAGGCAGCCAATTAAATCGAGGTGGGCTTTACTACTTAACCACTTCCTTTCCATTTTGATGGTGGTAGATGTGGTATGAAAGGTTGATATTAGGGGGTTTTAATGAAATAAAATCATTTTAATTAGGAAGAACTATATGCAGCCAACTGGGGGCACCAGGCACGCAAAGTCAAATATGTCCCAACATTACCTGTGCTGGTTGGTATGAGTGGATGCCGGGCGGCCTCGTGGATGGTGGACAGGTCAGAGACGGTCCCACTGGGAGACAGGAACTCACTTCTGGACTGTGTCTTCTGAGCCTCTTGATAGGTCAGACTGGCTGCACCACAGCTGCACTGCTGCTGGAGGAAGTCCTGTTCAAAAAATCACAAGAATATTGTACATCAGAGGTTTACTGAAATCCTGCTCAGGACCCTGACTACAGTCTGATGTCCTTTTATTCATGTGATCAGGATCATGGTCACATGGTATGAACATAAACAGAACATACAATAATAACAAAACACTATCAAAGTACAAAGTCAAGTAAGGACATTGTTTAAAAAGATAATGATTTACTAATATTCCTTGGGTTTATCAGATATCATAGTGGGCAGTTAAATAAAACCTTCTGTCCATCCTTTTATTTCCTCCAGTGACCTCATTTCCAATATACATAGGGTTTCAATTTGACATAAATATCACATGATGTAATACTTCTGAACAGTGTGTGAGACACTTACTGTCTCAGTCTGAACAGGATTCAAAAGTAGGCAGCCTTAATGTATTAACTCAAATTCTTCATAAACCAGTATTTTAACTAAAATGGTAAATGGCCTCATTTATATAGCGCTTTTCTCCAAAGCGCTTTACAGGAATGACTGACATTCACCCATCCACGCACACATTCACACACCGACGGCGGATTCAACCACGCAGGGCGACAGCCAGCTCGTCAGGAGCATTTAGGGTGAGGTGTCTTGCTCAGGGACACCAGGCACTCAGCTAGGAGGATCGAACTGGCAATCTTGCGGTAGCCAGCCAAACGCTCCTGAGCTTAACCGCCCCTATTAGCTAAACTAATGTATTTTAATTTAATATTATTTTATTCTCAGATAATTGTAACTCGGCCAAAAAGCTGTGACTCAAAATGCAGCTGCTCTGGATTTAACGATTACAAGAAGACAAAATGACATCAGCCCTGTTTCATCCTCTTGCTGCTGGTTTAGCACAATGTTACTGTTTTGTGTTTATTTGCCTGCTTTAATTTGAAACGTTGCTTATATAAAGTCAACTTCTGACTTTTCTAACCAAATAATAATATTAACAAACCAAAAGCAATCTTTCTCCCAGCTCTGAAGTTACCTTTCACCCACTGTGGAGGAAACATTCAACACATCCAAGAGCTCCTCCGCCTACACACACATTTCCCTCCTGATGTCAATACAAAAGAACCTCGTCTCACAAGTATTACAGCAAGACTACATAACATATTTATTCTTTATACTCCACCCCTCTATCTTGTTAAACCTGTGTTTAAGTAGAGTGTTTAAGTAACAAGCTCCAAAAAGACTAAATCCTACATTTCCCATTTAATATCATACAAACAAAGCATTATGTCATAGGCCCTCCCCTTTTTTCGACACCCCTTGTCTTTCAAACTGCCCAACTACAAAATAAGAATAGGTACAGAGCAGTTACACACACACCTCTTTGGTCTTCGCCATCCTGCTGTCGTTGGTCAGGGTGCAGATCTTCCTCTGCAGCCGGAGGTTGGTCTCCTGCAGCTGGCCAATCTTCTCCATGAGCTGGCAGATGTGCTCCAGGTAACCCAGACCTGATCCCAGAGGGCTGGAACTGGCCTGCTGGGCCTGGACAAACACAGGGTGTGCAGGTTAGTCAGGATACCAGGAGTTTATTCTCTGAGACCTAACTTCTGAAATCTGTTAGTTCTGACAGGATGTTAATATTTGGATGACTTTAAACTTTGATTGTATTCATGCCAGACATCAGGATCGATTCACTCTGCACATCACTGTCAGGATGGAAAGGCAGTAACATTGCAGGAACACATATGTTGAGACTTTTCTCAGGGAATATATTGCCCCAGTGCATGCTGGGAGAGTCCCTAAGACACCTATGGCATGTAAATGCCAGGTGTCATCATATGATCAGCCAGTCACATGAATGCTGCTCATGGTTTCAACTCTATTAATTTAGCCTATATTTCCAAATAATTAATCTCAAAGTAACCACATCTCCATAGTTGAAAAGAAGGTGTTCAGTTATGCTAGCTCCATAGAGAAGAATTAATGAACTTATTAATTAATTTGAAACAAATTAGAACCCAGAAAAGAGTTTGTTGTGTTTCTTTGGAATTTTGGAGCAAACTTATCCAAAGATCAACATTCCGAATGTGTCCCAACAAAAGCAGGATGTGAGCTCAGGTCAGGGTCTGAAGCCCCTCTTCCCCACTGCTGGTCGAACAATGGGCGAGCAGTCATAACAGGCTGGAGGACTGACATCACTCATTTCCTCTAACGGACAGGACCTCTGTGGACCACAGACTGGACTATGGACCCGTTCTCCACAACCATGGCCGTAGCCAGCTATGAGGTCACCGAGATCCGGACCTCCGTAATCATTACATTAAACATTTTCATTTTATTTATTTTTAGAAATGTTAGTGAAGTCATATCCAAACAGAGATGTGAGCGAGGATTCAGTGCATGTTTTCGAAAACATGCACACACACACACACACACACACACACACTGAATTTTGCTCATCCAGAAATGCAGTAAATGGGGCAGCCAGTGGCGCAGCCAGCGGCGCAGCAATGTACAGAGGCGGTGGTCCCGGGTTTGACTCCCGGCCCGGGATCAGTTTCCCACATGTCTTTTGCCTCTCTCCCTGTTTCCACACTGTCTGAAAAATAATCAAAGGCTTGAACGGCCCTCTAGCCGAAAAAATAATCTAAAAAAAAAAGAAGAAATGCAGTAAATAAGCTCCATTGAATGAAAACATTCTGGACCTCACTCATGTCTAAACCCTGGCTATGGCCCTGGCCACAACGTATGGAGGAACCCTTTAACTGCCTTCTTTCTTTCACACCTTCATCTCGTCATAATTCAACAGTCTCACAGCCGAATCTAGTGATTGATGTATGGAGACAAACATTTGCCAACGTGTTTCTCAGCATTAAAACAATGTCAATGGAAAGTTCATTAGGATCCTGTTTCATGGTGGATATGGTCCGATCTATACTTTACATAAGACGGGGGGGCACTGCAGAGCGATGTGCTCAGTGATATGGTAGAATCTCCAGAGTCCGCGAATACAGACGTTTATCATCATTATTATTCATTATTATAATTAAGAGGCCCCTGATTGGTCAAGGCCCCTGGGTGAAGCCCAGGAAAGCCCGTGCATTAAGGCACCTCAGCAGACGCGACAAAGTTACAGCTACAGTCTCTGCGCTTCTTGGAAACTACGTAAAGCCATGCAACATGATATGACGTGATGACATACAGGTAACAGGTAACCGTGCCGAGGCCCGGTTGGGCTTGGAGCAGTGTGAGTGCAGGCGGGGGTGGGGTGGGGGGGAGGGGGGCAATCGGGCCATGGCACGGTACGGATCAACTGGCCCTAGTGTGAGTGTGCCCTAAACCGAACATTGGTTTTGTTTCCTGAATCAACATTGGTAAATAAAATAAAAAAAGAGTACAAAAGAAACTAGTGATTGTTGTTAGTTGTCGTGGTGACAACACACAACAGCCCACCAGGAAGAGAACAGATTCTGCTCTGGAGATGGATGTCTGGCTAGTTAGCTAGGTTACCAGTTAGCTAGTCAGCTAGGTGTCTCGTCCTTTGTCCAGAGCATCAGGGAGTGAGGCAGAGGGACTGTTAGACCCAACACTGCTGCTGTTCAGTGTGTAGACTTAACGGATGACAGATTTAACAAGCCAGCTGTCTCTCTGACAATACTAACGTAGTTTAGATGTGGATGAAGTATTACATTGTTAAATGTGACTCATTTATTCCGTCTCTCTGTGCCTCATTACGTTACGACTCCACTGATAATCGTTACTGTAATACCTCAGCGAGTCCACCACATGGAAGTCGGTTTGCTTTATACAGAAGTGGCCCACTACAACAGTTGCGATGGCAATTGTACGCATAAAAATGTCTGCCGCTCTGACGTTGATTTGGAGGGAAATGTCCCTTCAACTCCTGTTTCATTTCTATGGTTCACTCTCTCTGTTCTCATCAATCAGATAGGACAGAAAAATGCATGAATCAGGGTCAAAGGGTTAACATTATATTTATCGGTTGTATTTCCTCATCTGTTGACTCTACAAGCTACCAGACCTCTAGAGGTTTTTTTTGGTGGCTAATTAAGATAAGGAACGTTATTCCTTCCAGGGGATGACCCTCACTTCCTCAGAGCTAGTGGTTAGTCTGTAACCAGAATCCGTTCTGGCTGAGAGGCACGTTATCAGGGCTGAGGCTGATCTTATCCACGGCCCCACAGAGACCACTGAGTGATCCACAGCCGGGAACTGGGAAAGAGATTTGGGAATGCCCTCTTTTGCGTGCACAGAGCCATTTTAAACAGGCAAGCACATGCAAACAAACAAACAGTCATGCATCCTGCTGCCCTTCCGCTTAGCTTCTGCCATCAAAGGCCGATAATATCTCACACATGGAATGACGAGTGGCACAAATATGTGAAAAGCTACATGTCAGGTTTGTATAATGCTCCAGGCACACTGTCCAATCATAGAAAACTATGTGCAACAATGGATCCAGTATTGTCTGAGCATTAGTGGCTGAGTCACATCAGGATTCATGTTGTCCCACAAGTCCTAGGAGGAAGATAGATGGAGTATTGTGACTTACCAATGTTAGGTTTAGACAACAAAACCAACGTTAGGTTTAGAAAAACCACCATCAACAACGTGTCTCTTCATAACAACCAACACTTTGAGACACAGTGTCCAATACCTGTCAGGTGGTTGCAAGTCTTTTGTTATTGGAGCCATCTACCTCACCATAAGTAGTCTTTCTTAATATTTAGGATATTTAAGAAATTAAATGTATTTTTTTTTTTTAAGTAGTGTAGTAAGATAGTAATCTTTACATTTTCTATGACTTTTTTTCCGTTTTTAATCCAATTTTTTTTATGGCTGAAAATATCCTCCATATAGGAAAATACTCGTTAATATTTTTTGGGGAAAAATTGGCAAATATATTTTTTCATTTTTCCATTTCATATTAAAAACAAGAGACAATAACATCACCGTGGAAACGGAGGCCTTCTCTGACCTTGACTTTCCATTCCCTCTGCTGCATCCAAATGCTTTCCTAAACATGACAGTGTTGGATAGGAATGAAGCAACAGATGTGTGGAGCTTCCAGATAGGGAGGCAGGTACGAGCGGAGCCAGACCTCGTTCTTTCAACACACAGATAGTGTTTCTGCTTCGCTTCCCTGCTGCACATCTTTTGATTTGGTTTTAGTCTTCTGATGAAATGTTCCGTCACATTTTTGTTTCACTTTCATTAGTTTTGGGTTTGCTTAGCAGCTAACAGTACAAACAGTCCAGGTATCTTTTGGTCATTCTATTTTGCTTCCAGAAATGGGTATTAAAATTAAAAAATGCAATACAATAAAAGTTACTACACAGTGCTTTTTTTCGTGGTCAAAAGGGATTTTTTAAAAATATTTTCATTTTCTGTTTCGTACAACAAAAAACAATAAACTAAAATGACATTGTATTGTAGTGGTGAGCTGGGCTGACTCTCTGTATGCACACTTATCACCTGCACACTAATTAGTTAATTGTGGCCTGGATATTTATATATTACTCTCTATGGCCACTCCTGGGCTCCATACTACATACTGATCCATGTCCATGTATCATCGTCTTCATGTGTCTTTGGCCCCTTCTGACCACATTTGTTCTCAGAATATGAAAAAAAAATCATATTTTTTTGTTGTACAAAATAGAAAATGAAAAACACCATGTGATAATCAAATAACCACAAATTATAATCAAATAACCACTGGTTTCCTTTTTAGTACCCGTTTCCTAAAAGCAAAATCAAATGACCAAAAGATACACCGACCAAAAACAAATGTAGTCTAGTTTGGCAGCTAGTTAAAAGTTATGTATCTATGTATTCTGAAACGTATGCCATCATCATTGTCAGGTATGGACGAGGAGGGAGGACTCAGACGCAGGGCAAAGGCAGTTTAAACAGGCTTTTATTCTAAAAATAAAAAGTATAAACACAAAATCACTCCACCGGGAGGAAAAAACGAGGCTACAAACAAAACTACAAAAATACCAACTTAACTTAACATGAGGATCGTGGAGCTTGGCAGGAAGATCATGACAAAAGACGAAACAAACTGGCACAAGACAAGGGGAGACGCAGACTTAAATACACAGAGGGATAATGGGCCACAGGTGAAAACAATCAGGGATCAGGGAGGAAACACATGGGCAAGTGACCTGAAAACGAGAGGGGAGTTACTTTCAAAATAAAACAGGAAATGATGAGACAAAAACCAAGACAAGACAAACCTCAACGGCGTGACAGTCATGTGCGCAGTTAACATAGTTTCAGTTGGTCCTCTCGTATATTGTGAGGTACAGTAATCTTGGGTGGGAGTATTATGAATATGGGGATAATGGTGCACACTGTGTTATCCTTCCTGTAAGGCATTCATAGCTGTGTAAAAAAATAAAATAATACTCTCAGTCTTTCAGCAGGTCTTGAAATTCTCACAAAATTTGAATCTACAGAATTTTGTACATGAATGTGATAAATCAGCTTGGTGTGAAAGCAGCATCCACAAACATGCATGTAAATGTAGTCGGAGTCTGTGCTGGGACCTGAACCTCTGGATCTGTGTTGCATCCAGGCTTCATGATTACACCTCACACTCGCACTGATCAGGCAGCCTTGAAAACGGACACCAAATTGTGCCATCAGACATCCAGATAAACGGCTCCACATGATCACTGTTACTATCTAAATGAAATATGACAGATATGCACTCACTGATATCTCCACATTAAGATTTGCAGAGCTTATAGAATCCATTCATGTTGTATTCCATGTCAGACGGCGAGTAAGAGAAAAGGCACATGGGTCAAAACAGAGAGA
Source organism: Eutrigla gurnardus (assembly GCF_963514095.1). Lineage (NCBI taxonomy): Eukaryota > Metazoa > Chordata > Actinopteri > Perciformes > Triglidae > Eutrigla > Eutrigla gurnardus. Next base: position 27,239,011 of record NC_139925.1, read on the forward strand.
GCATTGACTTATTTGAGGCAAGAAAAATTCAATATCCCTTCGACTACAGGGTCCCATTTAGCAGGATAAGGAATTACATTATAAGCTGTGGTGACAGGTGATGATGACCATGGGGGCCCTAGCCCGTCACGCTGGGCCCCTAAAAGCCATTACCTCACAGGGGCTCCAGGGGCCTATCAAAGAGCCTTTATCTGGGTAAATATGTGAGTCATTTGAGATATTTGACACCTATCTGATGCCTCCAGGTAAGTCGCCAACTTCTGGGCCCCGGGGTTCAGATGAGAGAAGAGCAGGTGGTCGGCGACAGTATCACTGGAAAAAATCTCCAGTTCCTCCGCGCAGATGAACAGGTGCTGCGTGACACGCGAGTCCATGAAAATACTGTAACGTGCATACCCACCACCTCGCTACCACATTTACCTGAGAAATTCAACTGTGATGCATTATTATTAATTGAACCCAGCATCATAATAGAGCTAAAAGCAAACCTTTATTCTTTGGTATTAGCGGTTTTACTTCAGAAAAAAGGTCTCTAATAGCCCTGTTCTTCGAAAATACACTTAAATTCAAAACAGGCATATTAGTCATGGTTTTAAAGTAGAGCATGGATTTAAGTATTTTCTGGATTTAAGAAACTTTCTTAGTGTAATAAGTTAGTTTCTTGTGTTAGTAGTACAGGCTGCAAATTTGCGAAAATACACTTAAAGATTGAGTGGGTCGTTTATAGAAATCAGAAAAAGTACTGCCCCCTTCTGTTCAAAGCCCTGCCCCCAGAACACCAAACGAGTGCTCCAGATCGGCAGAGTGAATCAGGAAGTAAGCATTGAAAGACATGAAGGCCGTCCAATTATCTTCTCCGGACCGACGTTTTTTGATTGGTCAGGATTTTTACAGTCCTGCCACGGCCACAGATTTATGTCAGAGCATTTAATGTGTTCATTACTATCAGTATGTTACAAGGATTTCAAGTAATTTAACAGAAAGTGTTTCTGAATAGAATCACCTACTCTGGGCCCTAGTTTCGTGGCGCAGCGCAGGGTGGCGCAGCGCAGGGTGGCGGAGCCGGCGTAACCCAAGTTTCGACCCGCGCAGCCTTGCGCACGGTCAGTTTGGCAGTTTGGTGGATCGCCTGTGCCAAGATGGGTGTGGCGGCGCAGCAGGGGGAGGCGTCACAGATTCAGCTTGATTCAGCTTGGCGTAGCGGAAGTCTCGTGGCAAAAAGCCTCGCCGAGACTGCTCCAACCTGGTCTACTCTGGGCGTAAGGCGCAAGGCGCAAATAAAGTCCATTCATTCAAGGCGAATCACAGCTGGCGGAGTGGCAGTTTGGCACACGTCACCGAGACCTCACAGGCAGGTTTCCACAGTTCCAGGCACATTTAAATGCAATAAATAATCACAACAAACACTATTTAATGCAACTAATTGAATCAACACGTGAATTTATATCTATATAGATTGTCCCGTCACATCTGACGTCAGATTAAAGGCGGATGGCACGCGTAACGGAAACTCAGCCTCTTGGACCAAAACATCTCCCTCGCTCTCTCCTGTTTTTTATATTATCGGCATTGTTATTATTATGATACGCATACACAGCGCGTGATGCGCGTGGTGGGAGCGGCGGCGCTGCTTCTGTCATCGGGTTGTCAAGTGACGGAACTTGCACTGAACCTCCCCTAACGCATTAAAGGTGAGGAGAGGAGCTCATTTGATTGGTGAAGATCTGAATCGGCTGTATTAATCCCAGCCCACGCCTCGTCTGCTCCTCGTCTCCCACTCACGCCTTCTTCTCCTCCCTCTTTCCCACTTGCACGGGTAGGAGTGACAGGAGGTGTGCCTGCGCTAGCCTGCGCGGTGCACGAAACTTGCAAAGTCCAGGCGGACACACCCCGTCGGCATGGCGAAACTACGAAACTAGGGCCCTCTGTCTTTAATTTCCACACAGGCATATTAGTCGCCTGCTTTGACATAACCGTATAAAATGGAGCATGAATTTAATACATTGAGGAGGCTTTTCTTGACAAAACCCACCCCGAATAAGTTGCCAGCCACTCTACATCAGATGAATCTTCACTATGATGGAGCCAGAAGTGAACCTTTTGTTGGGTTTTCCTTAGATTCTCTTGCAGCAATGAAAGACCGCCTCAAGGTCTGACTGACGCTTTCAGGAACATCAAACAGTTGATTATGACTTTTCAGCTTCCACAGCTGTCAGGTGTTCTCACTGTACAGCCAACTTTGTTCTCTCATTCTGGATGTCAACAAGGAACTCACATGAATGAAACATGTCCCTGCACGTCCTCACCAATCAGCACACTTGTCTTTTTGTCTGCTGTTTGGTCAAAGTACAAGACAGCCTAAGTGCTTCTTGCATTCTTCTGTTCTGCTAGTTACATCAATACCTGAAAATCAAAGGACCTCTGTGTGTTTATCACATGTATAAACTCCCTACTCACTATACACTATGAAGAGAACTATGTAGAGGACTAGAGGATTATGTGGTGGCTGGAGGATCATCCATAATAATAAATACATGCAAGCTAATTTGTATTGACATATATTGAAAATCATGAGTGTATTCTAGTCCTGCTCAATGTGTTAAGTGTCCTGAGATAACTTCTGTTTATATATATATAGTATATAGTATATAGCCCTGCAATAGACCGTCCTGTCCAGGGTGAACCCTGCCTTCACCCAATGACAGCTGGGATCGGCTCCAGCCCCCCGCGACCCTGAATACAGGATAAGCGCTAGACAATGGATGATGGATGGATATATATTTATATATTCTGTCATATGACACTATACATAAAAGTGAATTGAATTTGTTGTCATGTAAGTTCCCCTGGTAAGCCGTGATGCAGCATATACGTCGACTTTTACTAAAAGTAAACGTAAGCAAACTAGCTTAGCCTGCCCCTGTGCAAAGAGCAGAGTAAAGATGGATCAGTTGATGTCTGGATGTTCTTCTTACCTCACTGAGTCTGCAGCATTGGTCCATGTACTCCTCCAGACTGTCACTGGTGGTGCTCCTCCTTACAGGTTCTGGATCCAGGTCCTCACAGGCTCCTTCTAAGCAGCTGCTTTCAGTTACAGTATGGTCCTGGTCTCCTTCAGGGCCGAGTCCTGAAGCCCTACACCGGTCAACGTCCGCACCTGAGTGGACGTCCTCTCTGTCATCTGAGCCGTGTCCCTCTGAGTGTACGGACACATTGTCCACTGCTGCACTCGGACTATAATTCTCAGAGTCCTCCGCCTGTTGACTGTCAGAGCTCTTTGCATATAGGACTAGGTCATCAGGGAGAGCGTTGCCCTCAGAGTTCAGGTTGCAGGAGGACTCCCGACTGTGGACCATGAAGCTCTGCTCAGAGCCCGTGGGTGTGGACGGAGAGTTAGCGCCGCTGGGCAGCTCCACGCCAGAGTCCTCCGACTCAAACTTGTACAACCTCGGCAGCTGAGAGTCTGAGAACATGACAGACAGGTAGTCTGAGCCAGACTCCATCCGAGGCTTGTCTTCAGGATGGGCGTTCACCTCCGGGGCTTTGGTGGGGTCCGAGATGTCCTGCTCTGCAACCGACGCTGTGTAGATGGTGGAGGCGGAGTCGTCGGCCATCAGGAGCTTCTCGTGGAAGTTGCTGAAGAGCTTCATTTTGGTCAGGACTACATCGCTGTCCAGTACAGCGTCTCTGCCTCCTTTCCCTGTTTCAAAATGAAGAAATAGAGATTAATTCAAGGAGCCCCAAGTTCCTAAATAATAAGTTGTTTGTCATTTCTGATCTGATGCTGTATCAGCAGGACAACATTGCCTTAAACACGGCAACAAAACCACCAGGAAGAGAGCGGATGCAGCTAGCTAGGCAGCTAGTTAGCAAGGGATCTTGTCCTTAGACTCACCGTTAGACTCAGCTCTGCTGCTGTTCATCTACTCTTCAGCTCATATTCCATTACCAGTGTAGCATTAAAGAATGACAGACTTAGCAATCTAGCTATTTAGCCAGCTCGCTAGTTAGGTATCTAGTTCATTCCACTGCTTTAATGTTGCACTTGTTACATAAAATACTAATGGTACTAATACCAATGTTTCCCGGTCTGAGATGAGAGTGTGGATGAAGCATTAAGTTCTTCCCCTGTGTATCGCCCTGAGAGGGTTCACCATGCCCGGCACTACGGCGGATTCCCCATCGAATCCTCCACAACGTATTCAGCAGAGATACGCTACAAGCAGTTCAAGCTTCGCACATCAACCATGTTTCTCTGTCATAAATCTTTAAAACATATATTTTTGATGGTGTGGGCCTTGCTAGTGAAAGAACCCAGTCTGCTGTTTTTCTTGGGAGAACAGTGTCCTCCAGCTGCACACCTGGACGCCTATCTTTTCACACAGGGTTGGGGTTGTTTGAAATGTCTCTAAACTGCCTCAAATAAAAAAGCAGAGACACTGAAGAGACGGAGGTTAAGCCAAAGTGGAGCTTTGGGCTGCCAGAGAGTGGATTTGCTTGACCTAAGGAATTTCAACAAGAGTCAAATTATATAATACAGGGCTGATGTACAACTATTATGCATTTTAAGAATGAAATGAAAGTTTGCTGTCAACATCAGTTGACTAATCCTTTTGACTATGAGTAGAGCATATGCACCATCAAACAGTAGGTATAGTGATAGGACTGGTTGCTTGAAGCCTGGTGTTTATGTAATCCTGCATTCTTTAACTCAGATATCACAGGAGCCATACAAGGTCTCCGTGTCCCCTACCTGTCCAGCTTTGATCTGAAGACCATTACAGGGAGCAGTCATATGTGTCCTCTCCTTTTTCTCACTGTGGGCAATCTGATATGTCTCTGTGTCAGTCAACTGGACATGTTGTCCTCCTCTCCAAACCTTTGAGTTTTAAGAGAAAAGATGAAAAGAATTCCCTGATTTCCAAGCACAATACAGGAGTCCTGCTTTAGTTTCGGGGTTATGTTTATCTAGTCAAATGCTTGAATAAAACTGCAGCCGAGTATAAAATTCCTTAGGGAATAATGGAGTTTGGGCGCCATGCTGCAAGGTGAATTGGGGATCTTGCAAATATGAGATTACAAGTTCTTTGAAGTGGTAAAGCCAACGCTTTTATCCTCTCTGGAGGGGAGAGGCCCTTGGAAAGCTTTCAGGCTTTTTCACACAACATGCTTTGGAAGAAAGCATCTTGAGATAATTTCAATGGACGTCTTTTTTTTTAAGATTTTTTCAGGCATAGAAGCCTTTTATTAGCAGTGGACCGATAGGAAAGTCAGGTGAGAGAGGGGGTGTGACATGCAGCAAAGGACCTCTGGTTGGGATTCGAACTGAGGTCGGCTGCTTACGCGTACATACGTACATGGCATGCGCTCTAACGACTCGGCCACCTGCGCGCCATTGAATGGAAGTCTTTGGCATATTGATAATAGGCACAGAAACAGAAATGCAGCATGCATGTGGACAATCGCTTCTTTCTTTGTGGTTTTAGATCAGATCAAATGCAAATCACAATTTTGTAGTGTAATTGCAACAACAAAACCAATAGAAATTGTACATAAAGCTACAGCGATAAACAAATGTCAGGTCACAATTATCCTTGCCCAAGTAATTGCTAAAAACTCTTTAATGGCATCAATGACATGATGGTATCACTTGAAATCTCATTAAGAAACAAATATTGTTATTGTGTCACACATAAGACACAAATCTTTCATTTTGTAGTGTAATGTCCAAACTTACAGAAAAAAAAAAAAAAAACCTGGTGCAGACGAGAACAATACTTCCAACTGCAACACATTAGTTGGAAAGTTGTGCTCAGTGACAAAGAAACATTTTTAAATTTGTGTCCAAATGATTGAAACACAACGTGAAGAGGCACTGCATGTTTTCCTGAGGGTTCGCAGGAGTGCACGCGGAAGGTCCCTTTGATAAAACTCCTGTTGTTTTTAAATGTGCTATACATATAAAGTTGACTTATGTATTACAAAGTCATTTTCGCCACTTCATTTACTGCATTAATACCTCACAGTGGTAGATGGGACCACTTCCTAAGTCACAGCGGCACTCTGTCGGCAAGGGAGTACTGAGTCGCAGTAGCTCTATATAGCCAGTAGAGGCGCTAGTGAACCAGGAGCTAGTGAACCAGGAGCCTCATGTTAAACAACATAGAACAAGACGGACTTCCTGCTGCCGAGCCCGTAATCATTTGCAGCTACTGGGATAGACAGCAGGAAAACTTTATTTGAATAAGAATCGATTCATCGACCTGTCCAGGGTGTACCCTGCCTTCGCCCAATGACAGCTGGGATCGGCTCCAGCCCCCCCGCGACCCTGAATACAGGAAAAGCGGTAGACAATGGATGGATGGATGGAATCGACTTATTTGCTGCCGACACCCGGTTCCATCGACTCAATGACTTAACTCGGTTCAAAGACCCGACTCTTCGGTCAGACCGCCATCTCCAGTCCAGAGGTGATGTTGTTAATCAGAATCAGGATGTTAGATCGGAACTGATTGGAGGAAAACATTTGAAATATCTTTATTATTATTATTTTAATGAATACAAAACAATGCAAAGTGGTAATTAAAAAAAAGAAAAGTCAGGTTGATGTGGAGGAGATTCCCTTCAGAAAACAGCAACACACCTACAGTTCCTGGAAAACGAGCCATGTTGTTGTAACCCTGTTGTTCGAATCGGAGCAGCTCTGCCAAAACACTGATAGCACCGTGTTTGTGTGTTTGCTATCAGCCGGCTCTGAACTAGCTCTTCCTCCTAAAACAAGCTCCATGTTCTCATCTGTGGCTCCACACACAAACACAAAGCGCTCAGGCATTTATTTACACAGAGCTTATGGATAAACACAAAGTAGCTATTATCTCTCCAAATAACAAATGACCACAACAAGTAATGAACGTGTGCATCATCCAATGATGAATCACTCTCCTCCCGAAACAGTAGAGATGGTTGTAATATGACAGTTTTACTTGACAAAGACCTCTGAGTGGCCTTGTGCATTATGCATTATGACTGTCGGGGCCAAATGTTGTGGTCACCTCTAGCCATTACTGTGTCTGTATGTTTTACTGGGACAACAATCCTTCTCTTACATCACATGTCCATACAACTAAAGTACACCCTCAATTAGGTTTCCAGGGAAACTTCTTTTTTTTCTGTCTCCTACTAAATAACAAAATATTATATATAACCACGCCCGCAGATAGGGGGGGGACAAACAGGTCTGTTGTCCTGGGTCCAGGGTAGGGTAGGGGGCCAGAACTGGGCCCTCATCAAATTATGGAATTATTATTATTATTATTTTTATTTTTAAATAGGCCTATTTGTGGAAAAAATATGTCATATTTGTGTTACATAAACGCTTTTTATTTGTTTTCTTCCTAATTTTCCTTGAAATAGTGGCCAAGAACCCCCCCACCCCCAACACAAAAATGGATGGCCACTGATCAAAATTTGATGTTGTCATTTGATTTGAAGTTCAATACGCTCAAAATGTCCAATCAGCACAAGTCCGGTGCTCAGAAAAGGAAAGAAAAGAGAAAAAGAAAAGAAGAAAATAGAGGCCTCAGAGATTTTCTTAACAAATATTTAAAAAAAGGTGGTGACGGTGAAGCTGGAACTAGTGAAGTCAACGTAGAGCAAGGTAAGAAACAGCGCAGCCAACGTTTAACAGGTCAGCTCTAATGTTAACGTCCATTAGTTTGTATAAAAGCCTGACACAACACGTTATCTTTGACAGAAAGAGTTGAGTTTGCTAGCTCCGTCAGAGAGGATGAGACAGAGAGGAGAGAGATCCAGCTGCAGTCAGGTGACAGAGAGAGTGATGCGGGAGGGGCCCGCTGCCCCGGAGCGGAGGGACAGAGTCAGGCTACCTGTGAGAGAGAAGAGAGAGAGAGTCACAGTGATGCGGGAGGGGCCCGCTGCCCCGGAGCGGAGGGACAGAGTCAGGCTACCTGTGAGAGAGACGAGAGAGAGAGTCACAGTGGAGCGGGAGTCGCCGGCTGCCCCATCGGAGAGTCTGAGCAGGATGGATCAGAGACTGATCACACGCTTAATTTCAGCGATCCTGCATTATGGCCAACTAGAATGACCGACTCTGATAGAGTGAACATCGTACGTGTGATGGCAAAACCAACGCCTTTCTCAGAGAGGGCAAAGGAATTGCCAGCAGATGCAGAGAGCAGGGAATTCCCAAACTATTTGACATATTCGACATCCCACAATGGAAGGGAAAAAATAGATATAGGTATAGTCAATGCCTGTCACTTGTCTTTTGCAAAGAGAGATGTGAGGAGAGGAGAGGAGAGGAGAGGAGAGGAGAGGAGAGGAGAGGAAGAGCAGAGGAGAGGAAGAGCAAGGGAAAAGGAGAGATCTGGGCGTGGGGGGGGGGGCATCTAAGATTATCTCGTCCTGGGCCCAGGCAAGACTGTCAGCTGGCCTGGCCTCAACTATGACTGTTTAGCAATCATGAGAACGCTCAGTTTTAAACTTACGTGGACTTCCACAGACTCGTTTGAAACTCCTTTGCGATACGTCATAAGAGCATACATAATCCACAACAAAATACGTTTTACTTGAAATGTAGTTCCCTATGTAGTTTAGTTGTGCGGGAACAGAAACTTTGGACAAGGCTGTTTGCGGAATGAACTTCCCACTGTCTTAATGCTCCAACTGGATCATTGTGGCCTCACCAAGGTGAGGATGATCTGTGTCTTTCTTGTCTTTGAAGTTTCAGACATGGACACTGTCAGTAATCCGTACACAAAGCTGAGAAACCCCCTCAGACTAAAAATTGTTGGGTGACCCACCTCTCAACAAAGAATATTAAGATATAACCCCCCTATTTTCCTCCGGTGGTCCATTGCATAAATACCGAATGGTCCCTAACTGCATCAGTAGCAACCTGTCAATCACAAAGTAGCCCCGCCCCCTAAAGCACACCCTGCTTTCTGGTTGTATATCAAGCAAACATTATTGACAGTTAATGTGGTATCATAATGAGTATCAGTGGGGGTTGTAGTCGACGGGTCAAACAAACACAGGACTTTCACCCAGGTGACTGTCATGATCTGTGTTTTTGTCATGTTCTGTGTTTCCCTCGTTTTGATTTCCTGTTTTATTTTGTAATTTTGTCCTCAGTGTGATTTCCTGTCTCGTACTTCCTGGTCCTTGTTGTTTCCGCTGTCTTGACTCCCCCACCCTCTCGTGTTGATTACCATGCCTGCCCTTATGTGTTTCATCTGTTCCTCGTCAGCTCCCTGCCTCCCTGTGTATATAGTCTGTGTGTTTCCCCTGTCTCGTTGTCGGTTCATTGTCGCTGTGTTGTCGTTGTCTTCCCCTGCATGCTGCACCACGTCTTGTCTCTGGATTTTTGTACCACGTCTTGTCTCTGGATATTTTTGTACCTCGTCCTGCCTCCCGTGTCCCTTCGTGTTTTGGTTCCTTTTTTTGTAAGTGTTTCTTTGATGTTTGTTTTTGCCTTTGTGTTTTTTTTGGTTGATACTTTGTTGTTGTCTTAGTTCTTGTTTTGTATTTAGTTTATTATTTATATAAATCTTTCTTTTTTAATTGCATTTTGGTCCTCACCTCCCCTTTTTCCGAGTCTCCGTCTTGCCCGAACCTGACAGTGACCACTGTTTGTGTGGTTATAGAGCAACTATTTAAAAGACAAGGTCAGTACAACAGAATTAAAGAGGACGTCTCTCCATGTTTTACTGAGCCGTCACATTAAAGACTTCAGTTAGACATCTGGGCCCGGTTTCCCGATAACGTCCACTCTTAGCGCGCTAGGCAGACTCCTACGTTATGACTTACCAAAGTTGTTTACCACTATAGTCGTGGTTCCTGAACGGTCTCTTAGGAGTCTTCTTAAGAAACACTCCTTTGTCGTACGTACACGGCGGTGTCCAGAAAGAAAGTGCTGAAATCGATTGCTCAGAGTTTGATTTTCCATTTCATGCACAGGTGCATGACAGCACTATATTATAAAATGTAGGCTATTGCAGTGTTTGCGAATAAAAGATTGCTAGAAATCCTTCTAGGCCTAAACATTTATTTAACCATGGTCGAACATACTACCATAGCCTATAATGATTTAAAAAAATATATAATAAATAAAGAAACAGCGGAGGAGATTGAGCCAATCCTTAATAACATTTGTTGCCGTTGTAGCCGAAACGTATGCAATATAGCCGCGTCGGTCAATATATCCATGGGATTGAAGTTGATCCTTATGAAATTATGTATTCCAACTAAACGGCTCCGAGGACGGCGACGTCTTTGGTTCAGCACGAGGATGCGTTGTCTCGCTGCCATAGTTTTGCCACCGTTCACAACCGTCACCGGCATCCATTTATGACATGCCTTGACATTGACTAGGCATAATGGGCTAATTAAATGACACTGTAATATACCTAGGCTACTTCTGAGGTTGAGGTAAAGCTTAGCCTTTTGATGAAATGCATGCGCATTTTATTTTTATTTTCTTCATGAATGACTTAAAACCATTCAAATCAAATCAAATCAAGCTTTATTTATATGGCACCTTTCATACTTTGCAGTAACACAAAGTGCCCTACAGAAAATAAGAGCGAACAAAACAAAAACAAAACAAAATATGAACCACAAAGAAACACCATGAAACCCAAACCTCCCACCCCCACAAATATACACAGAGATACACAGAGACATACACACTCACGCACACACATTGCCAAATGCACAGACATACACACACACCCACACACATACACTATCTGTCACTGAAGAGACATGGCTGGGCACCAAGATCTGAGGTGAGGAAGAAGCTACCTTTTGGGGCCGACGCACACCGAGAGGAATCATGGTCCATGACTGCAGGGGGCGCCACCACAGGGACCACCCCAGAACAGGCAGACAGGAGGCTCCACACCAAGGTGTAGAGCTCTCCAGCCACCCGGGCCAGGGCCGTCCACAGGACAGCACCCCCAACGGTGGACCAGAGACAGCTCCCGGTGCGGTCGGCCCCCAGGAGGAAAACACTGGAAAACCGAGGGGCTAAAACAGTAAAATAAGATAAAAAGGTAGAAGCTAAAAACTGAGGGAATAAAAACAGTAAAATGCATCAAAATCTATGAAATAGACCCAATAAATGAAACAATAAAAATAAATAAATAAATATAATATATAAAACAGTAAAACAGGATAAGCTAAAATAGATAATGTAAAATAGAATCATAATAAAAAATGTAAGAAGCATAAAAGGAATTAGAAAGAATAAAACAAGTCAGTTAAAAGCCTGATTAAAAAGGTGGGTCTTGAGCCTCTTTTTAAAAACATCAACATTCTCTGCAGCCCTGAGGTTCTCCGGCAGGCTGTTCCACAATCGGGGGCCATAGAAACTGAACGCCGCCTCCCCGTGTGTTTTAGTTCTTACTTTTGGTATGGTTAAAAGGCCAGCACCGGAGGACCTCAGGGTCCGTGAGGGTTGATAGGGTTGATAGGGATAAATAAGAAGGCCCAAGACCATTAAGACATTTAAAAACTAGTAAAAGAACCTTAAAATCGATCCTGAAACGCACAGGGAGCCAATGCAGCGATTCTAAAACTGGTGTAATGTGCTCCCGCCCTCTGGTCCTCGTCAGCACGTGTGCGGCTGAATTCTGTAATAACTGTAAATTGTATATGTTCTTTTTGGGAAGACCAGAGCATTACAATAATCTAAACGACAAGAGATAAAAGCATGCATCAGCACCTCTGTGCTGGCCTGAGAGAGAAACGGGCGGACTCTGGCTATATTCTTAAGATGGTAAAAACCTATCTTTGTTATGTTTTTGATATGTGGAATAAAAGTAAGCTCAGAGTCAAAAATCACGCCCAGATTTTTTACAGATTTGGCGGGTTTAAAATCCTGTAATTTTGGTAAAAGTTTCTCTCTCTGGCCTTCAGGACCAATGACTAAAACCTCTGTTTTGTCCTGGTTGAGCTGTAGGAAGTTTGCTGCCATCCATGACTTGATGTCTATAATGCAGTTAAAAAGGGCATCAATTGGCCCTGTGTCATCAGGAGACACGGCAATGTACAGTTGCGTATCGTCAGCATAACTATGAAAGCTGATGCCGTGCCTCCTGATGACGTCCCCAAGGGGAAGCATGTACAGATTAAAAAGAGTTGGACCTAAAATTGACCCTTGGGGAACCCCACACTTTATCTTATGGGTTCCTGAGGAACATGTATCCATACTTACAAAGAAACTTCGATCAGTAAGGTAGGACGTGAACCAGTTAAGAACAGTACCAGAGAAGCCGACCAGGTTCCTCAGTCTATTTAATAAAATGTCATGGTCTACTGTATCGAAGGCGGCGGTTAGATCCAGTAGTACCAAGACTGTGAGTTTATGATTATCTAAATTACACCTGATGTCATTTAAAATCTTTAAAAGTGCTGTCTCTGTACTGTGGTTCCTCCTAAAACCAGACTGATGAGTCTCTAAAATATGGTTTGAGTTTAAAAAATCATTTACTTGATTAAAAACAAGTTTTTCTAAAATGTTACTTAAAAATGGTAAGTTGGATACAGGCCGGTAGTTATTTAAAACATTGGGGTCTTCACCACCGCCATTTTAAAGGAGGTGGGGAAGACACCCGTGTGAGAGAGCAATTCACCAGATACAACAGCTGTTCCTTAAAGAATCCATAGAGTGTTTTAAAAAACGGTGTGGGAATTGGATCTGAAAGGCAGGTTGTGGGCTTTACCTGGGAGAAAACTCGACCAAGTGTCCTCGCATCAACCAGGGCAAAACTCTCCAGTGTTTCCTCAGGTAAAAGCAATGACCCAGGTGTTAAAAGCTGTTGGGATAAAAGACTGGATCTGATGTCATTGATTTTTCTTCTGAAGTGGTCTGCAAAGTCCTCACAAAGGGCGTTATCTGCTGTCCTGGAGGATTTTTTAAAATTTGTGTTTGTTAAAAGATCGATGGTGGAGAATAAGAATTTGGGGTTATTTTTATGGTCATTGATTAATTTTTGGAAGTGGGAGATTCTGGCTTGTTTGACTGTGTTATTGTAATTTTTGAGGTGTTGACGTAAAATTTCATAATGGACTGTTCATTTTGTTTTTCTCCACCTCCTTTCTGCACTCCTGCAATCTCTTTTCAGTTGTTTAGTTTCTTCAGTTCTCCACGAGGTTGTAGGTCTTGTTTTAATTGATTTTATAAAAACTGGAGCAACTGTGTCCAGTATCGACTTTATCTTATTATTAAAATTGTCAGTGATAAAATCGCAGGGTGCTGGTAAGATTTCGGCAGGAGTGCTCTGTAAAATCTGGATAAAATTTGCAGCCACTTCAGAAGTTAGGTAGCGTTTCCTCACTGTTCTCACAGGGGCCTCCCGTTGATTAAAACTGGTGATTGTAAAAAATACACAAAAGTGGTCAGATACAGCCAGGTCCACAACAGAGGGCGCACCAACGGACAGGCCATAAGATATAACCAGGTCCAAGGTGCGCCCCCTGTTGTGCGTCGGCTGCGTCACATGTTGCTTAAAATCAAGGCAGTTTAAAAGGTTTAAAAATTCTCTAGACATTGAGTCTGAGGAGATGTCCACATGTAGATTAAGATCACCGGTTATTAAAATTCTGTTAAAAGTGGTATGAATAATTGATAAAAGTTCTGAAACTTCACTTATAAAAGAAGTGGAATACTGGGGTGATCGGTAGACTGTCATACATAGAATCGGTGGGCTGCTAAAAACGAAGGCATGGTACTCAAATGATGAGTAACTGTTAAAAAATACTTCGTTAATGTTCAAGGTGTTATTTGTGATTGAAGCAGTACCTCCCCCTCTTCTGCACCCCCTAGTTGAGAATAAAAAGTTAAAATTTGGTGGGGAAGCCTCAGTGAGAACAACAGGTGCATCAGTGCCAAGCCATGTCTCTGTAAGGAGAATGCTGTCCAGGTTATTATCTAAAATGATATCATTTATGATAAAAGATTTGTTTAAAAGAGAGCGCACGTTCAGCACAGCCATTTTAACGTCTGTGCTGAACGTGCGCTCATCACATTTTTTCAGTGGAATGTTAAAAACACATTTTGGTCTAAAAACAGTCCTGGGTTTCAACTGTCTGTGTGAGATTATGGTTGTGATTGTGTGAATACTGTCCTGTGCCACTGGGGTCACTGAGGGAGGGGCGTGTATGATGGAGGTAGGGACGGGTGAAGGTGAGTGTGAGTGAGGTGCAGAGGGCCTGTGTGTGGGTGTAGTGAGTCAGGAGGTTGTGGTGCAGGACTGGACAGTGAGGTCAATGTTGACTGCTAAAAGCCTTGACCCCTCCTGGTTTGGGTGCAGGCCGTCCCGTTTAAAAAGGCGGGGTCTGTTTAAAAAATAAATAAAATTGGTGAAACAACACTGGCAATGTGCAGTTCCATGTGCAGCGGGGATTTCTGGATTACTGTACAGTGGTGGCGACTAGCGTCAGGAGCTGAAACATCACTACGGTAGAGCTAAGAAGGCTCTAAGAGTGCTCCAGACCACTCTTACCAACATATGACGTACGAAAGAGATTCGTAGAAAAGAACGTTTCAGGAAACACGCGAAATGTTAAGTAGGAACTCTAAGTAGGGGTTACGAATGACGTAGCATTAAGAAGGCTTTAAGAAGGCTTCGGGAAACCAGGCCCTGGACAGGACTGTGAACTGAGGGGAGACAGAGACCAAATAATCTCATAATTGGCTCTGAAGATGGGATCCAGTTAGTTGTTCAATCAGGAGAGCTTCACAAGTTGATAACATGTGGTTCATGACTGACATTTACTGGAGGAATGAACAGCTTTGTTACTTTCAAAATAATCTACACTTCGTGTAATTGTGCTCAAGGCCTGGAGGTCAACCTGCCAAGAACAGTCAAGAAGTAATGGTTAGCAGATATAATGTAGTAGCTTTATTTATAAGGTATTTAACATGAATATGTTTGTAGTAACACTGTGGGTTGTTAATTATTTTGGCCAGGATAATAGCAATCCCATGTCAACTGGCAGCTGTTAGTGGACGTCGAGTGGTCGGACAACTGCTAGAACATGTACGGCTGGTTCACTCGGGTTGTCATGATGTTGGGTTTTAGTGAGATGATTTCCTCTTATTTTGTAGTTTTCTCTCGTGTTTGGTGTTGTTGATATCCTCCTTATGATACATCCTGTTCCTTGTTCTGACCCCCCCTGGCTACGTTCATGTGTCTTAACTTCCCCGTCCTCTTGTGTTGATTACCTGTCTGTCCTCATGTGTCTCACCTGTGCCTGTCTCCCCGCCGCCTGCTGTGATTGGTCCAGTCAGCCTTTCCTCATGTCTGTCCAGCTGTGTCTCATTCCCCGATCAGTCCTGGTGTGTATAGTCTGTGTTCTCTCGGTTTCCTTGTCAGCTTGTTCCGCGTATTTGTTTTTTCCATGTGGTTCCAGCCTATTTTCCCCTCATGTTCCTGTGTTTTTGTGGATTTTTGCCTGACTTTGTTTTTGGACTCTTCCCTTTTGTTTGGACCCTTTTCAGTACGTTTATTTTCACCACCCTTTTGTTTAATTCCCTCTTTTTTGCCTCAAATTTGCTTTTGGGTCCTGTATCTGCAAACCTGACACATGTGTCTTTTGAGCCAGACATCTGGCTGTTAATTAAACTCCTACACTGACCTGCTTCATATGGGAGGTTTACATGTTTTTTATTGGCTATTGTTAAAGAACAGAATTCATTCAAGATTCAGTTAACCACCTCCTGGAAAGAAACCAAACAGTAACTCACCTGAAAACCATTGGTGATGTATGATTGGAACGGAGGCGTTTGTTGGAGCAAAACACCAAAAAGAGAATGTAGGTCAAGCGGCTACTTGAGGTCTGAGGTGTGAAACCAAGAGGATGTGTGTGTTTTCATCCAACGATAACCTTATTCAGGACCTTATCTCTATTACCTCGTCCATCATTCTGTGTTCCTAGTGTCAGGACAAGTCAAGAGTGAGAGGTAAGAAAGTTATCACCACAGCTGAATCTCAAATCAGCAGCACAGAAGAGAGCAGTTTAATGCCAACAATAATGAGAACTGTTACTGGACAAATCACTAAAAGCACTGTTTACTCTGAACGCCGGCATTTCCTAGCATTCTATGCCAAATATTTCTTTCTTACTGCGTAAATAGATCACAATGTACTAAATGAACATCATGCTGGATTGAAGAAGACTTGAAACTAGAGATTGAGACCATAAACTCATGTTTACAATGTTTACTGAGATTATATATCAGGAGTTTTTTGGCCCGTCCACCACCCAGACCTCCACCTTACGTGGACTTCCACAAACTTGTTTGAAACTAATTTGTGATACGTCAAAGGCAAAGGTAATCCACGACCACATCTGTTTCCCTCTTAACATATTTTGTTTCACAATTCAATTGAGTTGTTGATGAGTTGGTGATTTTCAAGTGAACAGGTTGGTTGAGCTCACATGAATGCTGTTCAGGCCTCAGTATGTTTTAAATCAAGTGCTTCTCAGAGCATCTAACCCCTTCTTAAAGCTGGTATCAAGACCACTTTTCTGTCTGACATGTCATTCAAACTAGTTTGTTTCAATCTTACTGAAATCTTAGTGATCAACTTCCTGTCCCTTGTTGCTGCATCACAGTCATACTTGTCTTTGTCAGATGAAAATCTGGATGGTTTCAAGGTATCTGGCTATTTAATATTGTCCCTGAGCAAGACACCGCGCCCTGCGTGGTTGACTCTGCCGTCGGTGTGTGAATGTGTGAGTGAATGGGTGAATGTCAGTCATTCCTGTAAAGCGCTTTGGAGAAAAGCGCTATATAAATGAGGCCATTTTACCATTTTTTTCATTTTTTAGAACTGGAGGTTGTTGATTAAAATCAATTGTTGTGTTTTTGTTTATTTCATAGTGATTTGAATCCAAACCATGGTGGGGTTTTTTTTACTTAAACAATGTCATTTTGTAGCATGTTTTGTTCATATTGTTTAAAACTGAGACAGTAAAGTTGGTCAGTAAAATAATGTTTCCCTGGAAATTGAGAGTGAAGCATAGCTGTGTGGGAACATAATCCAATAATGTGTTTCCAGAAAAAACATCAGATGACAATGTGAATCAAACATCCACCACCTCCATTCTCACTATGATTATTATTTAGTTTTCTTGTGTATTTTTTGTTCGGAGTCTGTCTGTTGCTGTGAATCACCAGCAGGTTGGCTTTAATGATAGTGTGAAGTCATCCAGCCCACTCGGCTGAGTAACCTGACTTCTCTGTCGACTACAATCTTGTCGACAGGTGTCGGCCAGTAACCAGCTGTCCTCGCCCCTCCCTCCCAAACAACACAAACATATGCTATCCTGTAATTGTCTACGCAGGCTGACTCAGTCTCTCTCCAGTCTCCTCAAGGTATAATTACAGACAGTCCACCTGACCCCCCACCCCCCCCGTACTAAAGCCACTTTTCGGTCTAAAGACGTCCTTCAGCCATTTCCCATCAGATTCATTTCGCATTCCTGGCGGTGCTGGCATTGTCCTTCACTTGAGTTTTCAGGTCTTAAGGTGTTATGAGGATTGGCCTGCTGCCCTCTCTGATGGACGCCATGGGAACAAAGCTCAACACTGCCTGGAGGGAAAATCAGCCTCCACCCAGAGTTAAACCAGGGGTCAACGGAGGCCAGTGGACCACTCCTCATATCTGCTTCAGGCTACACATGGGCCTGTGTCCATACAGCCTCATTCTCTGAGAACAAGCTTCTTTTTCCAGTTGTTCCTAATGTATGTAACAGTCTGGATAGCCAGCGTCTTTCTCGTGCTGCCACT
The DNA here is from genome assembly GCF_963514095.1 of Eutrigla gurnardus. Lineage (NCBI taxonomy): Eukaryota > Metazoa > Chordata > Actinopteri > Perciformes > Triglidae > Eutrigla > Eutrigla gurnardus. The sequence continues at coordinate 27,256,832 of NC_139925.1, forward strand.
CCAAGTTGTTAGTTGAAAAGTTGAAAATCTGTGAACGTTTGACAAAAGTGCTGGTGAGGTCAGTGTAGAAAATGTAGGAGGAGCTTTACATGTCAGACAGACGCCATCATGACAAAGAAAAGTACTTTAGTGAAAAGTACTTATTAGTGGAGCAGATCGGTCGAGAGACACTGAATGTTGCTGGTGAGTGCTGTGATCACCGTGTAGGTGGCCTCAGACGGATCGTCCTCATCGCTCTGACGTTACACCATTCATCGTACAAAGTGTCACCTGGTTCATCACGCACCCCGCTACACACCATCATCAGCTGTTTTGACTAACGCACCTCAAGAGGGGCGTTTTTCAAGCGGCTGGTCCTGTTGAGACGCGTCTCAGTGTGAACGGGCCGTACACAGCTGCTCTATTGTTTTTCTTTCTGGTAAAACTCCGTAGAATTGTGTAAAAGCTGAGTTCAGTCTGGTAGACATAAATTCAATTTTTACATTTCACATTAAAATCAAATGGATGCGTATTCATGATCCTGTACTTCAAAGCATCCAATCATTGATTCAGAACCAAACACCACACTTTCAAACTCTTCATAGCCCAATGCATCAACATGAGCAAGACTCAATGTACACAGTGAAGCTGACACACAACCGCACATGTGTAGAGGATCATATCAGTGATCACTTTGACATCACTTTAAAAACCCATTTTTTACAGACTGGCTATCCTGTGATTTTACTGCTGCTTTTATTGATTTTATTTACTTTTGCTCTGATTGGATTATTTGTATAATTTATTGTGTTAACACTTGACCTCAGTATTGTCTTCCCTTTGTTTGGCCATTACATTGTCTTGGATCTTGTTTTTGCTTTTTCTGTCTAACTTTCTTTGTAAATTCTGTTTTTAAAGGTACTACATGAATAAAGTTATTTTTATTATGATTAAAGTTAGATATACTTGAGGCTGTGGCCTCTTTGAGTGACAGGTGGGTGTGGTCTGCGTCGCCTGATCCACCCCTATTGCCCGTACAGTGATACTGAGTGGCGCTGTGGTGACGCCACATGCTTTGAGCTTCACTGAAGCTCAGAATCCTCCATGACTCCAGGGAGACTACGTCCATGTTTGGAGTCTACTGGTGGGACAAACTAAGTACACCTCTGGACTCATCTGTCAACACGTGGCCCAGCTGGGAAGCCTGCTCTGTTTTCCACCTCTCTCTTGACCGTGGCGTCATCAACCTTAAGGATGAATCCCAGACCCCCTCTTTATCAAAGTTAATGGAGCCCCCCACCCCAACTCAGAAAGCATTGAGATAAGGCAAGAATGTGCAGGACACTGTAACTCAAGTCAGACCTTCCTCCACTAATTTCCTCTGACAGTTGAGTTTGACTTCCCATCCATCCAAAGTACAAATAGTACGTGATGGTTGAAGCCGTTGAATTTTTGCAACCAGGGAAGGAAGTGACCATATTTGGACTGTGAAGGAGTGATGAAATAGACCTTAAAGCATCCCCTACTTTATGATCGATTTGACTCTAAATGGATCATGTACCAATCAGCCGGGTCCTTTGAGGACCGTGAAGGCCGAACGAAGCGTCTCATTTTGGGGACCAAAAATGAGATGGTCCGGTCTACAGAGGATATCCTGTTTGCATCATTTTTGCCATTTGGAGAGAGTTTATTCTGCATCTCCGCTCACAGTGGATTCAAATCCAAATGTCACCGGTGTGCAATGCATCTTGGGATAAGTGGGGCCATAAGGGATCCATGAGTTGGATCCTCCATATCAGAAAAAGAAGGCCACATTTCTGGGCTGCATCAGAAGGAGTCCTAGATGTAAGACAGCCTTGTCTCAGCCGCTGATGCATTCGCTCTTCAGATGGACCCTCTGAAGGATGTCACCTGATGGTGATCAGAGAGGACAGTTCCTCACATTTCTACCGTACGAAAGCAAGAACATCAGATTCCATGCAGAGATGATGTGATGTTACAGTGTTATTTCATACGACTTCAGCTCCCCAGACACCCTCCCACCACTACGCCCTGTACACAACGGTAGTGTTATGTTAACAATGGCCCTCTTTTTCGTACTCTGAGTAACAAACAATGTGCCTGCCGTCATGCTGAGCTGCAACAATGAACAGATTTATCAGCCTCCCACAATAACACGGCTTGGCAAGTGTGGAGGCTCGTACTGTAACTAAGCTGACAGTGATCCGATGGAACGAAGCTGCACGAGGAACGGACAGCAACCAGATGGAAAGAAAAGGGAGAACTCGCACTAAGCTGTATTTACAGAGAGGGATTTCACCAAATCAGGCTGCACGGTGGTGTAGTGGGTAGCACTGTCGCCTCACAGCAAGAGGGTCCCGGGTTCGATTCCCGGGTCGGACCCAGGTTCCTTCTGTGTGGAGTTTGCATGTTCTCCCTGTGTACGTGGGGGTTCTCTCCAGGTTCTCTGGCTTCCTCCCACAGTCCAAAGACATGCAGGATGGGGATAGGTTCATTGATTGCCCGTAGGTGTGAGCGTGAATGGTTGTTTGTCTCTACATGTTAGCCCTGCAATAGACTGCCGTCCTGTCCAGGGTGTACCCTGCCTTCGCCCAATGATAGCTGGGATCGGCTCCAGCCATCCCACGACCCTGAATACAGGATAAGCGGTAGACAACGGATGGATGGATGATTTCACAAAATCAGCAAAGGTGACCACTGCTTTACTTCATACTGCTGAATATGAATATAGTAATATTGAGTTGAAATAATTTAACTCATGCAACATAGTGTCATAAAATCAGTGTTGAGATTGTTGTTGTGACGTTGCTGGATGATTCATGGAGGAAATAAATCTCCTGTGTCTGTGGTCCCCCAGAGGTCTATGATAGTAGCTCACATTAGTCCAGAGACCAGACCAGACTATGTGGAGGAACCAGAGACTGTCTATGTCTAGTTTGCTCTTATTAGGAGTGTTGATGGAGCAGCTACAATGTTAGCATAGCATAGAACCCATCAACCAGACTCCATTCAGAAAACAAGCATTTTAAAAGTTGTTTGCTTGTGGTCTTGTAGACAGACCTAACAAAGCATGACTTCACACTTTTTTGTTTGGGATGAACACAGCATTACGTGCACAGTTCTTCCGGTCCAAACAGTCTCAGTCTGAAACACATTGTTAACGACCAAAACAAAACAGGCTCCAAAACGACATAGTTAGGTTTAGACAACAACAAATAACTATGGAATTGAAACACAATAAAAAGTACTTGGTTCTAACAGGACACTAGCATCAGTCTTCTGGTATGACCCATCCACCACCCAGACCTCGTCCATGTGGACTTCCATGGACTCCTTGACACTAGTTTGTGATACGTCAAGAGCAAACGTAATACACGACAACACACGTTTCCCTTGAAGTAGGCCTATATTCAACAAAGTAGTTAAGTTGTGCAGGAATATAAATTTATGGAGAACAGCTTGATACTGTATGGGAAGCCAGGAGGCGCTTTGTGGCTGTAAAGATCTTGGGAGAGGTGAAATCCACTTGGATACCTTGATTATCACTAAGATTGTTCGTCCAGTGTCACTTGGACGATGGTTTTACAAAAGCCTTGAAACAGAAACCTCAAGTAGCACAAATCAAACTGGTACCTAATCTGAACCTTTATAGATTCAAAATGACAACCTTTTAGCTTCATTCAAATGTACCATTTGTTCAGTCTCAATCATAGTGACTTTGTTCTGCTGAGTGTGTAAATAGCTTATTATTTGCAAACACAATAATCATAACACCTTCATAAAGCGATAATATATCTGGTTACAACTCATTTTGCTGCCTCCAATTGCTCAATGAATGCAACTTTAAAATCTAATAATGTGTTCATCATAGAAACAGAACACAAGAAGAACAACATTGAACTGTATTCAGTGGTCATTTAACCAGACAGATGTCTGGCGAGGTATCTAGTTAACTAAGTATCTAGTTAGCTAGTTGGCTAGGTATCTAGTTGGCTATGTATCTAGTTTGCTATGTATCTAGTTAGCTAGGTATATAGTTAGCTAGGTATCTAATTGGCTAGGTATCTAGTTGGCTATGTATCTAGTTGGCTAGGTGTCTAGTTTGCTATGTATCTAGTTTGCTATGTATCTAGTTGGCTAGGTATCTAGTTGGCTATGTATCTAGTTGGCTAGGTATCTAGTTAGCTAGTTATCTAGTTGGCCAGGTATCTAGTTGGCTATGTATCTAGTTTGCTATGTATCTAGTTGGCTAGGTATCAAGTTATCTAGTTGACCAAGTATCTAGTTGGCTAGTTATCTGGTTGGCTAGGTATCTAGTTGGCTATGTATCTAGTTTGCTATGTATCTAGTTGGCTAGGTATCTAGTTAGCTAGTTATCTAGTTGGCCTGGTATCTAGTTGGCTATGTATCTAGTTTGCTATGTATCTAGTTGGCTAGGTATCAAGTTATCTAGTTGACCAAGTATCTAGTTGGCTAGTTATCTGGTTGGCTAGGTATCTAGTTGGCTATGTATCTAGTTTGCTATGTATCTAGTTGGCTAGGTATCTAGTTAGCTAGTTATCTAGTTGGCCTGGTATCTAGTTGGCTATGTATCTAGTTTGCTATGTATCTAGTTGGCTAGGTATCTAGTTAGCTAGTTATCTAGTTGGTCAAGTATCTAGTTGGCTAGTTATCTAGTTGGCTATGTATCTAGTTAGCTAGTTATCTAGTTGGCTAGGTACCTATTTGGCTATGTATCTAGTTGGCTAGGTATCTAGTTGGCTATGTATCTAGTTGGCTAGTTGGCTAGTTAGCTAGGTATCTAGTTGGCTATGTAGCGGCAGGAAGTGAAGTGGAGGGGCTGTTAGAATCAGCTCTGCCACTGTTCACCAACCTGCTACTCGGCTAATTTTTTGTAGCCAGTGTAGCATCAAAGAATGACAGAATTAGCTAGCTAATTCCAAATGAACTCCGCTTCAATGTTGCACTTGTTACATAAAATTAGTCTCTCTATGCTTCATAACATTACTACTCCGGCCGCTATGCTAATGGTACCAGAGAAAGATGCCCACCGCTCTGGCTATCAAGCTGCGTTGTTATGAATGTAAATGTCCCTTCTACTTCTACGTTATTTCTATGGTGTTCATGGTGAATCAATCTGAAAAATACATATATTACCGTATTATACTATTCTATTTTACACTTATGACATTACTAATAGTTTTCCATCCTGGGCTGCTTAAATGCAGCAGTCACATTTAAACACATTATTACTAGTACTGGGAGTAGTACAGCAATTACATAGCAATACGTGAAGTAGACACATGGAAGAGGAGGACTACAGGCCCACATGAGTTCTACATGTGGGGCAACCAGACCAGAAACACTATTTACAGCTTCCCTTCTCCAGAATTTCTATCTTCCGTATGGTGACGAGTTTCTAGTGAAACAGGAAAGGAGGCGGGACTTAACATTTGGGAGGAATGTAATTTGATGGTTAGAAAGATTACCTTGCTTTCTCTAGCTTTCAGATTGATTGATGGATGGATGTCAGGATCTAATTGGTTGGTACTAAATGATGTTAGAATGTGTCATATTTTGTTTTTACCAGAATATTTTTTTTTATTTTGAACCATATATTGTTGAATGGAGATGTGATCTAAAAGGGTAAAAAGGGCAGTTTTCATTCCAGCTCCACTCTAAATCTAATACAGACAGAGAAGATTAAGTCTTAAAAAGTTCCTCCTAAATGTTTATTGCCCTTTAGAAAGAAAAATGGGAATCCAATTAAGCTCTCATTAAACAGAGTGACTCATATGATGGAGCTGCTTGTGTCTTTTAACCAACCACAGATTTACTTCCCATCAAAGTGGCCCTGTGTGTCAGCTCTGGAGGTTTTTCACTCTTCTTCGATGTATACAGTCAGATAAGTAAAGATAAGCCCATCTTCCCTCATCAGAGGTCGTGAGCAAGGTCAAACACACATGTAAAGGCATAAAATAAGAAGATGTACCTTTCCTCCAAGGAGCCAGGATGGAGAAGGACTTCTGCCAGCTGATGACCAGTCCAGCCTTTTTCCTCTTCATACTCATGTTCCTCTAACAATCCCTGAGGTTGAGGACGAGGCAGAGCAGTGAGGTTGCAAAGAGGAGGAGAACTTCCTCAGAGATTCCTCATCACGTTTCTCAAGAGACTTCCTCGAGGCTCCGTTGTTGGACGTTGTCCTTGAGCAGGGTCATGATCGCTGAGTTTCCTCGTCTAGCTGGGCGGCTTGTGTGTGAGTGTGTGAGGACTCCAGCTGGGAAAAATAAAAGGGGGCTGGGCTCAGATCAGTGGAGGAGGAGGAGGAGGAGCTGCAGCCAGAGGCCAGGGGGAGAGAGGTAGAGGAGGGACTGAGATTTACAGCCAGCCTGAAGGTGAACAGGAGAGCAAGTATGGTTTCATGAGTTGAAGAGCCCATTCACCCCAATCACAGCTCCAGTGGTTACACCCTCAAGCTGTATAAAGCACATGTTCTGACACGGCAAAGTTATACAACAACACGGTCGACAATTTTATTGTCAATATTTCAAAACACCCACCAGAGTTTTCACGGGACAGTTTGAGTTCAGGCTTCATTTATAGGCCTCTCAGTAGTTTATTTTGAGGAATGGAATTTAGCTTTCTTCACACCACAACAGCCGCTCTGCTAACTTTTATGGAGCTTTCGACCATATGAGATGGAGTTTTTTCTGTTACTATGAGCAATAAAACTACCATTAATAATAAGATTGCATAAGATAGAACTTTACTAATCCAAGATGTTGCCCACATATACAATCACAAAGAATAAAAACAATATGACTCCAGTGTGGCATTCAGGGGGGAGAGGTGTCATTGATCCTGAAAATCACGAGCATGTTCTAGTCCTGCTCTATTTGTTAAGTGTCCTGAGACTCTTGTTGTGATAGGACATTATAAATACAATGGAATTGAATTGTTGTGCATAATACTGAGAGGGGGTTGCACAGTAGAGTAGTGGGTAGCATGAGTGTGGGTTCTCTCTGGGTTCTCCGACTCCCTCCCACAGTCCAAAGACATGCAGTGATTGTGAATGGTTGTCTGTCTCTACATGTTAGCCCTGGAATACAGGATAGGTGGTAGACGATGGATGGCTTAAATACTGAGAGGATTCCTCAGCATCCTTCTCTCTGACACCTCCACTAAAGAACCAGCTTTCCTGATGAGCTGCCTTGACCCTGCTGCCCCAACACACAACAGCGTAGAAGATGACGCTGTCCACCATAGGGTAATCAAACATCATGGTTCTGCAGACTTTGGAAGATCTGAGTCTCCTGAGAAAATACACTCTGACGATTCTTATACAAGACATCTGTCTTGTATAACAAGACATACATTAGCCCAGTCCAACGTCTATGTGGAAGCCCAGATACTTGTAATCATCCACAATGTCGACCTCTGCACCTTCGATGCGGACTGCAAAAGCATTTGACACCGTTAACCATGATATTTTAATAGCTAAACTGGAGAGATATGGCCTTAGAGGTGTAGCACTGCAGTGGGTCAAGAGCTATCTACACAACAGATCCCAATATGTCAAAATAAATGATAGCACATCGACTAGCTTGGACATAGTCTGTGGGGTCCCACAGGGGTCAGTTCTGGGTCCAAAGCTGTTTATACTATACATAAATGATATATACAAAGTGTCAAATACTCTGAAATTAATATTATTCGCGGATGACACAAATATTTTCTGTTCGGGGAGTGACTTGAACAAGTTGGTACTTGTGGAAACAGTAAATCAGGAAATGGCCAAACTTCAAGTGTGGTTTAATATAAATAAATTATCACTAAATCTTGGGAAAACTAAATACATGCCATATGGGAAAAGAGGCTGCAACAACAGTCCCAACATTCAAGTAAACAGAGTTAATATTGAGAGGGTCCGTGAGAATAAGGTTCTGGGAGTGATTATCGATGACATGTTAAGTTGGAAGCCACACATAACACAATTAAAAAGGAAGTTGGCCAGGAGTGTGTCCATACTTTGGAAAGTACAAAAAATACTAAATCAAAAAGCACTTCATCTGTTATACTGCGCACTAGTCTCTCCGCACCTGCAATACTATGCAGAGGTGTGGGGACACACATAAAGGCTCCACACAGCCCTTGTTAATTCTCCAAAAAAGAGCCTTGAGAATCTTACACTATGCCAACTACAGGGCACACACCAATCACTTATTTATCGAATCAAGAATACTCAAACTATATGACTTAATAAACTATCGCACAGTACAAATGATGTACAAGGCTGCTAGCAAAAGCCTCCCTCACAACCTGCAAATACTCTTCCTAGAAAGAGAGGAGAGACACAATCTTAGAGGGAACATGATTTTCAGGCAAAGGAAGGTACGAACTACGTTAAAATCCTTTTCCTTATCGGTCACAGGTGTTAGACAATGGAATGTGTTAGAAGAAGAAGTCCAAAAATCAGCAACACTAAGTGTCTTCAAGAAAAAGTATGTAAATTCAACCGTTGACCGGTACAGATTATTGCATGAGAGTTGAAAAAGGTCTGAGGCACGAATCAGCAGACATGGTGTTGTGTCGGGATGGGAGCATAACTTATGAACATTGTTATGCTCATTAGTTATGTACCCAAACAATAAGTTGAACCTGAGAAGCTTGTATGGTACGATGTCAGTTGTACGTAGCAGGGAGTACAGCTCTCTGTACCACCTACTGCTGTAACATGTTATGTCAAATGTCACAAGTAAAAGAAAATGTTATGTCAAATGGAAAATGCTAAAGATAAGATAATATTATGATGACGATTTTATCCTGTGGGTAATGGGGGCGGGACTAGGTAAGCCTTGGCTTCTCCCGCTTTCCCTTTCGGCCATGTGTATTGTATTATTTGAACAAAGTGTGATGATGATGATTTAACTGACATGCCCGAAATAAATAAATAAATAAATCGGACTGGGTTGAGACGGGTCCTTCTTCAAATCCCCCACCAACTACTTGGTCTTTGTGACGTTGGGCTGCAGGTGGTGTCCTCCATCACACTCCTGTCCTCCGCCTCCTGTCCCCTGCTGATACAGCCCACAACCGCAGAGTCATCTAAAAACATCTGCAGGTGGCAGGACTGTGAGCAGTATCTGAACTCAGAGCAGTAGAGTGTGAACACGAAGGGAGAACCATACCCTGAACTCTGAGTCGACCAACCCTGCAATGGGAATTTTCGGTTACAGAACAGCTGTTCTGAATTAGTTCAATCAACTCTGAGTCTATTAACTCTGAGTTACGTGCGTGCCTGCCGACTGTAAAAAGCCTTCATCAACAGAGCTCCGATACTGTGAGTCACTATGGCAACCGGGGAGAAACGAGGGCCTCCTACTTCACACCTTGATCATCATACTTCATGCTTATTGAGAAAACGAGCACATAGAAAGTGGAAAATAGTCCATTCATTTGAAAATTGATACCAATATCTTTTCGGCATCTCGACGCGTCACTTCCATACATAAAAATACATAATAACAACAATAAAATTCATACTTATAACCCATGTTCAGATAATAGGCTGGTTTCAGTAAATAAAGTATCTGATTTCAAGTGCGTGAACAACCAATAATAGAGTTGTTAGAGGGGGGCGAGGGAGTTAAAACTGTGGGGAGGCTGAGATCTGGTGTGTTGCCTTCTGCTCAATCTCTTGCAGAAACACAATCTGAGCCGAGTGTTATGGAGAGCTTTTCTTTCCGTCTCCAGCAAGTGAGCCACTGAGCGACAGGTTAATTGAGAGCGCTGTCTTTCATTAACTCTCACAAGCCAGGAAATACCAGTGTGATAAGTATGGATCAGATGTTGTGATAAAGATTTCATGATCATGCTATTTTCATTACTGTGAATTACTTAATTTTAGAAAACAACGTGAAATATCTGCACTTGCTTCCGCCAGTGGACTGTATTCTGTGAGTCATGTTATTTAAATATTACATTCCCTCCAAATATTGACCCTTTCTTGGATATCACCTTAAGGAAACATTATTCCGTTGTTTTCCTTCACTAAGTATAAAAACAAAGCTAGGTGATGGAATCCAGACACACCCACATTCCAAGTAAGGTCACTATGAAGCTAAATGAAGGACTTCTTCTCCTTGTCATGTCACTTTCTCTTCAATATTAGTGCAGTTATTTGTTCATATGGGGAAGAGACAGAGGTAATGTGATGAATGAATAGATTATCTATAGTTACCATAGAAGCTTCTCAGCTGATAAAAAAACCCAACCTACACCTAACCCTAAAGACTTGCCTCAACCCTGAAAATTGGGTTTATCTGGTGAATCAGTGTTATTGACTAATTATCTGGCGATTATCTAGAAATGTGCTTTCCTACATTGTGACAACAGTGTGTGGATGAAGCATTTACTTGTCCAGTTAGCTAGCTTGCAAATTCTGGGCAAAAAAAAAATGAATAAATGATTGCCATTATTTATTTATTTGTTTATTTAACATGGACAGTGCACAGCTTCTAAGCTGTACTAGAGTTAGCTATGAGCTAATTTACATCTGTAGTCCCTGGGCAGGAAACAGAATACCATCTCTGTTGAGAAAATTAAAACTGTTATATAGAAACACAAAAGATCAATATTATATTGCTCATGCTAATCGCTACCGCTAATAGAAATCACTGGTCACTAATGCTAATTGCTAGCATGCCGGAATTAGGAATAATTCATGCTGTGCAACTTCACATTTCCAAGTAATTGGAGCAGAACTCCAACGCTTCAAAGCCGTAGTCCACAAACCAATAGAGTAGCGAAGTCCTGTCTTTCTATTTCCGGTACATGGGACTTATGCATTTCTGATGGATGTATTCCTATGGTGAGATCGAAATTATTTTCTGGTCTCATTTGAATTGTGCCATGAATTTCACATATGTTTTATTTGAGTTTTTTTTAGGTTTTTAAAGAAATGTTTTCCTTCAAAAAAACTACGATCTATCCCGAAGAAGTTTGATAATGGTAGGTTTTGTATGAGGCCGCTTTGTGAACTACAGCTCTTCGCTGCTGAATGATAGGCTATACGTCACCACCCGCACTTGGTACGCTGTACACGAGGTACAGACATGGGCATTTCTCTGCTCCACAACCAAAAGCATCTACAGCCGTGCTGTAATGGGAACATTCAGGAACAAAACACACCTGCATCTTCGTTTGATCGGCACTGAATCTCTGTGAGAAAGGGTGATGACGTGACGTCACAGACGCGAAAGAATGTAGTCTTTCTCATTGTGTTTCCTCTACAGCCTTAAACTGAATAATTGCAAAATAAACGGTCAAACTCTTGACACGAAAAATTATCATTTAAATCCACAAACAACATATTTCTACTTCGGGGCATATAACGACTGGGACCAGCAAATAATTATTTTAGCTGCACTGAGACCCATACATTTTTTAAGATCTCAGAGGTCCCATGGTAGTCTAGTGGAAGCGGCGGGACTTCGCCACTCTATTACTACCATGATGACGTCCACTTCTGATATAGTCGGCAGGCACATGATAAAATTAGCTAGCTAGCTTGCTTGCTAATTCCATAAAGTAACAGAGCATAAAAAGCTAATGAACTGCTGGACTTGGTCTACATAACTTTAGCTTGTAGCTTCACTGTTTTTAACTTAGCATCATTCTATTACCAGGGCTGCCAACTCTCACGCATTGGCCGTGAGACACGCATATGATTGGCTTCACACTCTCTGACGCCAAACCCCTGATTTCTCACGCTGAAGTGTCCATCCAGCAACAAAACAAATCTATTCTGTTATCTGTTATCTCGGGCCGAGAGCATCAGGGTTTTCTCCAACATTATAAGTGTTTGTCACCGCACCTCAGCCGAAAGAAAAGAAAAAACACGTTGTCAAGAGTCTCTACTGTGTTTTAGTGTAATTAACAGGCACACCGCTTCATCCAGTGTCTCTCCTTTCTGTCTGTTTCACCGAGGGGTGACATTGATAATAACCTTTACGGTGGCCCAGAAGGGCTAACAGCAATGACATTAACAAAAACACAACAACGTTAACAAAAACACAACATTAACAAAAACACAACCACAAAAACAAAAACACGACAAAAAGAAAAACACGACGAAGTTGATGATGAAGTTGTGTTTTTCTTTTTGTCATCGTGTTTTTGTTAATGTCGTTGTGTTTTTGTTAATGTTGTTGTGTTTTTGTTAATGTCGTTGTGTTTTTGTAGATGTTGTGTTTTTGTTAATGTCGTGTTTTTGTAGATGTTGTGTTTTTGTTAATGTCGTGTTTTTCTTTGTGTGGTTGTGTTTTTGTAGATGTTGTTGTGTTTTTCTTTTTGTTGTTTTTGTAGTCGTGTTTTTGTTAATGTCATGTTTGTGTTAATGTGGTTGTGTTTTTGTCGTGTTTTTGTTAATGTGGTTGGGTTTTTGTTTCGTCGTGTTTTTGTTGATGTCGTGTTTTTCTTTTTGTCGTTGTGTTTTTCTTTTTGGGGTTGTTTTTATTTTTGTTGTTGTCGTTTGCCCTATACTACGACGCGAGTTCAACATACCAGGGCCCCGTTCAACCAACTCTGGAGAAATGTGCCGTCCTTTCCTCATCAACCATCGATATGGAAATAAAAGTGATTCTAGCAGCTTTACGTCGGGAGAGGATTTTGATTACTTAGAAGAAAATTACCGTTTTTCCTACCAATCGCATATCTATACAATATTCTCCGTCATTTTCAACATTTCATATCGCGGACATGATCCAGATTCTTTGAAGAGCTCTTTAGCTCTTTTTGCGAACGGGAGTTTTCTGAAAAATGTCTTTGTTGAAATAGCCGCTTATATTTACTGTTTAAAATGAAATATGATTGAAATCATATGCCTTAGTCTACCTATTTGTGCAATATTCTTATGCATAATTTTCAGTTGAAGACACTTTCTTTTTGTGCCTGGGGGGATTACACCTACATGAAAATGGTTATTTGCTCATTCCGCTACTTCGTGAACGACGGGAGTTATACCCTTGTCGCCTGCACTGTAGGCAGTGTTGCTATCCATTACACCACAGTGAAGTGTCATGCAGCGAAGTTGAAAATAAAGACTTATCACCTTTAGATTAATCGACTGTTTCATTCAGTTATACGCATTAAGTCAGCCAAGCCAACTGTCTCTACTTTGCTGCAGTTATGTTGCTCTGCTTTCTAAGGATGAGCTCGTTTTCTGCAAAAACGTAGTCCACAAACCAATGGGTAACGTCACCATGATGACGTCCACTTCTCATATAGTCTGCAGGCGCATGATAACTTTATAATACTACTAAATAGCTAGCTGGTGTAAGGTCCTCTGTAGCAAAATCATATATTTAAATATATCCTCTGCTCCCAAATCTATCTCGAAATCTATCAAAGGTATACATATTTACATACTTTTTCCATAATAGCACTTTTAACACACAAAATGAGTTGTTCCAAAATAGCTAATTTAACTAGTCATTACAGTTTTTCTCAATTGTTTACACACAAATACTGGTACTTGAGACACAATGACCACAACATGTAACTCATGCACCAACACCCTGAACTAACTCTGCTAAACTGCAAGCACAATTCCTGCTTTACACTCAAATTGCAGTTTTAAAACACACTTTTTTCAAAACACTACACACAATTCTCTGCATTTGGCACAATTTTCATGAAGAAAATCTCTTGTTTTCACAAGGAACACACTGCCATTCAAAATTCTAAAGTTCATTTCCCTACTATGCACACTGACTCATCACATGGGAAAACACCTGCAACACAGTTTTACAATTTGCAATCAGAGCATTAGCATAAAAGGGCAACAGGTGAGCTCTTCTGTTTTGGAGCAATGGATGCCAACATTGGCAACAGAGGCAGAGCCAGAGGAGTGAGAGTACGAGGAGGAGCCTAGCATGGATTTGCCATGCTAGGAGATATTTCCCCCGCTGCTTGGCCATCGCTTGCATTGCCTGTAATGTGGATGAGGTGCTGTGGCCAGACCGAAACAGAAGAGAGGATGCGGGATAGTTGTTGTTTTTTTGTTTTTTTTGTAACTGTATACAGTCATTTCTTCTGGTTTTGTATGTAGACCACTGTATATGCAACTTTGTGTTGGTTTGGATGAACACTGTGTACATTACAGTATTCTTGTGGGAAAAATACAATATATAAAAACAATATTCTAAAATATTTTACAACACATTTATGTATGTACTGTCTATAGTGAGTGTAACACTGAACAAAAAAAGGCCTAAGTCATTATGGCAAATGGAGAAGAAGTGTTCATCGTGTTTTACATTGAGCACATCAGTGTTCAACTGGTTCTTATAAATGTCTATTCATATATTGGTTTGTGTGTGTCATTTGACAACAAAATACCATTTTGAGAAGAAATAACATTGTTTTGAATGTAAAGTTTCATTTTGCAGGAGAATTGAGGAGTTTTGCCCATTGTGTGTGTTTTTTTGATTTGTGTGTAGAGTTCTGAGAGTATGAGGCATGCTTCAGAAAATGTGTGTAAACGATCGAGAAAAACTGTAATAATTACGAATCATAAACAGACTATTGTAGAAGTATACCGATGATTAGTCATCAGTATACTTCTACAATTACACTTAAGTATACAAAAATGTTATTTACAGTTTTTCTATATTGCTTAGACACAATTCCTGGAACAACTAACTATTTTCTCAAATCTTCACACACAATTCTAAAAACTCACACCCAACAGTACAAACATCTAACAAACATCTAACTTCTGGGTCCCAATCAGTTTTTACCCTCAGACAATACACACAAGCGGTCAAAACACAGACTACATGAGTGTTTGTTACACACAGGAGGGATTAATTCAACACACTGCAACCAAAATGTCAAGAATAGGGTTAATTCACAGTATTTCCATATTGAGCACATATACAGGTTCATCAGCATCGGCATCAACATCAGCATGATCTTGTCTCAGGTCAGGGTCAGGCCATAGTATTTCATCAACTTCACACATTGGGCCCTAGTTTCGTGGCGCAGCGCAGGGTGGCGGAGCCGGCGTAATACAAGTTTCGACCAGCCGCAGCCTTGCGCATGGTCAGTTTGGCAGTTTGGTGGATCGCCTGCGCCAAGATGGGTGTGGCGGCGCAGCAGGGGGAGGCGTCACAGATTCAGCTTGGTGCAGCGGAAGTTTCCTGGCAAAAAGCCTCGCCGAGACTGCGCCGAAAGCTCGCCAGCTCCAACCTAGTCTACTCTTGGCGTAAGGCGAATTACAGCTGGCGGAGTGGCAGTTTGGCTGACCGGCACGCAGTGCGCACACGTCAACAAGACCTCACAGGCAGGTTTCCACAGTTCCACATTTTCTGAGCGCATGCCTCATACTCTCAAAACTCTACACACAAATCAAAAAACACACACACAATGGGCGAAAACCCCTCAATACTCCTGCAAAATGAAACTTTACATTCAAAACAATGTTATTTCTTCTCAAAATGGTATTTTGTTTTCAAATGACACACACAAACCATCATATGAATAGACATTTATAAGAACCAGTTGAACACTGATGTGCTCAATGTAAAACACGATGAATGGAAAACACTTCTTCTCCATTTACCATAATGACTTAGGCCTTTTTTTATTCAGTGTTACACTCACTACAGACAGTACATAGATATATGTGTTGTAAAATATTTTAGAATATTGTTTTTATATATTTTATTTTCCCCACAAGAATACTGTAATGTATGCAGTTTTCATCCCAACCAACAACAAGTTGCATATACAGTGGTCTACATACAAAACCAGAAGAATTTACTGTATACAGTTACAAAAAAAACTAAAACTATCCCGCATCCTCTCTTCTGTTTCGGTCTGGCCACAGCACCTCATCCACATCACAGGCAATGCAAGCGATGGCCAAGCAGCGGGGGAAATATCGCCTAGCATGGCAAATCCATGCTAGGCTCCTCCTCGTACTCTCACTCCTCTGGCTCTGCCTCTGTTGCCAATGTTGGCATCCATTGCTCCAAAACAGAAGAGCTCACCTGTTGCCCTTTTATGCTAATGCTCTGATTGCAAATTGTAAAACTGTGTTGCAGGTGTTTGCCCATGTGATGAGTCAGTGTGCATAGTAGGGAAATTAACTTTAGAATTTTGAATGGCAGTGTTTTCCTTGTGAAAACAAGAGATTTTCTTCATGAAAATTGTGCCAAATGCAGAGAATTCTGTGTAGTGTTTTGAAAAAAGTGTGTTTTAAAACTATTTGTGTGTAAACAATTGAGAAAACTGTAAATGCAATAAATAATCACAACAAACACTTTAATGCAACTTATTGAATCAACACGTGAATTTATATCTATATAGATTGTCCCGTCACATCTGACGTCAGATCAAAGGCGGATGGCACCAAAACGGAAACTCAGCTTGACTGAATTAACAGCTGAAACTTGGACCTCTCGGACCAAAACATCTCCCTCTCTCTCTCCTGTTTTTCATATCTATCCACTGCTAATAAAATGCGTCTATACCTGAAAAAATCTTAAAAATACAGTGTCCGTGTCCGTGGAAACGCGCAACTTTGCCACGAGCTGGAACCGGAGTGGGGCTGCAGCTGGTCTGAGGGGCACGCAAGGTCCCGGTGTCCCGCCGTTCTGGTGTTGGACGGGGAATCCGGTGCAGCTGTGGAGCGCAGATGATGAAGACGGTGATGATGATGATGAATGGCCCGGCCGGCTCATGCAGGCACCGGGTTCTCCACTATTATGTCTACTGCTGTGCGCCCTGACCCTGTTTTGTGATAGACATGCCTAAAATGTGCCTACAATTTCTATAGTGATATAATATCGGCATTATAATTATTATGACTATATGCATGCACGGCACGTGATGCGCGTGGTGGGAGCGGCAGCGCTGCTAACGCATTAAAGGTGAGGAGAGGAGCTCATTTGATTGGTGAAGATTTGAATCAGCTGTATTAATCCCAGTCCACGCCTTGTCTCCTCCTCGTCTCCCACTTACGCCTTCTTCTCCTCCCTCTTTCCCACTGTGGGTGGGAGTGACGGGAGGAATGCCTGTGCTAGCCTGCGTGGTGCACGAAACTTGCAAAGTCCAGGCGGACACACCCCGTCGGCGTGGCGCAGGTGCGCTGCGTGCTGACTACGCCTGGTCTAAGAAACTAGGGCCCATTATGTCTTCTCTCGCCAGGCAGCGTGGGAAATATCCCCTTGTGTGTCAGATCCAACCCTGGATAGATTCCAGAGAAATATCCTCACAGGCATTCACCATTGCCTCCAGGAGATTGTGCTGTGTGTATGGGTTGCGGTCATAGACTCTCCACAGCCATGCTGAGAAAAATTCCTCTATTGGATTCAGAAAAGGGGAGTATGCTGGCAGAAAAAGGACCCTGAACCTGGGTTGGTCATTGAACCAGGTGCGAACCAGAGCAGCCCGATGGAAGCTCACGTTATCCTCAGTGACAACATATTGGGCTTGCTCTGGTTGCCCTGGCTCCCCTCCCTGTTGGAGAATGTTATTGTGCAGCTGATCTAGAAACTGAAGGAGTAGTGCAGTGTTGTATGGACCCAGTATGGCATGGAGGATGCCACGATTGCTAATGGCTGCACACATGGTGATGTTGCCTCCCCTCTGGCCTGGAACTTGTGTGATTGCACGCTGTCCAATGATGTTGCGGCCCCTCTTGCGCCTTTTTGTGAGATTGAACCCTGCCTCATCGATAACGATGTATTCATGAGGGTCAGCCATTGCATCAATCTCAAAGTCTACAGGAGTCAAAAAACACACATTTTACTTCAAACACAGTACTGTGTGTATTGGAATTAAAGAGGGGTCTTTACATACTATAGCATTTCTGTACAGTATAGCAATTACCTGCACATATTGGAATCATTGCTCCTTAACCCTGTCGGAATTCCTCTCAGAAGGCACGCAGTAAAGTTGCTTCGTCCTTATGTGGTTCCGCTGTATTACCCGGTCAATGGTGGAAAAGCTTATGCTGTTTGTCCCTTGAAATATTGCCTGGTCTTCAATAATGCGGGTTTGAATCTCCCTCAAAGTGATGGCATTATTGGCAATCACCATATTCACCAAGGTGTTATGTCTCGTCAAGTATGTTGAAGTTAGTCATGTTCATGTTCAGTGTTTTGTGTTCAAGCACTTCCTGTTTTATTTTTTGTACTCACCTTTTCCCTCTCGTTTCAGACCCAGACTTCCTCCCTTTGTGTTATTTTCCCGCCTTGGTAATTGTCTGCCCCGCCCCTGATTGGCTTCACCTGTGTTCACTCCCCTCATGTATAAATAGTCCTCGTCTCCCTTTGTCCTTGTCAGTTCGTCTTGTTCATGTCATGGATGCGTTCGCCCAGTTTAGGTGTACTCCTGTCCAGTATCTAGTGTAGGTCGTTGTAGTTGATCCTCCTTGTGAGCGCCTTTTGTTTGTTTATTTTGCAACCTCTTTTGAGAGCGTTTTTTGTTTGTTCCACGAAAGAAAAGGAAATAAATACTTTTTGTTGAACACCAAGAACAGAGTCGTGCATTTGAGTCCCTCAGTCTGTCCCAGGTCGTGACAGAACGAACTGACCAAAATATGGACTCAACCGACTCGAAGAGACTCCAAACCGCCCTCTCTGCACAGGGCACCAAGATATCGCAGCATGAGGTACAGCTGAGCACAATCGGTCATGGGGTGAAAGACCTCACAGAGCGTCAGGAGGGGTTTCAAGCCTCTGTCACCTCCCAGATCAACCACCTGGCGAAGCAACTGCACCAAGTCCTCACTCACCTGGGGACGCCACCTCCAGCAGCCCCACCGGCGGAGAACATCATAGCCGCACCGCTCATTAGCCAGACGGCTCCCATGTCTCTGCGTTTGGCCTCCCCGGAGAAGTTTTCGGGGGACTCAGGGGACTGTAGAACTTTCTTAGTTCAGTGCGATCTGCACTTCAAGCACAACCCAGCCGCTTTTGTGTCGGACCGAGCTAAAGTTGCATTTATGGTGTCTCATTTAACTGGCAGAGCTGCTACTTGGGCCACAGCAGAATGGTCCAGAGACTCTCACATCTGCCAGTCACTCACAGTGTTTCAAGATACCATGAGCAAAATATTCGATCACACCTCACCTGCTAGCGAAGCCTCTCTGGCTCTTATGCAGATCAAGCAGCGCCATCGCCAAGTAGTCGATTATGCAATTGCGTTCCGCACAGTAGCCGCAGATAGCGGGTGGAACACACCAGCTCTAATAGACGCTTTTATGAATGGACTCTCAGAACCCATAAAAGATAATTTGGCTCCCTTGGAGTTACCCCAGGATTTAGAAGCCATCATAGCCATGTCAATTCGTGCGGATAACAGACTCGGAGAGAGAGAAAGAGAACGACAACGGACTGCAGTTCCTCCGGGTATCCGACCTTCAAGGACCTCTTCCTTCCCCACGACGACAGGTCCCGAGAAACCAGCATCATCGCAAGGATCTGAGGAGCCGATGCAGCTGGGGAGGACCAAGATCTCAGCAAAGCAGAGACAGTGTCGTCTACAGGAGGGCTGTTGCTTCTAGTGTGGACAGCTGGGCCATCAACTCGCCACCTGCCCGGGAAAAGATCAAGCTCATCAGCCAGGAGGAGGGCGCTGGTGAGCAGGGTTGCTTCTGCCTTTCCTCCTCGATCCTTGACTCAGGTAAAACTCTCCATAAAGGACCAGACTGTAACTCAGGGGGTGTTAATCGACTCCGGGGCAGACGAGAGCCTCATAGACTGGAATCTAGCCCGACAGAACCAGGTAAAGACAATTCCTCTGTCGAACCCTGTTAATGCAAGTGCCTTAGATGGTCGTCTATTGTTCAGAGTCACTCATTGTACTGAACCCATACAGGTGACGATAGGAGACAACCACACAGAGGTTATGCAGTTTCATTTATTCAACGCTGATTTTGGGTTTCCCATGGCTTAAAAAGCATAATCCACACATTGATTGGCGCTCTGGCAAAATTAAGGGGTGGGGAGAGGGCTGTGAACAATCATGTAAAGGGACTTGTGGGACCAGGAATAACACTTCAGAGGTGCTGAGGACTAAACTAAGCATCAACAATGACTCAGACTACCCGGACTTATCTAAAGTACCGGCATGTTATCACGACTCAAAAGAAGTTTTTAACAAGACAAAAGCCATGTCACTGCCCCCTCATCGACCTTTCGACTGCGCCATAGACTTGCTACCTGGTGCGCCCATCCCCAAGGGGCGTCTCTACTCCATTTCTGGGCCGGAGAGAGCGGCCATGGACGAATACATCACCTCCTCGCTCAAGGCTGGAATAATTCGTCCATCCTCCTCTCCTGCTGGTGCAGGCTTCTTCTTTGTAAGTAAGAAGGATGGTTCTCTAAGACCATGTATTGACTATAGCCCCCTTAATGCCATAACAGTCAAGAATTGTTACCCTCTCCCACTGATCGCATCTGCCTTTGAACTGCTCCAAACAGCCAAGGTATTCACCAAACTAGATCTCCGGAACGCTTATCATCTCATCAGAATCCGAGAAGGAGATGAATGGAAGACTGGTTTTAACACCCCTAGTGGACATTACGAGTATCTGGTCATGCCTTTCGGTCTATGCAATGCCCCAGCAGTTTTTCAGACATTTGTTAATGACATTTTGCGAGAGTTTTTGAATGCGTTTGTGTTTGTCTACCTCGACGACATTCTGATTTTTTCCCCAGACGAGGATACTCCTGAAATTCATGTTCGTCAAGTTCTGCAGAGGCTGTTGGAAAATCAACTTTACGTCAAGGCGGAGAAGTGTGAGTTTCATGCAGCCACTGTCAGCTTTCTGGGCTACATTGTCACAGCCAATAGGGTACAGATGGACCCAACTAAGGTCAGTGCAGTGGCCAATTGGCCAACTCTGGACAGCCGCAAGAAGGTACAGCAGTTCCTCGGCTTTGCCAACTTCTACAGAAAATTAATTCGCAATTTCAGTTCAGTTGCTGCCCCCCTGCATGCTCTCACCACCTCTAAGGTACCTTTTCGATGGACCCCCGAGGCCGAGAACGCCTCAAAGAGAGGTTCACCACCGCACCTGTACTCACCGTTCCTGACCCCCTACGACAGTTTGTGGTGGAGGTGGACGCTTCCAACGAGGGCATTGAGGCGGTGTTGTCCCAGAGGTCTGCCAAAGACAACAGGATGCATCCCTGCGCTTATCTGTCACGTAAGTTGACTCCGGCAGAACGGAACTATGATGTGGGTAACAAGGAACTGTTAGCTGTCAAAGCAGCGCTGGAAGAATGGAGGCACTGGTTAGAGGGGGCAGACCAACCTTTTTTAGTCTGGACAGACCACAAGAACCTGGAGTACATCAGAAAAGCTAAACGAATAAATTCAGGCCAGATGGACCCTGTTCTTTAGCAGGTTCAACTTCACACTGTCTTTCCGACCAGGTTCACAAAATGCCAAACCAGATGCTCTATCTCGCCTTTATGACCCTGAACCTGTTGCCAAAGAACCCAAAACTATCCTTCCACTGAACTGTGTGGTTGGAGCGGTGTCATGGCAGATAGTATCTGATGTGAAGCAGGCGAATGTCGTGAGCCCAGCACCTAGTGGGTGTCCAAGTAACCGTTTGTTTGTTCCAGTGCCATTACGCTCTAAGGTAATCCACTGGGCTCACACGTCCATGCTCACGTGTCATCCAGGTGTCAAACGAACGATGTATGTCATCAAGCAGCGGTTCTGGTGGCCAACCATGGAAAAGGAAGTGTCGGAGTATGTGGCGGCCTATCCAGTGTGTGCCCGGAATAAGACCTCGCCTCGGGCCCTTATGGGCATGCTTCACCCGCTGCCGGTTCCTAAACGGCCATGGTCCCACATCTCCATGGACTTTGTAACCGGATTACCACCGTCTAAAGGTAACACCACCATCCTGACGGTGGTCGACCGATTTTCTAAAATGGCACATTTTATTCCACTCGTTAAGTTACCCTCTGCTAAGGAAACAGCAGAAGTCATGATGACTCAGGTCTTCAGGATCCACGGTTTTCCCAGTGACATTGTTTCTGACAGAGGACCACAGTTTGTTTCCGGTTTTTGGAAGGAGTTTTGCCAACTAATCGGTGCCACCGTCAGCCTGTCCTCCGGGTACCACCCACAGTCCAATGGTCAGACTGAACGCCTTAACCAGGAGCTCGAGACGTGCCTTCAATGCCTTGTCTCCCAAGACCAAGCCACCTGGGTGGAATACGCCCGCAACACCCTCCCCTCGTCCGCCACAGGCCTCTCACCCTTCCAGTGTGCCAACGGCTACCAGCCTCCCCTGTTCCCTGAGAATGAGAAGGAGATTACGGTTCCCTCAGCTCATGCCATGGTCAGACGCTGTCGCCGGATTTGGGCTGGTGCTCGGCGGGTACTCCTGCAGAGTTCAGCCCGGATGAAAGTGTCAGCTGACCGACACAGACGACCGGCCCCTCTCTACAGGCCAGGCCAGAGGGTGTGGCTGGCGATCAAAGACTTACCTCTTCAGGTGCACTCCAAGAAGCTGGCTCCCAGGTTTGTGGGGCCATTTCCCATATCAAAGGTCATTAATCCTGTTTCTGTGCATCTGCGTCTACCCAGGTCACTAAAGGTACACCCCACGTTTCATGTCGGCAAGGTCAAGCCCATCAAGGAAAGCCCTCTGGTGCCCACCTCCGCTCCTCCTCTGCCCCCCCGGATGGTTGTAAGCTTCTGGCAGTCCGCAACCGGGGCCGTGGGAAACAGTTCTTGGTGGATTGGGAGGGTTACGGTCCAGAAGAGCGTTCCTGGATCCCGTCACGTTTCATTGTCGACAAAGACTTGATTGCTGACTTTGAGGCCTGTCACCCAGAGGCTCCTGGGCCGTCAGGAGTCGGCCGTAGAGGGGGGGGGGTACTGTTATGTCTCGTCAAGTATGTTGAAGTTAGTCATGTTCAGTGTTTTGTGTTCAAGCACTTCCTGTTTTATTTTTTGTACTCACCTTTTCCCTCTCATTTCAGACCCAGACTTCCTCCCTTTGTGTTATTTTCCCACCTTGGTAATTGTCTGCCCCGCCCCTGATTGGCTTCACTTGTGTTCACTCCCCTCATGTATAAATAGTCCTCGTCTCCCTTTGTCCTTGTAAGTTCGTCTTGTTCATGTCGTGGATGCGTTCGCCCAGTTTAGGTGTACTCCTGTTCAGTATCTAGTGTAGGTCGTTGTATTTGATCCTCCTTGTGAGCGCCTTTTGTTTGTTTATTTTGCAACCTCTTTTGAGAGCGTTTTTTGTTTGTTCCACGAAAGAAAAGGAAATAAATACTTTTTGTTGAACACCAAGAACAGAGTCGTGCATTTGAGTCCCTCAGTCTGTCCCAGGTCGTGACACAAGGCAGTCTCCTGCTCAGCAGTGAGCAATCGCCGCCTGACTCCAATAGATGACTGCCTCTCAGTTCTGCAAAAATGAAATTTGACCATTACTGACCTTTGGTGTACTGTGGTACACTATAGTAAAAACTACACAGCATACAGTGGATATTCAGTCTATATGTAATACAACATTACTGTGCATGTACTGTGATACAATACATGTACATGTACAGTGACAATGAGGCAAATTACCTGTTTTCCCTCCTGAAAGTATGGACAATGGATGCAACTGTGAAATGGCTTAAGTTTGGCTGGACTAGCTGGCCAGCTTCTATCATTGTCCTCCCATGTACAACCACATGATGAACGACAGTGGCACGGATTTCATCAGATATCACTTGTCTTTGTTGTCCTCTCCCTCTTCCTCTCCCTCTTCCTCATCCCCGTCTCTGTCCTCTGTCCTCCGTCTGTTGTCTCTCAACCTCTGCATGGTTGGGATCCATTGTTCCAAAGGACATGAACATGCCTCTAGGCTCTATTTATTGACCCCCAATTCTGATTGGTGTGTTAACATTTTTTAGGCTGAGTGTTTTCACCTGGAGAAGGGTGTGGTCTCTGAGTTTAGTTTATGATAACTTGAGTTAACTATATTGAGAGCATGTGTTTGCTGAATGAACACAGTGCAATGAATGATTTATTTGGCCACTTTTGTGTAAGGTTTTGCCGAAAGAGTTTTGAATATTGAGACGTGTGTAAACAGGTGAATTGTGTTTTTGGTTATGGGAAATGTGTGTGTGCTTCTGGGAATGACGAAAAGGTTTGGGTTTTTGTGCTACAGGAACCAGGTTTTGTGTTTTAGCAATTGAGAAAAACTGTATTAGTCTATTTATTTTCCTGTGGTTTAATTGTCTTTCCTTATCTGAGAGGGTCCTGCAGACAGCATTGTATGTTCACATTGTAAAACCCTCAGAGCTGAACTATAAATACAAATTAACTGAATTGAGTTAATTATGGGGATCATCCTGATCCAGTTTGCAACTCTTGAAATACCTGCCTCTGAAACTAAGCTTTGTGCTGTTTCTGTTACATACGGAGCAGGCCCTCTTCACCCGTCAGCTCCTCATGTTTCCAGTGGTCCTCACATCTTTTCTCTGATAACATGAAGTCACAAAACCCCTCTGGTCTTGCCGCTGTCAGGGCACAGATAATGGACTGTGCATACGGTGGCCAACACAAATAGACATGTGGTCAGAACACTCACGAGGGAAAACTGGGGTGTGTGCTGACACAGAGTCAATTAAAAACACCAGTGTTTGCTTGGAAGGCATATTCCCAGATGTGAATGTGGTCTCTGCAGGTATTCACATTTGACCTGTTATATAACGTCTTCACACAGTTTGAAACAACAGTAGAGAGCGGTGGAAAATCCTGGATTTACACGATTGGCTTCCTTGATGGGACGCGTCAAAGCAAAAATCCTGAATCCACTGGACCTCATGTAACTGTTTCTTACCTTTTCGTATGTTCATATATATATGTGTGTGTGTGTGTGTTTGTGTGTATTGACCTGCATAAACATGAAGAATGCCACCGATGTGTAAATTAATGTGCGTTCATGACAATTGTTAATAACAGCAAGCATCGTTAAAGCACTATGGATATATGTTGAGAAAACATGAAAATATGTTGCCTGCCTGAAATATCTCTTGGTGATGAGAATGTTTTACTTGTCTGAATTTACCATTATTGTGTTACTGGAATAACAAGTGTAGTCAGTTCACCGTAATATGTTTGCTTCTAACTAAACTAATACAATTTTGTGGAACTTGGTGACAAAATTAATTGAATTAAAGTCCATGTAAGCGTGGGTGTACGAAGAAGCAATGACCATGTGGATGGGACAACATAACCGAGTAGATTTCATTTTCATTTTTTATGTTCTGTAACTGTCGCATGGAATTAGCAAGATAGCTAGCTAACCAGTATTGTGGCTGTGTCTTATGTATACTATAGTCAGGGGTGCACATAACTTTTTCAGTGGGTTACTCAGGTGAGTACCAGGAGATGGTGTTTGGTACTCACCTCATAAGGAGCGTGGTCTGAAAGTGCAGTCTTCCTCACTGTCGTCCTCAGTGTCGCCCCCACTGTCCTCCACAGTGTCAGCCCCACTATCCACTGCTTCAGCTTCCTGCATGGTAGATGATGAAGATGCTGCAGATGCATCTCCCTGTCCTTGGTTGAGCCTCCGATTAGCTGTCTCCATCCACAGGTCAACAGCTTGCTTTGGGTCAAATGTCTCTGTGGTCTGCTTTGACAGGTGAATGTGCATCAGGGCTGAGAGACGAGCATGTGACAGACGAGATCTGTACTTGGTTTTTATTATGTTGAGATGTGAGAATCCCCTCTCACAAGCTGCACTACTTAAAGGCAGTGTAAGAGACAGCTTAACCACCTTGTTGATGTGATCTGGGTTACTTGTATTTACTATTTGGACTAAGTCATACACAGAAGAGGCTCCCAGGCATTTTCCTGCCTGCTTTAAGCGCACCCATTCTGTCACAGTGGTGTCTTTGTCAAGTTGCAAGGTGGCCTCATATTTCTTGAGAATGTTGCAAACTGTTGTGTTTCCAAAACTGTGGAGGTCTTGCATTTCCTGAGGCCATGTTGAAGGATCAAATACTAAAAATGATCACATGACTTGAGGGAGTCATATCTGATTTCAAACTCTTCAATTAACCCCCTGAGTAAGTCTGTCTTGTCTCTGTCAGAATCAGCATTAGAAACAGTGTGTGCCCTGTGGCCTTCACCATCAAGCAGAAGTGTGAACTGTCCAATGGCCACCATGAGTTCATCCTTACATTCTCCAATGGTCAGCTTTTGTTGCCAATGTCAAGCACGTTTGATAGAAAGCACTGAAAACGCTCTGTGCAGATATGCTGCAAGTCACTGTTATCACTAGTAGCCAGTTGCATTTTAATGGCTGGCAATAGTCTTGATATTTTTGACAGAATTTCATGCCTCCATGCAGACCACCTGATATTATGAAACTTACCCAGTTTCACAAAGGAGATCCCATTTTCTTCACACAGCTTCTTCAGTGCAGCAGTTTTTTTTGCTCCACCTTTTTGTAAATAAAACTGCAGCAGCCTGACAACAGAGCGATTGAGTGTCTCACAGTAAGGAACGTTGCGATCAGCTGATTTTGTGCAATTCTCCAGTGTATGTGCAGTGCACAGAACGTGCACAAGGGAGTCTCCAACCGCTGCAAGCCACCGGAGTTTTGACACACCGTTGTACACACCGACGTTGACAGCAGCCCCGTCTGAGCACACAGCGACCAACTTTGTTGTCCAGGCATCCAAGCCTGTGTCCTGGAAAAGTCTCACAAGTCCGTCTGTTATGGCCTGCGCGGATCGGTGAGCACCCAGTTCAATCAGTCCAACAAAGTCCGAGGAAAACTCTCCGTTGCTGGACACAGACACAATGTAAATGATTTCCTGCTCAGTTTTTGTGATGTCCTCAGATCCATCAAACATCAGCCCCCAAAATTCAGCAGACTGCAACTTTGCTCGTAAATCCCCGCTGATGGTGTGCGCGATGCTCTGCATGATCCGTGTGCCTCCCTCACGTGAATGATATGCACCTCCGACATTAACTCCTAGCCGCTTCAGTAAAGGAATATCCTCAGAATAGGAAGACATGGGACGTGCGTGTTTAGCTTTATGGAAGGCCAGGAGAAAAATATTAGACAGAGCTTGCCGCTGTTCTTCATTCAGCTTGTCTCGCCATCTGGCAAGTGGGCGACTGGCTATTTCATCTCTGCTAGCTTGTTTATTAGCGATGGCTTGCGCCACATTCGTATGCTCCTTGCTCTTTTCATGTCTGTCAAATAAAGTATGGTTGAAATTTTTTGAGCCTTTATAAAACGCACCTGTTTTGTCTGCTAGATGTGGATGTGCAAATGCAAATCTTGCACCACATTTCAGTGCGCTCAGCGTTAGCTTCAAGCCACTGCACATCTTGCAGCCACTTTTCCGAAAAAAGTCTTTTTTTCGGCTCCGGCTCCAGTTGGCGTTTATTTGTAGGTGGCGAAACACCAAAGAAGCTGCTTACTGTTGTCTGTTGCTTTTTGGACATCTCTGAGAGTAGTTGACTAGTGTGTAAGGTTAGAGGAGCGAGATCGGTCAAGTACGCAAAGGCGCGCAGTAACACAAGTGGCATTACGCAAGCCTGATTTTTGTCGTGCATGCGTACCTGCGTACCAGTTATTTGCACCCCTGACTATAGTGTTACTA
This sequence comes from Eutrigla gurnardus, assembly GCF_963514095.1. Classification (NCBI taxonomy): domain Eukaryota; kingdom Metazoa; phylum Chordata; class Actinopteri; order Perciformes; family Triglidae; genus Eutrigla; species Eutrigla gurnardus. Next base: position 27,284,494 of record NC_139925.1, read on the forward strand.
TCCGTGGGTTACTCACTTCATCACAGATATTCATATATAGACACGGAGGTAAGTACGAGCTTGATCTTTACTCCCGCATACGACAGACCTGAGATATCAACTACTGAACCAGGGATGTCACTAAGATTTAAGGTCAGGGGGGCTTAGCCCCCAGGAGACGCATACAACATCTTTGCACTTGTTAGGGCTGAGCGGGGGTAGGACCCGGAAGCACAGACTGGCAGGCGTAGATGTATGAGTGGAACAAAGTTTATTTCAACAAAAGGTGTCCACGAGTAAAACGAGTGGTGGCTGGCGAGGCAGCGGGGAAAATCCAGTAGAACAAAAATACTCAGGCACATAGGCAACAAACTCAGGAACGCAGGCGACGAGGCGGCAAGGAAAGTGAAACTGAAAAAACACGAGAGAGAAAAAACACACGTTAAAGTACACGATGAAAGCCACGAGCAGCACACAGAATATACTAATATTTATGAGGGTCAGCTCTACCGACGAGACAGAATTATCTGGCAGAGGAGTAGAGCGAAGACCAGAGGCTTTATGGAAGTGGTGATGAGCTGAGTGACAGCAGGTGTGCCTCGTCAGCCCCACCTGCCCGGCTCTGTAAGGGAGACAGAAGAGGCGGAGAAAAAACAGACAGTGCAGAAACACAACCCTCACAGTACCCCCCCCTCAAGGGACGCCACCTGGCGGTCTACCAGGCTTCACAGGGTACTGAGAGTAAAAGTCCCTTAGCAAACTAGGGTCCAAGATGAGAGAAGGCTTGATCCAGCAACGCTCCTCTGGTCCATACCCCTCCCAATCCACAAGGTATTGATAACCCCGGCCCCGCCTCCTCACATCCAGCAGCCGCCGGACCGTGAAGGCAGGGTGGTCATCGATGATCCGGGGGGGTGGAGGAGGTTCGGCTGGGGGGGACAGGGGGCTGGCGGACACTGGCTTAAGGAGGGAAACATGAAAGGATGGGTGCACCTTCAGGGCAGGTGGAAGCCTCAGTCTCACCACCATAGGATTAATCACCCGGTCGATCACATAGGGGCCGATGTACCTGGGAGCCAGTTTTCGGGATTCAGTCTGCAGGGGGAGATCCCGAGATGACAACCAAACCTTCTGCCCAGGCTGGTAGTTGGGTGCAGGGATCCAGTGGAGGTCTGCCAACCTCTTGTTCCGAGCCGCTGTGCGGGATAGGGCTGCCCGGGCCTCACGCCAGACCCGGCGAGCGCGCCGGAGATGACCCTGCACCGAGGGCACAGCAGAGTCCGTCTCCTGCGAGGGAAAAAGCGGAGGCTGGAAACCATTAGAGGCCATGAAGGGAGACATTCCTGTGGCGGAGCAGACCAGGGAGTTGTGGGCGTATTCAATCCAGGGGAGGTGGGTGGACCAGGAGGCGGGTTGGCGAGCGGTGACACAACGAAGAGCCGTCTCCAAGTCCTGATTGGCCCGCTCCGTCTGACCGTTAGTTTGTGGATGGTATCCTGAGGAGAGGCTGGCCGATGCCCCCAGGGCCCGGCAAAAGGCTTGCCAAACCCGTGACGAAAACTGGGGTCCCCGGTCTGAAACGATGTCCTGAGGAATGCCATGCAGTCGGAACACATGTTGGATGAGCAGAGTGGCGGTCTCCAGGGCTGAGGGAAGCTTGGACAGGGGAACGAAGTGCACAGCCTTAGAGAATCTATCAACAATAGTTAGTATGGTGGTGTTACCTTCAGATGGAGGCAGGCCTGTGACGAAGTCCACCACGATATGAGACCAAGGCCTGTGGGGAATGGGAAGGGGCCGAAGGAAGCCAGCTGGGGGGCGGTGAGAGGCCTTACTGCGGGCGCAGACGGAGCAGGCGGCGACGTACTCTCTGGTGTCAGCCGACATGGAGGGCCACCAGAAACGCTGTTGCAAGAGGGCTAGGGTGCGGTGGAAACCAGGGTGGCAAGCAACCTTGGAGGCGTGTCCCCACTGGAGTACTGGGGACCTGGCCGGCGGTGGCACAAACAGCCGCCCGGGTCGGCAGCCCTCCGGATCCGGGTGATCCCCTCGAGCCTCCTGGACCAACCTCTCGACCTCCCACCTGGCAGCTCCAACCACACATGATGATGGCAGGATGGTCTCCCCGCATGGCTCCTCCTCCAGAAAGTCAAACTGGCGAGACAAGGCATCCGGCTTGGTGTTCCTGGAGCCGGGCCGGTAGGTTAGGCTGAAGTTGAAGCGGCCCAGGAACAGCGCCCACCGGGCCTGGCGAGAGTTCAACCTGCGGGCAGAGCGGAGATAGGAGAGGTTCTTGTGATCGGTCCAGACTACGAAGGGAAAGGTGGCCCCCTCCAGCAAATGCCTCCACTCCTGGAGCGCTAGCACCACTGCCAGAAGCTCCCGATTCCCCACATCATAATTTCTCTCTGCCGGCGTGAGTCGGCGGGAGAAAAAGGCGCAGGGATGTAGCTTTCGGTCAGAGGCAGAACGCTGCGAGAGGACAGCTCCGACTCCTGTGTCCGAGGTGTCGACCTCCACCACGGACTGAGCAGCATGGTCTGGGTGAGAGAGCACAGGAGCAGAGGAAAACAAGCACTTCAACCTGTCAAAAGCAGCGTCCGCTGCCAGGGACCACAAAAAGGGAGTCTTAACTGAGGTTAACTTAGTCAGCGGGGAGGCGACACTACTGTAGTTTCTGATAAACCTCCGATAAAAGTTAGCGAACCCCAGAAACCTCTGCAACTGCTTACGGGTTGTAGGAGTGGGCCAGTCGGCCACTGCCTGAACCTTGGCAGGGTCGGTCCTGATCTGGCCCTTCTCCACCACAAAACCAAGGAACTGAACAGATGACACATGAAATTCACATTTCTCAGCCTTGACATAAAGTCTGTTCTCCAGGAGCCTCTGCAACACAAGTCTGACCTGCTGAACATGCTCTTCAAGAGACCGGGAAAAAATAAGAATGTCGTCCAGGTAAACAAACACAAACTTATTCAGCATGTCACGCAGGACATCATTAACAAGGGCTTGGAAAACAGCAGGTGCGTTAGTAAGTCCGAATGGCATGACACAGTATTCAAAATGTCCTAGGGGTGTATTAAAAGCGGTCTTCCACTCGTCTCCCTCCCTAATTCGTACCAGATGGTACGCGTTCCTAAGGTCCAACTTAGTGAAGACAGTGGCCTCATTAAGGGAGCTGAAGGCGGAGTCAATGAGGGGAAGAGGGTACTTATTCCGTATGGTAATGTCATTTAGGCCCCTGTAATCAATACAGGGGCGCAGGGATTTGTCCTTTTTGTCCACAAAAAAGAAACCCGCTCCCACCGGAGAGGACGAAGGACGAATAAGGCCAGTAGCTAGGGAGTCTGTAATGTAGGTCTCCATGGCTATCCTTTCTGGTTTGGAGAGATTGTACAGTTTGCTGGAAGGTAAGGGGGCGCCAGGGAGTAAATCTATGCCACAGTCATAGGGCCTGTGAGGTGGCAAGGATTGGGCGCGGATTTTATTAAAAACCTCCTGGAGGTCGTGATACTGAACAGGGACACAGGTAAGGTCAACTGGTCTAGGTGGGGATGACAAGGACGAGACTGTGGCAGGAATAGCTGAGTGAAGGCAGTGAGAGTGACAAAAAAGGCTCCAGTTGGTGACGGCAGAGGTGGGCCAGTCGATGTGGGGATTGTGTAGAACTAACCAGGGGAGACCTAACACTAGAGGGGCGGAAGGTGAGGTAATAATAAAAAAAGAAATGGATTCATGGTGGTTACCGGAGAGGAGCAGAGACAGGGGAGCAGTGCGGTGAGTGACGCGGCCTAACAGCCTCCCGTCGAGGGCAACAATGTCCTTAGCTGAAGGTAAGGGTTCTGAGGGCAGGTTAAACTGGGAGACAAGACCAGAGTCAATAAAATTGTCATCAGCACCAGAATCCACGAGAGCTTGCAGAGGAAGGGACACTTGGCCCCAAGAAACAGTACCTTTAAGCTGAAGACGGCGAGGAGGGGATGAAGGGACGGAGGTATGGCTCACCAGTGCCCCTCCTGTGGCTGGTGAGCCCGCTCTTTTGGCAGGACAGGACACAGGGAAAGAGGGTGGCCAGCCTGACCACAGTAGCCGCACAGCCCGAGACGCTGTCGCCGTAGGCGCTCGACCTGGGAGAGCCTCGTCCTACCCAGCTGCATGGGTTCCTCAGCGCTTGGGAGTGATGGTGCCGCGGCTAAGGAGCCACCGGGGACCGGTGGATCAGGAGCTGGAGGAGCAGGTGGCCGAACAGACCAGGTCCGAGAGGGGGGAAAGGGAGGACTAAACCTGGCTGCTCTCTCCCTGCGTCTCTCACGGAGGCGGTTGTCTAAGCGAGTAGCTAGGGAAATTAGCTCATCTAGAGATGATGTTTCGTCCCTAGCAGCTAACTCATCCTTGATCTCCTCACTTAAGCCCCTACGAAAAGCCCCCTGCAGAGCTATCTCATCCCACCCACACTCGGCTGCAAGAATGCGAAAATCAATAGCGTAGTGGGAGACCGGGCTGGACCCCTGCTGTAAGGTGAGGAGCCGATTACTGGCCTCCCTGCCCTTTAAGGGTGGTCAAAAATCTTCCTCAACTCTGCAGTAAATAAAGGAAAAGAGTTACACAGGGGTGAGTTACTGTCTGACACTGCTAAAGCCCAGGCCGAAGCCTTGTCTGACAAAAGGCTCATAGTGAAAGCAATCTTAGCTCTGTCGGTATTGTAGGTTAGCGGCTGCTGATCAAAAACTAAGGAACACTGATGGAGAAACTGGCTACAGGTCCCTAATTCACCTGAGTACCTGGCAGGTGTGGGAATGAAGGGCTCACGGGGATGGTTGGGCGGAGGAACCGGAGCGGAGTCCGGAGCCGGAGCTGAAGCCGGAGCAGGAGTGGCGAGGAGGTGTGTGGCCATTAGATCCAAACGAGCCTTGAATTGGGTGAATCCAGAAGAAAGGCGTTTAAGTGTGTCCGTAATCTGTTTGAGGGCCTCCTCGTGTTGCCCCATAAGGCCTCCTTGGCTCACCAGAGCCTGTCGGAGCGCCGATATCTCTGCGGGGTCCATTCTTGGCCAGATAATTCTGTTAGGGCTGAGCGGGGGTAGGACCCGGAAGCACAGACTGGCAGGCGTAGATGTATGAGCGGAACAAAGTTTATTTTAACAAAAGGTGTCCACGAGTAAAAAGAGTGGTGGCTGGCGAGGCAGCGGGGAAAATCCAGTAGAACAAAAATACTCAGGCACATAGGCAACAAACTCAGGAACGCAGGTGACGAGGCGGCAAGGAAAGTGAAACTGAAAAAACCCGAGAGAGAAAAAACAAACGTTAAAGTACACGATGAAAGCCACGAGCAGCACACAGAATATACTAATATTTATGAGGGTCAGCTCTACCGACGAGACGGAATTATCTGGCAGAGGAGTAGAGCGAAGACCAGAGGCTTTATGGAAGTGGTGATGAGCTGAGTGACAGCAGGTGTGCCTCGTCAGCCCCACCTGCCCGGCTCTGTAAGGGAGACAGAAGAGGCGGAGAAAAAACAGACAGTGCAGAAACACAACCCTCACAGCACTTGCATCTTTGTAGTACTGTATTATAACAACACACCAACCAGTGAAGAAGTCAAGCTAGTAACAAGTTAAAAGCAACACACATGGTCTCTTCCATTCTCTTCTGTTGAACAAGAGTTACTGTCATGTTCACTTTAAGACACATTAAAGCTGCATGCTTAGAACCTGATTATGTAAATGTGTCTTAAAGTGATACCGTATCTAATTCCACGCTCTCAATCTGACAATCACAAAATCTGACATAAAAAAAACATAAATATGAACTTTACCCAAAAACTGTATTTTGTATGTATTAAATAAGCTTTACAGAAATGCTTCTTTCTAAAGTATATTCTTTCTACAGACTATGATGCTATAATCCTAAAACTCTGCACATCCTTTCATCAGTATGAGATTATTTTGAAATGAAAGACTAAAATAAATAAATAAATAAAAAGCAAAATGATTTGGGGTGGGGGCTTGGGAACAATTTAGGGCAGCTCCAGCCCACCTCAAATAGGCCTAACAAAACTCAATCCAATATACCAAATGAGTAAAAGTGAATTACTTAAAGCTTCAGCAAATAAACACTTGCTCTGTGATCAGAATGATACACTGGTTGTGAAATGCTGAAGTCGCTGGCCTCATCCACATGTTCTGGTTGGAATCGGTGATGAAGCCCTTGGTGAGAGAGCCATGCTTGGCCAGAGGTCCCATAATATTATCAGAGTCCATTGTGATCCTGAGAACTTCGATCACCAGAGTCTCTCTTGTTTAGAGACTACTCTGAGCCTGTGTGTTTTGGCCTGTTGAATAAATGAGAAGATTCAGGACTAAAGGGAACCATGAACCTCTCTGTTTTCATGGATTAATACTTTCTGATCGGATAAAATAATAGAAGCACATCTGGCTTGGAGGTGGTTTATTCCATAATAGTGCAAGTTCTCTACCCATTTTGCATTGCATCAAAGTCTAGTGAGCAACCCTCAACACTGGCATGACTGCCACTGTGGAAACGTGATAGATCACGTCATCATTGTGTCACGCATTGGTTTGTGGGCTACAGTTCTGAAGCCTCGAGTTGGTATTTTGACCATCCCTTATCCAATTTAGATCTGTAGGACAACAGATATATTTTTGGCTTTATTGGCTAAATAAATCAATTGGCTTTATTGTAGCATATATGATTTGATATTTAGTAGAATTTGATTCCTATCAGTCTACCTAAAAATGCTGAACTCGAGGCTTCAAAACCATAGTTCACAAACCAATGGGTGACATCACGGTTACTATGGTCGCCTCTTATAGTCTGTGGCTAAAAGAGTGATGGATTATTTGCGACCTCAGCACAGAGAACCAGTCATTCCATATTCACCACTTTACTGTATTTCTTGGACTTGAGAAAAGTGACATCAAACACATCAGTGATGAAAGAGGCATAAATGATGTTGGAAAAAAGCAATCACCGCTACAGAAGAGTCTGCGGCATCCACCAAGTGATGACGCTCAGCGCATCCACAATGGTGCATTCAAACTCTTCAGTCTGAACAGCGCAGCTGTTGGAACCACCCTACCAGGACTTTTATATGCAATTACTCTTCATAAAGGTTTACAACACAATGTTGGATAGATTTCTTAACTTCCAGGCCTGCCATATGCTTTTCAGCAGACTATTAAAAACAAGTGGCAGAGCCTTGAAATCTGTTTTTGCCGTCTGTCTGGCTCTTTAGAAAAAGCAACACTTACTCAAGCTTCACATCTTTGTTCAGTACGTCGGAGACCAGACTGAGGCTGTATGCCAGAGTTTAGAGTTCTCAACGGGCCTGAAAATTACAGCCCGACACGACCCGGCCCGCAGGTTTTTAAACCCGAACCCGACGAAACTTCGGGTCCCGTCGGGTTTGTCGGGCTGGGCCGACCCGTTGAGAACTCTACCAGAGTTGTCTTGTTTCCACCCAGCTTTACCAAGCTTGCTTTTCCTCTTGTGCTTTGGGGCCCTGATGCTAATGCTACAGAAGGTTCATCAGTGACACCTGAGCAGGAACAAAGTGTGGATGAACAGACTAACGCTGAACATTTATGCTGCATAATTCCACACACCTTTTCATATCACTACATTTGCCCATGCCGGTTCCCCTAGTTTAGGACAGAATGCCTGGGAAAGCTGTCAGCCAATGGGAGCGGAGGAACAGCGGGAGCGAGAAGGCGCCCCTACTAAAAAAACAGCTTAGACCAGCTTAGGCTGGTTGATGATTTAGACTGGTTTTAGCTGGTTTAATAAGATGGTTGATAGTTTAAGCTGGTCTTAGCTGGTGGGTTTAGATGGTTTTAGCTGGTAAAACTGGCTGGTTGGTGGTTTTAGGTGGTCTTAGTGGTTTTAGCTGGTTGATGGTTTTAGATGGTAGCCCAGGGGGAAAACTACAGCTGACGGCGGACCTAACACTGGAAACAGCAGTGGAGATTGTGAGACAGTCTGAGCAGATAAAAGGGCAAATAAGCCAGCAGGCTAGAGCCAGCTCCACCGACGCTAGCTACCTCAGCGAAGTGGCGCGAACACATGCACGCGCAGCTCCCACCCAACAGCACAGAGGAAGGGGGAAAAGGCACGGCAGTTTCCACACCACCAGCAGGGGACACCGCGGCGACGGGGGCAAGTGTTTCAGGTGCGGCAAGGATCACCCCAAACATACAACCTGTGCAGCCAGAAATGCTCAGTGCAGAAACTGCCATAAGACTGGACACTTCGCTGTTGTGTGTCGTTCCGCCAGAGTGAACGAGGTAACCACAGTGGGGCAGGAGGCTGACCACAGTGGCAGACATTTTCTAGGTGAGATCAAAACAAAGTACACCTACATTGCAGACACTAATACGCCATGGACTGTTAAACTAGCCATCAGAAACACTCCTGTGACCTTCAAGATTGATACGGGCGCTGATACCAGTGTGATATCAGATGAAACTTACCACAAGCTCAAACACCTGCCCCAGTTAGCAAGCGATGACATGGACTTTGACAGCCCAGGGGGAAAACTTGAGGGTCTAGGACAGTTCACAGCTTTAACAAAGTACAAAAGCCGGCAATACAAGTTCATCATACATGTGGTCAAAACAAACAGCTGCAGCAACCTCTCACGTTTGATACAGATGTGGGCCTCTTGAAGATAAAACCTGTTAAAATATGCCTGCGAGACGATGCTGTACCGTACAGCGTGAACACTGCGAGGAGAGTTTCTGCACCCATGCTCCCCAAAGTTAAAGCTGAACTGGAGAGAATGGTGAAGTGCGGCGTCATTGAGGAAGTAACAGAACCAACAGAGTGGTGTGCCCCGATGGTCCCGGTCTCCAAAAGAACAGCTGATGTGTGTGAATTAACGTGAATTCTATAAAGTTCTGTCTGACCAACAGATGGTGCCCCTTTTACGAGAGCAGGTATTGAAATTGTAGATTAATATACATTGATATACATATTTTAATATCGTAGTTTCCTTACATACACAGTTAACGTAGGTACCATTAGGTATTAACTAGGGCTGTCAAAAGATCGATTTTTTTAATCGCGATTAATCGCATTTTGTCCATAGTTAACTCGCAATTAATCGCAAATTAATCGCATTTTTTTGGCACATTTTTTTTCTTCTAAATGTACCTTAATGTATTTTTTTCATATTCTTAATACTTTTAACAACATAAGGGCAAATATACTTGATTTATGAAAGTATTTATGTGTTTATTTAACACTTCAAATATCCCCTTACCAAAACATGGGATCAAAACATGGTTATAAGAATATATCACAAACAATTCAAGTGAACATGTCACAGGAGATAGTGTAACAGGAGATAAGTTTGAAATGTATCCAGGGTCGTCTGTTTTGGCCGAGGGGGCGGTGGCGGCGGGCTCTCTGCATCTGCCGTGTGTTTGGCTTGCAAGTGCTATCTCAGACTGGACGTACTTCTATGGTAGCTCATTTCATACCCACAGTACGCGCAGATGACTTTGGTCCTATCGACTGAACCATCCGGCAGTCTTTTGAAGGTGAATTTGCCGTTCACAAGTCCTTTCTCCATTTTTTTGCTTCCTCCTCTGTCCCGCAGTGGCGCAAATCCTGCTTCTTCTTCTTCTGCCTCCGTCTGGATCAAGACTACAGGTGCCACCGATGGCCATAAATCATACAATGCACGTTTTTTTTTTTTTTTTTTAATACCGAGCGTTAATCGCGCGTTAAAAAAATTAACGGCGTTAAGAGGATGTTGCGTTAACGCGTTATTAAGGCATTAACTTTGACAGCCCTAGTATTAACCCTTATCTTCCTACATATTTATGGTGCCGGCCGTGCGAGGCTGATTTAAATCATTGTGTCTGCAACAAAGTCATATAAACGGACAACTGTAACATTTAACAGCGGAAGACTAGTCTAATTCTTCCCCCCTCCTTTCTTTTCTCCTCTTCTTGTCCTGAGCGCTACACGTGAACATCACGTGATCATAAAGTCGCGTGTAAACACGCCGGCTTCCCAGCTGTGTGAGCATTGTCAAAGGCTGCCGATTGTTGCATTGTTGAATGCTAAACGTATAGCGTCGCCGTACGCTCTGAAATAACGCCTTCTACACGTTACGTTCTCCGCGATGTTCCGGGCTCGTAATCGTGTCCTGTTTTGAGTAGATTTTGCTGCGAGTTTCCAGGACTTCTAATTCAAATCAGAGACTTCCAAGCTTCTAGACCAGACTAGCTCACTGGTCGGAAACAACTGTGTATCACACAGTGGAAGTAAAAACGTTGCCAAAGACGACACGCGTTCACGCGAAGCGCCCCTGTACGTTCTTAAAAGAGAAAACCTATTTAACACATTGAAGTCTCCGCGATGTTCCGGGTCTTTTATCGTGTTCTGCTTTGATTATATGCTGCTGCGAGTTTCCAGAGCATTTTAAATTAAACCAGAGAACCCAGGTTCCCTCTGAAACCGAAAGCTAACAGAGACCGCTGCTTAGCGCGCGTCCCCGTAACATCACTGCACGTTTATTTGTAACAAGGCCATTTGGCACACTAAAGTTATCGCGACGTTCCGAGAACTTTACTGTGTCCTGTCTTAACTAAATTCCGCTGCGAGTCTCCAGGGTCTTTAAGGGTAATTCAGAAAACCTCCTGTCCCTTGAGCAGCCTAGCTAAGCTGACAGAGACAGCCGTCCTCACGGCGGAAGCAAAACAAACCGGTCGCCGAGGCAACAACCTCAAATAGCGTCCCGTCAGCTGTTGATACCTTTAAAGAGAACCCGCTAAAACGTTAGAAGTAAACCAAACTTTATGACGATAAAGTGTGTAACTGTGCTTCTGAGTACTTCTGTCGTTAGCCGCCGAGCTAACTTGTCGAGCCGCCGTGCTAATCTGCTGTGTGTTGGTGCTAATCTGTAACGTGAAACAGCCCAGGGCCACAAAATACGTCACTTCCTTTCCCAACTCTTCTTCGACTGCGGTCAAAGGAGAAAACAGCTCCCCTGACGGTTGCCCTCGCAACTGCAGTCAAAATAAATTAGCTCCCTCTGCTGGTTGCTTAAGCAGCTAAACTAGAACACAAGAGCGCCCTAAAGGCTTTTCTTGTAACTACATTCGAATAAAAGTAGAGCTCCCTCTACTGGCTGTTTTGGTGATTGAGTTTGGTTTGCAAGATTGAAATCGGATGTGCGGTAAATCAAAAGTGGACTGTAAGTGGAGTAATCCACATTGATCCTGATTTCATTAAAAGATTATTCAACTGAGGAGATCCTCTGAATATCCGATCTGGTACCTCACAGGAGGACAGTGATGAGGAAAGAAGAGCTGAGCTAAAAGCTGAGATTTACAGACTAGGCACATCCCTCCATGCTAGTCAAAGGTATTCATTTACAACTCGAGAAAAAGTCGAGAAACCGAACGATGAACTGTACGAGACAGAACATCGCCTCAAGAGAGCTAACGAAGAAATATTTGAGCTGAAAACTCAAATCAAAGACTACGTTAAGTGGGAACTAGCGGATCAGAAAGAGATCCGAGATCTGCAACAACAACTGATTGTTGCCAAAGATGCAGTTGATGAGTTATATCGTCAACAGAAAGTCAATGAGGGAGAACTTGCGGATGCAAGTCAGAGCTTGTCAGAGCTACAGGACTCTGACAAGCAGAATCGTAGGCTCAAACTCCTCCTTGATGATTCCCGTCATGAAGCAGAAAGAGATGCTTCACTTCCGAGACCGACTCGAGGAAACTTTTCCTCGGATCCCTCTCCAATGTTCCCACTTGAACATGGCTCCCACTATCGGGACATCCAGACCCCCCCTGAAAAGGTGCCTATTCAGCAGTTCCAACCGAATTCAGGCGCCTTTTCCACGCAAGGTCCCTCAGATAGGGACCTGGATAAGATGGCACGCCACATAAACCGCTTTGAACCCACTCTTAGTGGTGATCCTCACACCCGCCAATATCTTAAAGATATTGATTTCCATCTGCGGAAGTTTCCAAATGCCACAGTCGACGATAAGATTTACCTGATCATGGTAACTTCTAATCGAGAAGTCAGCAGCTTCCTAAGTCTTCAGCCTGACCACACCAAAGCAGATTATAAGTTGCTATGCCAAGCCATGGTGGAGGAATTCTCTGACTACGAGCCACAGACTGGTTTGATTGCCGCCATGACAGTCCGGCAGGGAAGACAAGAATCTCCCCAGCAGTATTACCACCGTCTTCGGCTGGCCTACTTTGGTTCTACGAATGAACCCGGGATGGAAGAAGAGCACACTTTCAAGTCGCTCTTCGTCCAGAACCTCCATCCCACTACTAGCTATCATCTTGGTGTCGCGGCATGCCCAGACACCTTAACGAGTCGACAACTTAGAGGACTCGCTCTAAAGGGTTTTGCAAAACAAAAACAGACCACAAACAAATTTGTGGAACCTAACACAGTCTTTAGCCTCGATGCTAAGACCTCAGAATTGGGAGGAGTTTCTAAAACACAGTCCCACAAAACTCCCCTTCGCAAAAGGCAACAACCTGCCCCACAGAGAAACCAACCTTTACCTCAACCACCACCAGGGTCTGGTAGAGGACAAAAGAACCCTGAGTTCAAACCGAGAGTCCGTGTTCCATACTCACTCTCAGGTAGGTTTTTAACAAACTGCCAGGAGAACCCTCAGCCTTGGAACAACAGAGGAAGTGGTCGATGTAAACTTCTCACCCTCGTAAGAAACAATCCCTTAAGCAGGATTCATCCAACGATGAACCAAAGGGACATAATACCAAACGAGCTAACCAAGTGAACAACCACAGCTCTAAAGGTAAAAATAAACCACCAGGGGCCTCATGTATCAATGTTGCGTACGCACAAAAACGTGGCGTACGTAATTTTCCACGCCAACGTTCAGATGTATCAAAAGTGAAATGAGCGTGGAAATGTGCGGTGTCCCACGCCAGCTTCATGGCTGGCGTAAGCACGTTTCTACAGCTATTGTTCCTTTGGCGACACTCTGAGGTGATTCTATAATTCTATTCTATTCTATAACCTTTATTTAACCAGATAAAAAACCCATTGAGATCAAGACCTCTTTCACAAGGGTGACCTGGCCAAGAAAGGCAGCAGCACACGTCATGACAATCAGGACAGACAGACAACAACAAACAAGCAGCAAAAAAACAAACATGAAAACATTAAAATATTCAGTACTAAAGTGCGAGTGAATAAGCAAATACTAAAGTGCAAGTCGATAGGCAAATAAAGTGCAGAAGATATATTTACAGTAACAAATTAAGAACATAGGCACTGTTCAAAAGTTTTCCTTTGACGTTTTCTTAAAATAGAGCGGAATGTTTCCAATGAAACAAGTTCTGATAATCTCAGTTCAGATTGGAGAGCATTCCAAGCAGAAGGGGCAGCAAAACTGAATGCTTTTTTTCCCGATTCAGTCCGAGCTCGAGGAACAGTGAAGTGCAGAATGTCATTTGACCTTAAGGCATAGCGGCTTCCAGTTCTCTGAAGGAACATGCATAAATATATCGGAGCCAGGCCAAGAAGTGCCTTAAAAACTACGGTCATCCAATGTGTATGGCGTCTTACATTGAGGGAAGGCATGCCAGCTTTTGCGTATAATTCACAGTGGTGGGTGAGGCGACTACAGCCAGTAATAAACCTCAGCGCACAGTGATAGACCGGAGTTAAGGATTTGAGGCAGCTGGATGAAGCTGCCATATACACCACATCACCATAATCAAGGACAGACATGAAGGTTGCTGACATCAGAAACGTCCGAGCTCTGAGTGAAAAACATGATTTGTTTCTGTAGAAGAAACCGAGCTTTACCCTTAATTTAGAGATCAAATTTTTAATGTGCAATTTGAATGAAAGTGCATCATCAATAATGAATCCCAGATACTTATAACTGGTGACCAAATCTAGAGTTTCACCCCGGACAGTTCTGATGGAAGGGACATTTTCCAGGGGAACAGCTGATTTTGAAAAAATCATCAGTTTGGATTTATCAGCATTTAAAACCAATTTCAGTTTCTCCAATCGAACCTGTACAGCATCAAAGGCGGACTGTAAAAATTCAAATGCCTGAGCAATCGAACGAGAGCAGCAATAAATTACAGTATCATCTGCATAAAGATGGTATGAGGCATTTGATATGTTTGCACACAGATTATTTATGTAGATTGTGAAAAGGATGGGTCCTAAGACTGAGCCTTGAGGTACACCTTTAGTTACCTCAAGAAAGGTGGAGCTTACTCCAGCCATCTGAACACATTGTGTCCTATTTGTCAGATAATCAGCAAACCAAGAGGCAGCCTGTTTGGAAATACCATTTTTGAGGAGAATTTGTAGCAAGAGATTGTGGTCCACAGTATCAAAAGCCTTGGATAGATCAATAAACAGAGCCACACAGAACTTTTTCGAATCCAGCGCCTCAAACACATCATTTAGAACTTTCAGGGCAGCAGTAACAGTGCTGTGCTGCTTCCTAAAACCAGATTGAAGGGGATCGAGAATATTCTCCAATTCCAGAAAATCCTTCAACTGATCACAGACCAATTTTTCAAATAATTTGGCTAAAATACATAATTTGGAGATAGGCCTGTAGTTGTTAACAATTGAGGGTTCGCCTCCTTTTAACAATGGGAGGACAAAAGCGGATTTCCAAACTTTAGGGAGTTTATTTGTGCTGAGGCTTAGATTAAAAATACAAGCTAGAGGCTCAGCAATGAAGTCAGCAGCCAGCTTTAGGAAGAATGGATCCAAACTATCTGGACCAGCTGATTTTTTGGAATCCAGGTTCTTCAGCGCACTACAGACCTCAGAAGTAGACACAAGTTCAAAATGAAAAGAACAATCAACAGGGAGACGACTTACAACAGAGCGTTCATCAGATAAAACGGTGCTTTTAGAAGTACTGTTAGAAAAATCAAATAAGTGCCCAGCTGTGATAAAATGTTCATTAAAATGATTTAACATGTCACATTTGTCAGTCAGGTTAGCTGAATCTTTGACCAAAAAATTTGGCAGTTCAGTAGCAGGTATAGCACCAGAGGCAGATCTCACAACTCTCCAAAAATTTTTGGGATCATTTAGATTTTTGGTGGTTTCAGCTAGATAAAATTCAGATTTAGCCTTCTTAATTAGGGAGGTACATTTGTTGCGGAGCTGACGAAAAGTGATCCAATCAGCCTCAATTTTTGTTTTTCGTGCTTTGACCCAGGCAAGATCTCTTTCCTTAAGAAGGATTCCAATTTCAGTAGAAAACCATCTATTGTTTCGCCCCTTTATCCTGAATTTGCGTAAGGGAGCATGCTTGTTGATTAGCTTCAGGAATTCTGAGTGGAAGAAATTCCAGGCCAACTCAACATCATCAAGGAGGGAGATTTGTTCCCACTTAAATTTGGACAAGTCATGTAAAAAAGCCTGCTCATGAAAACGCTTAAAATCTCTTTTGATTAAAATTTGCGGTTTGGTTTTGGGGAGTTTAGCATTTCTGACCACTGCAATGGCACAATGGTCACTCAGATCATTCCCGAAAACACCAGCATCAGTATACCTGTGGGGGGCATTTGTTATTATAAGATCAAGGAGCGATGATCTCGAGGGGTATTTAATGTTAGGCCGCGTAGGGCTATCTATTAATTGGCTTAGGTTTAAAGAGTCACAAATAGATTTCAAGCCATCTGAGGCTGATGATAACCAATCAAGGTTTAGATCCCCCACTAAAACAAACTCACCAGAATTTAACCCTGAGACACAATTATTTAAAGAACTTAGAGCCTCACTGCAGGCTGAGGGAGGCCTATAACAGCCCATGACTGTAAGGGACTGTCCTAGTTGAAATTCAAGTCTCAATGCCAAAAATTCAAACTGTTTGCTGATGGAAATAGAGGAGAGGAGAGTAGCATGAAACTTGTTTTTTATATAGATGGCTACACCTCCACCTTTCCTTGGACGATCACAGCGGAAAACATTATATCCACTAATAGAGATGTCCTGATCTGAGACTGATTTACTCAACCAAGTTTCGGATAACACAAGAATATCGGTCTCAGTTGTCTGTACCCAAATCTTAATAGTATCAATTTTAGGGAGCAAACTCCGGACATTGAGATGTAAAATGCCCAGGCCTGATCTAGCTCTGAAATCATCAGGGGTACTAATATTATTCAGAGAGGGGCCTGGGTTAGGCTGAACATTGCCTGATAATAAAAGGAGAAGAAGGATAAAACATTTTCGTTTTATATTAGAAGTTGATTTGTCATCAGTATTGGAAATTACCAGGACAATGAGTGAAGATTCTGTGTGTATAAAACTGTTTTGCAAGACAGATATACACATCAAAGGAAGAAGAGATACGTGAGTTACTCCAAGCAAATAGCAGGACAGCATTGGATGATGGGCCAGTCTATCAACAGCCAATGACCAAGTGCAGGTCACTGACCCGGAAGGACCCAAGGGTGCAGGGGGGTCATGTCCGGGAACCCCACCACCAGGCTACCGATGGCTAGCGGGTCTCGACGACCAGCGGCCAACAGGCTCCCGCTCCACCAGTGGCCAGCAGCTAGCGGCCCTCGGCGGCTAGCAGGCTCCCATCAGCGATTTACGGGCCCCAGCAGACTCCTTCCACCAGTAGGCCAGCAGGCTCCAGCGGGCAGCGGGCTCCGGCAGGCAACAGGCGCCGATCAGCGGCAGGTCGGCTCCAGCGGCCAGTAGGCTCCAGTGGCCAGCAGGCTCCAGTGGATAGCGGGCTCCAATCAACGGCAGGTCGACTCCGGCGGCCAGCAAACTCCGGTGGCTAGCAGTCTCCGGCGGCCAGCAGGCCCCTACGGCGGCCAGCAATAGCAGCCGCTCCCGGTGATCCACAACCCACAGCGACGGACCACTTGAGCGGCGGCGAGAGTGTAGATCACGGCCTGGACGAGTCCGGAAAAAAAAAAAAAAAAAACACTGGGCCACCAGAACAGAACAGGACGGGACGAATTTCCAGCGAGATGCCTCACAAGGATCCGCAAAAGCAGGCTTTGTTGTGTTTGGGAACTTAGCAGCCAGCAGTGACAGGTGGGCTACCAATGATACACCTCAGTTGGACCTCATTTACTCGCAATGTGGTATGATTTATAAAAAAGCGTTAAAAAGATTTTAAAGGGACAAAAGAAACGTAATGATAAATCATTTAGATCGTTTAAAAAGCCCATAAAAATCATTTAAAACGACCATAACAAAGAGTAACACAAACACTGACGTGTGCATGCGGCCATCTTGGATTACGGATTCTGTGCATGCTATCTTCGTAACGTGATGCGTGATGCTGATGCTGGGAAACTGTTAATTATATGAAAACAATTAGTCCTCAGAGTAATGTGCACATCAGAGACACATTAATGGACAATTAACACACACGTGTTTGCAATCATATGGATGGATATAAAAGCATGCGCAAAGTGATGAAAAAATGGCATTAACAATGGCAGCCTTGGCCTTGTTAGAAGACATCGCAAACGGTAACATCAGACGTGAGAGGGTGTTTAGAGAACGGTAGGATATGTTAGCAAATGACGACAACTGGCTCATGAGTCGTTTTAGGTTGCCGAGGCAAGTGTGACTGGAGCTGTGCGCAGAGCTGCGGCCGGCCCTAGAAAGAAACACAGCCAGGAGCCAGGGGTTGTCCGTGCCCACACAGGTGCTGACCACTCTGGGGTTTCTGGCAACAGGAGCCTTCCAGAGGGAACTGGCCGACCGGTCAGGAGTGTGCCAGTCCACTCTGAGCCGAGCCATGCCAGCTGTGTGGGACGGGATCATAAGAATGTCATCCAGGTACATCAAATTCCCATACAATGCTGTTGAACAGGCCAACATTAAAGCGCAATTTGCAGCAAGAGCCGGTTTCCCTAATGTAATCGGAGCTATTGACTGCACACATGTTGCTATAAAAGCGCCATCACAGGATGAATTTGTTTTTGTCAACAGGAAACATTTTCATTCAATAAATGTTCAAATAATATGTGATGCGCAAATGCAGCTCACCAACATCGTGGCAAGGTGGCCTGGTTCAACGCATGACTCGTTCATTCTTACTAATAGCATGGTTGGTAACAGGCTGGAGGCTGGCACGGTGCGTGATGGGTGGCTTCTCGGTGAGTAAATGTATCCGTTTAATTGCGCCCCGAATGTAAACCAGCACAATGCCCATTTGGGCACGTGCATTCAAATATGTGCATTTGTTTTTCCCTGGTGAAAATAGAGCGGCAGAGTTATCTAACAAGCCCTTTATTGTCTCCTTGTGTTCAGTATTTGTGTCGATAAACGCGTGCGTAAAGTTGGAAATGTCACACTGCAGTAGCCACGGCGCACTTCTGCAGTCATTAATATAAGTGTGATCAGTCTTGTCAATCCTTGTAATGAAGTTGTTTTGTCCTTCTGTTTGTTTCCCACTAACGGTAGCATATATATATATATATATATATATATATATATTTTACAAAAAGTAATAGTGATTCGTGCGCTGCTCCGACCCCACAGCGTTCACTGCCTCACACACACGCTCCCACTCACATTTCTTTTTTTTTGTGTTTATGCCTGATGAGAGGCTACCAAATAATACTGGTCTTCGAGTCTCGACTTCGTTTAAGAGCGTTTCGAGCTCAGACTCGGTGAAGTTGCGCTTCTTCCCTTTACTCATTTTGTAGATCTGATGGTGCAGAGAGGGGAATCCCCGGCGCAGGCCCTATTTAAATTAATTTGCATATTTAAATGGGGGCGTGGACAGGGAGGAGTTTAGCACTTCTACATGTGCGCTCAATTCCACGTGGATTGGGATGTACAAAGGAAAAGTGCTTGGATCCATGCGTACGAACACTTTGATACATCTGATTTTTTTTGTGCGTACGACAGTTTCTGGATTCTAGCGTACGGCATGTTTCAGTAGGAAATCCACGCAATTCTTAGTACATGAGGCCCCAGGTCTCCACCCAAAAGACCTCAAATACATCAAGCGTATGGTCCAAAGCCTGTTTAAAGAAAAAGAAAAAGAAACTGTAACCAGAGCAGTTACCTCAGTGGAGACTAGGACCGCCTCACGGTCCCATCTACTTGAACACTCACGCCAAAACAAGGGTGAGCCACATCTCCAACTTTTGTGCAACCTGACCGAAAAGGGTAGCGCGCGAAAAGTTTACTTATCCGCAACCCTTGAAAACGAACTGGTGCAAGAATCCCTCCTTGACACAGCTGCAGATATCACCCTGATGTCTCCAACGCTGTTCAATAAGTTACGGTCCATAGCGCACCGTTCAAACAGAGACTTGAAGTCGCAGAAGTGCTCCATTGAGATCCAACCGTACGGTCTGGACAATATAATGGTGAAAAATAGGGCTGTGATCCAACTAACTATTGGACAGATGACTTTCCTCCACCCTGTCTACATATCGCCCCTCAACGCCATTCCCTTCCTGATTGGCAAAGATCTGATCAATCGATTCGAACCACTGATTGATCTCAAAAACCTAAATATATGGACACAGGTCCACCAACCTCTACCCATCGGTGTTCTGCAACAAAATGCTACTCAATGCTACGCTCTTGAGACGGAATTCAGACCACCCAGTGTCCAAGTTGACCTGCCAAGAATCACTAAAGAGAGTGAATCAGTGGCACAACAAGACACAAGTGGGGGTTCCTCAGAAGTAGTGTCCAATCGAACAACTGGACCTACACAAAATGTTGCATCAAAAGTGGAGCAAGCCAAAGCCTTGCCTCTGGTGGCTACTACCACATACGCGCTTCTCGCGACCGCCCCACCTTATCTGACTCAGACTTAGTCTCACTCCAAGCTCACGACCCAGCAATCAGTAAGATGATGCTGCACTTGTCAGATGCCAATGCTCCATCCCTGGCATGCAACACTTGTACAAACGCTCGTACATCACTGCAGGTCGTCAAGGGCCTCTCAGTGTGTGTCTCTGCAGCACTCACTTCCCTGACGATCGTGGTACCGCATAGCCACAGGGGGGATGATGCCAATGCATGCCCATGGAAAAAATTCAAACGACGTCAGGCAATCAAGTAGGTGGCTCCAAGGCCACACAAATAAAAAAATAGAGCAGAAAACCAGGTACGAAAATTTTGCTTGCAAATTTCTTCCACTCTGGGGGAAAATCCAAACATGATGACAGAAAAGCTCTCGCCAGTCGTTTAACAAAACCAAAAGAAAGGTCAAAAAGAGCCAGTGGTCAAATCGGTTCATCAAAACCAGACCAAGCTCAACAAAAATCCTATAGGATTTAACAGGGACCTAAACGTCTCCACAGATAGACAAAATCTAGACACTTGTGGCAGCAGTTACAAGTGGGGGAAACAAAATTTCAAATTGCTAAACAACCAACAAATTGTCTTTACCGAGTAACATCCGTAGTAGCAAAATACTATCGGTGCCTGATACTCTGGTCTGTCACCAATTGTTTTACCCTCTAGTTGTCATCTCTCTATACTTGCCACTCGAGATATTCATCCACCTACAAGTGGGGGTGATACTGAATCTCAAAATAAAATCTACTTGTTGCAGCAACTGCAGAAGTTCTCTAACACACAAGCAGAATGACATGGAAGTAACAGAGCAACAGTAACAACAAACTCAAACCATAGGACCTATAACAAGAAACGTCCTTGTGGTAAAAAGCCCATGGCATGACTCTACATAAGACACTGCGTGTGGTAAAGTCTCACCTTTCTATCGCATTCGTTGACAATGCTCACACACAACGTTAACCTCAGTTACGTTTGACATGCTGCAAGAAGTTGGATCATAGACAGCATAGCCGTAGGTAAGAAACCCATGGCCCAGACTAAGATGTGCATGCTACATTAGCTTAAAGAAGCCTGATATAGATGCGCCCATAGGATAGTTATATGTTAAGTTTTACCCTGATAGAAATATCAACTCTGGTCATTAAACTGTTGTATGCCACCTGAACAACTAATCCCTCTGATTCATCCCTCGAATCTACCTGGACGATCCGAGGTTCCCTACGACAAGGCAACATCGGATCGAGTGGGGGATATGTGGGGGCCACAGCCCCACGATTCTCGGATGTGACTTCTCAACGAACGAAAGATGAACTATTCACCTTTAAAAGATATACAGACAAAGGTCCCTCGCAGCAGATGAGTAAACATTCTCCTTCAGGTCACTGGACCGATCTGGAGGAAATGGAGGCCACTTTATGGCTCGGTTAAAGGATTTACAAACCCCGAAGTCAGAGCATCAACGAGTTCCCCACGCACCCCGGATGAGAAGAGGTGGGGGCAAAACCTTCAGAAACACCAGACTTTGTGAAACACCAACACATTAGTGGTTGATTTAACACCTTGATTCCACAGAGAAACCTGGTCGGGTTAACAGATTACGACCGCCTGTCCCCCTCTCCGGACCTTCTCAGAGATATAAGGTCTGTAGATACCAGTGGGAGTCTGCTGTGTGGGTCATATAAATACCGTTGACACTTGAAGCCACATATGTAGATAAGGAACACCATATGTTGTTCCTTTGAAGTAATGGTAGACATTTCCTCAGTCGAGACCACTTTTAGAGCAAGGCTACGAAATGCTCATGGACACTCCGAATTACAGTCTAGATTCATTATGGTTATGTATCAGTTGATAATTGTGACTGTCTGTTCAAACCCTAAGTTTCTGCGAACCAGAAGTACGCAGCTCAGAAACGGTGATTCATCCACAAAATGTATGTAGACCTCTACTGCCCTCAAGTGGCCAGAGGTAAAATGGATCATCTCCCAGTCATCGTTAAGCAGATCAGAAAGAAAATCAATAGGTGTTGAATTCCGATGTATACCTATCAATATACGAGAATGTGTAAACCAGCTTCCATGGAACTACAGTGACTCCAGCGTATTATGTTAATCCATATCAATGCCATTTTCTTTTAGGCAAACGTGAGGACATCCATTTAATAATATGGTAAAGGATCTTGGACGTACTTTCAGTTTCATTACAAATGTGCCATGTTACGTAATGACGCGAAATGTAGCCTACTATTGGAGATCAGTTTGACCATAACGGCGAGATGGTGTTCACATGTATAGTTATAGGATCGCATGTATTTTTATAGTCTAATCGTATAAATCTCCGACCGCCACCCGAGAGGGTTGCCCCGAACACGGCCCTTTCAGACAACATAAAACGGCGCGTTCTTCCCTCCTGGGCGCTTCTTGCCTCCCGGCTCAGGCCTCCCCGCTCGTGCCACCAGGCGCTGGCCACCCGGCCTTCGCCTTTGCTTTTACCCTCTTCAAGTTTCGTACTTTTCTTAGTTCCCAATTTTTACTAGAATTTTTATTAGAATAGTTCGTTCGACGTTAGATTCTCCATTTTTGCATTTTTAGCTTTTCTTTTTCTGCAAGCCTTTTGATCAATGCTAATTCAACCAGCGGCCACAAGATTTGGCATATTGACTAACGCTTATACCTAAGCCACCCAAGGCCGAACTCAAGGAGAAGACAGCTGTTTAACTAAGACGGATTACGGCAAAGATGGACGCCCGCTACGAAACTACCGCAGATCGGCGCTAACGGTTCCCTCGGTCCACGGCAAGGAAGATCCCTTTGGGTCTACGTCACCGACGGAAGAGCGACCGCTTGGAGTTTCAGTAAGGCGAGAAGAAGCGTCCCAAAGTAAGACCGAATCCGCATTCAACAGTAATGACCGAGTTGCAGGGTGAAACTAAGTATAGCGTCTGTTAATATCTAATATCTGTGAGGTCATTTATCCCATTATTCACCTTTTCCTCTTACTAAGGAGTCCAAATTCTTAGGAAGAACACACTCGCCTTTATCGCCAAACATGCTAGATGAGCTGTTAATCACATTTCCAGTTATATTTCTGGCGTTGTATTGGTGTTTTGTTTATTACCTCTGTTATCGTTTTATTCACTTTTGTTTAATCCCTAGTTAATCAATAAATTCCCCTAAAGCATAAAGTCGTTGTCCGTGGATATTTCTTCTGTGCAGAATACAAAGATCCCTATTTCAAGAACTTATGATCTAAGGAAATGAGACTGATTCATTAAATGATATTGATTAATTGTTAATGAATTAATAAGTGGTCATTAGAGTCATTAACGTGAATTCTATAAAGTTCTGTCTGACCAACAGATGGTGCCCCTTTTACGAGAGCAGGTATTGTAATTGTAGATTAATATACATTGATATACATATTTTAATATCGTAGTTTCCTTACATACACAGTTTACGTAGGTACCATTAGGTATTAACCCTTATCTTCCTACATGTGATAATCTGTGTTGACTTAAAGAAACTGAATATGGCAGTTAAAAGGGAGAGATATGTCTTACCTACTATAGATGACATTCTGCCACGGCTGGCAGAGTCCCATGTGTTCTCCCTGCTCGATGCAGCTAGTGGCTTCTGGCAAATCCCGCTGGAGAAGGAAACGGCTAAGCTGACCACATTCATCACTCCCATGGGGAGGTACTTCTTCAAGCGGCTCCCGTTTGGGATTTCCAGTGCACCGGAGATTTTTCAGAGGGAGATGTCGATGCTGTTCAGAGGCCAGGAAGGGGTTGAGGTGTACATGGATGATATTCTCGTCCACGGTAGGGATGAGAAAGAGCACGAAGAGAGACTCCAGAATGTCCTGCAGATCCTGGAGAGTGCAGGCTTGAAGCTCAATGACAGAAAGTGCCGCCTGCGCCAAAAGCAGCTGAACTACCTGGGGCACCTCATCGATGAAGAGGGCATCCGCCCCGACCCCTCAAAAGTAAGTGCCATCACAGAGCTACAGCCACCAGATGACATGCTAGGCCTTCGGAGGTTCCTGGGTATGGTTCACTATTTGGGTAGATACCTGCCCAACCTGTCAGAAGTGATAAAACCCCTCAACGACCTGCTGAAAATTGACACAGTATGGACCTGGGACGCAACACAAGTCAACGCTTTCAACCAGGTGAAACAACTCATCTCTACAGCACCCACACTTGCATTCTATGATGTAAACAAACCCACAATAGTGAGCACAGATGCAAGTAGCTTCGGGCTGGATGGCGTGCTGCTACAGCGCCATGTCGAGGGACTGAAACCAGTAGCTTTTTGCTCCAGAACATTGACTGATGCAGAACGGCGCTACGCGCAGATAGAGAAGGAGTGTTTGGCAGTCGTTTGGGCCTGTGAGAGATTCTCCACTTACCTGTATGGATTAGACAGCTTCACAGTGCACACAGACCACAAACCACTAGCCCCACTTATCAACAACAAAGACCTTGACATGGTTCCCCTGAGGTGCCAACGCCTGCTCATGCGTCTGATGAGGTACAACCCCACTGCAGAGTACGTGCCGGGGAAAACACTGACAGTAGCTAACACACTGTCCTGACAGCCACTATCCTTAATACAGAGTGAAATATCAGAACTAACCTGTGATGTTTCAGTGTTCGAGGATGCAGCTCACGCAGCATGGCCAGTGTCGCCCTCCAAGCTGGAGCGGATCAAGCAAGAAACGAGCACTGACCGTGACCTGCAGGTGGTGAGTAAACTGGTGACACATGGGTGGCCAAAGCATGTGAGCAGCGTCCCAGTACAGGCCAAAGCATACCACCAATGGGGTAACAGCCTGTCAACCTCAAAGGGACTTCTGTTGTATGGAGATCGAATTGTTATCCCACACAGTATGAGAGGTGACATACTCCACCGTTTGCATGATGGGCACCAGGGCATCACGAGTGTCGCGAGAGGGCACGAATGAGTGTGTGGTGGACCGGACTAGAGAAGGAGATCCAAGAACTGGTGACAAAGTGCCCTGAATGCATGCAAATCAGACCGACGCAGAGGAAGGAGCCTCTGATGACAACACAGCTACCTCAAAGACCATGGCAGAAGGTCAGAGTGAGTATGAAAAGAGAAACTACCTGATTGTCATTGACTATTTCTCTCGCTATTTGGAAATAGCACACTTACCCAACATGACCAGTAGGACCACCTGTGCGCGGCTGAAGAACATCTTCGCCAGGTGGGGGTGTCCAGATGAGCTACACACAGACATCGGACAACAGTTTTCTAGTAAGGTGTTTCAAAGCTTTTCTGTTACATATGATTTTAAACACATCACCTCCAGCCCACCTCCAGGGCAGTTCAGACGGCGAAAAAGATTCTTCAACAGGTCGACCCGTTCCTGGCTCTTATGAGCTATAGAGCCACAGCGCTACAAGCCACAGGTGCCAGCCCTGCACAGCTCATGTTGGGCCGTCAGATTAAGACAACTGTGCCCACAGTTGACAAAGTCCTCACCCCAAAGTGGCCTGACTTCACAAAGGTGCGTAAAGCTGACGCCAAGGCGAAGGAGAACTACAGACGCACTTACAACAGGCGCCACGGTGTCAGAGCGCTCCCACCTCTCAGGAAAGGGGAGAGAGTAGTGGTTAAACTTGACGGAGAGTCAAAATGGGAGACAACAGGGACAGTCCAACAACCACACACACACCAAGGTCCTACCTGATCCAGATGGACCGTGGAACACTGCGGAGGAACAGGCGCCACCTGCGCCCAACCTTCCACCCAGTTCAACAGCCAGACGAGACAGAGAGCATGCAGGCGAGTGAACAACCATCATCACCCCTGTGCTCACATCCAGATTCACCTGTCAGAGAGACTGTTCCAGCGGAGCCTGGGGGACATGATCAGGCTCGGGTGACTTCCAGTGGCAGAGTCATCCGTCCACCTGACAGATTTAAAGACTTTGTATGTACTTAACACATAGCTTGCCAACAATGGAGCAGAATAATCTCCGGCAGCTATGGAGGTGAATGGGCAGTCTACCCCATAACCTCAGGGAAATAGAGAAAGAATAATAATAATAAATAATACATTTATTTTGTATAGCGCTTTTCAAAGGATCTCAAAGACACTTTACATGTACGGTTAAAAATCAATACATTTAAAACAAGTACTATTAGACACAGGGAGGCTACAAGTGAGTGCATTAAAACAAGCAGGTTATTCTTAAGTAGATAAGTTAAAAAGATGTACTGTGAAGTTATAAAACGGTTGAGAACAAGTAATATAAAGTTATAAAACGGTTGAAAAGCAGGCACATTTAAGAACAAGTTTGAATGAAAGAAGGGACTGAATGCAGATGTGCACTGTTAAGGCGGGTGCACACCGCACCGACTGCCCGACTCGCGTCGGTAAATGAAGTCGGGCTACTTAATATGGCCGACTCGAATGGCGGATTACACATTTGAATCGGCTGAAATAAACGCTGACGTGGGCCGATTCGAGCGACCACACCAAG
This sequence comes from Eutrigla gurnardus, assembly GCF_963514095.1. NCBI lineage: Eukaryota > Metazoa > Chordata > Actinopteri > Perciformes > Triglidae > Eutrigla > Eutrigla gurnardus. The sequence goes on from NC_139925.1 coordinate 27,310,809, forward strand.
GAGACTCATGTCACGGACGCCGACTCTCTCAAAGACGCCGATTTTTGGTCCGGTGTGGACCCGCCTTTAATGTTATTCTTCCTGTTGTGTTACAGCACTTTTGCCTTGTTTATAAGTGGCTGACAAGTGAAACATGTTAAGTTACAGAGTGTTCCACTAACCTACACTGTAATCATACTTAGGTTAATTGCTATTTTCTCTCATCATTACCTGCCTCAGTTGTATAATTCTTAGGAGATGAGACACTGCAGGTTTTCTTGGTTATTGTTGTGTACATTTATGTCTATGACTCAAAAGAGGGGAGATGTCATATGAGTGTGGTATCCAGGGGACTGTTTTGTGTATGCGCACCGCGCACTGATCTGAGTTCCGTCGGGGAGTTGTAAGTTACTACTGTTGGACTGCGGAGCGGCAAATAAAGAGCATCAACAAGAAGCGACGTTGCCAGTTATTTCCTCGCCGATAACTTACACAGATGGTCTTAGTGGTTTTAGCTGGTTGATGGTTTTAGATGGTCTTAGCGGGTGGTGGATGGTTTTAGCTGGTTCAATAGGCTGGTTGATGGTTTTAGCTGGGCTTAGTGGTTTTAGCTGGTCGATGGTCTTAGCTGGTAGAATAGGGTGGTGGATGGTTTAAGCTGGTTCAATAGGCTGGTTGATGGTTTTAGCTGGTCTTAGTGGTTTTAGCTGGTTGATGGTTTAAGCTGGTCTTAGCTGGTGGGTTTAGATGGTTTTAGCTGGTCTTAGTGGTTTTAGCTGGTTGATGGTTTTAGCTGGTCTTAGTGGTTTTAGCTGGTTGATGGTTTTAGATGGTCTTAGCGGGTGGTGGATGTGTTTAGCTGGTTCAATAGGCTGGTTGATGGTTTTAGCTGGTCTTAGTGGTTTTAGCTGGTTGATGGTCTTAGCTGGTAGAATAGGGTGGTGGATGGTTTAAGCTGGCTCAATAGACTGGTTGATGGTTTAAGCTGGTCTTAGCTGGTGGGTTTAGATGGTTTTAGCTGGTCTTAGTGGTTTTAGCTGGTTGATGGTTTTAGCTGGTCTTAGTGGTTTTAGCTGGTTGATGGTTTTAGATGGTCTTAGCGGGTGGTGGATGTTTTTAGCTGGTTCAATAGGCTGGTTGATGGTTTTAGCTGGTCTTAGTGGTTTTAGCTGGTTGATGGTCTTAGCTGGTAGAATAGGGTGGTGGATGGTTTAAGCTGGTTCAATAGACTGGTTGATGGTTTTAGCTGGTCTTAGTGGTTTTAGCTGGTTGATGGTTTAAGCTGGTCTTAGCTGGTGGGTTTAGATGGTTTTCGCTGGTCTTAGTGGTTTTAGCTGGGCTTAGTGGTTTTAGCTGGTCGATGGTCTTAGCTGGTAGAATAGGGTGGTGGATGGTTTAAGCTGGTTCAATAGGCTGGTTGATGGTTTTAGCTGGTCTTAGTGGTTTTAGCTGGTTGATGGTTTAAGCTGGTCTTAGCTGGTGGGTTTAGATGGTTTTAGCTGGTCTTAGTGGTTTTAGCTGGTTGATGGTTTTAGTACTGGTACTAGTTACTACTGTTGGACTGCGGAGCGGCAAATAAAGAGCATCAACCAGAAGCGACGTTGCCAGTTATTTCCTCGCCGATAACTTACACAGATGGTCTTAGTGGTTTTAGCTGGTTGATGGTTTTAGATGGTCTTAGCGGGTGGTGGATGGTTTTAGCTGGTTCAATAGGCTGGTTGATGGTTTTAGCTGGGCTTAGTGGTTTTAGCTGGTCGATGGTCTTAGCTGGAAGAATAGGGTGGTGGATGGTTTAAGCTGGTTCAATAGGCTGGTTGATGGTTTTAGCTGGTCTTAGTGGTTTTAGCTGGTTGATGGTTTAAGCTGGTCTTAGCTGGTGGGTTTAGATGGTTTTAGCTGGTCTTGGTGGTTTTAGCTGGTTGATGGTTTTAGCTGGTCTTAGTGGTTTTAGCTGGTTGATGGTTTTAGATGGTCTTAGCGGGTGGTGGATGTTTTTAGCTGGTTCAATAGGCTGGTTGATGGTTTTAACTGGTCTTAGTGGTTTAAGGTGGTTGATGGTTTTAGATGGTCTTAGCTGGTTGATGGTGTAGAAGCTGTTGAATAGGCTGGTTGATGGTTTTAGACGATTTTCAATGTACACTTATGAGCAGGAAATAATGTATGTGTACATGGTTGGGGGTGGGGGATGAGAGTCAGTTAGTGTGTTGTGTTTAAATTGAAACGTGCAATGTGACATTGCTGCTGTAGCAAGTGGTCAGATCGGGCATGGTGAAATTAGCGCCATCTAACTCAGAGCCGAGCTACTAGCAACCGCACGTAAACGAGCTGACGAACTGGGGTATGTAACTTGATGAAATCCACGTAAATTAATGACTAATCCTCGGGCAGTATCTTGATACATCTTCTGTTTATTAAGGGAACATCGCGTGAGTGTGCCTGAGAGAGAGGAGCCAGTTCCATCGTGTTAAGCCTGTGAAAACTCCGGTAAGAACCATGCTAAATCCAAAGGGGCTAGGCCTTGAGGTTAGCTGTTGATATTAGCATGATGTGAGAAAAATCTTTTCATTGAAGTATGTTCATAAAACCAGTCGAAGTCCCCGATATGTTTCCTAGTGTTTTAAACCCACCGTGGTACCTGCAGTATCATTGTAAACTTGGAAAAGTAACTGAAAAAAGATTGCTAGCTGAGCTAGCGCGAAGCTAATGCTAATCGCGGCTAGCGCCGCTAAGCTACCTCAGGTATTACTTGTAATGGGAATGCTAATGCTGTAACTGGTTAAGCTAAATTGCCACTACTGGAGCATATAAGAGAGAAAGAGATGGCATATGATGCATTTTTGTGTTGATATGTCAGTTGTGATAGAAAAGGTGCCTTTGATTAAGGAATGTGCATAATGTTTTTTACTGCACTAAAGTTGTTAAATATTCATGTTGGTTAAAAAGAATAATTTCATACTGTTTATTTACGGTTAAAAGAGTTAAAAAATATATATATATATAATCTATGGTTAAAGATATGTAGGTGATGTGATAGGTAATTGTCATGGTAAAATACTGTATTGTAATGTACACACTCATTTACAATGCTTTGAATGCTGTATATCCTGCATCTGAGTATAGATATGGAAGATATAGAGTGAAAAAGAGTGAAAAGTGGAAGTAAAAAGATGTCATGATTTGAATAGAGAGTAATGGTTATTGTTCTGCACTCTATGTGGTTTTTCATTTGCCGGATTAGGACTTGATTCAGATTCCGAACTGAGGAGGTTCGGTGGCGAGCCAGAAAGGACGAGCGACTCAGATGGAACGGGGCATGGTCTGGCCACTCTGAGTAACTTTAGACTTCATCTCACTTCACTTGTGATACAGATAAGAATATAACACAAAAATCTACCTGGGTAGTATGAACAGAAGTGAAACTGAACTCTGACCTTCTACAAAGGAGGGACACTTTCCTTTTAACTTTTTATTTTATTATTTTTGAACTTTTTGAAAGAGCTCTATTTTTTATTTTGTGTGTCTTTCATTTTCATACACTGCAAAATATTACTTACCTGTGGCAATAAACTGTCAACTGTGAACTTCATGCTTTCGTGTTTTTGAACTATTACCAGCTCTCCGAATCTAGAGAGATTGTAGGTGTCATTGTGTGTGTTTTTTATCAGGCTAAAGGCGCTGCATTTATATGACCTAAGCTAAGACCAGCCCGAACAGCTTGACCAACTGACCAGCTTGACCAGCTAAGACCAGCTGACAAAAACCTAGCTAAAACCAGCTAGGGCCAGCTGACCAGCTAAGACTAGCTGACCAAAACCTAGCTAAAACCATCAAACAAGCTAAAACCAGCTAAGGCCAGCTGACCAAAACCTAGCTAAAAACATCAAACAAGCTAAAACCAGCTTGACCAGCTAAGACCAGCTGACCAAAACCTAGCTAAAACCAGCTTGTTCAGCTAAGACCAGCTGACCAGCTAAGACCAGCTGACCAAAACCTAGCTAAAACCATCAAACCAGCTAAAGCCAGCTTGACCAGCTAAGACCAGCTGACCAAAACCTAGATAAAACCAGCTGGACCAGCTTAGACCAGCTGACCAAAACCTAGCTTAAACCATCAACTGCCTTAAACCAGCTTAACCAGCCTAAGCTGGTCTACGCTGTTTTTTTTAGTAGGGGCGTGAGGCGAGAGAGGAGAAGAAGCTTCGAGAAGGAAAAGAGGAGAGGCAACGCAAGCGTAATGCGGTGTTGTGAATCGGTTATTCCCGACGTTATTACATGTTTACCACTCGGTCGTATCAGTTGCATCCTAAAGTGCCGGTTAGTGCGGTCCGATCTCGCCTGAAGAAAAGAGGAAGATTCGGGACACTTTCCGAAGAGAACAGGACAAAGTTACGGTGGTGGCTGCTAATGTGAGTGGAGAAATATTGCTGTGTTGAAGCTAGCGAGCTAGCACAGTGAAGGAGTGAAGAGGAGTCAGCTGCTAATGTATGCTTTCGATAAGAGTAGGGCAAAAGTGTTTAGTATAGTGTAGCCATGTGTACGTCGCTATACAGTTTGCTGGTTTGTTGTTTTGCTGATCGCTACTTTCCTACTGCGGAAGCCTCAGCCTGCTATCCTGAAGAGAAGATTTCCCGTGCCTTCCAATTTCAGCTAAGTAGGCTAACCCCTGCTCGGCTGCGGCGCAAGCTGTGCCTGTGGCACTTAGCACTAGCTATAGCTCCCATTCTTTCACCGGCTTAGAAGTAAGCTATTTACCTGCCAATCAGCCTCTCCACTACTACACTGAGTGTAACGGGCAATGTAAACATTGCAGACTGCTGACTACACAAATCACATACACTGACATATCGCTGTACACACTGATGAGAGTGTACCAGACAATGTGAATATTGCGAACTGCTTATTGCACTCTTGACGTCAGGTTACAAACTCAGCACCTGGCATTGCACCAAACACACACACACACAGACACACACATACACTACACTATATACACTTCACGGAATGGTGCGCTCGTCAATGTGAACATTCTGAACTGCTTCCAGCGCCTATTCCTACACCTACACTACACTAAACATTAACCTGTGGACGGGCATAGTAAGGACATTCTGATCATTACAATATGTTCATGCATACAGTTGTGTATTTCCTGCTCATGCTGTGAAGTTGACCTGTATTAATCTTTCGCATTCATGTGTTTACGTTAACTCATTGAAGGGCTGTTTAAAGCTAGTAGTTTAATGAATATCTGTCATTGACAGTCAGTTTATTTCACAGTAACAGTGTGTCCAATGTTGGTTTTACATCTGATCAGTAGATGGTAATGATTTAAAGGTATTGCATCTACTAATTGTCATTTTCGAAGTATAACAGTGTTATGCATGTACTTATTTTTAATTTGTACAGTGCTATGCTATGCAGTGGTAAGCTAGTGTTAATATCTCACCAGTGGGACTAGGTTTAATGAAGGTGGATAATAAGTCTATATGCTAAACCTGAGTACTCAATGATTGATTTAAAGACTTAGAATTCACACACGGGAACTAGGAAAAGTGCCTTCTAAAAGGATCCCATAGCTACTCTGGCTCCACCACCACCGAGGCTGGCTACACGAAGGGGAAGGGTGCAAACAAAGAAATCAAGAAAATGGAAAAAAAGAAACCACTCTAGCCTGTGATGTACAATGCACTCTCACTACAATAACAGTTACAATCAACAGGCTAGAGGAAAACAAACAGAAAACAAACCTACATTTACTCTCTGAGCCAGAGCCGTTTCTTGCTATAAGCGGACTATGCGAGTGCATAGGGCCCCCGCGCCACCAGGGGGCCACCTCAAGTTTCAAGGCCAGCTGCAATACCTGTGGAAGGACCCGAAGGAAAAGGTGCGAAAAGTACCTGGCACCTGACCCGCTGATTGGTCAGATGTGCTGTCTACCAAGCCGCGTTGCTATGACGACCAGTACTACTAAGGAGGGGGAGGGGAATTGCGCCGAGCCGTAGGTTCAGGTCATCACGGCATGGCGTCCAAACGAGCGTATTCGTCTGGCGCCGAAAAAAGAAGAAACTAGAAGAAGAAAAACGCTCGCAGGATAAAGGTAAGGTTTTTTTTTCATTATGTGGGGTGGGGTTCTAGCTTAAATGCCAAATTTTTCTGATAGCTTAAGTGTTTGCTTTAGGAGAGGGCGAAAATAAAATGCATGTCACATGTGAATGTCATAACACTGATTGACTAAAGTGACACCCGTTTTGGTGAATTATAGCAGGTCCAGCATGTTGGCATTACATTAGTGAGGGAGGGTGTGTTGTCAGGCAGATGTCTGTCATGTCTGCTGGATCCTCGTCCAGTGGGAGCTGCTGTTCCATCATAGACCTCCTCTGCTGTTCAATATTTGCCACTTAACATTACTTCAGGATTGTTTTAGTGTGTCCTCAGTTTATAGGTCTCTAATGTGAAGTGTGCTAAACAACACTAATACATATTAGGCCTATTGTAGATTATTATGGATTATTGAAGCAGTGTATTATTGCTCTGAGTGGATTATAATTAACTCTACTGAGCTAGTTGTGTCTTTCTTTACCACATTTATAAGAATATTTATTGTGACAATATAATTTGAACAAATGTACCTACATTCCTACAGTTTAGTTATGTTTTTGATGTATTTCTTTTATTTAAAAGAATCATAATAACGCAAATTAAAGTCAATATAAAGTAAACAATACTATATAGGTCTGCCCAGAGAACAAAAGTTAAGACCAGATCATCAGTTAGACAAGTAGTCCACTTTGTAATACTGTGTGAAATATAAACTAACATATTCCTTCAATATCACAGTGCTCATCAGTCATTTGTCTTTGTTTTATAACTCTTTGAAACTGCTTAAAAGTGACAACTTTGAAATTGGATGCATGCTTTAAAGGAACACTGTGCTGTATAGACTTGTGTTACATTTCAAAGGTTCCTTACTACCTCAACATTATTAATCTTGTTAGCTTTTTGTTTTTATTGTTTGCATATTGATATGGATGCTGGCTCAGTGTTTTTCTAAGTAATAGCCTATTTTATTTTCTGTACAACTTTAATTATTTATTTATTATAGTTTTGGGTTTGTTTTTTTAATGTATATTCTTTATATATATATATATATATATATATATATATATATATATATATATATATATATATATATATATTTTATGTGTGTATATTTTATATATATATATGTTATATGTTTAATGTTAACTTAAAATAAAGGAAAATTGAGGAACACTCATCAGTTTCATTTATTGACCTATCAAGGATCTCTATTGTTTAGCTTGTATTATCATTTTCTATTAGTTCAACTTACTAGGGTGGGTCAACATAATATGTTTGATTTTAATTTGTTAGAGGTTTTCACGACTCTAGCCTGTTTTCCTCTTAAAATGTAATAGATTGTTGCATCTTTATTGATCACCTAAAAGGGTTAGAAATCTATCCATCGTAGTTTGACAAAATAGGGGCCCCCGAACAGCATCTTGCATAGGGCCCCCAAACAGACAGAAACGGCCCTGCTATGAGCAACACCACAATCATACCGTGTAGAGAACAGCAACCGACAGTCGGTTGTAGCTTAACACGTCTAAAAACAAACACACAATTAGCATGGGTTAGTCACATTTCATTTTCAATACTAGTTGCAGTCAATATACATTATTCAGGGCAAGGAGAACGTGAGCTACACAACTATGGACATAAATGAAGACATACCTGTCATACACAACACAGTTGGGGAAGGTACTCCACTGCAGCCACCGTAGCCAGCGGGTGCTGTACACGGGAATGGTTACGTGAACACGGGCTCGTAAGTGCTAGACCGCCACGGTTGGTCAGCGTCTGCTCCCCCCACACACACGCTTAGCATTTCACGACGGCACTCGCATCGTCGCTTCCCCACACCAGCGCCAGCAATAGAGTGACAACAAAACCGGTGTAAGGACCCCAGGTGTCTATTTATAAGTCTGCCCTTTTGACATTCAGGTGGCCTACTAGATGCCCACTCCACCCCCCAATTAGTGACTTGATTGGCACTGGAAGAGTGCGTGCAGAGAGAAGAAACTAAAGCACCCTAATCCTAACCTGATGCACAGGCTACATATAGGCAATTAGCAAGACACCCCCAATAAAGGAGTGGTTCTGCAGGTGGTGACCACAGACCCCTTCTCAGTTCCTATGCTTTCCGGCTGATGTTTTGGTCACTTTTGAATGCTGGCGGTGCTTTCACTCTAGTGGTAGCATGAGACGGAGTCTACAACCCACACAAGTGGCTCAGGTAGTGCAGCTCATCCAGGATGGAACATCAATGCGAGCTGTGGCAAGAAGGTTTGCTGTGTCTGTCAGCGTAGTGTCCAGAGCATGGAGGCGCTACCAGAAGAAAGGCCAGTACATCAGGAGACGTGGAGGAGGCCGTAGGAGGGCAACAACCCAGCAGCAGGACCGCTACCTCCGCCTTTGTGCAAGGAGGAACAGGAGAAGCACTGCCAGAGCCCTGCAAAATGACCTCCAGCAGGCCACAAATGTGCATGTGTCTGCTCAAATGGTCAGTAACAGACTCCATGAGGGTGGTATGAGGGCCCGACGTCTACAGGTGGGGGTTGTGCTTACACCCAGGGCCGTTTCTGTCTGTTTGGGGGCCCTATGCAAGATGCTGTTCGGGGGCCCCTATTTTGTCAAACTACGATGGATAGATTCCTAACCCTTTTAGGTGATCAATAAAGATGCAACAATCTATTACATTTTAAGAGGAAAACAGGCCAGGGTCGTGAAAACCTCTAACAAATTAAAATCAAACATATTATGTTGACCCACCCTAGTAAGTTGAACTAATAGAAAATGATAATACAAGCTAAACAATAGAGATCCTTGATAGGTCAATAAATGAAACTGATGAGTGTTCCTCAATTTTCTTTTATTTTAAGTTAACATTAAACATATATATATATAAAATATATACACATAAAATATATATATACTATAATAAATAAATAATTAAAGTTGTACAGAAAATAAAATAGGCTATTACTTAGTAAAACACTGAGCCAGCATCCATATCAATATGCAAACAATAAAAACAAAAAGCTAACAAGAATAATAGTTCAAGTTGTCACTTTTAAGCAGTGACAACTTGAACTTGAAGCAGAGTTGTAAAACAAAGACAAATGACTGATGAGCACTATGTGATATTGAAGTAATATATTAGTTTATATTTCACACAGTATTACAAAGTGGACTACTTGTCTAACTGATGATCTGGTCTTAACTTTTGTTCTCTGGGCAGACCTAACAGTCCTATATAGTATTGTTTACTTTATATTGACTTTAATTTGCGTTATTATGATTCTTTTGAATAAAACAAATACATCAAAAACATAACTAAACTGTAGGAATGTAGGTACATTTGTTCAAATTATATTGTCACAATAAATATTCTAATAAATGTGGTAAAGAAAGACACAACTAGCTCAGTAGAGTTAATAATAATCCACTCAGAGCAATAATACACTGCTTCAATAGTCCATAATAATCTACAATAGGCCTAATATGTATTAGTGTTGTTTAGCACACTTCACATTAGAGACCTATAAACTGAGGACACACTAAAACAATCCTGAAGTAATGTTAAGTGGCAAATATTGAACAGCAGAGGAGGTCTATGATGGAACAGCAGCTCCCACTGGACGAGGATCCAGCAGACATGACATACATCTGCCTGACAACACACCCTCCCTCACTAATGTAATGCCAACATGCTGGACCTGCTATAATTCACCAAAACGGGTGTCACTTTAGTCAATCAGTGTTATGACATTCACATGTGACATACATTTTATTTTCGCCCTCTCATAAAGCAAACACTTAAGCTATCAGAAAAATTCGGCATTTAAGCTAGCCCCTCCACCCCACATAATGAAAAAAAACCTTACCTTTAGCCTGCGAGCGTTTTTCTTCTTCTAGTTTCTTCTTTTTTCTTTTTTCGGCGCCAGACGAATACGCTCGTTTAGACGCCATGCCGTGAATGACCTGAACCTACGGCTCGGCGCAATTCCCCTCCCCCTCCTTAGTAGTACTGGTCGTCATAGCAACGCGGCTTGGTAGACAGCACATCTGACCAATCAGCGGGCCAGGTGCCAGGTACTTTTCGCACCTTTTCCTTCGGGTCCTTCCACAGGTATTGCAGCTGGCCTTGAAACTTGAGGGGGCCCCCTGGTGGCGCGGGGGCCCTATGCGCTCGCATAGTCTGCTTATAGCAAGAAACGGCTCTGCTTACAGCCCAACACCGTGCATGACATTTGGCATTTGCCAGAGAGCACCAAGATCGTCAAATTTGCCACTGGCGCCCTGTCCTCTTCACAGATGAAAGCAGGTTCACACTGAGCACATGTGACAGACGTGACAGAGTCTGGAGACGCCGTGCAGAACGTTCTGCTGCCTGCAACATCCTCCAGCATGACCAGTTTGGCAGTGGGTCAGTAATGGTGTGGGGTGGCATTTCTTTGGGGGGCCGCACAGCCCTCCATGTGCTCGCCAGAGGTAGCCTGACTGCCATTAGGTACCGAGATGAGATCCTCAGACCCATTGTGAGAGCATATGCTGGTGCGGTTGGCCCTGGGTTCCTCCTAATGCAAGACAATGCTAGACCTCATGTGGCTGGAGTGTGTCATTAGTTCCTGCAAGACGAAGGCATTGATGCTATGGACTGGCCCGCCCGTTCCCCAGACCTGAATCCAATTGAACACATCTGGGACATCATGTCTCGCTCCATCCACCAACGCCACGTTGCACCACAGACTGTCCAGGAGTTGGCGGATGCTTTAGTCCAGGTCTGGGAGCAGATCCCTCAAGAGACCATCCGCCACCTCATCAGGAGCATGCCAAGGCATTGTAGGGAGGTCATACAGGCACGTGGAGGCCACACACACTACCGAGCCTCATTTTGACTCGTTTTAAGGACATTACATTAAAGTTGGATCAGCCTGTAGTGTGTTTTTCCACTTTAATTTTGAGTGTGACTCCAAATCCAGACCTCCATGGGTTAATAAATTTGATTTCCATTGATCATTTTTGTGTGATTTTGTTGTCAGCACATTCAACTATGTAAAGAACAAAGTATTTAATAAGAATATTTCATTCATTCAGATCTAGGATGTGTTATTTTAGTGTTTCCTTAATTTTTTTGAGCAGTGTACATTGAGCACTGGCAATCAACACAAAATGCATACTATACAATGATATTTTTACATTATTTATGGCATAAAAGACCCTGGCATTTTGATTTGTTGATTTACAGAAACATTAAAAAATTATTTTGATAGTCATTTAAGTAATTTTCATGCAAAAATTCCATTTCAGCCTCTCAAATATCCAGATCTTTCTGTTTTATCTGTTACGGCCACCCAGTCAAAATGCCACAAAGGCCAATAACGTAAGACAAAACCAGATTCAAATGGAAAAAATATTTATTTTCCCCGAACAAAAAGAACTAAACCTGGACCAAAACAACAAAAAAGGGTCAGATAGGCTGGTGAAAATAAAGATAACGGGTGCTCTGGCCTACCACACAATGGGCCATATAGAGTTTAGAGCTAAACTCGAAACAAATCCATGAAACACTAATGCCAGCCCCATCTTTCCCAAGCAAAACAAGATGAAATGGAATGAAAACATAAAGAAAATTATGTAATGAATCAAACCAAACCAAAACACCATCTGCTGCTGCCACCAGTCTGAGAGGGAAGAGAGAAGAAGTCTTTCTTGCACAGCTCTTTTTGTAAGCTGAGGCCTCATCAGGCCAACATGGTGCAGCTTGGGCAAGGAGCCAATCAGGGTACAGGAACAGCCCGGCAGCAGAGGTACTAATGGATCAGAGAGACAGGTTAGCACAAGACCAGAGGGGTATTCCATCAAACTCGCTAAGCACAAAGCCGGGCTAATTTCGATAAGCCTCGCTACCTTAAGTGAGAGTTGCGTTCCTTCAACGTGACTTGAGGCACTCTCTGCTAAGTAACCATGGGAATTTATCAGACGCAACTAGCATGCTCCGATGCAGGCTAACCATCAGGCTCACTTGAGCAGGGTTTCAGAGAAGTCCGTCTGTCGGAAACAACTGTCTGTCGGAAACAACTGTACCAGCAGAAGGTTCCGCCAAGCCTAGTCCTCAGGATTTCATCAGGTGAAAGACCAAAAATGACCAAAATTACATATATGAAGTACAGACAGACTATATTTGCATCAAGTGTCTAAAAATACATGCTTGCAATTAAAAAAATATGACAAAATTGTTTATTTCCTGAACACCGGCTGGCCGTATTATTATCTAAATACATATGTATTTCACATGTTTTTCCTCCCACAGTTGGGTGAGTGGTGATGCACCTGCCCCCAAATGTGGGCAGTCTGGGTTCACAACCCAGTGATGATGTCTCATTTTTTTTTTTTTTTGCTTGCATAATTGTCTTTAGATCAGAGTTTTAGACCAACATTTTACCTTAACTATGATTTTGGTCCTTTTGTTTCCCAAACCACTTCTGTGGAGATAAATGTGTTGGTCAATGTAGATGCATTTACTAGGCCTATCTAAGAAAAAAGAGAGAGAGAGAGAGAGAGAGAGAGAGAGAGAGAGAGAGAGAGAGAGAGAGAGAGAGAAATACTTCACACGGCTAAAGAAAGAAATTTCACAAACTTCCAAAGTTGGGAATTAAACCCTGGCCGGCCACATGCAAAGCCGGCACGTTATCTCTACACTATCCTCACGCTCAGGGAAACCTTGTCAGTATTATATTAGAACATGTTATTCTTGAAGGTACTGGCGCATTTAATCGCTCAGCAATTCTTGCCCAAGCAGCCTCGCGATTTTTATTTATCACTACATTATTATTGGTTATGATGGGTTTGTACTCCTCGTACAGTTCCATCAATAATTTATATCCCTGGTTTGAATTAGCCTTAACAAGGCGCGGCTGAAATACGTTAATGGAATGGGTTTAGCCGCAAGTGGAAGTTGGCGTTAGTTCTAACCAGGCTTAAGCAGGTAAGCGCCGCCTAAATTATCAAGTTTGGAGGAATACCCCTCAGCAGAGGGAGCGTATAACAATATCGTAATCAACTGAATCTTATTTGCCTTTTGGAGTGAGAGGACAAATCACCTCCGACTTTGAGAAACTGGGCTGGAGAGCGTTCAATAGTAATAATAATAATTTTATAGACAAAACGATTCATCTAGAAAATAATCGTATGATTCATTATATACATAATTTTTAAGTTACAGTGACACAGCTTTATGGAAAACTGACATACAATTGTATTCATTTAAATGGCATACTATAGGAGGGTATTGATGACTATATAATATACTATACTTTGACTTTCATTAATGACATTTACATTTAGGTCATTTAGCAGACGCTTTTGTCCAAAGCGACTTACAATAAGTACATTTGTCAAAAGCAAGAAACAAAGAAATCACAACATATCATTGCTGATAAAGTAAGAGCTAAAAATAGAAGAAGTGTTATGTCCTCGTCTGAGTAAAGTAGTAGCTGTTCAGAAAACATACCTTAAGAACAACAGTGCTATGATCAAAGTAGGTTTGGTAAGGTATAAGGTATAGGTAAGGTAGGTTAAGGTTTTTTTTTTTGGGGGGGGGGGGGGGGGGTGTTAGTGGGTCATGCTATGTAGAGTCGAGGTGAAGTCTGAACAGGTGAGTCTTGAGCCTTTTTCGGAAGATGGCAAATGACTCTGCTGTCCTGACATTAGTCAGGAGTTCGTTCCACCACTGAGGACCAGAACAGAGAAGAATCTGGACTTTGCTGAGCGACATTTGTTTGATTTCAGCGATGGTGGTACCAGCCGACCAGCTGAAGTAGAGGAGCGAAGTGCTCGTGTCGGGGCATGAGGTTTGACCAGTGTTTGAAGGTAGATGGGTGCCGTTCCATTGATGGCCTTGAAGGCAAGTGCCATCGTCTTGAATTGGATGCGTGCTGCAAGAGGGAGCCAGTGGAGGTCACGGAGGAGGGGGGTCACATGGGAGAATTTGGGTAGATTGAAGACAAGGCGGGCTGCAGCGTTCTGGATACGCTGCAATGGTTTAATCGCCGAGGCCGGGAGTCCAGCCAGGAGAGAGTTGCAGTAGTCAAGGCGGGAGATGACCAGTGCTTGGACCAGGAGTTGCGTTGCATCCTTTGTGAGGAAAGACTGACTCCTGCGGATGTTGTAGAGGGCAAATCTGCAGGATCGGGCCACAGCAGTGATGTTGGGGGTGCAGGATAGTTGGTCATCGAGGATAACACCCAGGTTACTCACACTATACTTTAACATTTTTATAAAATTATACTATATTATTAAAATTTTTGGCATACTATACTATGACATTTTATGACACTATATTATGACATTTGTGATTGGATTGTTGTTGCTATGAGATTTTTTATGACATGTTTATGATATAGATATATATATTCAAACAGCTTCTACAGTGTTCATGTTCCTCTCCGATGATGACACGATGACAAATTCTTCCAGTCTGCTTCTCCCTGCCACTGTAGCAAAAATTGCTCTAAATGGGTTTTTTCTTGGGCCGGTGAGCTCTCAAAGCCTTTTATGTCCATCCTGTAATCGTCAGAGAAAATCTCTGTGACTCTAGTTGGCAGATATGATCACGGATGTTGACTCTTTGCCTTCGCCCTCTAAACGTGAGGAGGGAAATCACGGGGAAAAGCAAACATGACCTGTGACGAAACCTATCTGTGTTTGTGTTCCAGAGGGTCAGAAGGAAATGTGTACAGTGATAAGTGGGTGGGATACAACGGCGGTAGATGAGCATGATAGTCTTTTGTCCCTACTCTGCTGGAGGTCTTTCAGGGCTGGTGTGGACATTCAATCTTAGAATAAAACTGGGACCTACAGCTCCTAGACTGGTCTCGGCCCACTTCCCAGTCTGGTTCCTCTGTGGGGTACAACAGGATTCTGATGCTTCATTTCTTGTGAAATGTTGTAGTAAACATCCCCCAGCTTCTCTGACTGTGGCTCTGCTGTGGCTGTATAACATAAAAACAATAGAACACTTCCTGTTTTGCTCCAGAGGAAATGGAGGGAAGGAGAGAATGATGACATGACAGTGGATGAGAGGTTTTCCGTCCAACGTGGCCGTTCCTGACACACTGACCGTGTGATGTCCAACGTCATGTGACCTGAGCGGCGAGATGTCTGTGTTTGTTCGGGTGCTTTTAACTGATGAACAGTGTGTTTGTGCCACTTTTGAAACAATATAAGAGTTAATATAAGAAAGATCTGTTTGAACGACGTACAAGGCTCTCCTATTTCATAGACTCCTTCAAATGCAGTCGAGAAATGCCGACTCTGTTTCCTGGATTCAGAGGATCCAATAATAGACTGTGTATAAGAAGTGGACGTAGTCATGGTGACATCACCCATTGGTTTGTGTATTACAGGTTTGTGTAAGTGTTAAGTTAAGTGCCTGGTTGGAACTGATGGATCCTTCCCGGCTCAACTCATCCAAAGATTAATTGCGCTCCGGTGACGTTTGGATTTTAATAAACTTGGCATCTACGAGTGGATGAGCAGCAGAAGATGTGGCAGAACATACTCAGCCTGAAATCTATATGAAGCATCACCACTTGATGGTGGAGTTTTTGTGGAGTAAACTCATGATTGTTGGTCAAAACAAATGTGAGTGGTCCGTAAATATTATTATTTTTAATATCAATCACACAATTTATGTTTTTTAATGGATTAAACCGTTATTACCCAACATGAGATTAACAGCCGACAGTGTAGCTTTAAATATTAGAATTATACAAGAAAGTAGCATTTTCTACTAAACATGTTTGTTTTAAAACTAAGAGCCAATCAGCTAGCCAGGTTCCCATCATGCCCTGGGTCTTGCAGTCGGTGGAGGGCAACCGCGGCCGCCTACATCTCGTGAGTTTGTCACTGCCACGTGTCACGATGTCAGAACACAAATCTAACCAGCATGCATTGTGATTCTGGCAGGCCCGACTGATCTGCGACCTGTTCTGCTTCAGTGTTCTAGTATGGCTTCTTATTGTTATTTAATCTTTTACCGTTTTGTGTAGCAGCAGTATGTTGTGTTCAGATCTAAATGTTAATGGTACGCCAGGCCAGTAGGTGGCAACGCTATGTTGTTGTGATTACCTGACTGAGGAAATGATGTGCTGTGTATATGCTAGAGAAGAAGGGAAGAAAAAAAACGTGCGTGCTCAGTAAAGAGTGGCCCGACAACGAGCTGTACTGCTGCACAGCGTCGGTACTGAAGCACAGAGGATTTTCTACACATTGCCTAACTCAGGTACCTCATACACCGAGGCTGTTGTTGCCTTGCGGGCGCATTTTGTGCAGAAAGTAAATGTGATTGCTGAGAGACACAAGTTCCGCCAAAGGGCGCAGAGATAAGATGAAACAATGGCGCAGTACTTCTCCGCTCTACGTGAGATGCTGTCATTGTGTGATTTTGGAAATGTCGAGGAAGATATGCTACGAGATCAAATTGTCGAAAAAGCCTACAGTGGCCGCATACGTGAACATTTGTTATTGGAAGACAGGCTAACACTGCCACTGCCATACAGATTGCAAACCAAGTGGAGTCCACTGCACGTGATGCCAGTGCTTCCTCACAAAATGAAACACCAGTACGGGAGATTAAAAGGTTTCCAAAGAGGGAAGGTGGACGTCCCAACAGCACAAGTGGCCACAGCAGAGGTGAAACAAAGACAAACACACACGGAAATGTTACAGATGTGGCTCAGATAAACACCTGGCAAATTCTACAAAATGTCCTGCTACAAACAAAGTATGCAAATCATGGGGAAAGACTGGACACTTTGCAAAAGTGTGCAGATCAGGTCACAAACATGAAGTAGGGGAAGTTGTTATTCCCGAGCTGACTGTATTACATCTGCAAGATGCTGCACCTGTGGAGAAGAAAATAATGTGTAAAGTGAAATTAGGCACATTCCCAAATATGCAGTCATGTGAGTTAATAGTGGATACTGGATCGTCAGTCTCCATATTGCCAGCCCATGTTTATGAGAACTCATTCAGCCACGTGCCCTTGAGGAAAGCTGAGATCCCGCTGGTGACATTTTCAGGGCAGAGGATCTCAGTACTAGGTATACTGAACATACAGATACACCATGATGGACATTCTGCCCCTGCCTCCTTTTACATTGTGAAGTCAGGTTCACTACTGCTGGGGTTGGATTTAATCACATGGACATTGTTATCATGGGACACAGAGTGATGCCCAAAGCAGAACAAGAAATCAGGGAGATAACCATCACACCTCCATCTGCCCCCCCACTACATACGCGTGAAACATTTTGTGCACAAGGTCAAAGTCAGAGATGATGTGCAACCGGTACAACAGAAATTAAGGAGGTTGCCATTTACTGTGAGAGATGCTGTTTCTGCAGAGTTAAAGCACCTACTGGATGCCGACATCATCGAGAAAATCGACGCGTCTCCCTGGGTGCCACCGATCGTGGTGACTCAACGGAAGAATTCAACCAGAATATGCATGTGCGTGGACCTCAGGGAGCCCAACAAGGCTGTAGTGACTGATAGTTACCCCATTCCACACATGGAGGAGCTCTTTTCAGAGCTCAGAGGAGCAACCATGTTTTCTGCAATCAACCTTGCAAATGCTTATCACCAGGTCTCTCTACATGAGGACAGTAGAGATCTGACTGCTTTCATAACCCATGAGGGGCTGTTCAGATACAAGCGAGTTTGTTATGGGCTCGCATCAGCGCCCTCAGCGTTTCAGAAGATGATGTCCATTGTGCTGCAAGGTCTACAGGGAGTTCAAGCGTATCTGGATGACATTATAGTCTACTCATCGGGCCGTGCTGAACATGAGAGACGCCTGAAAGCTGTACTCCACAAGCTACAGAAAGCTGGTCTACGTCTGAATACAGAGAAATGTAAGTTCTATCAGGAAAAGCGGACTTACCTAGGCCATACAATAACTAAAGATGGACTGCAGCCAAATGACGATCATATTGTAGCCATTCGTGATGCTCCAGCACCCGCTGATGCCCCTTCTCTCAGATCTTTCCTGGGTCTGACTTCGTGGAACTCCAAGTTCATACAAAACTATGCGACTGTTGTGGAGCCAATGAGAGCAGTGCTACGTGACACTACATTCACATGGACTGATGATGCACAGAACAGTTTTCAGCAAGTAAAACAAACTTATCACTGACAGCCCAGCACTCGCCATGTTTGACCCCTCACTTCCCACAATAGTGTCCACAGATGCCTCTGATTATCGCGTAGGTGGAGTTCTCACACAGATACACCCAGACGCCTCGGAAAGAACAGTGGTATTTGCTTCTCGCTCCCTGAGTGCTGCTGAGAGGAAATACTCAGTGGTGGAAAAAGAAGCATTGGCTTGTGTCTGGGCTCCAGAACGCTGGAGGACTTACCTATGGGAGGACTTATCATCAGGCTCTAACCACACTCCTGAACACAAAAGGCATGGGAAGGGCAGGAATGAGAGTAGCACGCTGGTCTGCCAGGCTACTCTTTTCAATTATGACATTGTCTACAGACCTGGTAAACAGAACCAGGCAGCAGACTGCCTTTCTCGTTTACCACTCCCAAGCAACCAGGACTGCTCCCCAGATATAGAGCCAGAGACTGTGTCTGTTCTCCTGATGGCAGTCCCTATGTCCGACTTTGCAGATGTCTGTTCTTCCTGCCCAGAGTTACGCCAGCTGCGTAGCTACATGACAAATGGGTGGCCTGCAACTTCTAAAGGCCTGCCAGCAGACATGATGCCTTACTACCAGGTTAGGAATGAACTGTCCATGCATGAGTCACTTATCTTAAGAGGGAGCTACAGGTTAGTGGTGCCTGTACAGCCGTGTTCACACATGGTGCACCTGGCGCATGAGAGCCACCAGTCCGTACCAGGCAAAGACTCAGAGATTTGTATTGGTGGGCCAAGATGGATGTTCAGGTACAGTCTGTCATTGCCACATGTATGCCCTGTCAGCTGAATGACAATACCACAAGGACTGCACCTGCACCGATGACCAGTCCCCCTGCCAGATGGACCCTGGCAAAAGCTGGCACTGGACATTGTTGGTCCATTTGAGACTGGTCCTGCTGACTGTAAGTTTGCTATTACCATGGTAGACTATAATTCAGTGTGGCCAGAGGTGTGTTTTGCTCCACAGTGCACTACGGCTACAGTTATTCGTTTCATGAGTACTGTGTTTGGACAAAAGGGAAACTCTGTAACTGTGGTAACAGATAATGGCCCTCAGTTTACCTCCTCAGAACTGTCCTTTTTCCTGAAAGAACGAGATATACGACACATCAGAACCACGATATACCATCCAGAAGGCAACGGGGCAGTAGAGAGGTTAAATAGGGTATAAAAGGAAAGCATCCTTACTGCAGAGAGAGAGAAAGCTCCATGGAAAGCTCATATCACTGAGTTTCTCCAAATCTATAGAGCTACACCACATGCAACTACAGATGTATCACCCTTCCAGCTCATGTATGGAAGAAAGATGAGAACTAAACTCTCTGTTCAACCAGAAGTCAAAACTGGTCCAGACCTCACACTAAGAGACAGAGTAAAAAAGAAGCAGTTACACATGAAAACATACACTGATGCCAAGAGACATGCCAAGGCACCTGACCTGCACCCAGGCATCTTGTGCGTGTGAGAAATCCAGTGCATGTCAAGAAAGGAAAGCCCAAGTTCAGTGAGACTTATCAAGTGATACAGCAGAAAGGACCGCACAGCTACAAGCTCACTGATGGTAAGACATGGGATGCTTCTCACCTGTCAGTGTTGCCCGAGACATTCACTCTCCCAGCTGGAGAACCGAGGCCTGAGGAGCCTGCTCCAAGTAACAGTATACCAAACAGGAGCCAACGGAACAGAAAACAGCCAGAGTGGCTCAAAGATTATGCTACTTGAAAGTACCAGAGTGCTTTATAAGCTACCATAGTGGGGAAAAAAAATGTTTAAGACAGAAACAAGTAGCCGAATGTACTGTGGTAATACAGTGTTCTTAATATGTTCTGTTAATGGTTATACTGCAGTTGAAGTGACGTTTAGGTTTCCATTAAAGTCAATACTTGTATTTGAAAATCCTTTAAAATAATCCCCATTTGGTTAGTAAAGAGCTAACATTTTGAGAAAGGGGGAAATGTTGTGTTCAGATCTAAATGTTAATGCTACGCCAGGCCAGTAGGTGGCGACGCTATGTTGTTGTGATTACCTGACTGAGGGAAATTATGCGCTGTGTATATGCTAGAGAAGAAGATAAAAAGTTGGTTGAGACTACTCTGTTTTTTGCTTTATTTCAAAGTGTTTAGTGAAACAATAAGACACAGTATACCTTTTATAATCTGACAACGCCACCCCCTGATGGGCAGGAGGACCCAGAAATCTTCCCTTGAGTGTAATGTGGCTTATTCTATATTTCCCCCCGGCAAAGGGACAATGGACAAGAGGCAGATATACAAATGTATTCCAAATTTATTATAATTTAATTCAAAGGCTAAAGCAAAGTTAATATAGGTCTTAAAATTACTGCTATGAATAGCTGATGGATTCTCCTCAGTCTAGGAAGGTTGGATCAGCCAATGCCACACCCCTGCTCAGGACGCCCCCGGCGAGACAGAAGAAAACAGAGACAACAACCCAACACCAGTAGAAGCATGCAACCAGGGTGCGAACTACGGGGGAGCCAGGGGGGTCTCAGCCCCCCTTAATGAGACATGAGCTCCCCTGAAAACATGATTAGTGAAATTTTGGGGGGGTCTCTAAAATATTGGCAAAATGCTGTTTTTTCCCATGCATTTCCTTTTTGTTTTGTTTTTTTGTCATAATCATGGATCATGTGTAAAATTGGGCTATTTTTAATGTATGATTTGCGCATGAGGGTGATTGATCACTATTTCACTTTAATAAAGATACCGGCCTGCATGCAATTCTTGTCCTCACCATTGAAGCGTGTGGGCGCTATGTCTTAAACGTCTTAATGCGGACTTGATTCCTTGTAACCAGACTGGCATGTTTTGATTTTGATGCGTGTGGAGGTTGGATGTGATATGTGCTTATGTGCTGGCATACAGGCTTGTAATAATGGATGTGTTTTGAGTAAGTCCTCGCTCTGAGGCACGCGCAAGCCCCCCCCCCCGCCAACATAAGTGAGCCCCCCCGAAAGCCGCGGTATAGTTCGCACACTGCATGCAACACAACAAGCACTAAACACTTGAGATCTGGAGATACCACTACAAAATATCACACTGTGTTGTAATCCTACGCAGAAGACAAGGTTAGGGAGGAGAACCACCAGCATTAATAGTCCAATGAACAATGGACAATGCTAGTATGAATAGAGCACAGGGGTGGTAGGCCCAACGGCAAAATCACAGAAAACCAAACAACAAATAAAACAGAAAACAATCAAAAAATTGCCTACTACTTAAAAAAACAAACAGTGGCTGGCCTGGTCCTTTCAGTATGCTTAACTGTCCCACAGCACATTGACACGTGAAGAAACACTGAACTGTTGCAGTGCAGCCCAGCAGCTCAGAGGGGTATTCCACCAAACTCGCTAATTAAGGCGGCGCTTACCTGGTTAAGCCTGGTTAGAACTAACGCCAACTTCCACTTGCGGCTAAACCCATTCCATTAACGCATTTCAGCCGCGCCTTGTTAAAGCTAATTCAAGCCAGGTTAACGTTGTTGTGTGTTACGCCGTTCACGGGATATGAAGCCAGACCAGAACCGTGAATGTCGAATCATCGAGAAAATGGCAGAAAAGACCAGAGCAAAAATTATTGATGGAACTGTACGAGGAGTACAAATAAAAATCGCGAGGCTGCTTGGGCAAGAATTGCAGAGCGATTAAATGTGTAAGTACCGTCAAGAGTAATATGTTCTAATATAATACTGACAAGGATTTCCTGACCTTGAGGATAGTGTAGAGGTAACGGGCTGGCTTCGCACCTGGCAGGCCAGGGTTCAATTCCCGACTATGAAAGTTTGTGAAATTTCTTTCTTTAGCCGGAACTCACTCTCTCTCACTCTCTCTCTCTCTCTCTCTCTCTCTCTCTTTTTTAGATAGGCCTAGTAAATGCATCTACATTGACCAACACATTTATCTCAGCAATTCAATGAACCTATTAATGAACTCACCTGAAAGGAATTTATGTGGCTGACAATTGCATGCAGCAATGCCTTTGTCATTGGGATCTATAACATGCTATTAATAATAACATCTTTATGCCTATCATGTTTTTGCAAGTTTTTGGGTTCTGGGGAAATTGTATGACATATTTATAATAGTTAGTGTAAAATGGTGGTCTAATTCTCTGATCTAAAGACAATCATGCAAGCAAAAAAAAATAAATATATGAGACGTCCTCGCCGGGTTGTGAACCCGGGCTGCCCATCACCACTCACCCAATTGGGGGATGAACAACATGTGAAATACATATGTATTTAGATAATAATACGGCCAGTCGGTGTTCAGGAAATAAACGATTAATTCATATTTTTTTTAATTGCAAGCATGTATTCTTAGACACTTGATAAAAGTATAGTCTGTCTGTATGTAATTTTGGTCATTTTTGGTCTTTCACGTGACGAAATCACGAGGACTAGGCTTGGCGGAACCTTCTGCTGGTACAGTTTTTTCCGACAGACAGTTGTTTCCGACAGACGGACTTCTCTGAAACCCTGCTCAAGTGAGCCTGATGGTTAGCCTGCATCGGAGCAGGCTAGTTTGGTCTGATAAATTCCCATGGTTACTTAGCGGAGATTGCCTCAAGTCACGTTGAAGGAACACAACTCTCACTAAAGTTAGCGAGGCTTATCGAAATCCCGGCTTTGCGCTTAGCGAGTTTGATGGAATACCCCTCAGGTCACATTGAGGCAGTCAAATCAATATTAAAAACTCCCTGCAGAAGCCTGTGTCCTCCGTGAAGAATAGACGCACACTTCTAGAAACTACCCTCCAATGAAGAAGGGAGCCCAACTCACACAACAGTGTCCAGCAAACACAAAAAGAGTCTGACTTGGAGCCAGCAAACATTTATCACTTCCTGATTAGTCGTGGGGGGTTTAGCTCAGGAGGTAGAGTGTTTGGCTGGCAACCGTCTGTCCAACTGTCAGTCATTACTGCAAAGGAGGACCATTTTCCATTCATGTGACTAACCGGTGTTGTGTGAATGTGATGCAGCTATGTTGTGTCCCTGTCTGTAGATCCCCACATTTTTATACAATGACATGTTTTATTGGCTTTTATGTCTTTAATAATGTACCAATGCGGCCGTGAACCATCCACCTCTACCAGAACCAGTCAGGTCCACTCCTGTCGCTTTATCAATGAAGCCACTTGACTTCCTGTTAAATGCAGTGACATAAAGGAAGCAGAGAACATCCCACATCGCCATGGAAACAGAGATCAGTGGATAAGTCAAGTTGACTTTTAATAGGTTTGATTTGTACATTTGTAACAGCAATGTGTGCAACAGAACCACACAGCTGGCCCCAAGTCAGCAAACTTTGGAGGTGGTTTTATACAGATGTGGAATCATTCCCAATCTACACTTTAAAGCACATGAAGATTACTGTTTCATCTAAACTGAGAAAGTAGGCCACTAGTTTACGTCTTCCTGTGGTTTTCTGCCCAGTGTCATAACAGCGTGCTGGTGTTCACCACCACGTGAATAGCATCTCCAGCGTTTCTTCAGCAGGTTCACGACACGGCTGGTTCAGCTCATCTAGCAACAGAAGAGCACAAGAACGGAGAAAGCAACAGTCGAGCAACAATGTGGGCTCAGAGCTCAGCTGGCCTCGTAGGCAGGAGACGGTTTAACCAGCAGGTCCAGCTCCCTCACGCTGCACGCAACGGGACCACTTGGCCCTCACACTGGGTGGGACGCCTTTTAAAAGACAAATAAACACTGAAAAAGGGTCAACATATATTTCCTCACTTCCCCCTGGCTGGTTTCTATCCGTGCAGGTACTCCATCCACATACGTCTCAGAGAGGGACACCATCGTCTGAGAGGGACACCATGGTCTCTGAGAGGGACACTATGATTTATAGACAACATGCTGACATAGCGAGTCAGACCATGATGACTTGGATCTACTTTCTCTGTGTACATGAGAAATGATTCTTTAGTGTCAATCCTTTATGTTTAACGTGGTACTTTAGTTTTTACCCTGCAGGTCAAACACCTTGAGATTCTGTTGTGTGCTTTATTATCATCTAGCTTACTGGACATACTTACCACCCCACAATGCATTGCAGTTCTGCAGTGCTGACGGTTTCATGATTAAACGTTGGATAAAACACGTAGGAATGAGCTCACACATCATCAGGTACATATCCTGCAGAAATCATATCTTATCACTTAATTTGGCTTCAAATAATCCTGGAAAATATCCTGATTTACATTTGAGACGAGCCATTTCCACTCTGTTAGCTCGTGCTGCTAATGGCGTGACCGATACGGTCATGTGATCCATCACAGTATGGTAGCATGGGAGTCTAAAGGGAGGTTGCAGAGCAGCTGTGCAGCGTTGCTGAATGTGCCTCCTTCCTTCGTTAAGGCCCCATCCTTCCTCTCCGAGGCCCCGGTCACACTGGGACGCCTCAACGTGCTCACGTCACGACATGTGGATCCAAGCAGACGTGGAGCTCAAGATGTGGCTCCGCTGCTGGATGATGAGGAGGCAAAAAATCCCAGAAAAAGAAACTCACTGAAACAAATGTTCCTCCCATTAAAAACCACTAATATCAACCTTTCATTGTCCGTTATTTGTTTCTTACAACAGGCCCTTTTCGGAGCAGCCATTTTGATGCAACAGCAGGGGAAATGTTACGGTCCCATTCCATTTAGTGTGTCAGCCAACAGGCACATTGCCAGGGCCCACGGTGCCAGGCCTCCGGTACCGGGGGTGCAGCTAATGGAGCAGGGCCAGATTCCTGTTTCAAGATGTCTTCCCACCTGCGTTTCCCCGGCGTGTCCAAACGGCTGTTGTGGAAAAGGCCCATGTTGATTCATTAATAATGATCAGTTGATCAATTAAAAACAATGGTGAAAAATTGTGTGGTGACTTGTTGCCTATGAATAAGAAGAATAGCTCTGGTCCACCTTAAAG
This sequence comes from Eutrigla gurnardus, assembly GCF_963514095.1. Taxonomy (NCBI): domain Eukaryota; kingdom Metazoa; phylum Chordata; class Actinopteri; order Perciformes; family Triglidae; genus Eutrigla; species Eutrigla gurnardus. The sequence continues at coordinate 27,336,008 of NC_139925.1, forward strand.
GCCAGCCCACCTTAAAGTGAGCTGGAGCCGTTGCTAACCCTGCCAACACGTGTGCGACTCAGCGGTCTGAGCTGATGTGAGAACCAAAGAATGTCAATGACGTCTTACTTTTCACAGGGTTTTTATTGCACTTAGCCAAAGTTAGGAAGAAGCAGGTGTGACTGAAATGAAAGTTTGTGGATTTAGACTTCCGTGTGAAAATGGAAAGCAGATAACATGCAACTAAACGTAGGTTCATTATTTACGCGAGGACTATTTTAACTTGTGACGGAAGGACTGTCACGACTCTGCACTTTTACTGTGATATCCTTTTAATTGACGTGTCTGGAAGATTCTACTTCAGAAACAGGAACTACATTAATAACATGTACAGTTTGACTTCTGATCACCAAATCTGCCAACCAGCTGAATTTCTGTTTAGCCAAATGTCACACAGAAGCCTTTTAGAAAAGCATCTACATTAAAAAGTAATTTTAATGTAACCCTTAATAAATAGTCGACCTCCTGCCCAGAATCGGACTGGGGGGGGGGGGGGGGGGGGGGGGGCACAGGTGAAGCTGTGGACTCATCTCACAGACAGTACAGGTGAGTGTTGGTAATGCGGCAGGGAGTTTGGGGGGTGATCAGTCGGACCTCGAAACCAAAAACAGAACAAGACTAACTGAGTCTCTTATTTCTTGCTGCGGAGCCGTTTGGACTGTCGCGGCAGGTCTGAGCTCTTTCTGGTGCGTTTGAGAGACGACCCTCCCTCAACCTCCGGCTCTCTGGATAGAGAGGCTGCCGCCACGCCGCCGCCCGCCAACACAGTACCAGACGTGCTGGCGGCGGTGGAAGACACAATGGCGGCGGCGCTGCTGGATGCGGAGGCGCCAGCGGGCCTCGGCCCTCCCAGGGCAGCAGCACTGCTGTCCATCAGTTCACGGAGCTTGTGTTCCAGCTCAGCGAGGCGGGCATTCTGCTCGCCGATAACCTGGGTCTGTTCCAGCAGCTTCTGCTCCTGGTCCTGCAGCTGCTTCTGCTGCTCCAGCTGCTTCACGCGGATCTCCTGCATCTCCCTCCGCAGCGCCGTCATCGACGCCCCGTTCACCTTCACCTGCTGCTGCACCTTGGTCATCTCGGAGCGCGACGGCGTGTTCTTGGCCAGCAGGGACATGGTGGTCAGGGACGTGGACGGACCTGCCACTGAGGGGACAAGACAGGGGGTCAGGTCTTTGGGGAGTTACTGCAGGCCTGAAAGGAAAAAGGAGTGTTTCTTCTGGCTTCTACTGATCTTTAGAAGTAAGAAGCTACATGAACAGTTGCAGCTTTTACAAGAATAAAGCAAGACTGCTAGTTGTGTTCAACTTCAGAAGAAGAAAGTGAAGTTGAGTAACATTGTACATTAATTAAAATTTGGAGTACTTGAACTTTACATGTGTTTTTCCATGTCATGGTACTTTTATACTTCTACTCTACTTAACTACATTTCAGAGGGAATCATTTGAAATGAACTCTTTTAAATAGGGATGCACCGAATAATCGGTAACCGAATATATTCGGCCGAAAATGGCAAAAAAAGCCACATTCGGCCTTCGGTGGAATGAGTTAAAGGCAAGGCCGAATAGTGGCGTGTGACGCAATGACGCAATTTTTTTTTGGGGGGGCTTGACATACAGGCACAGTTGTTGATGTTTTTGTCTGTATAAAACAATTTTAAGATGTCTTAGATGTCATAGCTAGTTTCCTTCTTTTTATCCTGAAGCTGAAGTACTGTTATTGACAAATCTGTTCTGGCCTGGATATGTTGTGTACCTGTATAAGTGTATGAGGTTACAAGCACACACTTATTGAGATTTACTTGAGCCTTCTGTTTACATTATTAGCTATCTACTGTGGCTAAGCAGACTTTTGCCAAAAGGACAATAATTCATTTGTTGTGGGTTTATCCACTTTAATGCACTTTATTTTTTTTTTGAATGCATGTTTTGTTTGAAGGCCTAATATAAATGAAAAACTTTGTGCTTTTTTTGAAAAGCAAAGGCTACTGGAATATTAAAAAAAATGTCAATATTCAATAAAAATTTACTTTATTTGAAAAACATGTCTAAGGCTATTTATGCAATATAGAAAAAATTGTGAAAAACCGCATTCATTATTCGGTATTCGGTATTCGGCCTTCGGCCAAGCGTTTAAATTTTATTCGGCTTCGGCTTCGGCCACAAATTTTCATTTCGGTGCATCCCTACTTTTAAATGTACTTTGTTTACGTGCTATTATTCCTAGTGGTGCGGTGAAATGTCTTTCCAATATCTAATAAATATGATGCAGGAGAACCATGTCCAGTACCTGGTGTAGAGCCGATGAGGCGGCCGGACAGATCGGCCCCCGGCAGTTTCTTCTTCAGGATGGGGACGATCTTCTCATCAAAGTACTCCATGGCCATGGAGGAGATGTCCCTCAACTCCTGCAGGACCTCGTGAGCTCTCTGGGGGGCTCGAGTGGAGTTCACGTAGCGCAGCACGCGGTAGATCTCATCTATCACCTGGCGAAACACAATGTGGCCAATGAGAAACCAGAGATCACACAGCAGATATGACAGAAACAAGACTGGAGAGGCTGCTATTGCATCGTATGTTGTTTCAGCAGGCACACTGATGCATGACGGATAGAGGATCAAACCATGCAGAATACACTCAGTGTGACAAATTTTCATTATCAGGATGAATATCGTCATGAATGAGTTGAAAAAGCTGCTCGCTCTACATCATTGTCCCGTCGCCAAAATATTTCATAGATCTAGACTCTGAATTTAGCTTCAAAGTGTGTCAATTTTAGGGCTGCACGGTGGGGTAGTGGGTAGTAGGGCTGAACGATTTTGGGAAAAGATCTAATTGCGATTTTTCTGACAGATATTGCGATTTCGATTTGATTCACGATTTCCTTCAAATCAAGCTTCAGTGCAATATTCACAATGTACAGTAACATTAAAACATTGAATGCTATTACTCTAATGCAAGGACTAAAGTTAAAAATTGCTTCCAAATGAATTTATTAACAAGAAACATGCATGTTCATTCTTTAAAGTCCTTGACCAATGGCAGTTATTACAAATGAACTAAAAGAGCCATCTTTGACTGTCTTAAAATGTGCAAAAATCCTTAACTGTAATAATTTAATTGTAAATCAAATACAAAAACTGTTATTGAAATAAAATGACCCTTCTAAAAAATATGTCAGACATTAAAATAGGTGGGTCATTCATTTATGGCTTACCACTTTTTCTTTACACTCCGCGTATAGCTGTGTGACGGCAACCTGTTAGAGGTCGGAGCGGGAGGGAATCGTATATCTGTCCAGCGTGCGGAGGAGGTTTTTAAATCCGTCTTTCCGGTGTCTTCCGCTGCTCTTATCGTACGGAGTTACACTGGCAAAAGATGCTGTAATTGTAGTCTGTTTGCTACAGTGGGCCTGATCATCATAGTCACCGGACTTTTTACCGGACTTTTTCGCCATGCACGCGTCATGCAAATGTCTGTGGTGATTTTTCAAGTGCCGGTGTTGTGCCGTAATCAGCGCCCCTGCCGTGAAATGCACCCTCTCGCGGGAGATTATATCACCGGTATATATTGGTTGTGTTTCCGCTGGATGTTGCAACTTTAGCGCGACAGGTTTTGCACAGTACCTGTTTCTGGTGCACGTCTGCAGCCTCAAACCAGAAATACTCCCAAATGACGGACGTGCTGTTTTTCTTGGCGATTAAATCCCCTAACTCCGCTTCTGGTCCAGTTGAAGTAATTTCTGACTAATTACAAATACGGAGCAGGTTAATACTGATTGGTTAGCGTGACCTGTTCACGAGTAGTCTGATTGGTGAGCTTGGCAGGATGGTCGGGAGACGGCATGTGTAAAATAGTTGACAACAGATCCTGGGTGAGTCAGGAGCGCTGCAAAAACCACAGCTTTGGCGATCACATGATTGCGTTGTCTGAAATCGCAATTTCGGTCAGAAAACGATAAATCGTTCAGCCCTAGTGGGTAGCACTGTCGCCTCACAGCGAGAGGATCCCGGGTTCGATTCCCGGGTTGGCCCGGGCTCCTTCTGTGTGGCGCTTGCATGTTCTCCCTGTGTACGCGCGGGCTCTCCGGCTTCCTCCCACAGTCCAAAGACATGCAGGATAGGTTAATTGGTGACTCTAAATTGCCCGTAGGTGTGAATGTGAGCGTGAATGGTTGTTTGTCTCTACATGTCGGCCCTGCGATAGACTGGCGTCCTGTCCAGGATGTACCCTGCCTTCGCCCAATGACAGCCCAATACAGGATAAGCGGTAGACAATGGATGGATGGATGGGTGTGTCAATTTTAAGTATTTAACTGAAAATGTAGGGTTGAAAATTACTGTATATTTTTAATATCACTAGATAGATAGATAGACAGACAGACAGTCAGTCAGTGATGGGCAGCTGGAAGCCAGACCACTTTAAAGCACCAGTGTGTAATATTTGGCACCATCTAGTGGTCAGGTTGCTCATGACAATCATCATAAACTCCTCCCCTGTGCCAAGCATGAACCACAGAGGCCGACATATGGATGAGAGGCTCTCTCAGTGTGTCCCTGCTGGGCTACTGTACAAACATGGTGAAAAAGCCCTGCTGCCTACGAAGAGGAGAAGGGCTCATGTTCAGGTGAACACGACCATTCTTGACTCGTGACAACGTACTAATATTATATCATATATCATATATATATATGACCTTTCCAGGGATGAAGCAGCAGAGGTTGGAGTCCACGTATTTCATGAAGGTCATGTTGAGCAGAGAGAGGCGCGTCTCCACGGCAGCCAGGATGTCGGCGTGGCGGGCCAGCGAATGGTTTCTCCTCTCCGACTCTCGCCTAGAGACAATTCAGGAGAAACACACCGGTGAAGAGCCGAGAACTTTTATGAAGAGTTATGTTTCCAGTCATCAGCTACACTGAATCTTCTGCCTGAGCTTCAACACAGTGTGATGGTCTCCATCTAGTCTACGTGCTGAACACGGACGACCGATGCCACCGCTTTCACCGGTGCAGGGAAGTCGTAAGCTTGTTTTACTGTTGTCATGACAACTTCATGTTCAACAAACATGGAGATCCTTTTGGAATCTGAAAGTGATTATTTCATCTAGAAGGAGCATAGTAATTAACAAATGTATATATGATTATTGATTTTTTTTAAATCTTACGCTGACTACCTGCAACACCATCAATGACGGTCTTGAGGCGTCTTCAAAACGTCCCTCCAGAAACACACTTGTGATGTCACTATTAGGGTTGTCAAAAGTATCGAAACTCAAAAAAGTATCGATACTAAAATGTTGTATCCGGATACGATACTCATTTTCAAAAGTATTGAATAATTCTGTGCACTTTTCAGTTTCAGACTTTTTTTGTAACAGGTGCAGCTGCTGAGAATACAGCATTTCAACAGTGTAATGTTCATGTTAACTGGTTTGGCTAGTGTCATTTAGTTTATTGTTATGTATATAAAGCATAACCAAGGAAGGAACACTTAAGTTAATTTAGTTTTTATCAGGCTTGCCTAATATTTACAACCTCAAAATATTGTTCCAATTGTTATTGTTTTTTTTTTTTTTTTGCACTACCTCAGACCTGAAACTTGTTATTTTTGCATTTTTTTTGTTAATAAAAACATTTCTTTTAAATTTTGGGGTCTTTTTTTCATCCTTGTGGTATCGAAAATGGTATCGAGTATCGAATATTTTCCTGAGTATCGGTATCGAGTTGAAAATTTTAGTATCGTGACAACCCTAGTCACTATTATATAGTGCCCATGTTAATGCTGGACCACACTGAGATGCATTGGCAAAAAATATGGTTCTAATGGTCCTAATGGGATTTATACCAGATAAAGATACATATTTGTTATTTTAATGAAATAAAACCTTTGACTATGAAGCTCCATCAAATGAATTTTATTCTTCATAATGCACCATTTGACATTTTTTCCAGAAGTCTGGAATGTAGATCAGGAAGAATTTAGTGATGATAAAGCATGAAAATAGTGGAAATAACTTAGTATTATGCTCAGTGATGACAAACAATTAAATATTAAGACTGCTGGCCATTAATTTCCTGAAAATCGCAAATTAACCCCTTATCCCTGATGAAAGAGACCCGCCTGTGACAAGAGACTTGCAGCATGAGCAAGTCTGCAGGCCACTGATGCAAAATGGAGATGTTTCAATGGGCAAAAGAAAACATTAAGAACATTATATTCTTCTTTGTTAGTGCAGAAGATATTAAATAACACGAGGAAGCGTACGAATTGGAGAGACGTTACGCCTCGGCCAAAACGATCAGTGGCACACGATCGCTTCATTGCTTTATACCAATTTCCAAACATAAGATATGGATGAAAAGAATATCACAGGATAACCCCAACCCCCCCCCAACCCCCCCCCCCCTCATATCCTTCAAATTCATTTTGGCAAGAGCAAAGTTCCCAAATATAACAAATAATCCTGTTTAGAATACATATGATTATTCATCGTGGTGCTAGGAGCACCCAAAAAGTGAAAAATAATTTTGGGCGTCAAAAAAAAATTGGACTTTGGTGACCCACCTCTCACCCAAGTTCATAATGTTTATTCTGCCTGCAGAATTGTGTAGTACAAACTACAATGAACAAACACTTTTCAGCCTTCTATCACTAATAGAGCAGAAGTTATGGGCCTCCAAAAATGCCAACAAATGAAATGCAAAATTCCAACGTGTCAAAAAAGGGGTGTGGCACTTGAAATTAAAATGGACGCCACGGGCAAACCATTTGATATATTGACCTGAAACTTCAGATTCCCTTGTTTGGTAACAAGCTTTTCAGCAAAATCTGAGAGGTACCATTTACATGGTACCCCGATATTGGCTGTTTTCACATGGAATGAACGCAAAAATACAGTTTTGCATCCTGTTTTTTTCCTCTCTCCTCTACCATGATAGTGAGCTCCACACTTGCGCGCTGCATATTTCTCACACTTTAATGTGTTAAAATATTAACTTCTCAGCGTCAGGTGTGGAGTCATAACTCTCAATGTCACACTTTGCAGGCAATCAACGGAGCGAGAGGCGGGCTCTTGCTGTTGCTGCCAGTAGTTGCAGGAACAGACGATGAAAGTTTGATCTAAGTGTTTTTTACTAGGATGAACTACAGATTTCCCCCATTTTGTGATGGGCTCGTATCCCACACCGTTGCACTGAGCTCGTGCTGGTGTCATACTGACCTGGGCAGCTGGGCTTTGACCTGCCTCTGGCACAAACTGTGGTAACGCTCCACCTTCAGGAAGCCCTGATTCAGGACACGCTGGCAGATCATGTCCATGCGCTTACACACCTGGAGACGACACAAAGCAGGTGAACAACAGGCGTCCTGTTATAAGAGTATGAACATAAAGGGAAAGCTCCTGTGGGTTAGTGTTGCCTGGGATACTGACAATAGAAACGTACAGTGAGATCCTCCTGTTAACCCGGCCGATACCTTGCTGTGTTAGCACTGTAGGTCTGACAGCGTGACTGAATGCATGCACAAGAGGACGGTTTGAGCTCACGACTGGCTGGATCCTGGGCACTTGGTTGTCTTTACAACAGACACCTGTCCACTTCCTGTGGGGGAGTTGAGATCGGGAATATAGCATTTCTTGCACAATATCAACCTAAAAGCATTTTAACAAAGGCTGTCAACATTAACGCTTTAACGCTGCTGGCTCTCTGGAAGGGACGTTTGAGTCTAAAAAAATACAGATGGAACAACCAAGAAGATACACACCGATACCACAACAACAACAGGATGTTAACATCTCAGTGCAGTGTGTGTGTGTGTGTGCGTAGTAAATTTGTCAGTGAATAAACGCTACAACTAGACACAAGCTAAGCTCAGGAACACTTAAGGCAGGCTGACTTTTTAAGGTGGACCAGCAGTATACTCCTTTCAGTGACATGCTGCTCCTGAGTCTCTGACCTTTTTCATATTTCTATTAACTGTGTAACTGACATCAGGTTAAATGGTTCATTTTAAATTTCTACTGCAAACTGCTGTTTTTAATCAAAGTTGAATGTTTTCAAAATTATTGTTATAACTGTAGTGGTATTAGAAGTACTCAGTACTCGGTAACAGCAAGTATTTAATGTAAGTATTTGTAATGTTTCGGTGCATTTGGCTTCATATTCTGGTTCTGTCATTTATCTTTCCATCTCCACAACAATATACAGAGAAAATTGGGATTGTTCAAGTATATTTACAAATGGTAAATAATCATGATTTATCCACAGCTACCCTGTGATTAATCTGATTTTAATGTTTGTTGGACAGCCCTAGTTTTAACCTTTAATGACATTCTTCCATCACGTGCAGATCAACTCAATAAACATGAAGTGTGTAAAGTGACAATACTGGAGTGAATATGATTTCTCAGTTAGCCAGCCAAAGCACACCGTTTCCAACTCTTCCTGATAGTGTTATATGCAGTGTGCGATGTGCACGTCACACTGCAGTGAGATTGTTGGGAAGTTAACTCAAACACGTCAAGCTACAATTATTATGAACTCTCAAAATTCTCCTTTTCCATGACTAATCCAGTGTTTTCTGATCATGACCTACAGTCGCCACAGGGAGGGCGGGTGAAAGTCAAACAGCCGACTGTCTTGTGCTTGAGGGGTCTGCGGTGATGTCCTGACCCATCTCATTAACCAAGCCTTGTGGGCAATATATGTGTTGTCAGGCGGGAACATTCGGTTCAGAAAAGTGAAGCCCAGGTTAAAGTGCCTTCAACTTACATTCTCTCTCTCCTGTCCACCAGGGGGTGACTCGTTTGGTTGGAGAAAGAAATCTGATGTATAGAAATCAATTAGAAAATGGTCCTACTCCTCTCTTGATGTATTATCTCAGTAAACATTGTAAACATGAGTTTATGGTCTCAATCTCTAGTCAATGCTTTAGGGGGGCGGGGCTTACCTGCTGATCGACAGGTCGCTAGCACGCTACCAATGCAGTTAGCTACTAAGATGACTTTAACACTTGACATTGAATTATGAAGCTAACTTTGTTCACATCTTCACATCAGAATCCAGAAATACGGTCACTTCCTTCACTGGTTACAATTCCAAGATGGCGACAGCTAAATTTCAGAATTTGAGGTTTCAAAACCGTAGTCCACAAACCAATGGGTGACGTCACTATGACTACGTCCACTTCTTATACAGCCTCGTGAGTTGGTTTATTGAGTTGTTTACGACAGCACAGAACTGTTCATCTATCCTCCAAGTTTGCTTAAGAGTACCAGGTGTATGCATTTAACTTTAAAATGTAGCCTACAGAATGTACTATATGTATATAAACAAAATGCAGAAAAAAAACATTGCAAAGTCAGTTTTGTTGTACAGCGCTACACGTAACGTTAGCAGATGTATGTGGCAGAGCTGCGGTGAAAATCCCAGCCAGTGAGCAAAATTACCGGTGAATTGTTTCCAGCTCACCCCACGAAAGCAGACACGTAGCAGGGCAGGCAGACATCTGGAGCGGGATACAACCCGCTCGGTCCAGCCGCTCTCTTATCAACATACATGTATGTCATGGTGTGTTTTCCAGTGTCTAGCTAGGCTGTCATGCTCATTAGCTTACAGCGCAATGGACACTGCGGGCCACGGCTGCTATCACTCATTCAACATCGCGGTTAAATGTTAGCCACAATGATTTCTACCGACACGTTACATCACAGACGTTACATCCAGAGATAAGGAGTACATGTGGCTAGCAGCATTAGCTTTGTTCACCTTCTAGCTGGCTTGTTTTTGTTCTTACCGAGCGCAGCAGGCTGATTTCATCGTAAGACAGGAAATTGAGAATCGTCTCGATGGCCACGATGGGGAGTCCTAACAGCGGGTTGTTCTGGTGCGGCTGGTCCGGTGGAGGGCTGGACTGTCTCGGTGACACCGCGTCCGAGTCCAAGGACCCAACACATCCATCAACTCTCTCTACGACGGCCGCCATCTTGCTTTGCGAAGGAGGAGACGGAAGTGACGACTCAAAGAGAAGCGAGCGAGCATGCCAAGTGATATTTAAGGTGTTTACATAACAAGAGAGGAAGATCTTTAAGAGACGTAAATCCTGTTAAAGGTGATAGAAGCTAGACTGATATGATGGGGGAGAAGTGAATAAAACTGTTTCATACGAATATTTATGGAAGTTTATTTTTATAAAGTCATGCTGAAATTAAAAATGCCCCTTTAAGCCTTTTACATCACATCCCCGGTCTTATTGGGCATCTATTGAACAATATATGCAAGTAAAATAAATTTAAAGTAACACAACATCCAACCAATTTCAACCAATATCATGACATCCGTCTTTCAATAAATCTGCAACTTTGATCAATTAGGGGGATCTTGGATTTTTTGCAACCAGTGAAGGAAGTGACTATATTTGGACTGTGGAGGAGCGATGGGTGGATCTGATGAACACAAGCAGCAGAGCAGCAACCTTACTGGATCTGGATCCATCTGGATTCTGGTGTGAAGCTGCTAACAAAGTTAGCTTCATAATTCAAGGTCAACTTTACAGCTAAGCGTTAAAGTCATTTTGGTAGCTAACTGCATTGGCCCCTAAAGCATCCCCTGCTTTCTGGTCTGTTGGACTCTCAATGGACCATAATGTACTAAATGAACATCATGCTGGATTGAAGAAGACTTGAAACTAGAGATTGAGACCATAAACTCATGTTTACAATGTTTACTTAGATAAAACATCAAGAGAGAAGTAGGACTTCTTTTTACAACAAGAAGAGTCACCCCCTGATGGCCAGTAGAGAGAATGTAAGTTTAAGGCACTTCAACTGTGGCTTCACTTTTCAGAACCAGAGGTTGCCGTCTGGTGGAGTTACAGTCCTCTGCAGCTCCGCTCACATTTCCTTTCACAAATATCTATGTAGTATATTGTATCCTCTTGAATATGACAGGTGCCTTTTGGCTAAAAAAAAAATGTATCTAACTTTTTCTTAAATATCCTTCACCCAAGTGAATCACTGAATACTTTACTGCAAACAATCATTGACTTTAGGCAGGTGTTTGCTGTTCTTGTTTGAGTTTTCTAGGTGTGGAGTAGCTGACTTCCCATGATGCTATGATGAGAGCTCGAAGAGTCAATCAGCAGAGAGCACTTCCAGGGTTCAGGTGTATGAACTGAATGCTAAGCTTTTCGAAGATGCTGGAAGATCGACAGGCCAGAATCTTTGTTCCACAAGGAGAGTGGATCGGAAGTTAACACATTATTTATTCATGCGTAATAGATGAGTTATAAGAACAACTTTGTGTTGGCTATGTTTGGGAAATCCAGGACTTACTTTGCCTTAATTTCAAAGTTCATAATGATGATGATGGAAAGGTTGACTTCCGACCTTCTTGAAAAGACCCTGTAATTACTTACAACTATGTACTTGGCAGTTTATTACATTACAGAGCAATTCCATCCATCCATCCATTTTCTACAGCTTATCCTGTATTCAGGGTCGCGGGGGGGGGCCTTTTCCACCGAGGCATTTTGAGGGCCGGCTCGGAGCCGGTGCCCAATCGCGAACCAGTTCTTCCTGTTTCCACAGACAAAGAGCCGGCTCTCGGCCAAGAAAACTGGTTCCCGAGCGGCCCCAACTCTTTGCTGGGCTGGAACAGGGCCCGGCTTACGTTAGGGGCTGGGGGCGGGGACGCTCGAGGCAACGGGGGAAAATACGCCGCTGCAGAGTTTTACTAATGTTACTGTTCCCGGTAAGTTTCACTTTTAAAATGTTTCACCTCGTTGCTAACCAAAGACACATTTCTGTTTAGTTTACCAGGCTAGTGATTACGTTCGTAACTGCAGCAACTAGTGGCTTTGTTTCCTCGGGTAATGTAAGTTGACCGGCTAGCTAGCCAGCTAGCGTGATATTGCTAACAACAACGTTAGCATGCCACTTTCTGACTGCCGTTGGCTCACTAAACGTTACCAACTACCAACGTAACTTAACATCTGTCTCACAGCGTCGTGGACACGTTTGTGATTAAACCGCTGTTCTCTGGTTTGTGTTTGTAGAGCTGTCTGACATCGGCGATATTGAACGGAGGTCCAACCTGCAGATGACTAAACATCAAACACTCTGATCTATTCATCACACACTGTTTTACACTTTAAAAAATGTGATTTTAGTATTTTGTGTATTTTATTGTTATTGTATTATTTGGCAAAATAAACACTTTTTCTGAAGAGACATGTCTGCTATGCTTGAAATTAGCGCTGCGGGGAAACCTCAGACGTATACAGTGACGTAATGACGTGGCTCTCTGGGCTCTCTAGCCGGTGGAAACGCAAACAGGTTCTCGGACCACCGGCCCGGCCCGGCTCTTGAACTAGGTTCGCGTTGGTGGAAAAGGGGTAATTGAGCGATGGCAGGGTTCACCCTGGACAGGTCGCCAGTCTATCACAGGGCTGACATGTAGAGACAGACAGGTAACCAGTCTGTCACAGGGCTGACATGTAGAGACAGACAACCATTCACACTCACATTCACACCTACGGGCAATTTAGAGTCATCAATGAACCTATCCCCATCCTGCATGTCTTTGGACTGTGGGAGGAAGCCGGAGAACCTGGAGAGAACCCACGCTTACACGGGGAGAACATGCAAACTCCACACAGAAGGAACCCAAACCCGACCCAGGAATCGCACCCAGGACCCTCTCGCTGTGAGGCAACAGTGCTACCCACTACACCACCGTGCAGCCCACAGAGCAATTCATGAAACATTATCAATGACTATGAAAAGAGCAATATACAATATTCAGATCATTAATATTGTCTATGTCAGTGGTTTTCTAACTGGGGGAGCTATGATGGGGGGGCGAGTAGGCCCTATGATTTCCGCGACAATTAAATGGTTATTGATTTGACAATGAAAATTTTGTTGAATTTATAAAAAACAGTTTCCCCGAACATAAGTGTTTGTCACCACACCTAAGCTGAAAGAAAAGTCGAGTCTCTACTGTGTTTTAGTGTAATTAACGGCTTCATCCAGCGTCTCTCCTCTCTGTCTCACTGGGGCTGACAGACAGACACACACACACACACACACACACACACACACACACACACACACACACACACACACACACACACACACACACACACACACACACACACACACACACACACGTTCATGGTCTCTGAATGAAAAGGAATTAGAACTACTAGAATGTTTCTTCAATACATTTAGCATATTTTCTGATATTTTCTACTTGATTTATTGAATTTTGATCAACCACATGATTAGACACCATTTGATGGTAAAAAAAAAACCTCTGCAGTAGTACACATAGGGTCTGTAGTACTCACAAAACGAGGCATTTGAAAGTTTGTAAGTACACCAGGAGTTTATTTAAAAGAACACTTGCCTGATAGCTTCTATCCTCGGCTGCTATGCCACCGCAGCGTAGACGCCACTTCCGTGTTTACCCAGCCGATGCCGTGACGCGAGTTTCACGCGAGAGTATGAAAAAGTTTCGCTAAATGTTTATAAATGCTTGTATTATCAGGTCAACACTTGTCAACACTTGTTGACCTGATAATACAAGCATTTATAAAAGGCATCGGCTGGGTAAACACGGAAGATAGAAGCTATCAGGCAAGTGTTCTTTAACTCCTGGTGTACTTACAAACTTTAAAATGCCTCGTTTTGTGAGTACAGACCCTATGTGTACTACTGCAGAAGTTTGGTAACATTCCATGCATTATTAGTGGGGTAATTTACGAGATATACCCACTGTACCATGCATAGCGCTAAGCCATTCGGCTGATAGCAGCTATCTTGACCAATGCTGACCATCGCTAAAAATGCTTCCGAAGGGGTATTTGGCTGGATGTCATGGTGGAAATTACCTCGGGTGCATTTTACTCCGAACCATCACTTTAATAAGGGCAGAAAACCTCTTTTTAGTACATTTTGTGCTCTTTTTGTGTTGCTCTTAAACCTGTTTTTTGTTTTGTTTTATTTTTTACTCTATAGCACCGTGAGATTGTTTTAAAGGAGGCATTAAAAATAAAATGTATTATTACTTTTCTAGTGCATGTTTGTTAACGCCCTACTGGCTAGCAGCGGCCGCTTGTGTTCATCAGATCCAACGGTGGTCACTTCCTTCCCTGGTTGCAAATAGATCCAAGATGGCGACGGCCAAAACGCCAAACTCACAACTGTAGTCCTCAAACCAATGGGCACGTTACCACGACAACGTCCACTTCTTATATCAGTCTGTGAGGAAAAACTCCCTAAAATCCCTAAAAAGAAATGACACAGTAGGATGATCTCCTCCTCATTTGCATGAACATCCAGCACCAGGTCCAGGTCTTCATCTGCCACAAAAAGCTTTTAGTGTTTATGTTGCAAAAATGTGTTTCCACCGGAGACGGATGAAGCATGTGACGCATCACTGTGGATGATGGATCTGTCTTTTCTTATTTCCCATCACAGCCTGTTTGATCTCACCAACACAATCCCCTTTTAATGCATGCAGGTTCAATGTTGCTGCTTCATTGACGTGTACCCCCGTACACGTCAATGAAGCAGCAACATTGAACATTGAGCAGGAGAAATCTCTCATGGTTGATTGAGACGTTCTCCAACAAGTTGACTTCCTAGTTGGTAGAAAACACTGTAGCAGAACATTTCACCTTCTTTTTTGTATTTTACACATATTCTGATATTCTGAAAGCCATTCTGAAACATGATTAGCATCTTGGAGTAATCTCCAACTTTCATTATAAACCCTTGATATTTGGACTGTATATGTGTAAAATAATCAGACTTTTAAGAATAATTATTTTTTTAATTGATTTGCCTAGTTTTTCTTAATTTTTGTGGTTTTGGTTGATTTTCTTATTATTGATTTTTATTAATGGATTCAATTATTCATTTTGTTTTGTAATATTGTCACATTGTTTCTCGTCTTAAAATAAAAAAATATTATGTGTGCTTCCTGTTATGTTTTCATGAGTAGAAATATGTACAGAAATCTGCATATTACTGGCGATGTTTTTACTTGATTCAGCATGTTTATTTAAAGAAAATCAAGAGCAGTAAACAAAATACTGGAGACAGGACTATATACATACTTACAAGCACAGAGCCATTCAGATAACAACAATACAAGCTCTGACAGACAGATGCTCTGTGTGGTTCTGAGCATGCCCAGACACCATCTCAGTCCATGTCAGTAGAATCCAGTTCATTGAGAAACCTCTGACACTTGGTCATGAGGACTTTGATGGCCTCGGTGACCAGGACGTCTGGAGGCAGGATGCCAGTCGACTCCACGGTAACTGGATGAGAGGAGAAACAGCAGAACCATAGTCAAAGACACTGCTGTAATATAAATAGTATATGGACAGAGTCACATGAAAACCTGAATACTTCTATACTCTCCTCTTGCTGACTGAGCAGGGGTAGAAGTCTGGAGCAATGACCTGCCTTTCCTCTACGCAGCATGGCTCTACTTTTTGGTATCATTTCCTTTTCTTCTGCAGTTAGTCCCCCCTCAGCGCAGGCGGGATTCTAAGCTGATTTCCATAGCAACGCTGCGTCAAACCTCGCAATGACATCATCTTCAACATGATACTCGCTGAATCCTTTCATCAACATCAATTACACCAATTACAGTATTATATCTGGCACATTTGTGATAATTTTTAAAAATCTGTCTTGAGTTGATGAAACTTGCCGTTGCTATTGAGGGTAGCTTGTCTGTTTAAAAACGGCACATTTGTGCAGGATGTCCTGTGGTCTACCGACGATGCTCTGACCAATCACAGCAGTGTTTTCACTCCACCTTCTCGTATCGGCTCAGCTCTCGCTTGGAACCTTGACTGAGGCGGTTCCAACACAAGTACCAGGTACCAGCGAATCGAGATGGGACGATACAGGATTTGATCGTGGCTCGTGACAAAAAACAATAATTTGATCAAAAAAGACTTTAAAAGCTTATTTTCTTTTCTTACTAATACGATTGTAGTGGTCGTTTCTTCCAGTAGTAGTCCTTGTATGTCACCATCCAAAGTCCTCAATCAACTTCAGTACATCCAGAACTCGTCTGACGTCTGCCCGTCTGCTCACCCATTCCTTCTCCCGTGACCATATCACCCCCATCCTCCAGAAACTGCACCGGCTCCCTGTCCCACATACACTTTCTTCTTCTCACCGAAAAGCCCTCCACAACCAAGCCCCCTCCTACCTGCCTGACCAGCTCCACTACCGCACTCCCCCCCACAGCCTTCATTCCTCTGACGCAAACCTCCGTTCCTCCGATGCCTCTGGCTCCGCCACTGAGGACCAAGCCCCGTAACTGGGGTGACAGGGCTAACTGTGGTTTTTACTGTGTTTTTATTATAGTTTATGTGTATATATCAAGTGTCTTTGAACGCACTATATAAATGAAATGTATTATTAGGATGAGGAGGCTTAAGGTGATCCCTGACTTCTTTTCATTCACTTGGATTTGTTCCGTCATAATGTCTTTTAAGCTGTGCAGCAACATGAACAGGAACCAGGTCGATGAACTCACAGATGAAATGGTCTCTCAGTCTTCCGAGCTTCACCACATTCTTCAGGTCGTCGTGGCGGAGGACTTCCCTGCTGCATGTATCCAAGCGACTGTTGACTACTTTGGCAACCTTTTTCCCTGAGGAGGGAAACACAAGAAAATAGCTGACACCAAATTTATAAACTCACTCTAGACTTAAACAATTAAACTCTCATGTCTGTATTCTGGCTTGGGCCCTGTTCGACTATAACACACACTAAAAATCTATGTCATATAAATGATGAAACTGATGAGAATGTATTATTTTAACTGGAAGTTGATCCTGTTTTCTGATTTTTGACAAGTCACTGAATCCTTTAGTATACTGGGCAGCTGTTACTCTCACTAGATCAAGGAAAACAGAATACTGTCCTCACATATTCAATTGTTTCATCATAATATTAACTTTATTCAACTTTCTATACATGCCCTCTGAAGAGTTGGTTTCTATTTGAGTTGGAGTTTAGTGCTTTCTTACCGTGAACATCCTGTATGTCTATGACTCCTCGTGAGAAGCAGCGCTTCAAGCGCTCTGCCTTCTCTCCCTCCACCGGCTCCAGCAGGGTGATCTCTGGGAGGAGGCGGTAGCTCGCTGTGGCCACTGGGGAGAATTTAGCGTGGTCCTTACCTGAACACAGGTAATCTCTATTAAACACACGTTTATGGTCTAAATCTCTAGTTTCATATTCAAGAGGATACAATATGAGAAATAGATACTGGGAAAATACCTGAGGAAATAAAGACTATTCTACTGTTTTTGTCAAACAGAATATTTACGCGGAGCTGCAGGACTGTGACTCCACCAGACAAAGGGAAGCCACAGCTGGCCTTAAAGGGATAGTTCGAAATTTTGGACATAAGACCTATTTTCCAACTCAGCCGGTGTGTTCGAGACGTTTTCAAGAAATTTCATTCAGTTCTTCTAGTTGCCGAGTTCGCTTGTGCTATGGCTAGCGCAAGTCAATGGTTCTAGTTAGCATAGCATTAAAAACACTCATACCGACTCCACAGTGCACCCGAGGCAAATCAATTGTAACGGCAGACTATTGATGTACATATCTGTGTTGATAGAATGTTTGAAATAAAACCAACCTTGCATTTTTAAGGATTTATGTCTCAGCAGCAGCAGCAGCGTGTCATACTTCCTAGTAGGCTATGGCAGCGGCGGACTGATATCACCTAGCACTTATAAGTTACCGGTTCTATAATAGTTTGTTTACCTGCTGTCATTGCTACAGACGCAGAGTAGTCTGCAGTGCTAGTTTCTTCAATCTCACAGAAATGGACACTTTTGGAGAATATACTGAAACTTTTGAAGACTCTGATGAGGAGTTTTTTTCCACCCAAACCAACCGTACCGGACAGAGCAGAGGTCCGGGTTTGCGGTGCGTAATTGTGGATTCGCGTGGCCGTGGGCTGCCCGGTGTTGGTCCGAGCTCCAAGGGCTTTTCACCCAGCTCTGAGGGCACGAGGCCCGACTGTTCCGCGTGGGTCAGGTCTCTATTTACCGGAGGGATTCCCCGCAACGCGTCCGAGGGTTTACGGGTCTACGGACGGAGCAGAGGTCTGGGTTCGCGGTGCGTAATTGTGGGTTCGCAGGGCCGTGTGCTGCCCGGTGTTTGAGTGAGCTCCGAGGGCTTTTCAGACAGCCTTGGGGGCTTAAGGGCCGACAAATCGGCGATGTTCAGGTGTGTATTTACCGGCTGGATTCCGAGCAGCGCGTCTTAGAGTTTTGAGTCCGACGGAGCAAAGTAAAATTCCGCTGCTGCTGAGAAACTAGTCCCTTTAAAAAATGGATGATTCATGCGATGCGAGGTTAGTTTTGTTTCAAATATTATTCTATTCACACAGATATGTACATCGACAGTCTAGTGTTTTAATTGATTTGCCTCGGGTGCACTGTGGAGTGGGCAAGACTGTTTTTAATGCCATGCTAACTAGAACCATTGACTTGCGCTAGCCATAGCACAAGCGAAGTCGGCAACTAGAAGAACTTAATGAAATGTTTTGAAAACGTCTCCAGACGTCTCCAACACACCGGCTGACTTGGAAAATAGGTCTTATGTCCAAAATTCCGAACTATCCCTTTAAACTTGCATTCTCTCTACTGGCCATCAGGGGGCGCCTCCTCTCTGGTTGTATAGAAGTCTATGAGAAAATGGTCCTACTTCTCTCTTGATGTATTATCTCAGTAAACATGAGTTTATGGTCTCAATCTCTAGTTTCAAGTCTTCTTCAATCCAGCATGATGTTCATTTAGTACATTATGGTCCATTTAGAGTCCACCAGACCAGAAAGCAGGGGATGCTTTAGGGGGCGGGGCTACCTGCTGATTAACAGGTCTTTTCCACTGCTCCTAAAAAGGTCTTATTCAGCATTTAGTTGTACTTAGCTCCATCCTCTCATGGCACAAATAACTGTATTGAAGCACTTTGTTTGACAAAAAAAATGTCCATTCAATTTTGGGTATTTTCTTGTGATGTGTTGAAATTGTTATTACAACATCAATGATCAATGATCCAGTACTTTGTAAATTTGTAAACACATCCATCCATTTTCTTCCGCTTATCCTGTATTCAGGCTCGCAGGGGGTTTGGAGCCAATACCAGCTATCATTGGGTGAAGGCAGGGTACACCCTGGACAAGTAACCAGTCCATCACAGGGCTGACATGTAGAGACAAACAACCATTCATGCTCACATTCACACCTACGGGCAATTTAGAGTCATCAATGAACCTATCCCCATCCTGCATGTCTTTGGACTGTGGGAGGAAGCCGGAGAACCCTGAGAGAACCCACGCTTACACAGGGAGAACATGCAAACTCCACACAGAAGGAACCCGGGCCCGACCCGGGAATCGAACACGGGACCCTCTCGCTGTGAGGCGACAGTGCTACCCACTACACCACCGTGCAGCCCCTGTAAACACATCTAGGCCAGAAAATAGACTTCATACTGATTGAAAAATGTTTAGTATAAATGCGCTTGTTCCTTTCCCATAGCCTCTCATCCAGACAGTTAAGAGTCTCACCAAGCCCTTTGACACAGTGCATGATGATGTCCAGTTCCTGTCCTGGTCGAAGCTGAGCTATCAGGATGTCGTCGTGTACTGGGCCGATGACAGACTCTGCAAAGACGTCTGCTTGGTTCCCAATAGGGACCCACTTTATGTCACTGGAATAAACTGAGACGACAGGGGGAGAAACAAAATAAATACATTTTAATGTTTGATCTTACACAGGAGGGTGTTTATTTTCAACAATCACTCATCTGTTTGTTTTTAAATCTGAGTACCCATGTGGTTCAGATACAGCTCTCGTGGGTCGGAGGAGTCTGCTCTTGCTCTGGGGTTCCTGCTGCATTTAATCTTCAGCTGCAGTTGAATTGTATCTATTTCTGAGCCTTCCTCCTCTGCAGACTCATCACCTGAAGGAAGCAAAGCATAACATAACTCTCAAGACGATCCAATACATGTCTCCATTAGTGACGTAAGACCTATGACGACGTGTGCTACAAAGCCGTTAGCCATTAGTTTTTAACTGAGTTCAGTGTAAGATTTTTGGCTGAGGCTGCGGCATCAACGGAGGGGGGGGGGGGATTCGTGGCGAGCGATCGCAGAGGAGTTTTTTTTTTTAATTATTATTATTATTTAATTGGATGTGGCGTGTGCTGCTTTGTCCTCTGACAATGTAAACAGACTGGTCTGTCTCAGTAACGGGCTAAATGTAAAGGAGGACTAAGCTGAATTGTTGTTCTATGGAGTGAAAAGGATTCATCATTCTGACTTCACAGCAGAATATTTCCTTGTTCTTTTTTCCATATTTGCATGTTCTATTGTGGACCTTTTTGAATGTTCTGTTAGTGCATATAAGAAATATGCCTTTTTCAAGCTGACAGTTAATTTTGATGGCCTTGATGGTTTCTTTGAAAATCTGTAGTTCACATGAGAGAATCTGTGCTTTAAGTTAAAAAAGCTGCTATTTAACAATAGAATTTAAATACTTCCTTTGTGTTGATACTACATAAATTCCATCATTTTACATTTAAATATCCATTATAACATACTTTATTCTTAAGAAGAAAGAAAACGATTCATTGCGATTAATCACGGCAAATTGTGCGATTAATTCTTTTTTTTTTAATCGATTGACAGCACTAGTCTCCATACATGGTCTACAAACATGCCAACCATGTTACGATTCGCTACAGTTTAATATGGCTCTACTTTGATGTGATACAATTATAGTATTTTCATGATGAGTCACCACACAGGCATTTCTTTTTGTTTTTTTGTTGGCCTGCCCACGCTGCTGAACCGAAAAAAAAAAACAAGAAGACACCGTCAATGTGTCCCAATCCATCTGTACGTAGCTTGCTGCTATCTATCTATCTATCTATCTATCTATCTATCTATCTATCTATCTATCTATCTATCTATCTATCTATCTATCTATCTATCTATCTATCTATATATCAGAATAGTGGGACATGAGGACCCAGAGGAGACTCTGTATGTTTCTGTATGAGAGATTTAAACTAAATCTTTGAGTTTTATGTCTTTATAACTTAAGTTACTTGCCAATGTTGAAGGTTAAACCTAATTAGACTCCTCAAGTGATTAGAAGACATCAAGATTTGATAAGCAGATTCAATACAGGATCATGACAATTAAAATGCTCTTCAGCCTCCATTGGTGCTCTCCTGTTATATAGAGGGTGATGGTTTACCAGAGTTCCTGTACTCAAACAGGCGAGGGTCAGCTTTGATGGGGACCAGGCCTAATCTGTGGGCCAGGACTTCATCCTGGACGATGGATGTGTTGTTGTAGATAAACACCTTCTCTATCGCCATGGTAGGCACCTACAACCAATAATAATGTAAAGATCTCACAAGATATTTGCATGAAATTAAACATTCCAAGACTAATCTCTCTTACAAACTGCCCAGGAGCACAGAATGTACATTTTCGTCACATCAGGATTTTAACACAAGTCACTTACAAAACAAGCTGGGGAAGAGAAGTAGTATGTAGTAGTATGTAGTAGTGTTGCACAGTATAACAATACTGCAATTATATCATGATATCCTGCTGTAAAAAAATGGTCCAATACATCATTGTATTAGCAGCAGTACTTGAAGTGTGACAGCGTTTTAATCAGAGTTTATGTGTGAGCAGCTCTGCTGAAGCACTGAATGGATCCACAAGGGGACAGTTTGAACTTTGCAGCACTCAAAACATTAAGTCCAGGTCCAGGATTTAGCAAGCAGAGCTAACTAGAAGGATGGAGTCAACAAATGAAGTTCAAAGAATATTAAAGCAGAACGCTCTGAGCTGGTATCTATCAGCAGATCTCCATTCAAAAAACGAGGAAAATAAGAAAACGTGGCTCTTATTACTGAACAAATGTTCTGATAGAATTTAACGCAGCACCTTTTCTCAATCCGTCCATCTCCTGTAATTCATCCAATACATA
Organism: Eutrigla gurnardus; assembly: GCF_963514095.1. Taxonomy (NCBI): domain Eukaryota; kingdom Metazoa; phylum Chordata; class Actinopteri; order Perciformes; family Triglidae; genus Eutrigla; species Eutrigla gurnardus. Next base: position 27,358,102 of record NC_139925.1, read on the forward strand.
ATCCCAAGAGCATGTTAAAGTCTTATTTTACCGTGCAGTACCACTCTCCACCTGAACAGTTACTGAGACACCGGTGAGGGCGCTGCTTTCCAAAAAGTCTTATTAAATGCTGTTTCATGTGATATCTGGTTGTAAATATGAATTACATAAATTCAAGTAACTCAAGGGACATCAGATTACTGCTTTGCATGTGGGTCATTCCGTGTAATTTCATCAAATTTCTGAAAATCTTCCCACCTGACCATCTCAGAATGTCCTGTAAAAATTCTAGTAAAAAGACACACTTGTAAATAGGAAAATTACAAAATATTCGGTCTCTACTGTCAACAGTTTTCTCATGAAACATCACTGAATGAAGGGTAGTTTAGACGTTTTTTGGCATCATACTCTGAAAAGCCATATTTAAACAGCAATATCTGGAAACCCATCTCATCTGTGGCCTTCAACATTTCTACAGTGTATATCTGTTACTAAAAGCCTCCAGACATGGCATATCAGGGGTGTAGCTCAATGATAACCTAGTATGGTAGGTACTTAAACTTCTCCCAAAATATGGCTTGTCGAAATGAAGTAGCAAATTTGAAGAGTGGCTGAGCTCCCATTTTTGCAGATAAAAGACTTCTATCACTTCTGCCTCTATCTCTGGTGTTAGCTTAAAGGAAAAATTCGGAATTTTGGACATAGGACCTCATTTCCAACTTACCCGAGGTGATATAGGTCGGTGGAGACCGTTTTCAGCACAATTGGTCCAGTCCTTATAGTTGCACAAGTCACTGTTGCTAAACTGGTGTTGACGTGCGCTTGCTAAACTGGTGTTGACATTTAAAGCAGCTTTAAATGTCTTAAACCATGAACAAACATATGAAAGCATAATATTGAAGACTGCATATTTTATGCTCACACAATACTAGGGGTAGAAGCAGTAGACTTAAAAGTTAAATGAGATGACAGTGAGTGGACATCGTACCTCTGCTAGTAAGATCCTTCTGAAGGCGTTGGCAATGGCTGCATCTATCCCCACCATGTCAAACTCCATACTGCTCTCATCCAGATGCACTATGTCAATTCTGAAGTTCTACAATCAGAGAAGACATCTTCACTTAACAGGAGGGAAATCAATCATTAGATAGAGTTCAAATGGTTCAAAACACTCATAATAAATTGAAGGCAGTTTAATGTGAAATTTCACTCTGACCATTCTTGGCTTCTTCTAGATATGTAGAAATATGTGTATATATATATATATATATATATACACATATATATATATACACATATATATATATACACATATATATAAACACACACACATACATACACACACAGAAAATACACATTTTTCTTGTACTTTGGAACAAATTAGCTAGTTATAAATTATTCAGAAATACATTTTCAATATGTGATTTAAAGTAACTCCGTTAAGCTCAAGTAACATTTATGTGGTGTCACATGTTTCTCTCTGTAATGGTTTAAGAGTTAGCTACTAAAGAAAGCAAGCAGGAAAATAAGAGAAACTGGAATTTTTCAGGTCTAGGAAATATCTTCATATCTACATCAAAGCCAAATAACATAATTTGTAAAAGAGCATAAGAAGCATTTATCATAAACAAGTCTTTCTTCACACACAGAACAAACACACTTAACTCATCACCAGCAGCCACCTTCAGCTTGAAAATAACAGAAATGTACCTTTTGAAATTTCTGCATATCCCAAGTGTCATCGTAGCCAGGATAGTTGCCCGGGTAATCTGATGTATGGACCTAAAGATAAATAAATATTCAACCAAGCAATTAGCATAACAAGTCTAGAAAGACACTAATATTATTAAAGTCACCCTAACATTATTCAATTCACTTTAACAGGGACCTTTTTAGCACCAAACACTGAATTTCCTGCATGGGGAATGTGTATGCACCATCTATGGTGGAAATGCCTTTATTTATGTAAAGGAAAACACAATATAAATATAAATATATATAAATATAATGCAGTAAAGCTCTCAGTAATTCTGTTATGCTGACAAACATTTATTCTTCTGTAGATCAACTCTCTGTCATTTCATGTTATCGCTGCTGAGTCATGTTTTGTGTAATGATGAATTTATTAATTTATAAAGCCCTGGACTTTATAAATTAATAAGGTTTGTTCGTTTGTTAATTTTTAAAAAACGTTCTGCTCATTCAGAACATATTCATGTTCTCTGAGAAAGTGTAATGTACGAATGAAATCATGAATGAGAATAAAGTTCTAATATTTCAAGAAAAATATCAGTAGTCATTGCATTTACATGTACATTTAGCAGCTTACATTTGAAGTACATTTGTCAAAAGAAGGAAACAAAGAAACCACAACGTATCATTGCCGATAAAGTAAGAGCTAAAAATAGAACAAGTGTAAGGTCCTCATCTGAGTAAAGTACTGACATGTCACTACTGACATGTCAGTAGTGACATGTCCCTTCTCAAATCCTACACTCTTGATTTAAAGGAGAGAAGTCTACAACTGGACATTATGTCAGACTTTGTTATGTAGTTAGTTATGTACAAAAGGATATTTGTGTGTGTGCAAGAGTGATAGTAATGGAGAAACTTGTTTAGTGTGGTAGTTTTAAATTGTATTATGAATACTCTATTGACTCAACTTATGACTGGCATATACATTTATTTGATCCATATTTACAACAGACAGCACCCATGAGAGAGTAATACACAAATATCACCAGAGAGAAAAAGAATGAATTCACTGTTAGAAGTAGGGTTGGGCGGTATGACGGTATTATACCGTGTGACGGTATAAAAGTGTCTACCGGTAGAGATTTTGCAATACCATTTATACTGGAGAAAGTGCAGATGTCTGCGGCATCGCTCTGAGTCCACTGTAATTACACCGCCTCGACACATGGGGCACTGCAGGCATTGCAGCAGACTGCTTGCGTGGTTGCATGAGTATGACGAAGAAGAAACAGCTTTACCTGAGTAATAGAGATAATGGAGGCCATCACGACACATACTTTTTCTCATTTGTTATTTTTATTTCTTATTAAGATGGAGCTCTGTGTTAACATTTGCACACACACTATAGCTTAAGTTAAAGCTGGAGTTCAAATGTTTACCAGACATTTTGCACATTCTTTGTGGCTTATTATTTATTATATTATTATACTTTCTTTAAAATAATGTTATGCTGCTGTGAGAAAATTTAAATAAAAGAGGAAAATGATCAAATGCGACAGTATGGTTATTTTTAAGCCATTAACTGAATTTACAGGGGGGAAAACCATACCGTGATATATACCGTTACCGTGATATGAAATTATTCATACCGTGATATAAGATTTTGCTCATACCACCCAACCCTAGTTAGAAGTTACAAAAGAACATTTGTTATTATATATATACAGTATATATATATATATATATACAGTATATATATATATATACAGTATATATATATATATATATATATATATATATATATATATGTTCACCGATAAGGTTAGCTGACAGTACGACAGTAGCGTTAGCCGACTGTTCACCGGTAATGATAGCTGACTGTTCACCAGTAACGTTAGCTGACTGTATGACAGTAACGTTAGCTGACTGTTCACCAGTAACGTTAGCTGACTGTTCACCAGTAACGTTAGCTGACTGTTCACCAGTAACGATAGCTGACTGTTCACCAGTAACGTTAGCTGACCGTATGACAGTAACGTTAGCTGACTGTTCACCAGTAATGATAGCTGACTGTTCACCAGTAACGTTAGCTGACCGTATGACAGTAACGTTAGCTGACTGTTCACCAGTAATGTTAGCTGACTGTTCACCAGTAATGTTAGCTGACTGTATGCCAGTAACGTTAGCTGACTGTTCAGCAGTAACGTTCGGGTTTTTACCGTCATGTGACTCTAAGCGGGTCACAACACGCTGGACACTGCAGCCAACAGATCATGTACTAAAATAAACACTTTTACAAGTAGACTTACATTCGACACACCAAATTCCCCCAGTATTACTCGATTCCGAATTTCTTCCACGCCGATTCTGACGGCTGCCATTTTGCCAGTGGTCCGCTTAACTCCGCCCACACCTCCGCTCCAGTTTTTACAGATCACATGTGGTCACTTCGCCCTTTACTGCCACCAACCGGTACGGAGTGTAACAAGTCATACAGGGCGAATGAAACTAGGCTCATTCGAGATGCAGCAGGAGGCGGAGCCTAAAAGCTGCGGCCCAGGCGGACAATTTCGATCGGCCAAGAAGATTTGACAGAAAGTCATAGAAAAAGTTACATCCTGTTAGACGCGACCTGTAGGCTATCTGTAGTTTGTGACCACGTTCGCATTTATTCATTTGTTCATTTGTTCATAAATAACTGTGGAAATCAGAATCACAATAATTTAGTATCCCTCTGGAAATTGTACAGCTGCTGTTGCTCCATAAGAGTCAGGAAAGAAAGGGTCAAAAAGGTTTAAAAAAATAAAGAATAGAATAATGCCACTAAATATTAGTTATGTATAAATATAATGTATGTATGGTAGTGTATCTGCTGTTGAGGTAGTTTCATAGAATCTAGTCCACATAAGTAAAGTTTTTTTTTTACGTCTGCCTCTTAAAGCACACTGTAGGGTAATTGCTTGTATTAATAAGGTCTAAATAAATAACCTCTTTTATTGTTGTTGTTATTATGATTATTATTAATAATAAGATCATCCACATGTTTGTTAACAGACTGTTAATTGGACAACATGAGACTAACAGCCAACGGTCTAACATTAGATATTATACTCACACAGTTAATGTTTACTTGATAGAGGCTGCGGTGCAATAGTCTTCTTCTCTTAGGAAGGTTCCTAAATGAAGAAGTGACCCGGAAGTAAACAAGTGGCCGCCATGATAAGAGCCGTTTGAATTCTGTAAATGCAAAGGAAAGGAGCTCCAATGTTTCCTTTCAGATCTCCTTTAGCATCGGATACAACAAATCTTTTATTTATTTTTTTTTGATCATACCACAAACATACAAAAGCTCATAGAGGAAAAAACACAAGCAATACAATACAAACAACATAAAAAAAAAAAAAACATTACGATGGTACAAGGGTCCACAACACATTTGAACATTCTTTTCAGAAACTCCACAACCGGGTAGACCTTATGAAGGATCTTAAAATGATTCTCTTTGACCTTATTGCAATAGGCCATTTTCAATGTGTCTTTTCCATAGGAGATGTTTTCATATCAAGAACTTGTATACATCCCTTTATTATAATTATGAAATAATTTGGATTTCGGAGCAGCACTAATAAATGTATTATCACTTTTAGTCTCATTTAACTCACACTCATTAAAGTGTGAAAGTAGGCCTACTGATTTAGCGGTTGAGTATATTAAGGTGTTTAGGATTAACAACACTGGTCGCGTTGCACATCTTAATATACTCTTAATGTGTGCAATTTAAATGATATTTAACTAGAAAGGACATTATGGTCCAGAAGGTTACCATTGCAAACCGATAAATCAGTCACAAATAAACACCTTTCTCGTACCTATCTTCCTACGTTTTCTCTTAAATTTGACTCTCAACGTGTTCTTAAAGTGCAGAAATGTTCTCATCTGTGGGCCTCTTCACCAAGCGTTCTTAGACAGTGTTCTTAAACCCCATTTTCACCAAGATTCTAACATTCACCAATGTTTCTTATGTGGGATTTGTTCTCAGGTAAGAACAAATCCTACCAACATTTAAAATCATGCTTATGCACATTTGAGTGCCGACATGTTTGTGCAAAATCATTGATAACTATGTTTTCTTCTATTCTACAGTTGTATAATACTGTAGGATTGAAATTACTATAATAAATATAATTTGATCATTTTTAGTTTGGTTCAATGATTATTTTAATTATATTACAAAGCATGGCATCCTTTTAAAATAAAACAACCACTCCACTTAAACATTCATTCCTATATATTAAACAGATGTGCTTTACACCTCCAACAACAGACTTTTTGACCATTCTTCCAGAAATGTATTTGTGAGGTCACACACTGATGTTGGAGGGAAGGCCTAGCTCTCAGTCTCCACTCTCATTCATCCCAAAGGTGTTCTATCGGGTTGAGGTCAGGACTCTGTGCAGGCCAGTCAAGTTCATCCACACCAAACTCTCGCATCCATGTCTTTATGGTGCTTGCTTTGTGCACTGGTGCACAGTTATGTTGGAACAGGAAGGGGTCATCCCCAAACTGTTCCACAAAGTTGGGAGCATGGAATTGTCCACCAAAGTTTACACGTGGCACAATGCAGTCAGACAAGTACCGTTGTCCTGGCAACCACCAGACTCGTCCATCAGATTGCCAGATGGAGAAGCGTGATTGGTCACTCCAGAGAAGGCGTCTCCACTGCTTTAGAGTCCAGTGGCGGCGTGCTTTACACCACTGCATCCAACGCTTTGCATTGCACTTGCTGATGTATGGCTTGGATGCAGCTGATCGCCATGGAAACCCATTCCATGATGCTCTCTACACTGTTCTTGAGCTAATCTGAAGGTCACATGAAGTTTGGAGGTCTGTAGTGATTGACTCTGCAGAAAGTTGGCGACCTCTGCACACTATGTGCCTCAGCATCCGCTGACCTCGCTCCGTCATTTTACGTGGTCTACCACTTCTTGGCTGAGATGCTGTCGTTCCAAATAGATTCCACTTTGTTCTAATCCCACTGACAGTTGACTGTGGAATATTTAGGAGTGAGGACATTTCACGCTGAACTTGTTGCATAGGTGGCATCCTATCACAGTACCACGCTGGAATTCACTGAGCTCCTGAGAGAGACCCATTCTTTCACAAATGTTTGTAGAAACAATCGGCATGCCGAGGTGCTTTCTTTTATACCCCTGTGGCCATGGAAGTGATTGAACACCTGATTTCAATTATTTGGATGGGTGAGTGAATATGTTATATAGTAATATAGTGTGTGTGTATATATATATATATATATATAAACATATGTGTATATACAGTATTTATACATATATATATATATATATATATATATATATATATATATATATATATATATATATATATATATATATATATATATATATATACACATATGTAAATATTTAAGTCCTATTTATCCAATCGATTTCAGTTTGTGCATGTCAATGAAAAACCCTCCTGGCACACTGAAGTCAAATACGTTGTTCCTCAAGGTTCTGTGCTCGGACCAATTCTTTTCAACTTTTATATGCTTCCTTTAGGCAACATTATTAGAGGACACTCTATAAACTTCCATTGTTATGGTGATGATACTCAATTATATCTATCGATCAAGCCTGAAGAAACCAATCAGCTAGTTAAACTCCAGGCTTGTGTTGATGACATAAAATCCTTGATGACCTGCAATTTCCTGATGTTAAACTCAGATAAAACGGAAGTTATTGTACTTGGGCCTAAACTCCTCCGAAGCTCGCTGTCTAAAGATATAGCGACTATTGATGGGATTGCCATCGCCTGAAATGCTACTGTAAGAAACCTTGGAGTTATCTTTGACCAGGACCTGTCCTTTGACTCGCATATTAAACAAACGACAAGGACAGCTTACTTTCACATTACTAAAATTAGGCCAATGCTGTCTCAAAAAGATGCAGAAAAACTCGTCCATGCATTTGTTACCTCAAGGCTGGACTATTGTAATTCCTTATTATCGGGCTGTTCTAACAAATCTCTTAAAGCTCTCCAGCTGGTCCAGAATGCTGCAGCGCATGTTCTGACTAAAACTAGAAGAAGGGATCACATTTCTCCTGTATTAGCTTCTCTGCACTGGCTCCCAGTAAAATCCAGAATATAATTGGTGGAAATTCCACCAATTATATTCTGGATTTGGAGACCATTTGGCCAATGGATTTGGCCAATGGATTTGGCCAATGGATTTGGCCAATGGAGACCACCTTCAAATTCTCTGAAACTTCCTCCTCTTTGAAATGTATTTCCTTCCACAAATGTTAAGCTAGAGACACCATTTAAACAACCTACAAGACTTTGAACTATTCAATTCTTGTTCAGTTTATGTTTTTTTCAGACCTCATCACAGTTTATAATGGGTGTGTATTGCGCGTGGTAGAGTGGGTGACATCATCGTCAGAGTGTGAGAGCAGCCCAAAACACTTGAGATTTTATCTCTTTACAAACTCCTCCCGGCCACAATTTACACTCTACACACTTGATATTTTCCAATTTTGTAGACAAACTGGTCCTGTCTCTCACATCGGCTCAAAAAATCGGTGAGATTTACAGAATTTGAATTAGCAGCCTCTATGTGCGGCCACGTCGGTCTTTTCTCCTCACTGACTCCAATAGAAATCGAGAAAAGGATTTTCAAAGAAAAGCTGAAACAGCACCATTTCTAACTCGCCCTAGCGTCCACATTTCTGACACTGGGAAATAATAAAAGTGATCAGTGTCTTCAGCAAAGTCTTGTGGCGCTAACGGTGCAACAATTTTGATAGGAGTTTCGGTGTGAGTGTGGGAAGCTTTTGTTCCCAGGTTTGCCCTGAGCCAGCTCTTGGTTAAACCAACAGTTTAACCAAGAACTGCCAGCTCTTGGTTAAACTGCTATAGGCCTAGACTGCTGGGAGATTATAGTGGCACACTGAGCCTCTCTCTCTCTCTCTCTCTCTCTCTCTCTCTCTATCTCTCTCTCTCTCTCTCTCTCTGTGTATGTTCCCCGGAGTCCCTGTGCTTTCTTGCCTAACAGGTCTCCCTGGACCATGGTGGAACCTGATCGAGTCTGTACTGATGCTGTGGTCTTGTTTGCCTCTTACCGCCAGTATTTTTAATTAAACTAATTGACTAAAATCTGCATCTCTACTGTTACCAACTTGACTGGCTATGCTTTCTGGTCCAGCAGAGTCCGCTGAGGTCCTGACCGATGCAGACTGCTAACTAGCCTGACGCTGGAAACACCACATTGTAGCTCCACCTGCCCGCTGTGTGACTGCTCAACTACTCCTGCTTTTTGGTCTACAGCGACATGGTTGGGATGGATCAATCTCGGCGTGGCTGTGCCTGCTGCCATGGACTACTACTGTTGATACTATTACTTCTTTTAATGCCACCACTACTGTTAATGCTACTACTACTACTACCAACACCAAATGCAGTTGAAACCCAAGGGCCTGGGCTGCACGAGATTTCTGCCTAAAAGCCTATTAAGGCAGTTTTTTCTCACCACTGTCGCTGTAACGCTTGTTCCTGGGTGATGTTGGGACTCACTGTGTTGACTTTTGAGCGTATTCTAGTCCTGCTCAATGTGTTAAGTGTCCTGAGATGACTTCTGTTGTGATTTGACACTATAAATAAAATTGAATTGAATTGAATTGAATGTGTATATATGTGTGAACCTCTTGAACTATAGTAAAGTAGTTAGTCCTGTTGTGGAATTGTGTGATTCTTACGACGCTGAAGTTGACTTCCGATTCGCCAACCTCCGATTCGGCACTTAAGGGGAAAGTTAAGGGGAAATTAACCCATTGTGCAGTGCGACTGTTTGTCCACTGATTGACTGTTTTTTGTGACACTTCTTGATGTGAAAACTTTTTAGACAAAAAGACATCAGCTTTGCCTGACACCTACTATTGTATCTGTGAAACTTTTATTTTATTTGTGAAAATGCTAAAGGGGAGATTTTGCCGTTTTTGTTTTATACCAAGACCTCATTAGACCAGGTCCAGATCAAAAACCACTGTACCTAGACTTCTCAAATCTGGACTGGATTAATCTACAGACCTTGAAGATTCATAAAAACACCGTTTCTGATTTGTGAAACCTTTATTCTATTTGTGAAAATGCAATAAAGGCACATTATACTGTTTTTCCAGCATGTAGACCACATAAGAACAGGTCCAGATCAAAAACCACTGTACCTAGACTTCTCAAATCTGGACTGGATTAATGTAGAGACCTTGAAGATTCATAAAAACACAGTTTCTGATTTGTGAAACCTTTATTCTATTTGTGAAAATGCAATAAAGGCACATTATATTGTTTTTCCAGCATGTAGACCTCATTAGACCAGGTCCAGATCAAAAACCACTGTGCGTAGACTTCTCAAATCTGGACTGGATTAATGTAGAGACCTTGAAGATTCATAAAAACACAGTTTCTGATTTGTGAAACCTTTATTGAAAATAAAGGACAAAAACGGGACATTTCTATTTTTTGAACTTCTTTTCTTTCATGTCAAACCCCCGTCTCTCAACCTCATTTCGAATGGACATGAAAATGTCTTCTTTCTCACTACAAAACAGTAAAAAGGTAAAACGTCGGTTCTGGGTGCATGCTACCCTACGGAGGCGGCGTGAGCTCGGCGAGTTCCACCGTCTCCTGCAGGAGCTGCGCCTGGACGACGGCCGGTTCCAGCGGTACTTCAGGCTGACTGTTGCCCAGTTTGAAGACCTGCTAACCAGGGTTGGTGCCAGGATCTCCCGCCTGGATACCAACTATCGGCGCTCCATTCCAGCTGCGGAGCGCCTTTCCATCTGTCTCCGGTGAGTTTAAGTTTATCGGTTTGTCAAATTCAATCAATCAATATTCACTGTAGTTAGCAAGACTCCGACCGGTACAGGACCGGGAGGTTTAGCTGCTGCTCTGCCCAGAACTGGTGCTTCATAGCCGGCCATAAGCTCGTTGTTACCCAGTGATAGAGAGAGTTTAAGTTTATCGGTTTGTCAAAATCAATCAATATTCACTGTAGTTAGCAAGACTCCGACCGGTACAGGACCGGGAGGTTTAGCTGCTGCTCTGCCCAGAACTGGTGCTTCATAGCCGGCCATAAGCCCCAGTGATAAACAATCGCTAAAAAAAAAGATCTCATTGTGTGAAAGAGCTGGGATTGATATGTATGTATGTGTGTGTGTGTGTGTGTGTGTTTGTGTGTGTGTGTGTGTGTGTGCGCGCGTGCGTGCGCCCCCCAACTTTGATTATGGGCAATATATAGCCTAATATAATATAATATATAAATATTGTGGCAATCTATCATTGTGCAACACTGTAGGGCACAGATTAAATTGAATGTTTTCTATGCTGCAGATTCCTGGCCACTGGTGATTCCTACCGGACGATCGCCAACAGCTTCCGCGTTGGCGTCTCCAGTGTGTCCAGGATCGTGCCAGATGTGGTCTCCGCCATTTGGGACTGCCTTGTGGGGGAGTTCATGGCTGTGCCCACCACGGAGGAGTGGAGGTCCATCGCAGAGGGGTTTGAGGAGCGGTGGAACTTTCCTCTCTGCTGCGGTGCTGTGGATGGGAAGCACGTCAGGATTCAGGCCCCTGACAACTCTGGCTCCCAGTTTTTTAACTACAAGGGGACATTTTCTATCGTCCTCTTGGCTGTGGTGGATGCCAGCTACTGCTTCCGGGTGATAGATGTCGGGGGCTACGGGAGGACCAGCGACGGTGGCATCCTGGCCAACTCTGCCTTTGGTCAGGCCCTTCGTTCTGGCACCCTCCAGCTGCCTGCTGACCATCTGCTGCCCGGAGCTGACCACAGGGGACCCCAGCCACACGTCTTTGTGGCTGATGAGGCTTTTCCGCTCCAGAGGAACCTCATGAGGCCGTTCCCTGGGCGCACCCTTGCCAGAGACCGACGGGTGTTCAATTACCGCCTGTCCCGGGCACGGCTGGTGGTTGAGTGTGCCTTCGGGATCCTGGCATCTCAGTGGCGGCTGTACCGGCGTGCTCTGGAGGTCCAGCCAGATGTTGCCGAGAGGTGCGTCAAGGCAACATGTGTGCTCCACAACTTCCTGCGGAAGACGACCCCTACGCCTGCGGTGAGGAGCATCGTCCCAGGTGGTGACGTGGAGCCGCTGCCAGGTCTGGGCAGAGTTGCAGCCAACAACTCTGGACGAGAGGCCATCACGGTGCGGGAGACCTTTGCGGCCTACTTCTCCGCAGAGGGAGCAGTCCAGTGGCAGGCTGACATGTAGTGCACGAGCACTCCTCCAACGGCTCTTTTAAGAGCCACCCACACATACTAAAGAGCATATGTCCTGCAGTATCACTATACTGACACAAATAAAATGAAATGAATGCATGTATATAAGCACAGTATACTTTATGCACTATATCCAGTGCATTTAAAGTAGATGTATTATAGATTATGTTATAATAGCTATAGAAGTATTTAAATGTGTATATTATTTTATGATGAGTTGAATAAAAACAATGAGATACCTTATTAATTCGCGACAAAGTTATCTTTCAACCAATTACATTGTGGCTGTCAAAACTTAATTCTGCTTCGTTCTCTGATGTCAGTTGTCATTGCAGAAACATCGCAACCCTCCTCACCCCAGTCTCCTGCACAGCAGCAGTGGGCAGGATGCCTCTGAAGTTTGTCCCACAATCATTCGCAGCCACTCATCTCTATCTACCAGATCCACTCGCCATCTCCAGCACTCCCCTCCTTCATCCAGGAACCCTTTGCACATGTATCAATAAAAAATTGTCCTGCAGCTTCTGCATCTGCCTGATTATTGATTAGTGACCTCTGTGTAGACCGAAAACTCACATTAAACTGTACTATTGCACAGATTAAGAAATACTTTCTTTGCTTTCTAACTTCGATGTTTCCAGCATCTTACCAAAGACAGATCCAGGTTGAACGGCTGACCTCCTGCAGTTTTGGACTTTTAACTGGTCAGGAATTTTCATAAACACACAAATTCACCCTTCAAATTGTGAACTAGGTTATGATGGTTTGTCTTTCAAGTGAGTTCCCTGAAAAAGAGTTTTGGAAAACACTACTGATTGTTGATAGTGAGGCAGTGGATTCCTCATCAAATCATAATTTCTTGCTGTCTTAACTGTATATTTAAACATTTAATGTTAATATGAAAAATCCCTTCAAATTACATTCTTTTGTTTACTTTATCTTAATAAGCTCTGCAGAGCTGGAAGCTAAATTTACAGTATAAAATGTGGAAGGTGTGCAACAAATATATACACATACATATCTGAAGTCTGATGATAATTGTCTGGTGAGAGAAGATGAAAGACAGCAAAGGTAATTCGCTTTTAAGAAAACAAATTTATTTACAAATATTTACATTTTTATATATATAAAAAAATATATAATAAAAAAACAATATAAAAAATATATAATTAATAATTTAACACAAAAAAAACAAAAAAGGAAGAGCCTCAGGGACACATATTTGAGGTCAATATTCCTCGATAGCCTGGTCGTTCCCTGCAGACATTGTTGCCCATTAGCTAATAAGCTACTCGGCACTGTCCAAATTGAGCACAACTGTGCTAGCTTCATAAATTAGTTTATGAATTTGGAATTTAACGTAGGCCTTGACTTGGGGCTCCAATCTCTCCAGGGAAGAAGCCAGGCTATCGAGGAATAATTGATCCTCGGTGCGGGGAGGTTGGGGTGCAGGGGGAGCAGGCTGAGGTGGCTGGGCCCGCAGGGCCTCTAGGAGCAGGGTCTGAATTTGGCGATGCCTGCTCTCCTCATCCTCCCTCGCCCTCTTCTGCGTTTTCTTCCTCCCTGTATATCATAGAAACACCATATTATATTATACTGCATCCAATAAATGTGTGTGTGTGTGTATGTGCGCATGCGTGTGTCAGGCAATGATCAGGCAACAGATAAAAACTCAAGTCAAACATGAAAGGCAATCACAACATTGTCTTGTCATAGTGAAAGAACATGCAAAGACTATACTTGTACCATAAAAAAAAATACATGCCAACATTTGTCATGTACATACCAATCTGTGGTCTCGCCACTGAAGGAGCAGGGGCAGCAACAGGGACAGCAGCAGGTGGAGAACCAGGAGCCGGGGGAGCCGGGGGAGAGACAGCAGGTTCCTCCTCAGCCTCGTCCTCGTCCTCGTGATATTCTTCTTCTGTATTATTGACAAGAATGTATTAGTTTTGTATTTACTTTTGTTTGTACATACGGTGTATTCACTGTCTCGGTCATTTCAGTGTCAAAAAGCATTGTACAAACACACTCAAATCATACAGTTTAGCCATAGTAATACCTAATCTCCACAAAACTTTTGAAAATGATGATTAGTTGAGGCTGTGAAAAAGAAATATATTTGCTGAGACATCTATACGTGTCCCTGAGACTCTTCCACTTCCTCCGACATGTTTCAACTGAAAAACCACACGTTAAACGTTAATTAATTAAATTAACTTAACTGTTGAACCATGAACCAGACAAGTATGCCGGTAAAGCCAGCTATGCTAACTGGGGCTATGCTAGTGCAAACGTCAACAGATCAAGTTAACAAGCAATCAAGTAACAGACAGATACAGAACTTACCAGGTATCCCACACGCCTCGCTCACGCTCACCCAGGCCCGGTCCTTTTTGTTCCTGTCCCTGTAGAGGGGACAGGAACTATCATATAGCTCTGGGTGAGCGGTCACGGCGACTATCAGTGTCTCCTCCATCTTCTTCACTGGAGCGGCAAGCCGGCAAAAAGCGAGGGAACACCAGGACGTCCGTACGTCAGCACGTCGGTGACGATCTCAACGCTGATAGGCTGTCGCGGCGCGTCTTCACGCGAATTCGCCGCAAAAGTTCAATTATTTCAACTCGAGCGATGGCGCGATGGCGCGATGAAGCGATGGCGCGATGAAGCGATGAAGCGATTTTTCGCGTCCATCGCGTCCATCGCGCCGCGCTATCGCGTCCATCGCGTCGCCCGGCGCGATGAAGCTTCTAATCGCGTCTTTGCATTGACTTTACATGTAATCTTGTCGCGCGATGAAGTTTCATCGCGTTTGGTGGGTACGCCCTGTTTAGGGTTTCTTTCTTCAGCTTCAGGTTTGTTATTACTTAGGTTGGTACTTACTTATGAACTAGTAGAGTTCTGGTACTTCGTTCAGACGTGGTGCCGACTCGCGTTGCGTCTCTGCCTGTCGGAGATTTTTTCTTTTTCTTTTTTTAACCGTCATCTGGCTGCCTGGCTCGAGTAAAGTTGGCCACATTGTCATGGTCAGGGTAAGTATGGACATTAATTATGACGTAATACTGTCTTGACTTCTAAAACTAGTTTTCCTTTGTATATGACATTTCAACAGATAACAACAATGTCTTTTGGTTCACAAACAAGAAATTGAAATTAATCACAGTAATTGTTGAGAGTGGTTTAAGTGTATGAATGCATGTAACTGTATTTGTCCATGGGCAGGCGCTGTTGCGCTGGATGTGGTCATGTGTCGCGTGGCCTGAAGGGAAAAACACCGCATGTTTTCTCTCTCTCTTGTACCTGGCTCTCACGGAGGGCAACATGTTCTTGGGCACCGAAATAAAGTATGCCGGTTGGCTGAAGAGACACCGTTCTTCTATAGAATTATTATTCCGCTGTAGTAGGCAGTGAAGCCTACCAGTTAACAGGTTATGGGCCCAGCAACCGAGAATAATTCTAAAGTTTGACGGACACATGCGGCGAAAGCTAGCAAGGTTGCGCTAGCATACAGAAGTGTAAAAGAGCTAGCTTAGCATCGAGTACCCGGGAAGCTGAAGCTAGGCTAAAAACAAGTAAGAGCTACAAACACAAAAAGCCATGGCGACAGGAAGCAAGACCAAATGGCCCAAGTTCGACGGGAGAGCAGAGGAGTACGAGCTCTGGGAAGAAAGGATGCTGTGCTGCATGCACGGAGTGGGGCTGAAGCAGACAATCCTCACAGAGCCAGCTGGACCGCTAACGGAGGAAGAAAAGGCTAAAGACGACAAGCTAAACGCGGACGCCTATTGTGCATTGGCGCCGCTACTTGACAATACAAGCTTGGGACTGATATTCAGAGACACAAAGGACGATGGCAGAGCAAGTCTCAAAGTGTTAAGAGAACACTACATCGGAAAAGGTAGGCCCCGGATTGTCTCCCTGTACATAACCATGACTGCGTTGAAGAAGGCTGAAAGCGAGACTGTAACCGAATACATTATCCGAGCTGAGCGAATCTTCACAACGCTTAGGAGTGCGGGTGAAGCACCGAGTGAGGGACTGATGATGGCAATGGTGATGAGGGGGTTACCGGAGAAGTACAAGCCATTTACGCTGTTGGTGACGCATGGCTCAGCGGACATGAGGCTGGCAGAGTTCAAGACAAAGCTGCGAAATTTCGAGGCTTCAGAAGATTCAGACCCTGTCGTGGAAGAGCCGGGAGAGAGGGTGCTCAGGGCTCAAGCGGCGCCGCGGAAAAGGACCGGGCCAGCGGAGATGGTGTGTTGGCGTTGCGGAGAAAAGGGCCACAGAAGGGATGACTGTACAGAGAAGGTTTGGTGCAGTTTTTGCAAAAGCAGGGGGCACACAGACAAGGTGTGTAACAAGAAGGAACGTGAACGTAACACCCGGTGTGCGTGTGTCCATGATGGCGGGGGCGGCGACGGCGGTGGGCGTAGAGCAGGTCGTGGACCAGATGGCGCCACGGGAGAGGACTGCACCTTCCGCACGCAAACAGGAGATGCCAGCCTCTCAGAGCAACCGCAGGAACGGAGAAAGGGACTGATCGTGGACACGGGCGCGACGTCCCATATCATCAATGACCGGAGCAAGTTTAAGAACTTCGACAGCACCTTCAAGCCAGAGAGACATTGCATGGAGCTCGCAGACGGGAAGCGTACAGCCGGAGTGGCACAAGGCAAGGGGGATGCACAGGTATGTCTCATAGACAGTGAGGGGCGCCGGTGTGCAGTGACTTTAAAGAACGCTCTCTACATCCCCTCATACCCCCAAGAACTCTTTTCAGTGAAGTCTGCTACTGCTCACGGTGCAAAAGTGTTCTTTGATGAAGGTAAAGACGTCATAGTGATGCCAGATGGCACTAGGTTTGATATTTATGTATGTAAGAGGATGTACTACTTACAAACCGAGTGTGATGTAGGTGATGTGTGCCATGTTAGCTATGATATCCAGACCTGGCACGAAGTAATGGGTCACTGCAATTACGATGATATCTTGAAGCTGCAGAATGTAACAGAAGGCATGCACATTAAAGGTGCAAAGCGTAAGCCTGATAAAGAATGTGTAGTGTGCATAGAGGGAAAGTTTACTCAAACGAGGAACAGAGATCCTACTGATAAGGTAAAGACACCACTCGAGTTGGTGAACACAGATCTAGCTGGCCCAGTAAGCAATCCGTCCATAGACGGTTACAAGTACATGCAGTCTTTCACAGATGTGTATACAGGGACAGTGTCCACTTACTTCCTGAAAGCAAAAAGCGATACAATCCAGGCCACTGAGAAGTATCTGGCAGACGTAGCGCCCTACGGCACTGTGAAATGTATAAGATCAGACAACGGGACTGAATTCACTAACAGAGAATTTCAGACACTACTGAGAAAGAACAAAATCAGACACGAGACTTCCTGTCCTTACTCCCCGCACCAGAACGGGATAGCTGAAAGGGAAGGGCGTACTCTATTCGAGATGGCAAGGTGTATGCTTATTGACAGTGACCTACCTAAAAGTCTTTGGCACTATGCCGTCCAGGAAGCAGCCTATACCAGGAACCGGTGCTTTAACAAGCACACTGGCACTACCCCATATACTGCAATGACAGGTAAAAAGTGTGATCTAGCCAGGATGCATAAATTCGGGTCAGTGTGCTATGCTTACCAACAAGACAGAGGAAAGCTGGATTCTAGGTGCGAGAGAGGACTTTTTGTAGGACATGATAAGGGCAGTCCCGCCTACCTAGTCTACTACCCTAGCAGAGGAAAAGTGCAGAAGCACAGACTAGTAAAGTTTGTTACCAAGACAACTTGTGAAAACGAGACTCAGACACTGGAGCTGGGACTGGACCCCAATGTAGGTTGTGACGAGAGAATAGAGACCCCACAGCCTAGTATACTGAGTACAGATGTACAGACTGACGGTTCACAGTCAGCACCGCAGGATGATGGTGAGAAGCACACTAGGGCGACGCCACATGCCTCAGACAGTGGGAGATATCCCAGCAGAGAGCGTAAACGCCCGGGGTACCTGAGAGATTATGTGTCAGAAAAGACTGATGACGATGATAGTACACTCACTAGTGTAGATTATTGCTATCGAGCAGTCTGTGGTGTACCCCTGACCTTTAAAGAGGCCGATGAGTAAATGAGACTGCCGACAGCCTCTCTGTACTTCTTCACGTCAAGCATTTTGGGCACATCTTCTGAGTATTCTAATTTTTGGTCACATGGTGTTTCTCTAATTCTACACTCCTGCATGTCGAAACGTTCCAGTATCTTTTCAATATATCTCTTTTGTGTCACTTTCAAGCGATGGACGAGGAGATGAAGTCCCTAGAAGACAACCAGACCTTTACCCTGACTAAATTACCAGAGGGCAGAGAAACAGTGGGAGGAAAATGGGTGTACACGATCAAAGGTGACATTGACGGACACGACCAGTACAAAGCTAGGTTTGTAGCGAAAGGATATAGTCAGAGGGCAGGGATAGATTATGGCGAGACCTTCTCCCCAACAGCCAATCTTACAAGTATACGTGTGGTAATGCAGATAGCAGCCCAAGACGATTTAATCTTGCATCAAATGGATGTAAAAACAGCCTATCTGCACGCCCCCATTGATCGAGATATCTATATGGAACAACCTGAAGGTTACGAAAAAGAGGGAGAAAAGCTAGTGTGTAAATTAGAGAAATCAATTTACGGCCTGAAGCAGTCAGGGCGTAATTGGAATGAGATGCTCCACACATGCCTAGTAAATGACAACTTCATTCAGAACCCAACAGACCACTGCGTCTACACAAAGGAGTCGAAGGACGTAGGAAAGGTAATAGTAGTCATCTGGGTGGATGATCTCATCATCGCGGCCAGTAACAGCAACAGCCTAGAGGAAGTGAAAAACATGCTTTCTACCAGATTTAAGATGAAGGACCTAGGTAGTCTGAAGTGTTTTCTGGGCATGGACTTCAGCCAGTGTGATGGCTGTGTGAAAGTGACACAAAAGAGATATATTGAAAAGATACTGGAACGTTTCGACATGCAGGAGTGTAGAATTAGAGAAACACCATGTGACCAAAAATTAGAATACTCAGAAGATGTGCCCAAAATGCTTGACGTGAAGAAGTACAGAGAGGCTGTCGGCAGTCTCATTTACTTGACAACCTGTACACGTCCTGACCTATGTTTCGTAGTGAGCAAGTTATCCCAGCATTTTGCTGACCCTACAGACGAGCACTGGGTTACAGTGAAACATGTTTTGCGTTATCTCAGAGGTACTGCAGACAAACAGCTCTGTTTCAGAAAGAGCGACGAAGATCTAGGCCTACGGGCTTATAGCGATGCAGACTGGGCTGGGGACGCTAGCGACAGACGTAGTACCTCCGGGTATTGTGTGAGTCTGGGTAAAGACAGCTCCTTAGTCTCTTGGAAAGCCAAGAAGCAACCCACGATAGCGTTATCCACATGCAAAGCCGAATACATTGCCCTAGCCCTAACAATACAGGAGTGTATTTATCTGGAGCAATTACTGAGAGGTTTAGGTACCTGTGAGTATAAGAAAACGATTGTCTATGAGGACAACCAGGGGACAATTGCACTTGCTAATAACCCGGTGTGTAGACAAAGGTGTAAGCATGTGGACATAAAGTATCACTTTATTAGGTCCATCATAAGGGAAGATAAGATGTCACTTGCTTACTGTCCCACAGACAACATGGTGGCGGATGTCATGACAAAACCAGCCTCCAGAGTTAAGCTGAGGAAATTTGCTGGAGTCATGTTTGGTGTGTAAAATGTTGACACTTGACATTGTCATGTTTTTGTTTTGTTTTGCTTTGTTTATTTGAATTATGTAAACTCTGTACAGTATCCATGTCATTCATAAGTGGGAGTGTTGAGAGTGGTTTAAGTGTATGAATGCATATAACTGTATTTGTCCATGGGGAGGCGCTGTTGCGCTGGATGTGGTCATGTGTCGCGTGGCCTGAAGGGAAAAACACCGCATGTTTTCTCTCTCTCTTGTACCTGGCTCTCACGGAGGGCAACATGTTCTTGGGCACCGAAATAAAGTATGCCGGTTGGCTGAAGAGACACCGTTCTTCTATAGAATTATTATTCCGCTGTAGTAGGCAGTGAAGCCTACCAGTTAACAGTAATAACTAAATGTGTTGATCAGGCTTACTCAGGGCCGGCTCTTGGCATAGGCGATATAGGCGGTCGCCTAGAGCGCCATCTGCTGGAGGGGCGCCGCGAGGCGATGTGACAGGAAGGAAAAAAAAATAATAAAAAAATTTAAAACAATGAAAATAAAAATGATTTTCTATTCCCAGTCGCCCTCATTTTTTGCTGTTTGCTGTTGTTGTTCAAATTAAACATGTGTGATTGTTCATTTGGCTGGTGTAATTCGTGTGTGTGTGTGTGTGTGTGTGTATGTGTGTGTGTGTGTGTGTGGGGGGGGGGTGCACCGTAGAGCAATCTCGCCTAGGGCACAAAATTAGGTAGAGCCGGCCCTGGACTTACTTATCTTGTCTTTCACATTTAGGTGACAATCATTTATGGAGAAAATTGGTGATAGTCCTCTTACATAATCTCATCATAAAAAATGATTTGTTTTCCTCTTGCTTTAGGACAAAGCAGCAGAAGCTGTTGAAGCCAGGCGGCAGGACAATGAACAGCTTGTTATATTCATTGTGGACCACAATGGAGCTGATGGAAAGCTGAGGGTAAGTCTAACATGTCATTACTTTTCCATATGGAGCAATTTTACTAAAAACAACTATGAAATTACAGAGCAACACCTAACCTGATCCATTTATAACGTATCACCCTGTGATAAAATGTGATATATTAAACACCAATTTAACCAATTACTAACCTCATGGCGAATGTGCAATTAGTTCAGTGAGGAAACAACTGTAACTGCTTGTGGCTTGTTCACTTCTGCCAAGAACACTATTCTCCTTACATGGACTGCACTAGACCTCAACAAAATTGTGGAATTGTGGGGCTTTGCAAATATGTTTGGAATAACGCTGTATCAGATAAAGCGTATTATCATTATTACCAAAGTAAACACTTTATACCAGCACATTCAGATACCATAGTAGTTAAGTCAGTTAGTTTTACAGTCAGGCAAGTTTCATTGCATAGATTTAAAGGCACATATATCCACTGTGGAAAGAAAGCCACTATTTGGCGTATTCTGTCCTCTTGCTGTCAATGGAACTGATGAAATAGGATGAGACATGGCTATGCCTAACAGCACCGCTGTGTGTGAGCAGATACAAATGGACTGAACATTTTTAAATATTCATGTTTAATTACTTTCATACTTAATGCAAAATTAATATTTTTCAGGCCATTCTGTCCAGTGAGGAGGAGTGCCACTTTTCTTTTAAAGATAGGTGGGTCCCAATAATTTTCGATGATGATGTGCAGCTGGACAAGATCGTTAAGTACCTGTCAGACTTCCTTGACAGCTGCGACACCGTCTCTCCAGAAGTCTGCACCATGGTGTCTTCTGACAGGATCAAATACATACTTAATGTGATGCTGTCAGAGGTAGGTCGACAGCTGTTTGACTTCAATTTATGAAGTTATATACATGAATGACAGTATTCCTATTACTTGTGAATAGTACAATTAAGAGAAGCATTGGTAGTAAAGATTTGACCGCAGAAGATGTGTGCTTTTCTGTTCTATGAAGATCAAATATTTCTAATGTCAATCTTTAACCTTCTGCTTAACCGTATAGTGCAGTACATTTTCAGATAAGTTACACAAAGTGAGTTATTATTATTGTAAACACATTTTTCTATAAGAAATAATATCTCTAAGTGTGCCTTAATAATAATTTAACAAAAGGAAAGATGAAATAGTAGGGGAATAGTAAAATGAGCAAACAGAAAAAGGACAAGTGAGAGAACCACTTAAATATGTGATGTGACAGTAAGATAAAGGAAAACTTGAAATGTTGCCTTTAACAGAAAAGATGAATCAGAAACTCAGGAAAATGGAGGATTAAGGAACATAGGTTTAATTTGTTAGCCGTTATTGTACAAGACACCAACAAACTGAAAAACTAAAGGGTCGAGCAGGAAAGAGCTTTAAAAAAAAAGTAGGTAAGACTCATTGCAGGAAAGCAGTTCATGCAACATAGGGTGGCTACAGCCTTACAAAAATAAATGTATTCTGCATTCTATTTTTTCTTCTATCTTTATTTGTATTCTATGCAATGGATGTACTTATAGCACACCTCAATAATTAATAGTAAACAAATATAACACCTGAATTAGCTTCATTTTTGTAAAGTATGTCTGTAGGAGACACAATATACTGTGTGGCAAATGATAAGCAGGACAAACTTAATATTTTTAAACTCAATCGGGTAGGGTCAGGATCATGTCTGTAGGTAGGTAGTTGGTCAGGTGATGAGGAAAGGGAGGAACACAAAGAGGACAACTGGTGGCCGGGAGAACAAGAACAGGGTCTGAAATGATGGCAGATGTTAGTAAAACCAACAAACTATTTTAATCAATCAGGTATTCATAATTGTGATAATTACTGTAATTGTATTGTTCAAATGATAAATAATAGCACTAATAGCAAAAGTGGTTCTAACACAGGCAACAATAAAGGCTATGGAAGAGGTCTGCAAACTGACAGTGACAGAAGCTGTGGCAAAAGTGGACCATGGCCAGATGGAGGAAAGGTAAGTGCAAATTAGGGATGAGCGAGTACAGCATTATCTGTATCTGTATCTGTTAACCATATGAATTATCTGTATCTGTATCTGTACTCGGAGTGGGCGGGGCCTAACCCGGAAATGGGCGGGGCCTAACCCATAAGTGGGCGGGATTTAACCCGGAAGTGGGTCTGGTTGTCTTGAAATGAGCGAGGTTTTAACTGGTATGCTATTTTAAGCATGCAATTGATATGGGCTGATCAGAAATTTTTATTTATTGCTGATTAGAAAACTATTTACAGGTCAGCATCAGCATTGAGCTTCAGATCAATGGTTTTGATCACGATAGCAAACGAACTATTTACAGAACAAGTTTTGCAACAATGAATACAACACATGCGGTTGCAATTATCAAGTAAAATGTAATGAACAAGAGTTTTCATACTCAACAATAACTTTTTTCTTTTAACTTTAATTTTTTTATGATCAGTGTGATCTTTTTTTTTTATATATATATATATATATATATATATTTTTTTTTTTTTTTTTCCCCCACACCAGGTGTGTGTGTGTGTGTAGCTTGATTTCCAATATTTATACCACTACCAGCTTTATTTTTTCACGAAATACAGCAAGAAAGTGTAAAGCCTTAAGTTTCTTTTTCCTTAATGTGTCAGTGATGACAACATCACCCTTGCCAGGGTTGAGCATTTCCTCAAGGCCATCATAAAAATGCCAGCCTTTGTCAGCGCCCAGTTTGTGGAATGCCACAAAGTGATTCTTTGTGCCCAGGTGGTATGTCACTCCAGCTGGCTCATACCTTTGTGGGTGTTGACAGTATAGCAGAAAAATGTGATGACCACTCACAAATTAATTCAAACTGTATTAGAATAGCAACGTAAACAAATAAAATCAGTGACAAAAACATGTACAAGTGTGACACAGTGTTAACAGACAGTGTGTTAAGTGTTTTCTTACTTTCCACCAAGAATTGTTACCAGGTGTGGCAAGGCTGTAGGATGGAGCTTGTCACTGAGCTTGGCTTGGTGTATCACTGAGACCAGTAACACACATGGCTGTCCATTCACGAAGACACGCTGCAGTGTCTGCTCACTGTCAGTGCATGGGGCAGGACCTCTGTTAAGATAAAAGTTAGAAAAACATTAAATATTGTAAAACTATGAAAATGTCAGACTCAATCAACAAACTAGGCAGGAGAGCTGTGTAACTGCATTCAAGAGAATGGTCTGTATGTTTGCATACTGTATACTCACCTTTTGCATGGAGCTGTAAGGGACGTATTCATCCACCTGTCAATATCTTTCTGGAGAGTACTAAAGTCTTCACACCTGAAAATAAACACATGTAAAACATGTAGATTAACATAAATATGACCAGTCTCTATCTTTGTTAACTTATATGAACAATGCTTGTCGTTTTAAAATAAATTATACTATTTCTTGCAAGTACAGTCATTTGATTAATGAAAAACATGTATTGATTTTCATTTTACAGAATTAAATAATCCTTACAAGATATCAATACTGTTGACTTGTCTTCACACAACAGGACAAGCTGTATTCTTGCACTTTTGCATGATTTCTCTTGTCATGAGATACTCGAGACGCCATGCAATCATGTCTTCCTCTGTCCCATAAGCATCCCATGAAGTCCCTTTAAATCGGCCAATGGCGTTTAGCCACAATAATTTTCCCTGGCACCACTCCTTCTTTTCAAAAAGTTTGTGGACTTGCAGTAGGGTGGAAATCCAATTATTGGAGCTTGCATTAAGCTCAGTGCTAATCCCTGGTCTCCTCTTGATAGCCATGTGAAGCATGTACAGGAGGTTGTCCACTGTACATGTATTTGTCATCGACACGGTTTGCTTCTCAATTAACCCTTGTCCTCCCCAATATGGACAGGATCCCTGTGTTTTTTGTGGTTGTGGGGGTGGTGCACCTTTGATGTGACTCTTTGTCTTTGGATGTTTTTGGCTGGCAGATATTGAAGATTTTGCCACAAGACACTTTTTTGTTGGAGGAGGAGAGTTGAAATACTTTGATTTTCTCTTTCGAGTACTTCGCTTTTTCCATTTCTCTTCTTGCGATAGGGGAAGAGAGTCTGGACCATCAATGTCCTCTCCATCATCATTGTCTGATAAAGGCTGTTTCGTCTGTGGTACCTGCCTTTTCAGTAACATTCCTTTGATTCTTCCCACAACAAACTCTTGCTGGAGCTGCAGAAAATCTCCTGCTCTTCTGTGCAGCTTTGATGTCAGAACCACATGTTTTGTTGTGGAACCAATTTTCTACTATGGCATTACTGTCTCTAGTTTTGCCAAGATGTTTTAGCATAACACCTGACCAAAGGGGAACTGCACCTGCATAGTCTAAAAGAATGCCCAACACAGACTCACAGAAATGGGTATTATTTTTTTGTGCTGCACCCTCTGCTTCATCTTCCTTTCTTGCTTTATCATTTGTTTCCTTTACCACCGCTTCGATGGGAGCAAAGAAAGGTGATGACTTTCTGATTGATTTATGCAGGTCTTCAGAAAGACTTGGTTCATCATCATCTGCATTTTTGATGTTTATCTTGTCTGTCTTCTGCGTCTGAATGGCTTCCTGCAGTGTTGACAGATGTTCCTGACACGTTTTTGTCTCAGTCCTTGATGAGAACACAAACACGAGGGACTTTATAATTGACAAGATCACACAAAAATCTGTGGCATTTTGGAGAAGGGCAAAGCTATACAGGAAAAGATTTTTTGTTTCTTTTTTGCACTGCACTGTAAGACTTGCCCCAACTCTGACCACTTTTAAAACTAGACTGAAAACTTTTATGTTCACCATAGCTTTCTGCTAAATCTTTTAATGTCTGCACTGTTTTTAATTATTGCAAATATGTTTTTATTCTATTTTCTTTCTGTAATGCATTTTTAAAATTTGTATTATTTTCTTTTAATTCTTCTATTTTTCTTTCCTTTTTTTCTCTCACTTTGTTTTATGATGTGAAGCACTTTGAGTCTGCCTTGTGTATGAAATGTGCTATACAAATAAAGTTGCCTTGCCTTGCCTTGCACCTTGCTCAGTTTCATGCTTATCACCTTAAGCATGTGAGCAGCACAGAGGTGTATCACAGTCATGCTGCTCTTGGCACACCTGAAAACAAAGTCGTAAGTACTGCTGAATGCTGACATTGTTGAATGCCTGAACAACTGCGTGGATCATGGCCCAACTGAAATCTGTTTTGATTTTTTGTGGGCTCAAGTCTTTCAGGAACAGTTTGTGGTAATCCCGACGCAGGCAAGTCAACCAGTGTAGAATTGTTGCAGTGGTTTGGTCTGATGTCAGCATTTCTGCGACTGGAACCACAGTTTGGGTTGTGGACTGGCATGGTGTGCAAAGAGCATAATATAGTACTGACTGGCTGGAGGGGTGAGGTTTTGCAACTACACTGCCAGTTGCATCCATATATAACAGACAATCATTCTTCTTCTGTTGTTCATGGAGAATATGCAACTGTGATTCTGAATAACTGTGAACTACAAAGGGAGACATTGCAACCTATTGAATGACACTGTGTTTTAACTTGGAGCTTGGTTTTTCCACATCCTGCTTTTGCTGAATTTTAAAACACTCCATGAAAGCATCACTATCCAAACGATTATCAAGATTTTTTTCACTTGATATCTTTTGCAAGACTGGGACAGACTTAACATCATTAAGATTTCCTGCAAGAATTTTCTCTTCATCCGTGGATGCCAGTTGTTTTGTGTGGACTAACATGGGAGAACATTCGCCAAGTTGTCCTCTGAGTGTGTGGCGCTCAGGTTGGCGGCAGTGTTGGCTATGCTGTTCGTGGCAACTGTGATGAATTTTTCCATGGGTTTTAACATTAACAGGTATATCATCTTCAGTATCATTTGGATCTTCCTCCAAAGATAGGAAGTAAGTTGTGCAACCAGAACATGTGCATACAGCCTTACCCCTCCAATATGCACTTTTATTTTTTCGAGTTTTACTGCATTTTATTTTGTTAGACTTAAAGGAAAGAACGCAAAATTTGTTTATACATCCTATTTTGCGGCTCAGAAGATCTGTCCAGCCTTTCTTCAAGACTCTGTATCCTTTTCTTTTAGCTGGCTGAATTGCAGCCCATTCAGTCCTTGTTAGGCTTACTGTAAACTCCTTGGGGCAGGATGGAATTTCTTGTCCAAAGGATAACCTCCTCTTCACCTGGTCCTCATGTCCAGACTGTATTTTTTGGGTATCTGTGGTACATGAAGGACAGTGCCATGGGGATATGGCAGCAATGTCTTTAATACTTTGGAATCCCACACAAACAGGATGAAACCAGTCATGGCAGCGGTTGCACTGGGCATATGGCTCGTTGGGATTGTTTGGTTGTTTACAAGTACAAAAGGTATCATCAGGACACACAATGCTGTCAGTCTGAATGCACTCAGCCACTGGCTTGTCTCCACTGACATTAACTGTTGTGTCTTCATGTGTTTTTTCTAACTTTTTCTCAATTTCCAATGTTTTCTCCTCATCTTTACTAACTAAATCCTCAGTATCATGCTGAACCTCCTTCCCACAATCCAGTCTGTCTCCACACAAAGTATCATCCTCACAGACTTCTGGAGTTTGCTCTTGCCCACATGTCGGAGAAATGTCTTCTACAATAGCACTAAGTTTGTCCTTAGTCTCAGATCCTCTATCTCTTTTTTCCTCATCTTCATTTTTTTCATTTTGAGAGGTACACTCAATCTTTTGCTCCTGCCTCAACAAAACTCTTGTTCTGATTGACTTCCTGTCACGGTGCCATACAGTGTACAGCCACTTTTTTTTTTTTTAACATTCTTCTCCTTGAATATTTTAGCTGCCAACGTTTCCCACATGGGCCTATTCCAACTTATTTTTCGATTAAGATTTTCAAAAGTTGACAGTTCTCTCACTATCCTGTCGTCTCCTCCTGACTCTGTCCATAAATCTGGATAGCCACGTCTCTGACCTCTTCTTAATTTCTCCATTTTAAAGCCTAAGAAATGAAAAACACACAATTATTTAGGATAAATACTTGAAGTAGAAAATTCAGACATTTTTTGCACTTAAGAGCCCTAATACTTTATCTCTAAACGATAAATTCTCGTAAATACCCCACTTTTCCTTATTATTATTTCCTTGATTTCCAAGTTATTATTTTCCATAATAACTATGATTGGTCGCCTCCACGACGGATAGATGATGACTGATCGCTGTCAACTACGACGGAGTAGGCTATTAGGACCACATTGAGAAAAAAAAATTCACAGACTTCAAGAATAAAGTCGTACATTTACGGGAATAAAAGTCGTAATTGGTAGGCATTTCTACTTAAAACGGAAGAGCGAAACGAGAAAAGGCGATGTCTGTTAGTTGTAGCCTGTATGCCTCCATCCACATTATGTGTCAACTAAATCTGTCAATGCAGCCGTTAATAGCAATGCCATAGGGCTTTAGTTTATCATATGAATCCATATGCCATCAGGCGTTGGAGCATCTGCAGGTGTACTGCCGGCGTCCTGATACTTATGACAATGTGATGCTGATGTGCCAAAACATTAAGTAGGCTATCTCCTTGTTTGTGAAACCTATACTGAAGTACAATTCCTCGAAATGCTCCACGGCCCTCATTTTAAAACTCTCCTCCTCTAAAACAATATGTTAGAATATTATGACTTTATTCTCGTAAATGTATGACTTTATTCTTGAAGTCTGATTTTTTTTCTCAACATGGCCCTAATACTCCGTCGTCAACGAACGTTTTGCTGTGATAAGTTTAAAATTACGTAACATAATGTCCTGCATGGGTCCCGCATCGTCGTGGAGGAAATGCGCCCGCCGGGGGCCGGATAAGCACCATGGAGAGCTCTCTAAACAACCCCACCGGACTTAGTCAGGGCTTCCTCCAGCATCATGTCTATAGTCATGTCTCATGGCTATACGCTACATTAATGCGAATAGCATTAGCATAGAAAAATTAGGGAGTTTGTGCATAGCCTACCAAACAGATTTCATTAGTTTAGAACGTTTCCCATTTTAATGGAATATCGAACAGCTGAGCATATTTCTTGCTGTTATGTCAAATATAATGTCATTATAAAGTTGCAGGAAAACTTTAGGCTACATCAAACTTACTTGATTGGATCGAGGCACTCCGGTGTAGCTCTTTAGACAACCTGTGCCAGGCAAATCCAAAAATCCAACCAATTACATGCCCCTCTGAGTGCGGCCAATGGCTATTAAGTAACATATATTTGAAATTATTTTTTAAATAGAACTGGCTTGCTCTGGGATGCATTTTCAGCAATGCATAACTGGAATATGTGATATTAAATAATAAATATGTGATACTAATAACTGCAGTCACTACATGAAAAGAGACATTTTCTTTAAATGTGCTTAACCATGTTTATTATAGATAGAATAATATATCGAATAGACAGAATAAAAATATTGCCTAGTCAACAAATTAAAACCAAACCTTTTCCATATAGAATGTCAACATTATAATTTAAACACCAAATTATGTTCATTTACTCATATTAAAAATATATTTTTTAATGAAATGCTTTGAAATGCCATGTTGCCAAGCACTGGTCATCTCCCGCCTTGACTACTGCAACTCTCTCCTGGCCGGACTCCCGGCCACTGCGATTAAACCATTGCAGCGTATCCAGAACGCTGCAGCACGCCTTATCTTCAATCTACCCAAATTCTCCCATGTGACCCCCCTCCTCCGTGACCTCCACTGGCTCCCTGTTGCAGCACGCATCCAATTCAAGACGATGACACTGGCCTTCAGGGCCATCAATGGAACGGCACCCTTCTACCTTCAAACACTGGTCAAACCACACGTCCCGAAGCGAGCACTCCGCTCCTCTACTTCAGCTGGCCGGCTGGTACCACCATTGCTGAAATCAAACAAATGTCGCTCAGCAAAGTCCAGACTCTTCTCTGTTCTGGTCCTCAGTGGTGGAACGGACTCCCGACTAATGTCAGGACAGCAGAGTCATTTGCCATTTTCTGAAAAAGGCTCAAGACTCACCTGTTCAGACTTCACCTCGACTCTACATAGCATGACCCACTAACACCCAACCCCCCCCCCCCCCCCAAAAAAAACCCCTTACCTATAGCACTCTGATCATAGCACTGTTGCTCTTGAAGTACTACTTTACTCAGATGAGGACCTAACACTTGTTCTATTTTTAGCTCTTACTTTATGGCAATGATACGTTGTGGTTTCTTTGCTTCCTTCTTTTTACAAATGTACTTATTGTAAGTCGCTTTGGACAAAAGCGTCTGCTAAATGACCTAAATGTAAATGTATGTTCTCACTGTGTTCATTATGAGAATTATCACCACCCCGTTCTGAGACTGTGGCAAAGATGGGAAACCAGACTGTACAGTGAAATTATTCTAAGCATTTATTCACAACCCAGGAGTGTTAACAGAGGAAAATATATATAAAAGTCGGTTATCAGTGATGTAAGCATGCGTGTGTGTGTGTCAAACAAAAAATCAAACAGAACAAAAGCAGTGGATGCAGCGGCAGGAGCAAGAGAGAGATCTGCAGTATGGAAACAAAGAGGCCCCTAGACACAACCTTACAAAAACAGAGGTGAGACCAAAAACTTTCTGACTTTTTGACAGCCTTTTCAACAACTTCTCTGTGTAAAAAGATTTGAGAAGTCTAGGTACAGTGGTTTTGGATCTGGACCTGGTCTAATGTGGTTGAAGGAACTGTAGGGTGATGGGGTTCAGGAGCGCGAGTGTGTGGTGAGCAAGCAGAGTCTCGGTCAGAAGACGTCAATAGTAAGGAGTGGGTTTTGGAAGTAGGCAAGGAGAAGGCAAGGTTTGATGCAACACCAGCAGCTTTATTTGTCTTTGCTTTTCCTTTGAGGTCTTTGTCTGTGGTTCTTTATTTCCACTGTTCATTTGCATTTATGTATGTGCTGCATCAAAAGGAGATAAAGAAAAGAACGATACAATTACAATTCAACGGAGTGGCCAATCAAATAATGCACAACAAACAAGTATGACTATACAACCCATAACTAAACAGTCAAACAACAAACAATCATCTCACATGGCTCTTGGCACATGTCTGGGAACAAAGGAATTAGGGCAGTGGAGCAGATGTCAGCAAAGCTCAAAAGGCATACAAATTAAACAATAGAAGTGAAATGAATTGACCGCTCACGTTAACATGAAGACGCACACATAAGATGCGTGGATGCACAGGAGTGTTGGCACGGAGTGCAAAAAGGGCGAACTGAGGGGTGAACAAACAATTTATAGCCTCCGCCCCCTTACCCAGCAGGTAAGGTAGGCGTGGTAAGGTGGCAGGTATACTTTGGGTTCACTTTAGCAGATTCACCATATTTAGTGGGAAAGAGAATTAACTGAGAATGAGAATGATGATCCAGGGAGTCTTTTCAGTGGTCTACATGCTGGAAAAACAGTATAATGTGCCTTTATTGCATTTTCACAAATAGAATAAAGGTTTCACAAATCAGAAACGGTGTTTTTATTAATCTTCAAGGTCTCTACATTAATCCAGTCCAGATTTGAGAGGTCTAGGCACAGTGATTTTTGATCTGGACCCAGTCTAATGTGGTCTACATGCTGGAAAAACAATAAAATGTGCCTTTATTGCATTTTCACAAATAGAATAAAGGTTTCACAAATCAGAAACTGTGTTTTTATGAATCTTCAAGGTCTGTAGATTAATCCAGTCCAGATTTGAGAAGTCTATGCACAGTGGTTTTTGATCTGGACCTGGTCTAATGTGGTCTACATGCTGGAAAAACAGTATAATGTGCCTTTATTGCATTTTCACAAATAGAATAAAGGTTTCACAAATCAGAAACTGTGTTTTTATGAATCTTCAAGGTCTCTACATTAATCCAGTCCAGATTTGAGAAGTCTACGCACAGTGGTTTTTGATCTGGACCTGGTCTAATGTGGTCTACATGCTGGAAAAACAGTATAATGTGCCTTTATTGCATTTTCACAAATAGAATAAAGGTTTCACAAATCAGAAACTGTGTTTTTATGAATCTTCAAGGTCTCTACATTAATCCAGTCCAGATTTGAGAAGTCTAGGTACAGTGGTTTTTGATCTGGACCTGGTCTAATGTGGTCTACATGCTGGAAAAACAATATAATGTGCCTTTATTGCATTTTCACAAATAGAATAAAGGTTTCACAAATCAGAAACAGTGTTTTTATGAATCTTCAAGGTCTCTACATTAATCCAGTCCAGATTTGAGAAGTCTACGCACAGTGGTTTTTGATCTGGACCTGGTCTAATGTGGTCTACATGCTGGAAAAACAATATAATGTGCCTTTATTGCATTTTCACAAATAGAATAAAGGTTTCACAAATCAGAAACTGTGTTTTTATAAATCTTCAAGGTCTGTAGATGAATCCAGTCCAGATTTGAGAAGTCTAGGTACAGTGGTTTTTGATCAATATAATGTGCCTTTATTGCATTTTCACAAATAAAATAAAAGTTTCACAGATACAATAGTAGGTGTCAGGCAAAGCTGATGTCTTTCCTAACATGTCTAAAAAGTTTTCACATCAAGAAGTGTCACAAAAAACAGTCAATCAGTGGACAAACAGTCGCACTGCACAATGGGTTAATTTGCCCTTAACTTTCCCCTGGCGAATCGGAAGCCAACTTCAGCGTCGTGTGATTCTTGTGTGTATTTTTGGAGAACCAGGAAGTGGTCATGTGTTTGTAGTTCTGGGCCCGGTTTCCCGAAGCCTTCTTAAAGCCTTCTTAACGCTACATCATTCGTAACCCCTACTTAGAGTTCCTACTTAACATTTGCGTGTTTCCCGAAACGTTTCCTTCCTACGAATCTCTTTCGTACGTCATATGTTGGTAAGGGTGGTCTGGAGCACTCTTAGAGCCTACTTAGCTCTACCGTAGCAATGTTTCAGCTCCTGACGCTAGTCGCTCCCACTGTACAGTTACCCAGAAATCCCCATTGCGCATGGAACTGCACATTGCCAGTGTTGTGTTTCACCAATGGTTTTAAGTCATTCACGAAGAAAATAATTGCTGGAAACACACAAGCACAAAATAAAATGTGCATGCATTTCATCACAAGGCTAAGCTTTAGCTCAACCTTAGAAGTAGCCTAGGTATATTACAGTGTCATTTAATTAGCCTATTAGGCCTAGTCAATGCAAGCAATTTGGGAAATTGGCACATCGTCAAACAATTAGGGTCTGAGTGGCTAAAATGTCATAAATGGACACCGGTGACGGTTGTGAACGGTGGCAAAACTATGGCAGCGATGTAACGCATCCTCGTGCTGAAGCTGTTTAGTTGGAATACATAACTTCATAGGGATCAACTTGAACCCCATGGATATATTGACCGACGCAGCTATATTGCATAAGTTTTGACTACAACGGCAACAAATACGCCAGTTGCTTGACCTGATTGGGCCTACGCTTGCCAGACCAATGCATCAGAACTTTGCACTGACTCCTGAAGTCCAGCTGCTGGCAGTGCTGCGTTTTTACACAGCAGGTAGCTTCATTTCTATATCTTTTTTTAAATCAGTACATGGTAGTATGTTCGACCATGGTTAAATAAATGTTTAGGCCTAGAAGGATTTCTAGCAATGTTTTATTCGCAAACACTGCAATAGCCTACATTTTATAATATAGTGCTGTCATGCACCTGCGCATGAAATGGAAAATCGAACTCTGAGCAATCAATTTCAGCACTTTCTTTCTGGACAGCACGTGTACGAACGACGGAAGGAGTGTTTCTTAAGAAGAGACCGTTCGGGAACCACGACTATAGAGGTAGACAACTTTGGTAAGTCATAATGTAGGAGTCTTCATAGCACGCTAAGAGTGGATGTTAAACCGGGCCCTGTCTGTTTTCGCAGAGTAAATTTCCCTTTATATATTTTAGCACTGAGTGATTGAAGTAGGAGGGAGAAGCCCTGTCTTTTGTTTGAACCTCACTGTGAAAAAGTCTGCAGGAATTTTCTAGTTGAGGAATATTGTTTCTCTTTAGATGGAGCTCGGCTAGCAGTCTGCTTCCAGTATTTATGCTAAGCTAGCTCAACACTTCCGAGACATGTCTATCGCTGTATGGGACATAATGACATGTAACTGGTATTCTCTTTCTCCTCTGGGGAAGATGGCAGAACAACTTCTGATGGTCACACTGTCCATTTGAACTTCAGCCATGTATTAATCTGTTAAAGGAAAACACCACCGCATTTCCATACTGAACTATGTTCTGCTCTGATGTTAGACGAGGTGATACATACCTCCCTCTCCTCTGTGCGTGCACTCAATGGCTCTTGCGCGCACTCCGCGCAGCGCTAATTTGCTAGCATGTAGCTTGTCCCAGTATATTCCTGAGGATCCAAAGGGGGGTGAAGTTAGAAGCGACCAAGCACTTCCACGTTGTCCCTATTTAAATACGGTTACGTGAGTAGTTACACGACCCAAGTTTGGTTACACAAAATGAAACATGCCAATTTTTCTAAGCGGATAACAAGGATAACTATATAGTATGGCGGAATAACAACTGGAAGCACTTCGACGTCGGCGCAGTAATATCATCACTCCGCTCCCCCTCTTACTTCCGTCAATAGAACCTACGTGACCTGCACGCCGTCGCCTGCACTACCTGTAGTAGTTTGTGCACAGTTGAGGAAGCATCAGGTTTTAGTAAGATAGTTTGTGAACAATCAAACATCATGGTTATAACGTGCATCGTACAGGGTTGTGAAAACAAGCAGAAGGTATATAGTCCCGTCATGTTTTGAGTGATGATATTACTGCGCCGACGTCGAAGTGCTTCCAGTTGTTATTCCGCCATACTATATAGTTATCCTTGTTATCCGCTTAGAAAAATTGGCATGTTTCATTTTGTGTAACCAAACTTGGGTCGTGTAACTACTCACGTAACCGTATTTAAATAGGGACAACGTGGAAGTGCTTGGTCGCTTCTAACTTCACCCCCCTTTGGATCCTAAGGAATATACTGGGACAAGCTACATGCTAGCAAATTAGCGCTGCGCGGAGTGCGCGCAAGAGCCATTGAGTGCACGCACAGAGGAGAGGGAGGTATGTATCACCTCGTCTAAGATCAGAGCAGAACATAGTTCAGTATGGAAATGCGGTGGTGTTTTCCTTTAAAGCCCTGACACTCCAGTAGGGGGACATCCATCCGGCGGTACGGCCACGGGGCCGTCGGTGAGAGATTGACTGTTCACTTTAAGCCAATCAGTGCACAAGAAGAGAAACATCTGCGGAAAGCAAGCAAACGAGTTGAGTCAAGAGGGCGCGCCGGCCGTGTTCAGACTTCATCCTTATCTCATCTGTGGGCCTTGAGTCCACTCCGACAGCCTGACACTGATCTAACAGAGCAGAGCGATCGACGATGATGCAGCTGCTCCCGGAGACCAGACCAACCTCAGCACCACCAGGTGGTCAAAGCTTTTACAAATACATAAAACGACCTTCCCACACAACTAAACAACATTGTGAATGACGTTTCAAAAAGACATATTTTGTGGTGGATTACATTTTCTCTTTATGTATCACAAATTATATCCAAAGGAGTCAAAGTCCACAGGGAGGCAGTCTGGGTGGTGGATGGGTCCCGATGTTAATGTCCCAATAGAACCAAGTCCTTTTGTTATTTTAGTTTGTATCATTTAAATATAACCCAAACCATGATGTTTTTTACTAAACCTAATATTTAGTTTTGTATTGTTGGTTAACCTCAAACTGAAACCGTTTGGTCCAGAATAATATGTTTCCATGGAAACCCTGAATACAGGATAAGCGGTAGACGATGGATGGTGGTTTTGTATGTGAATGTAATGAAGTAGGTCTACATCACAGCTGTGTGCTTAATAACATCACTCTGCACCATCATGTCATCAACCATCGGTTGTGTCTGTGAGTCTGTTTGTTTCTGAGGTCGTAGACACAGTCTGTCTCTACATGTCAGCCCTGTGATAGACTGGTTACCTGTCTGTCTCTACATGTCAGCCCTGTGATAGACTGGTTACCTGTCTGTCTCTAATACAGGATAAGTGGTAGATGATGGATGAATGAACTCCCGTGAGACTGCATGTTACAACATAGTACAACGTCATGGTTGCGTTGAGGTGTCTCTGGATTGAAACAGATTACATTACTCACACATTATTCACATTCATTAGAAGATTTACAAGAGCAGTATTTATTGCAGGACTGTTGTGTCAGGTTGCTTTACACAGCACAGATGTCCGTTAAGTAGTTTATTATGAGGAGACACCTCTGAGAACACTGGCAGTGATCAGCTGCAGGAATCACGACTCCAGTAGTTGAAATATTGAACCATTAGACATCAACTGATGAAATATAACGCTGCAGTTAGTTCATCATTAGTCTCAACAATTTCTCTTTTCATACCTCAAATCTTTCAAGTTTTTCCACTGACTGTGGTATGCAGATTATTCTATCTACCATAGACCTTCGTATCAGATGGGTGACATTCGGCTGTGTAGCCTCACTAGTTACTGGGTTCAGGTCCTGTCCTGTTAGTCCACAGCTGTAGTGCTGCGAGTGCAGCAGGTCGGGGTTCGGAAGGAGCCCATCATCCTGCTCCTCTTTCGGTGGCGGCCAGCGTCGCCACCCTGTCGGGAGGCGTTGGTCGTCTGACACGCCACCTTGGCTGCGTGGCTCGCCGTCTCCTTGATCTGCAGCTCCAGGTGTTTCTGAATAGCCAGGCCCAGCTCCTCGGGGTCCACAGAGGCCCCGTACACCTCCCATGTCATCCCTTCTGCATCCCACTTCACCTCCTTCACTGGGGACTTGGTAGCGCCACCTGGCTTCTTGCAGGAGGTCTCACTCCGGTTCTCGTCTGCCAGGCAGATCTGAGGGAAGACATGAGGTGTGACAATCTGCCCCGTCTGCACCCCGACATCCCTGAGCTCTTTGTGGGCAGTCATAGTACCTGTGTCCCGGGTTATGGTCCTGACATGGCTAACGGGACTTCTAAGGGGACTTCTGCAGCCCTGAGTGCTGCATTGTGGTCCGGCAACAGGAGGCTGCAGGCTGATCCAGGAGCAGTTGAGGTTGCAGCAGCGCAGCAGGTGTTTGGCATCCAGGCCTGTCTCGCTGACAGAGGAGATGAGGCGAGGGAGGGTGAGGTGGGTCGGCGCTGGAGGAGGGGCCACTGCTCGCCCGAGGTCACAATCTGTCTTGGCGCCTGGCGGGCGTGGCAGCAGCTGTAAGGTGGCCGGGATGGGCTGGGGGTGGCAGTACGCCGCAAATGAGTCCTCAAAATGGGCATGATGGTTGTAAGGGACATAGCAGAGTGCCTTGTCACATTGAGGGCTCTTTTCTGGTTTGGCTGCAGCCTTGGGGGACGGGACGCAGACACAACTGGTCTGAGGCTGCTGGGTGCCTCCTTCTCCACTGGTGGCGCTGCGGCACACGGTGGTGATGATGCTGCACTGCTGCAGCGGCATCGGCTGCTTGCAGGCAAACATGAAGTGATTCTCAGCCTCTTGGATACTCGTCTCTCCACCATGGTGAGCAAGCCCACAAGTATGGCTGACTTGATCCTGGGGGGCCAGTCCCTGTGGACCCAGAGGTAAGGTTTCTGAGTGACTCCTGTGGACTGGGAGGGAGGCTGGCTTTATGGTCTGCAGCATCCCACCAGCCTGAGGGTTGTCATTGACGACGGTATTGTGGGGATGTGAGGGTGTTTGCATCTCAGCCAGACGATGGGAGTGGTGTGAAACCTTGGGGGGCACACAGCATTCAGACTGGCTTTGCTCTTGACCGCCGACCCCCAAACTGTTGCAGTTAGTTTGTTTGGTCAGAGAACCAGACAACTGCAGCTCTTTGGAGGTGATACCTGGTGATCCAGCCGGTCTGGGGGGTGTTACTCCCCGTGCCTTGGACATGTCAAAGAGGGTTGATTCCACAGACACACCTCCCCCTAGTGGGTGCAGCTCTGCCCCAGGACGCCCGGCCTCTGCCATGGAAAACCTTCAAGAAGAGATAAAAGGTGAGTGTTTTTTTAAAGATTATTTTCAGCTAGAGAAGTTCAAGCCTTTTATTATTTTATACAGACAGTGTGGAAACAGGGAGAAGACATTGCGGGACACTGATCCTGGGCTGTGAGTCGGGCTGGGAGTCGAACCTTGAATCGCCGCTTCGAGGAATTGAGCCTAGGTACATGGGGCGGCTGCCCTAACCACTGCGCCACCGGCTGCCCCATAAAAGTTCAGTGTTGATGTCTCACATGCATAAAAAGAATCACTTTTGCTGACTGTATTGCCCCCTTGCTTATTTTCAACAACAATTTCAACCAAAATAAATACTAATGTAATTCATGCACAAATACGATATAGAAAATAATCAATCAATAATAATAATAATAATCAAGTATCTTCAACCCAGACGTTTTATAAGAACAAGCCAAAATAACATTGAGCTTAAACCTTAAAATCTAACTTCAAATTGTTTGTTAAATTGTTTAAGGATAGTTTAAGCAAAGGTGCTGTATCACAGTTGAAGACATTTCTCACTGTCCAATTCAGCTAAAAGGACAGTGGAAAGCGTGGAGAACAGACCCAGGATCAGATATACCGTTAGAGAATAGAGAGAGTTAGAGAAGAGTGTGTGAATAATAATACACCATGCATCCATCAACCAGACTCCATTCAGAAAACAAGCATTTTAAAAGTAGTTAGCTTGTGGTCTTGCAGACAGACCTAACAAAGCATGACTTCACACCTTTTACTGATCACCATCATTATTATTATTTCAGCATCTTTTCATCTGGTTATTGATATGAAATCACAGATAAATAGTTTATTTTGGTTCATCCAGTAAACTAGCTGATGTGTCTTGCTAGATGAAGACACAGATGCAGTGAATCCAGCTTGGTGAAATCCACCGAGCACCTCTGGATGAAGTCATGAACTCAGACAGGATGGTGGATCTGGGACTTCAACATGTACAAAGCAGCAACAGTGGTGATTTCAGCTATGATGGATGAAACCTTGTTGGTGTTGACATGGAGATAAGCCCCGCCTCCTCTACGGTGTGTTTAGCACCAATAAACACAAATGTGGAAAAAAACTTCCATGTGTAACATGGGGTGATCATTTGCTTCGGGTTTGGTGTAAACACAACATAAAAAATGTGTCGCCCATCCCGAACATAATACTTCAATTCTGTTACGTTAAAATAGGCGATATTTCGACATTTTGAGCACCTGTCATTCATTAAGGTTTGCTCTGCCATTTTAATGTACTTATAACACAAAAAAGCAAGCTTTAATTTAATTAATTAAGCATGTGTATACTAGTGCATACACAGCCATGTACTCAAGTGTTCTAAGTATACTTGAAGTTGTTTCATTTTAGCACATAAATGTTCACTAAATACACTTCATATTGTGCTTTTCTACCATTTAAATTCAACTAAAATACACTCAGCACAAAATGAAATTAACTAGCAAACTTACAAGTTAACTAATCATTAATACACTTGAACTAAACTGATGATTAGTGTGTCTGCAAGTACAAGTATACTAAAATGTAATATATTAGTCTATTTATTTTTGACTGCCTTTCCAAACCACGTTAACTTCTCAAACGTTAACACTTTGTTAGAATAATGACGATGCTGCTGGTTCAACCAGATCTCTCAGAAAAGCCCAACAGGACGTGGATCAACGCTTCCAAACTGCTCGGAGGAAACCTGAGGAGATACGCTTGGGAAGGAGGCGACGCCACACATTGATTTGCTCCTGCAGGAGACCATATATATCCAGTGACTCCCTCCCGGAAACTCTCTGCTCCCCAAGCAACGCAAACGGCTCTGTGAATGGCAGAAACTACGGAAAATCAGGAGGGACAGAAGAGGTGATGTTTCTGCAGGAAACATTCACAAAACACCAAATAAATATAGCTTAATTATTATTTGAAAAATAAAAACTTAATTTAAAAACATATGAATAAAATTCACACTGTTACAGTCACATTCTTAATATTATTAACAGATACAAATAATAACATATATATTTTTATTTTGCGGATTGTGATAAACACACAATGAGTTTATAATGGTGATAGTAATGATAGTGATAATATTGTGAATCGTGTGATTTGGACCGGATCACTGTGACATGACATTTGTCATGAAGCGCAGCAGCAACAAGTTGTGTTTAACAGCCTGAATGCAAAGGTGTTAAATACATTTAATAGATGTTGGACGTTCACGATGAAAACTATTGTCAATATTTTATATTTTTTTCGATTGAACTTCAAAAACCTGATACAATTTTTCTGTTTTAAATGAGATGCACCATGCATTGAAGGAAACAACGTGGGTGCTAGCAGGACCTCACAGCCCCCCTGGAGCCAGAACCAAAGACTTGTACATGGTTCATGGGATTCACACACACAGCCTACCGTTCACAGCGATCCCAGCCCTGAGCCTCTGTGCTTGCAGACGTGTCGCCAATGGATGCAGCTCCTCAGATCATCACATCACATCCACAGGTGACCTCCGCCTCGGTCTCTATCTGCGCTCCATTCGCCCTCTCTGCTCGCCCTCCTTCGTCTCAGCTGGAACAAGATGGAGGAAACGCTGAGATAATCCTCTCCTCCATCTGATTACAGATGTGAAGTCTTCAAATCCCTGCTCTGTGAGAGAGGGAGCGGCTGGTTATCCAGCTGACGTGGGAGACGGATGGAGGGGGTGGGGGATGATGAGGAGGAGGGGGGGGCGTCAGGCACTCCACCTGGGAGAGGAGAGCTGCTGGATTAATGAATGAATGAGTAGATGTGTGAACGACGGTGGGAAGAAAACACACAGCCTGTTTCTCCTTCTTTGTCTCCGTCTTCACTCACAATCTACCCACAGCTACCGCGTTTACTTTCATGCTCAACACCAACCCACTCTCCATCACTGTCCCTGTTGCTATGGAAACTGCAATTCTCAACGGGCCTGTTTTTTTTTGTCAGCCAACAGGCAGCCAAAACAAATCCGCCGGGAGCGGCTCCTGTTTGTGGCTTTACGCCGTGATGGTGATGATGACATGTCAACAGATGGCCCGCACAAGCAAGGCCGTGTCTGTGACATCATCACCCACCGCGGCGCTGCGGTGGCCACCAGCTGCTTTTTCTGGAGCAGCAAAATCTCCATTTGGTCCAGTGGGAGGAAGGGCTGAGCTGGGATGAGCCAGAGCCGTGTACAGAGAGAGTAGCATCAATGCTAGACTTCCAGGAAATACCTGGCAGGCAGTCTGAAAGTACAGACTGGTAGAAACAGACAATTATAGAATCAATATATTCATTGATGTACAATATTCATATTAACACCGATATGTTTTTAAAGTAAAACTCGGTACCTTATTTATGGTATGCAACAATCAATATTAGATTAAGTTTCTTTAATTTATGGCAGTATGCTAATTTAACGAGACAGTGTGTAGGAATTACTCCCATCTAGTTGTGAAATTGTATTTTGCATTCAAAGGAAAAGTGCTCTCTAGTGCATCGCTTTGTTGCAACTCCGGTAGCTGTTATGTACCAAGAAGCTCTGACAACATGTCATCCAACACCACTTCACCAGTATTCTTTCAGGTGATGAGGTTTCAAACAAACCTGTGTGAGCATCGATAAGTAATTAGTCCTCTGGCAAGTGTGAGTTTATGGTCTCAATCTCTAGTTTCAAGTCTTCTTCAATCCAGCATGATGTTCATTTAGTACATTATGGTCCATTTAGAGTCCAACAGACCAGAAAGCAGGGGATGCTTTAGGGGGCGGGGCTTACATGCTGATTGACAGGTCGCTACCACGCCACCAATGCTAGTTAGCTTCTAAGATGACTTAGCTGTAAAGTTGACCTTGAGTTATGAAGCTTACTTTGTTAACAGCTTCACACCAGAATCCAGATGGATCCAGATCCACTAAGGGTGCTGCTCTGCTGCTTGTATTCATCAGATCCACCCGTTGCTCCTCCACAGTCCTATTATGGTCACTTCCTTCACTGGCTGTAAAAACTCCAAGATGGTGACGGCCAAAGTGCCAAAATCGAGACTTCAAAAACATAGTTCACAAACCAGTGGGTACAGTCACCATGACAACGCCTACTTCAGTCTAGTCTGAAAGTCTTATCTTGCCGTCAGACTTTGTTGTGAATTTGTTCACAACAAATACAACAAAAACGAAGTAGATATTTCGGGGCAGGTTGAAAAACAAGACAAATACAGTTAGAGGTGTCGGAAAGCAGATCAGCCGTCTGTTTAACGCTCTCCCATCCATCATGCTGGGCTGTTCAGACCCAGAACCCACTGAGTTCATCGACCATTCCCCATCATTTAAAGCAGGGGTCTCAAAGGGGCCGCTGATGATCTAGTCATCTGATAGGACGGCCATGTCCACATTCTCCTCTCCGTTCTACTTCTCATCATGCTCTCAGTGTTTAGACCAGTGATGACGTTGATGTTGTATTCCTTTAGACCGCCACTTTTTCATATCAGGCAGACAGGCACGTAGCATTTCCACAGACTCCACAAAACACTGCAACGTCCATATTTGTTGAAACAGTGTGTGTTCCCAGTCCACCTTTCTTTTCTGCTTTAATACAAGGGGTCGTTTAAATTGATATGAAACAAGTATAAATAATAAAATAATTTAAAGGTCCCCTATTATAGTGATTTTCATAAATTCCACACAGCTGTCAGAGTTCCAACAACACTGGATTCGATATGCATTGCCCCAAACCCATCCGTGGTCCTGAATTTCAGCTAATGAGCTCTGTCTGTCATCGCCTACTTGGAGAGCCACGTAGATGATGCCGCTTACACTAGCGGTAGCATGCACCAATGTTTACATGGATGTATCGCTATGGCTCGCCTATGTGGCTCAGGTGAAGTTGCTGGGTCCCATATGGTGGGGACAGATCCTTTTACGAGGGTCAGTGTCGAGGCAAAGCCAGCTTTGCACTGACCCTCGTTACTGAAGCAGTCCGATGTGAAGTGGTTAGCACACACATACAAGCTAACACGAACCATAGCCGGCACATGTCTAGCTCTGAGCGACGACATTGTGAAACACCGCTATCTCACTACTGTCTCACCAGGACACACCGAACTTCACCTCGGTGATGAACGCCCCCTCTCGGATATCTCCTATCATCAGAGGAGTTCGGCCTATCAGGACACACCGAACTTCACCTCGGTGATGAACGCCCCCTCTCGGATATCTCCTATCATCAGAGGAGTTTGGCCTATCAGGACACACCAAACTTCACCTCGGTGATGAACGCCCCCTCTCAGATATCCTATCATCAGAGGAGTTCTGCCTATGTGTAACGGGTTGCGTGTTTCTACGGTGGATGTGTCCTCTTTTGTGTCTATGGTGCAGGAAGGACAGCACAGCCACACAGGATTTGCTCTCAGTCTGGTTCCCTTTTACTGGTATCAATGTGTATTAATCTACAATTTTAATACCTGCTCTCGTAAAAGGGGCACCATCTGTTGGTCAGACAGAACTTTATAGAATTCACGTTAATGACTCTAATGACCACTTATTAATTAATTAACAATAAATCAATATCATTTAATAAATCAGTCTCATTTCCTTAGATCATAAGTTCTTGAAATAGGGATCTTTGTATTCTGCACAGAAGAAATATCCATGGACAACGACTTTATGCTTTAGGGGAATTTATTGACTAACTAAGGATTGAACACAGGGAATAAAAGAGTATAAGTGGAAGCAACATAAAGACACATAAAACACAAGAAGTATTACTGGAAGAAACGGGTTAACCATGAATATAGGAAGTTTGGCGATAAGGACAAGTGTGTTTTTCTCCTAAGAATTTGGACTTTCTTAGTAATAAAACATACTGCCTCAATGGATATAAAATATTAGAGAACGTTATTAATTAGTTTAACCATGCGCTTCAACTCTGGTCACCAACTGAGTGTAAACTGTGTCGGTCTTACATCATGCAGCGTGGTCTCAGCTTTTCCTCGGAACCCCAAGCAGTCACTCTTCCCGTCGGTGAATTAGGGCACTGCCGTTTGCAGGCCGTCTGCCGAGGGATGGTTCGGGGCCATGAGCGGTGGTTTCGTAGCTGTTCGTCTGGTATGGAGGCCGTCCCTGCCTCGGGTTGCTGCTGCTGGTAGTGACCGGTGGCGTGACGTTGAATCTTGGATAACTAATTATATAGCTTACTCGTAATACTTAGTGATCTTCGTAGGGACTCTTAGTTGTTAAGAGTCTAAATGTTACTGATAGTAACAATTCCCGAAAAATGCAAAAAGGGGAATTAACGGCGAAAAAGGCAAAAGGAAAGAAAATGAAGCAAAGGGGGGGGGGGGGAGCCAGCCAAGCGTGAGCTTTGACCTCGACCCCCTCTCCAACCCTACTCTGCTCGACCCGACTCGATGAACTATTGGAAAGGCTCTGTCTTTATGCTACACGCAGGGGGCGTGATTTTAGTTGAAACCGATCCTGAGGGCCTCCAATAGAACCACTCGTAATGTGAT
Organism: Eutrigla gurnardus; assembly: GCF_963514095.1. Lineage (NCBI taxonomy): Eukaryota > Metazoa > Chordata > Actinopteri > Perciformes > Triglidae > Eutrigla > Eutrigla gurnardus. Next base: position 27,402,373 of record NC_139925.1, read on the forward strand.
TCCCTAAATGTATATGTAATATGCTGATCACTCACAATCTCACACTTATGGTCAAAGTTGGCTCCTTCTAACACATTGCATATAGTGCTCACACAGAATGATAGGTCAAAACAAATGAAACATTTCTCTGCACAAATCATTTTCAACTAAATATTTTTGGTGGAGTTGAAAGGAACTTTGATCCAACACATACAAATGCAAACCTATCAAGTTAGCCCAAACAAGTTTGGTAACTTAGCAAGCATTTTGTCCTCGGTGATGCAGGCAGATTAATGAGCAAACATATTTTCCCTCTGACTGCGTGAGTGCAGTAGTAAGTCCATTACAATGACAATGTTAATTTTTAGCATTTTTGGTAACTTCTCTGTTCTTCGGCGTAGAACGACGGGAAGTTCGCCAGTATGCTTATAATTCCTCAATGATTATTATGGATGGTTTTAAACTAATGTTGAACATATATCTCATCCTTTTCTTGGTTTGGTCTAAATTTGAACATGATTTCCTTAGCTGAGTTCATGTGACCTTTCTCTGCAGGTCAGCAGACCAGGTCGTTTTCACAGACCAGTTCGTTAGTTTATGACTCCCAGAGGGGTGAAAGGGGTCTTCAACATGACTTGGGAGCAAATGGTGAGGAAGAGATAAGGTGTTATCCTTTATTCTTCAATCAGGGCTCTCTGTCAAACAAAGGTGTTAATCAGTTTCCAGTTGTGTTTAGGTGCCTCAAAGTCTGGTGTCTCCAAGGTCTGCATCCTCCCCAGACCTTTAGAGATGCGTAGAAATGTTGTTTTTAAGGCCATAAAGAGGCCTCACATTCCATCCTAGGTCAGTCGAGTGATCTGGCCCTGAGTTTCTTCTCATCTGGAGGGAATAGTTCATCTTTTGTTCATCAATTGAATTAATTCCGAGAATCGTGGAGCTGTTGCTCCTACAGTGGTAATGATATGTATGACTGTCATCTGACTCTTACTGAGTGACAGGGCTGCCAAGCCTCACGCTTTGAGTGTGACAGTCATGCAATTTGACCCATTCTCACACCACACGCCACTTCTCACGCTTAGATTTCCCCATTCAATACTTTTTTTTCATGATAATCCTCGATGCTTGCCGTAGTTCGAGTAACTCTGATTGACTGACCGAGATAACCAATCCATCAGTCCTTTGTGCCTAAATCTAACCAACCACGGAAGACACCACGCAATATAAACCAATCACAAGCAACGTAAGGCGGGTCTTGGCGTCTCTAACCATCTTTCACACACAACCGCGCCGACATTTAAAACTACACAAAAATACTTGAGAGTAATTAGTAGCGGTGGGCCTTATAAGCGTTAACGTGCCGCGTTAACGCGAGACTCTTATCGGGCGATAAAAAAAATATCGCCGTTAATCTATTCTAAGTTGGGTTGGGAGCTGGGTCTATTCGGCCCGCGAATTAATATTTACTGGCCCTTTTAGTGGAAAAAACATTAAAACATGCTGGCCGTATAGTGGCCGATATGAGCTGCCCTCTCTCATCTCCACGCAGCAGTGTAGACGCGCGGCCACAGCAATCCTCACCGCGCGCCCCCGCTACGATCTTCATGTACTTTAAGAGCTTGATGTTGTCCCGATGAACCACCACGATGGTTTCTACTTTGAAAACTCGGCAAGTTGACACTGTATTTTGATAAGCTGTTGCACTCTTCAGACTCGTGGTGTGAGCGGAACCGGAACCGCTACTTTTATAATACAAATTCGGCTGTGTCTCTGTAGATCATTGATGATGTTCCAGTTGTGCCCAGTAGGGGTCGCACCATCTCTGTATATTCTGTGAGTGTTCGGGTTATCGGTGCTCAGTTAGTTATGCCTGCTAGGCTGTACGTAAGGCTCCCACTCCATGCTCTCTGAGTTATAATAAAACCACACTCTTTGGAGATGTGTGATCATTGAACTCACACACATACACACGAAAGCATCTACATGGTGTCAGAAGACAGCAGCGACGAACTTTTCGCCTGTGAGTACCTTGTTGGACTTTTTTTTTTCTCCATGGACCTGATGCTTCGGGCTACGCTAACTAGCTAGCCGTGGACATTTTTCGTTTTTGCTGGACGTCATGGCGGAGGGTTTTCGCAGGCCAGACCCTGTTGTTTTTGACGACAACGTCGCCGAGAGCTGGCGTATTTTTGAAAGGGAGTATGATATTTTTATTGCTGCAGCACACCCGGACAAGCCGGCAAAGACAAGGGCTTACATTCTTCTCAACCTCGCCGGCCCGGAGGCCATCGACCGTGAACGCTCTTTCGTTTATGCGGCTGAGGTGCGTGCACCCGGGGACGGCAGAGCAGTGGTCACCCCGGGAGAGTCCAGAGAGGATCCGGACTGCCTGAAGAGGAAGTTCAGGGAAATGTGCAATCCTCAAAGTAACAGGACAATGGACAGACACAGATTTCATTCACGGAATCAAAAACAAGGTGAGAGCATAGAATCATACATCAGTTATCTGAGGATAAAAGCTAAAAGTTGCCACTTCGGAGACTTAACTGACGAACTTATCTGTGACCGCATTGTGTGTGGCATCACCAGTGACTCTTTGTGAAAACCTCTATTGAGAGATAGTGAACTGACTCTTGCCAAAGCCATCTCAGTTTGTCGCATTCACGAAATGACAGAGGAAAACAGTAAGACATTAGCAACTCAGGCCACCAATGTTGATGCACTGAAGCCGTCCTACAATAAAAGGCAGCAACCCAGGCCCCAGATACCCATACAAACCATAGCCAAATGCAGCAATTGTGGGGGCAGCCATGTTGCTAAAAGAGAGAAGTGTCCCGCTTATGGACTGCAGTGTCATAAGTGTCATAAGATGAACCACTTTAAAGGGTGCTGCAAATCAAAATCATGGGACCAAAATAGACTACAAAGGAAGGGCTTCAGGCGGCCAGTGCATGAAGTGACAGTAGAACAGCCATCAGCACAGGGAGACGACACGTTTTATGTGGATGGTATCAATGTCAACAGTGTTAACTCTCAGGACTGTGAGAGGGACGAAGGATTTGTCACTGTGCAACTGAGTGGCAAAACTATTGAGCTAAAGGTGGACACTGGAGCAAAGTGTAATGTGCTTTCCCAGAAGACTTTTAAACAAGTGTCTAAAGGAGAGGGAGTCACCCTGCAGAAGACTGCTGCAAACCCTGTTGCTTACGGAGGCACCAGGATTGAAACTATGGGACTAGTTACACTATCATGCAGTCTGAAAGAGCAGCATTACACGATAACCTTCTTCATAGTGGACTCAGATGTGCAGCCACTACTTGGATTTCGGGCATGTGTGACATGGGAATCGTCAGAATGAGCACTGATGTTCACCTCGTCACCATGGACAGAAATGCAGATTTCAGAACACAGACTCTCAGACAGTACAAAGATGTTTTCAACGATGAACTCGGAAAGCTTCCAGTCACGTATTCTATGACCCTGGATCCCAACACACAACCCGTGGTCCGACCAGCCCACCGCATACCTGTAGCAATGCAAGACAGAGTTAAAGCAGAGCTGGATCGCATGCAAAGCATAGGTGTCATAACACCTGTCACAGAGCCCACAGACTGGGTTTCCTCGATGGTAGTAGCACATAAGAAGAACAAGCATGAAATAAGGCTCTGCATCAATCCAAAGGACCTCAACATAGCACTCAAAAGACCTCACCACCCTATGCGCTGTGTTGAGGAGGTGGCGGTCCAGATGTCTGGGGCAGCCATATTCTCTGTCCTGGACGCCAAGAACTCCTTCTGGCAGGAAATCTTCAATGATGACAACGTTCAGTACTCCATTTGGGCGGTACAGATTCCTGCGTATGCCCTTCGGCATCAACTCTGCTAGTGAGGTGTTTCAGCAGACAATGGAGCAGCTTTTCACTGGCTACCCATGCTCCGTTATCGTCGATGACATCATCATCGGAGGCCGCGACATGGCCGAACATGACGCCAACCTGAAGAAAGTGATTGAGAGGGTAACGGAGGTCAACCTCCAGCTCAATCCTGAGAAATGCAGGTTTCGTCTGGATCAAGTGGGGTACGTAGGCCACATTTTCACAAGCCAGGGCCCCAAAGCTGACCCCTCCAAAACAGCTGCCATCACCAGCATGCCAGTCCCCACTGACGTCACATCATTGCAGCATTTCCTGGGCATGGGAAACTACCTGGCAAAATACATTCCCAATTTCAGTGACATCACAGCTCCACTGAGAACACTGATACACAAGGACACTGAGTGGCCACCAAGAGGCTTTTGATCGCCTGAAGTCATGCCTCGCAAACCCACCAGTATTGGCATACTATGACGTGAAGAAACCAGTCACTCTCACTTGTGACGCTTCATGCTACGGACTCGGAGCGGCGTGCGTGCAAAATGGCAAGCCAGTTGCGTTCGCCTCACGCACCCTCACAGATACAGAGACACGATACGCACAGATAGAACGAGAGCTTCTGGCTGTCGTGTTCGGCTGTACAAAATTCAAAGACTATGTTTATGGAAAGTCCGTCATTGTGGAAACTGATCACCAGCCCTTAGTGACAATATTGAAAAAGCCCATTCACACTGCCCCTGCTCGTCTCCAGCGGATGCTACTTCGCCTGCAAAGCTACGACATCAGCCTGGTGTATAAAAGGGGCAAACACATGTATTTGGCTGACACGCTCTCCAGAGCTCCATGTGCTCAGGCTTCCCAGAGCCCTGATGTGGAGGAAGCCTATGAGGTCATGTCAGTGAGCTACATCTCCACAGCCCGCCTGGATGAGCTCAGGTGACACACCGCAGAGGATGAAGAACTACAAACCCTCTGTGCAGTCATCAGGAATGGATGGCCTGCCAGAGAAAGCCATCTCAAGCCCACCATCATTCCCTTCTTTCCCTACAGGGACGAACTCACTGTGGATGATGGTGTTATTATGAAAGGCCACAAAGCAGTCATCCCGCGCACCCTGCGCAAAGAGTATATCACCATAACTCACAGAGGCCACCCAGGTATTCTGGCCTGCAATGTCCAAAGACATAACTGAAGAGCTACTCACCTGCGCGGTGTGTAATAGCACCAAGTCACACCAACAAAAGGAACCTTTGCAACTCCATCCAGTCCCAGATCTCCCGTGGTCCATCGTGGCCACAGACATGTTCGAGTGGCACGGCAAACACTATCAAGTGCTCGTGGACTCATACTCTGTGTAGCTCCTCTCGGTAGTCAAGCATGAGACCCGAGCTCGTTTAAAAAACAGGGTTTATTCAGTCACCAACCGACCCGTGAGAACTGAAGAAAATGAAGGTAAACAAACAATTTCATAAACACATGTGCTAATTGAGAGCCTGCAGATCAATATAACTACACAAATACACAACAAACACACACCTCGTAGGCTGCACACTACCAAAAAGGGCTGAATCTTGTCCTTTCTTCTTGTCTTTGTCTTCTTAATGTCGTAACTCTTTCTCTTTGCTCTTTAACTTTACCGAGTGTGGACACAACCGACTGTGTTGTTTCTCCCTTGCCATGCTCCGCCAGGAGGTGTGTCACAAAAGTGGCACCGTGCAGAAACAAATACAAACAATGTTCTGCCTAAACTAAAGGGCAGGTAGGAACCAAAAAATGAATAAATAAAAATGTATTAACTGACATGTGGACAGTTACACTCCCACCAAATCACTTGTGATTTTCTTAGAACGACTTATGGGAGACATACTGTATGTGAACATTACCTTAAATATTATCATGTAACAAATCAATAATCAATAAAGCCAGCTAACAACACTGAGAGTGCGAGAATGGTACACTGTGGTCTTTATTCTGCCTCCAACAGCGTGACTGTCTTCTGAATAGGTCTTACCAGGTAGACTGGTTTGGAAGTGCATCTTCCCATCTTATCCAGCGTTGGATCACTGAGTAATAACGTGAGCGTCCTCACTCTCCCATCCTTCCCAGGATGAACTTGAATGACCTTGGCCAACTTCCATTTGTTTCGTGGTATCCCTTCATCCTTCAGAAGAACAATGTCATTGACCTGTGCATTTCTGCGGTCCTTAGTCCATCTTTGTCTGTTTTGGAGATTTAAAAGATACTCCTTCTTCCAACGTGACCAGAAGTTGTTGGCCAGGAGTTGAACTCGACGCCATCTCTTCCGGAGGTAAAGGTCTTCCCGGACGAACTTCCCAGGGGGAGGTGATATGATTGTGGACTTCATGGTCAGAATGTGGTTTGGTGTCAATGGCTCTGGACTGGATGAATCATTCAGGTTATCCGTAGTCAGCGGTCTGCTGTTCACTACTGCCATGACCTCATATAGGAATGTTCGTAGAGAGGAGGAATCAAGTTGTTTGGCGGACTGTTCTAGGATAGACATCAAAACACTTCTGATGGTGCGGATCTGTCTTTCCCAGACTCCGCCCATGTGGCTTGAGGCTGGGGTATTAAAGATGAACTCGCATCCTCTCTCCTTGAGTTCCTCTTGATCCATCTCTCTCAATGCTTCAACAAACTCTCGCCTCGCACCAACGAAGTTTGTCCCCTGATCACACCTTATCTGCCGCACTGCTCCACGAATGGCAATGAATGAACGCAGGGCGTTAATGAAGGCATCCGAGGTCAAGTCATCTAGCATTTCAATGTGAATTGCCCTGGAGCACATACAGGTGAGTAACAGTCCGTACTTCTTTAACTCCTTTCTCCCTTCCTTGATGTAAAATGGACCAAAACAATCCATGCCACAGAAAGTGAATGGTGGTGTGGCTTCTGTTCGGTCTACAGGAAGATCTGACATCCTTTGTTGTTCCAAACCTCTTCTGAATTTCCTGCACTTGGTGCACTTGTAGATATGGGATGAGACTAGGTTGCTGCATCCGAGGATCCATATGCCGTTGGAACGGAGCTCATTTGTGGTCATTCCCCGGCCTTGATGGTGCACTCTTTCATGATAGTGCTTGACCAGCAATGATGAGATGTGACTGTCTCTTGGAAGAACCGCGGGATGCTTTACATGTGGATGTAAGGGAGCATGAGTCAAGCGGCCTCCAACTCTAATGATACCTTGATCATCCAGGAATGGATTCAGTCTGTGCAGCTTGGACTTCGGTGGTGTCTCCTTGTGATCCTGGAGATACTGGATCTCTTGAGAGAGGTTTGTTTCTTGAACCATTTTTATTATGGTTAGCTGTGCTTGCCTCCTTTCCTCTAGGCTCGTGGCCTCACAGGACCGTGGCGTCAGACCTTTAACTTCTCTAGTAAGGCGCTTTAATCTAGCAATGGCCTTCACCAACCTTGACCAATCTGAGAACTTGTGTAGGCGATCCAACAGTGACCTCACTTCCTTTGCCTGTGTGTCATAAACTTGGGCCTTCTTGAGCTCTGGATCACTACTTGGGATCTCTCCCACCTTGACATTTCCGGTTGGTAATTCCTTCTGCCAAAGCAGGTTAGATGTTAACAGCTGGTCAGCTGAGAGACCTCTTGAGGCATGATCTGCCGGGTTTTCCTCCGAAGCTACGTACCTCCATTGTGCAGATTTTGTACTTTGTTTAATACGTTCTACACGATTAGCTACGAACACCTGAAATCTTCTGGCTTCGTTACCGATGTAGCCCAGAACAATCTTTGAATCTGTCCAGAAGACTTCTTGCACACAATCCACTTCAAGCTCTCTTTTGAGCATGTCACTGACTTTGACTGCTACTACTGCCGCTGATAGCTCTAGTCTCGGTACTAAGTCACCTTAGTAGGAGCAACTCTTGACCTTCCCATGACTAGAGTACAGTGCACTTCACCCGATGTACTGATTACTCTGAGGTATGAACACTCTCCATATCCTGACGCGCTAGCATCGGAGAAATGATGCAACTCATAGTGCAGAACTTCGAAGTCTGGTGGAACGTAGCACCTTTGGATCTTAACACCAGCCAGGTTTTTCAAGTCTAGGAGCCAGGATTCCCAGAGAGGTCGCAGGTCGTCAGGTAAGGTGTCATCCCAACTGAGCTTGTCGCGACACATCTGCTGAACAATCCTTTTTCCAACCAGGATGAACGGTGCCACGAGTCCGAGCGGGTCAAATATTGAGGCAACCGTGGACAAGACTCCTCTTCGGGTGAGTGGATTCTGTTTGACGACTACTCGGAACTGGAATTCATCTGAGGTCACACACCATTGAATGCCAAGCGCTCTTTCCACATGATGTTCACCCAGCGCCATGTCCAGATCTTTGGCAGCCGCAACACATTCCTCCTTAGGAATTGTGGCCATGACTTCCTCACTAGTTGAGATGAACTTATGCAGCCGGAGTTTGCCTGTACTGCAGAGTTCTCTTGCTTCCTTCACTAGTTGGATGGCTTGCTCTTGAGACGTGACACTTGCCAGCCCATCGTCAACATAAAAATGTATTTTGATGAACTGGACTGTATCTTCACTGAATCTTCCCCATCCTTCATCAGCAAGGTGTCTTAGTCCAAAGTTGGCGCAGCCTGGTGAAGAAGCTGCACCAAACAGGTTGACTTTCATCCAGTAGATAGATGGTTGAGCTTCCAGATTTCCTTCCTCCCACCAAAGGAAACGTAAGTAATCTTGGTCTTCTGCCTTCACATAGAATTGATGAAACATGCGTTCGACGTCGCACATTATCGCCACAGGACCTCTACGAAAACGACAAAGGACTCCGACTAAGTTGTTTGTCAACTCCGGGCCAGTTAACAGATGGTCGTTTAAGGAAGTCTCCTGAAACCTTGCAGAACAGTCAAAGACGACGCGGATCTTTCCGGGTTTTTGCGGATGATATACCCCGTGGTGGGGAATGTACCATGCGGGAGTCTTGGTGATGTCTTCTTCAGGAACCCTTTCTGCATCTCCGTGAGCTATGATGTCATCCATGAAGGTTTTGTACTGTACTGTTCGTTTCTTTTTAGCTTCCTTTCTAAGCATCTGAGACGGTGGATGGCGCAGACCTTGTTGTTTGGTAGGTTAGGTCTCTCCTTCTTGAAGGGTAGCGGCATCTCATAGTGACCATCATCGTTGAGCCGGATGCTCCCTTGCATCTGTGACAGGAACCGAAGGTCTTCTTGGGAGATGCTTGTGTCATCTGAAGCTCTTTCGACGAAGTCAGACTCCAGGACCTTGATGACATCTACAGGTGAGACTACTTCTTTGATCTGCGTTCTGCAGACATAATGCACTTCATTTGTGACATTTGAAGCCAACTGACACTCTGGAACGACTTGCTTCACAACAACTTGGTGACTCACTCCTATTGCGTGAGAAGGCAGGTCACAGTCTACTCAAGTGTCAAGTATCGCGTCTCCATAATCCAGAGAAAGGTTGCCATAGCCTACTATGCTCCAGCCCAAGTCTGTTCTCAGTCCGAATGGCTGATTTTCTTCACCAGGCACCACCCGTCTTGGAACAAGAGCTTGAGGACAGTTGTAGCCAATTAACAAGCCAACGTCACAACTTTGAAGAGGAGCTATCTCAGGTGCAATGTGTTCAAGGTGAGGCCAAACCTTAGCCGTCTCTGGTGTGGGAATATGTTCTCTATTTGCAGGTATGAAGTCTCTTGTATAGGTAACTGGCAGAGGAATTACCTTGTTTGAGTAAAATCCTCTTACTTGCAGACGAGTAATTCTTTGACATGGCACAATGGTGTTTCTTGAAGCCATGGTGGACAGCTTTAACTGAACTGGTTCATTCTTTGTGTGCAGAGCCTTTGCAGTTTCTTCAAGAAGGAAGGTTGTGTCACTCTGTGTATCTAGGAGTGCGTACACAAGAATTTCACAATCGGGCTCACTTGTGGCTGACACCCACACCGGAATGATAGTGGATGTATGAGTGTCTTTGATGTTCTGTATGACTCTGTTTGACATTGCCTCAAATGAGGATCTCACTGCCTTGTCTTGTCTCCGTTCAGTGCTTCCGTCCTTCCACTTGTCATGGTTACTTGCTCCATTAGCCTTTGTTAGTGTCTTTCTGTCTTTAGTGCGATTATCATGGAGGCAAGTTGGATGTCCCCTTTCACATATGTTGCAGGTCTGTCTCCTTTCACATTCTTTCGAGCGATGGCCAGATTGCAAACAGCCGAAACACAACTTGTTTTCCTGAACAAACTTAACTCGTGCAGAGACAGTTTCATCCATGAACTTGTAACACTTGAGTAGACTGTGACCTGCCTTCTCACAGAAAGCACAACTGGTAACAGCAGTTTTTTCACCTGAGTTTGTTGCCAGCACCTTTGCTCCAGGAGCTCTGTTTCTTGAAACCTTGTTCCTTTCACCTTCACTTGACTTGAGAACATGGAGTGATGTTATTGGGTTGCAGGCGATTCTGGCTTCACATGTGAGGAACTGAACAAAGTTGCTGAAGCTTGGGAACTTGTGACTTTGCTCTTGCACTTCCATGACCTTCCTATTCCATCTAGAGGTCAGCCAGTCTGGAAGTTTAGCGAGTATCTTCTGATTCTCATTACAGTCATTGAGTACTTCAAGGCCCTTGATTTGAAACATGGCCGCCTCACAGCTGCGGAGGAAGTCAGTAAGTTCTTGAAGTTCGACGCTGCTCTTGGAGTTTATCTTGGGCCATGAATCAAGCTTGTCCCTGAAAGCTTTGGCGATGAGGAATGGATTGCCATATCTCTCTTCGAGGATGGTCCATGCTGCACGATAGGCTGACTCCGTGCCTAGCAGGAAGTAGCTCTCTATGGCTTTCTTGGCTGTGCCACTCACATACTTTCGCAGGTAATATATCTTTTCTTCACCTGGTATGTTCTTTCTGTCAATGAGTGTCTGAAATGAAACCTTTCAGTCATTGAATCTGAGTGGATCACCACTGAATGTTGTTGGTTCAGGTATAGGAAGACGACTTGCACTGATGGACTCTGCAAACACTCTCACAAGAGCTGCTGTGCCGTCTTCTCTCTCTAGTAGTGTCATTGCTTGTGGTGGAGATTTATGCTGAGACAGGTTACTTTCAACCTTACTTTCTTCTTTCTCTTTCAGGGAGACAGGTTGATGGAGAAGTTGATCTATTTCATCATCTGAACATTCACTTTCTTCATACACTTTCTGACGTGCTTTGGCAGCCTTTAACTTCTTTACTGTCTCCAATCTTTCCACTTCTCGTCGCTTGGCCTCTAGCGCCCTTTGCCTCTCTGCATTTTCTGCCTCAAGCTGTTCAAGTTCTTTGATATGACGTTCTTTCTCTAACAGTACCTGCAGGGCAGCTTCATTGGCGGCGACTTCAGCTGCAGCCTCCCGTCTGTGAGCAGAATACTGGCTTGAGCCTCTGGATGTGACCTTTGAGTTACTTCGAGAATTAACTGAAGACCTGGTGGACTTGGTATGGTGAGAGATGCTTGTTCTATCTGATGCTGCAGACTTAAACACAGATTCTCTGTCTCTCTCCTTGCTGTGTTGTTTTTCAATCTCTAGATCTTCATCAGATTCTGTGTGTAGATAACTTGTAGCGGTTTTAATTATTGTCCTTGTTACTGCTTCACAGGTGTCTATTCTGCGACGTGTGTCGGGGTCTGGAATGTCAATGTGTCTCAACTCTTCATAGACACCGTTCAGGTCATTTGCAGCATCACTCACCTTAGTAATGTGTTCCTGCAGCAAGCTGTTTGGACACCTTTCACTCCTTTAGCATCCTTAATGACTGCCTTCCACTTGTCGTAGCTCTTGATGAAACGGTGTTGAACCCTTTTAACTTGCTCCTTGTGCAATCCTTGGCCCTTTTCCGTCAACTTGCGAGCTCTTTGACTTCTTTGTGGCTCTGGCGAAGGAGCCTGGATAGCAGCTTCGATGCCTTCAGATGCTTGTGGTTGCATGTCTGCTTCATGCTGCTGTTTGTCTTCACCACCACCATTTCGGTCACTCTCAGAGAAAGATTGTATTTGTGACATTTTACTTTGATTACTTCAGCTTGATTTAAATGTGATAATACTCTTAGCCTTGTAACTACTTTCAAAATGGCCAAAATAACCTTAGCGTAGCTGAATCAAAACTCAGTTTTAACATGTAGCAATGGTTATGCCTTTGTTCAAGTTTGGCTTACTCACTTATACTCTTATTGCTACCAGTGAGTGTTAACTGTAGTACAGATAAGTTAGAAATGCAATAAACACTTGTAATGCACCTTTAAATTACTGTGGTGCTGTTATCTCAATATTACCATTACTTGTTTTGACAGAAATTTTTTACAGTGTAACTATCGATAAACACAATGTCGGCATTAGCGCGATTTGCATCAATGAATGTCAACAGACTTCAACAGTGAAAGGTAAGTACAACTTGAAAATGCAAAAATGTTTCAGTCTCTTGTGCAAAGCACTCAAAGTCTCTTATTCACGCAAATCCACACGATAGCACCTTAAGCTTTCTTGGCTGCTGTGAGGACGGCGATGAACGGCGCACCCGCGACATGCAGAGGCTTCATCCCGACCGTGGATCACCGTACTCCAGCGGCGTTTCCCTCGGCTACTCACGCGAAGCAGTCGAGTTCTCACTGTAGCTCCTCTCGGTAGTCAAGCATGAGACCCGAGCTCGTTTAAAAAACAGGGTTTATTCAGTCACCAACCGACCCGTGAGAACTGAAGAAAATGAAGGTAAACAAACAATTTCATAAACACATGTGCTAATTGAGAGCCTGCAGATCAATATAACTACACAAATACACAACAAACACACACCTCGTAGGCTGCACACTACCAAAAAGGGCTGAATCTTGTCCTTTCTTCTTGTCTTCATCTTCTTAATGTCGTAACTCTTTCTCTTTGCTCTTTAACTTTACCGAGTGTGGAGACAACCGACTGTGTTGTTTCTCCCTTGCCATGCTCCGCCAGGAGGTGTGTCGCCAAAGTGGCACCGTGCAGAAACAAATACAAACAATGTTCCGCCTAAACTAAAGGGCAGGTAGGAACCAAAAAATGAATAAATAAAAATGTATTAACTGACATGTGGGCAGTTACACTCTGGATGGTTGAGGTCGACCTGCTCCATCAGCTAACATCATCAGCTGTGATTTCCAAACTTAAGAGACACTTTTCGGTCCATGGCACGCCACACATTCTCATCTCTGACAATGCCAGACAATATACCAGTCAGCATTTCAAGAACTTTACCAAACAATGGGATTTCATTCACACTACCAGCAGTCCTGAATTCCCACAATCCAACGGGCTCACAGAGAGAGTAGTGCGCAGTGCCAAAGAGGTGATGGAGAAGTCTCACAGAGACGGGTCAGACGTCTTCCTCAGCATCCTGAATCTCAGAAATATCCCCCGGGTTTCAACACTGGGCTCCCCGGCAGAGCGCCTGATGTCGCGTCAAACGCGCACAGCCGTTCCTGTCTGCACTGAACTGCTGCAACCAACACCTAAAAGCAGCCAGCAAGTCAGAGCCCAGCTCCTCAACAAAAGGCTCACTCTGAAACACCAGCATGACAAGTCAAGTCATCCACTGCAGCCTTTAACAGAGGGACAGGTGGTCCGCATGCAAACACCCAAAGGATATGATCAGCTAGGAATTGTGAAGGAGAGGAGCAAGGAGCCTCGTTCATACGTCATCCAGTCAAACGGGAGGACATACAGGAGGAATCGACGACACATTCTTCCTGTGGCAGAGCAACCACCACAGCTCCACACAGAGGATCGAGACTCATTCACCACCAGTCATCACACTGTGAACAGTGTTCCTCTCTCACACACACCAGAGCCAAACATCACACAATCAGAACAAACATCCCCCTCCCAGTTAACATGCACTACACATTTGCCCACAGACAACAGCAATACATACTACACAACACGTTCAGGTCGCATCTGCAGACCAAATCCTAAATACATGTAATGAAAAAAACATTTTTGAAAAAATTCCTTTGTACAATGTGTTCATGTATGGTTAGGATGAGTAATTGTTTGACTAAGTAATCATAATTCATTGTGCATGTCTTCCAGGTTAAGAACTCATCGTGATCTCATGGTTGTGATACATTTGTCCATATTTAATATTGGATTGTTTCCAGTTCACCTAAGTGCAGCTAAGGTTATTGCTAAAAGCGTAAAGTCATATAGAAATGTTTACAGTGCTTTCATTAATCCAGTGCTCCTTCATTTATGTTTGGGATGTGAGCTTAAGGAAAGGGATGTAGATCATTGATGATGTTCCAGTTGTGCCCAGAAGGGGTCGCACCATCTCTGTATATTCTGTGAGTGTTCGGGTTATCGGTGCTCAGTTAGTTATGCCTGCTAGGCTGTACATAAGGCTCCCACTCCATGCTCTCTGAGTTATAATAAAACCACACTCTTTGGAGATAATGTGTGATCATTGAACTCACACACATACACACGGAAGCATCTACAGTCTCTGTCCAAAATCGGCTGCGCTCGCGCTGCCTCCTCCCACAGATCCGCTCGTGCTCACATGACCTGATGCAGGTCGATTGTTTACTCGAAATATATGCAGATATGGCGGTCCTTCAAAACAACATCAAGCCATGCGTGTGTAGTATTAGGACGTGATGACGCATGTACAACTGCCAATCGGGCAAAGGCCCGTTTGGGCTGAGCAGTGTGAGTGCAAAGTGGTAGGGGGACCCCCTGTGGGGGGCAATCGTGCCGATGCACGCTACGGATCGCACCCTTAGGCAGCCTATGTTAATTAAATAAAGTTTGTTTTTTGATAAGCTGTGTTAACCTACAATTTTCATTTCTAATTTCTGGTAAATTAAGACTAGTATTAGGAGGCCACAGTGCAGGGGGAGCAGCTGACATGGAGGTGAGGACATCAGTCTTAAGGTATAAATCGTTGTTAAAACGGGCCAAATCGATGTTAAAAAAGGCAAAAAAAATTCCACCGTGGCCAAACGCATCATGGTACTAAAGTCTAACTCTTGTAACTCTTGAAATCCGGCCAGCGCGAGGACCTTACTCACTACCGCCGCCTCCTCTCTGACTTCACCTCAACTGTTTCGGCAGCTAAATCTGCCTTCTACCTGGCAAAGATCAACTCTTCTGCCTCCAACCCCAGGAAACTCTTCTCCGTGTTCTCTTCCCTCCTCACCCCTCCTACCCCTCCGCCCCCTTCCTTCCTTACTGCCGATGACTTTGCTACTTACTTTAACAAGAAAGTAAATGACATCAGCTCCTCGTTTACGCCTATTCCCTCCCAGAAGACATCTCCCCCAACTCTCAACTCGGATGGTCTTACCAGCTTTACCCCCCTCACCTCTGAAGATGTTCACGCACTTGTTACATCTAACCGTGCCACCACCTGCTCCCTCGACCCGATCCCCTCCTCTCTTCTCCAAGACATCTCACACGACATCTTGCCATTCCTCACCACCCTGATCAACTCCTCCCTCACCTCAGGTGTCATTCCAGCGGATTTTAAGACAGCTACCGTGAAGCCTCTCCTTAAAAAACCCACCCTAGACGCTACTGACATCCAAAGCTACAGACCTGTATCTCTTCTTTCATTCCTCTCTAAAACCTTGGAACGTGCCGCCTACAACCAACTGTCATCCTATCTCTCGCTGAACAACCTCCTAGACCCTAATCAATCAGGATTCAGGACTGCTCACTCCACTGAGACGGCCCTCCTCACAGTGACCGAGTCCCTGCGAGACGCCAGAGCCTCGTCCCACTCCTCCGTTCTCGTTCTCCTCGACCTATCTGCTGCGTTCGACACAGTCAATCACCAAATCCTCCTCTCCACTCTGGCTGAACTTGGCATAACTGACTCTGCTCTCGCCTGGTTTACATCATACCTGACAAATCGCACCTTTCAGGTCACATGGAATGGCTCTATGTCCAAACCCTGTTCTCTGGACACGGGTGTCCCTCAAGGCTCAGTATTAGGACCGCTTCTGTTCTCACTATACACCAGATCACTAGGTTCTGTTATCACATCGCATGGATTCTCCTACCATTGCTACGCAGATGACACCCAGCTGTTCCTCTCTTTTCCCCCGTCCTCTGACACCCACATTGCAACTCGCATCTCGGACTGTCTGGCTGACATCTCTGTCTGGACAACTGCACATCACCTCAAGCTTAACCTGAATAAAACCGAACTCCTCTTCATCCCAGGGAAAGACTGCCCTCGCATGGACCTGTCGGTCACTGTCGAGGGCATCACAGTATTGCCGTCGTCAACTGCGAGGAACCTGGGTGTAATCCTCGATGACCAACTATCCTGCACCCCCAACATCACTGCTGTGGCCCGATCCTGCAGATTTGCCCTCTACAACATCCGCAGGATTCGGACCCTCCTCACAAAGGACGCAACGCAACTCTTGGTCCAAGCACTGGTCATCTCCCGCCTTGACTACTGCAACTCTCTCCTGGCCGGACTCCCGGCCTCTGCGATTAAACCATTGCAGCGTATCCAGAACGCTGCAGCACGTCTTATCTTCAATCTACCCAAATTCTCCCATGTGACCCCCCTCCTCCGTGACCTCCACTGGCTCCCTGTTGCAGCACGCATCCAATTTAAGACGATGACAATGGCCTTCAGGGCCATCAATGGAACGGCACCCATCTACCTTCAAACACTGGTCAAACCTCATGCCCCGAAGCGAGCACTTCGCTCCTCTACTTCAGCTGGCCGGCTGGTACCACCATCGCTGAAATCAAACAAATGTCGCTCAGCAAAGTCCAGACTCTTCTCTGTTCTGGCGCCTCAGTGGTGGAACGAACTCCCGACTAATGTCAGGACAGCTGAGTCATTTGCCATTTTCCGAAAAAGGCTCAAGACTCACCTGTTCAGACTTCACCTCGACTAGCATGACCACCCCCCCCCCCCCCCCCCAAAAAAAAAAAAAAAAAAAACACCCTTACCTATAGCACTCTGATCGTAGCACTGTTGCTCTTGAACTACTAGTTTACTCTGATGAGGACCTAAAACTTGTTCTACTTTTAGCTCTTACTTTATCGGCAATGATTCGTTGTGGTTTCCTTGTTTCCTTCTTTTGACAAATGTACTTATTGTAAGTCGCTTTGGACAAAAGCGTCTGCTAAATGACCTAAATGTAAATGTAAATGTAATTTTCTGAAACTTGGCAGCCCTGGAGTGAGCACCTAAACAATGAGAGCTTTTCTCTTTTACATTTACAATAAAGACCTCAAAACACTGTAAATACACATTTTGTCCATAGACAATGAATAAATCACATTTAACAAAGCCTACCTGGTACAAAAATCAACAAAACACAGTCGTTATCCACAATGTTATACAGCTGCAAACATTCAGATCTGTGTAATGAAAAGTAGGAAAATTACTATCCGAAGTAATAACAACGAAATATTGCACCAGGAGCAAGCTAGCAAGTGCATGGCAAGCTAAGTAGCATTCGCGCACATGTAAACTACTCATTGATAAAGTTACTATTTCGGCACAAAAACGTCTGTAAGTTTCAGTTTACATGCTAGTAATCCTTACAGTAACAATACATGCTACTCATGGTTTCAAAAACCCTTAACATTAAACACAGAAACATTGAATGCAGCATCGCGCACATGTACTCACCTCCAGCTCGGGAGTATTTTCCTCTACTGAGGCTGCACGGCACGTAAAGAGGAATCTGACTGTGCAATTGCGTTATTAACCCACCAGGTGGCTCCAAAACTACAGTATACATGTTTATAAGACAAGCATGTCTATTTTGTATAAATTCATAACAGGTTATTTCTAACTCTGTTACATATGCAAATGACTCCCTTCATTACGTTACAACGGGAGCTGAATCTAACAGGGAGGACCAGTTTATAGGTGTAGAGACCAGAGAAAACATGTTTTTCATAATATGGGACCTTTAATGTAAAAATCATAATATTTTTGACATCCTGATTTAGAGACTTACATCACCATGTGGATTAATCAAAATTAATGCGAATGCTTTCAATGGTTTGAGTTGCTACATCTAAGATGCCAAATTTGAAATTCAGAGCAAATCCATGGCCTCCACATGGCTCTAAACATTAGGACAGCTGAGCCAGCGTTTACCTGAGGGGCATGTCAACTAAGAGAACACAGGAAGACGGACTTCTATCTACTCATGTAGACACTTGTTATATTGATTCTATATTCATATTTTGAACCTCAGAGAACACTTATTGTTTATAGTGACCATCTTTGAAATGTTCTGTGGTTCTATAAATATATAGCGTGTTCCATATAAAGATTCCCTGTCTTTGCCTCATCTGTGTACAGATTAAATGGTAAATGGTCCTCATTTATATAGCGCTTTTATCCAAAGCACTTTACAGTAATGACTGAAATTCACCCATTTACGCACATTCACACACCGATGCCGGAGTCAACCACGCAGGGCGACAGCCAGCTCGTCAGGAGCAATTAGGGTGAGGTGTCTTGCTCAGGGACGCCAGACACTCAGCTAGGAGGAGCCGGGGATCGAACCGGCAATCTTGCGGTTGCCAGCCAACCCGCTCTACCTCCTGGGCTAATCCCCTCCTATTTTTTTTATTTAAGATTATGGGCTCTCCTTAAAACAATCACGCGTACACAGTTCAGGGCTGCACCTGATTGGACGATCGCTTTCACAGCTGTCCTGTCTGCTCCGGAGTTCACGCAGACCAACATGGTTTCTGTGTTTCTGAAAACATTTTAAGCGAGAAATAAGCTATGCAGTTGCTGAATCTGTCTTTATTTTAGATCGACAACATTCAGTTTAGAAGATTTTCGCGAGCGTTCCAGAGGCGGCGAGACGAGCCCGGCGCCTCTGATTAGCATAAAGTAGATTCGACTTCAACTTTATGCAAATTAGGCAATAGGCAAATTCGACTTGATGTAGCCGCCTGCAGCGCGCTACCTAACGTGATGTATTGTGGGTTGAAAGCGATGCATGATGGCTAGAATTAGGCTTGTTTCGAATCAAGCATGCGCATGCATTTGCCTCGCAAAACAAGGCATTCTGGGAAAAAAACGTCACAAATGCTGGTGATAACTTCCCTTTGCGACATGTCACATGACTTTAAAAACTCGCGGTATCTCCAGGGTACCTCCCTTCGCATGCTTTTCTCTGCAGATGGTCTGAAATAAGTGCGGACATAAGACACTCCCCTCAACGTTGCCCTAGTTGGTTAGAATTATCACGTGGTATTTCCCACGTGAGAAAATTCCTCAGCCTCCGTCAACAACGGGACTTCAAATGCCTCGGCTCGAGTTCGTCAGCGACGAAGAAAGCCAGCGCCGCTGGGTAGACCATATTCTTTGTGCAAAGTCCGTGAAGTTTCCCCTGGCGCGATAGTTTTTGTTATGTATACAATTATTAATAAAGTTTAAATTAAAAAAAAAAAAAAAAAAAGGTCCGTGAAGTGCACCTGTGTCCGACTTGACGTGGTGAGAACTTGGCGTGTTTACGACGAGTGCCGGCGGATCCTCTCAAGTCTCGTGCATGCATCGGCGCAAATGCATGCGATCCGAAACGCGCCCATTGTGTCCGACGAAAGGTACAGACACACCAACTCCGGCAGCAGACGTCAAGTCAACGGATCCCATTCATTGTCTATGTAGAGCAGGAGCTCCACATGATGGATACGGCACGTCGAATTGACTGCCCTGTCGCCGTACGTGAATTTGTGTAGTGGAGGCTCATATTACGGTTAAAATCCAGTTCATTCAGTAGCCTATAAGCCAACAATTCTGTTCAATCTTTGTTATTTTTCATGAATGTGTAATTTGTCATGATCCATTATGATTCTGGTGTTTCGATTTGGAATTTATTAATGTCATTCGTGGTTCCGGTTGGGGGCGCTGTTACGGATGTGTGCGGACGTGTGTGTATGGGTGTGTGCGGGACGGGAGGGAAGAATAAGACGGAG
Organism: Eutrigla gurnardus; assembly: GCF_963514095.1. Classification (NCBI taxonomy): domain Eukaryota; kingdom Metazoa; phylum Chordata; class Actinopteri; order Perciformes; family Triglidae; genus Eutrigla; species Eutrigla gurnardus. Next base: position 27,422,211 of record NC_139925.1, read on the forward strand.
ACGCAGATAGCAGCAACGTGTGTGTATCGGGAGTCGGGAGGAGATCGTGGACAAGTGGTTTTTCGTCGGTCATCAGGGTTTATCCAGCGCGGTCGGACACCGCGGAGCATCTGTGAGTGGACTCGCCGTGAGGAGCGGCAGGACCAGCGCACGCGGCGCGCATTCTCGAGGACTTCCGTTAGCCGGTCGGCGGCTAACTTCGGCTAACTCTCCAGCGAACTCCGACGTCGGCGACTCCGCCTCCAGGCCGCCGTTCACCAGCTCGGCGACCTTCGACAGCGACATCGGCGCCTCCGCCTCTCCACCTCCGCCAAGCGGTACAGCAGAAGCGGCATCCGCCCCCCCCCCCCCCAAAGAGCTCCACCCGGCCGCAACGGTACTGCCTCGCCACCAAGGGACTGAGGGTGAATGAGTGAGTGTGAGTGTGTGTAATTTCGTTTTGTTGATTCTCTCTCTATAAATGAGTGTTCCATGTTAATAGGTCTCCCTCTTGTTATTTAATTGAGTGTCCACCCTTTTTAATCGTTGGCTATACACAGCGCCGTATTTTCCCGAGTTTGTTGAGTATACAGTCCTCATTTAGTTCGGTGTAATCTATAACTGGTTAACGCCGCTACAATTTTGGTCCTTCGAGACGGATAAAGATTCAGTATAGCCACTATGGCTAGTGGTGGACACTCTGAGGGCAGACCAACGCGCCCCAAACGTACCCCGAACAGGCCCAAGTATTTAGACGAGTATGTTACTGGGCCCCCTCTCAGCCATAACTCAATGGGTCAACGCACCCACAGCACTGCTAGCTTAGCTCCCCGTGTGACTAGGGCCCGAGTAGATGTACCCATTAGCCGCAGCGTTGGTAATATAGCTCGACTGACTGCAACTAGCCCGCCTCAGTCCAGGCTGTTAACCGAGTTTGATGTGTCTGACTACCCATCTGACGACTATGACCAGGACCACAGGAAGTCTGACGTGACTCGTTCCAGACCTGACAGCCCAAACTCAGACATATCGGTTGGGTCAAGAAGAAGTGAAGCCAGACTATTCGACCTGGTCAGGCGTCAAGAGGAGGCCGCTCTCGAGAGGGAGCGCATGCAAGCCAAGACTCTGTCCCAACAGGAAGAGGCAGCCCTGGAAAGGGAGCGCATGCAAGCTCGAGCTATGAGCCAGCAGGCCGAAATCGCCCTGGAGAGGGAACGGATACAAGCCCAAGCCACGTCGAACCAGATCCAGGCCATGCTAGAGCTGGCGAAGCAAAGTGATAGTACCATGAGACAGTCTATGCAATTGATCGAAGACGTCATTCAGAGCGTCACGCCACGCCCTTCAGCTCGATCCTCGAGAAGAATGTCGCAGAAACCTTCAAGAGAACATTCTCCAGACCGCTCCCGTGAGGTGGAGCATGACAGGAAGGAACACGAAGCAGACAACCTTAAGGAGGAACCGGATGAGAGTGGATCGCTGCGCCGCCAACTAGCGAGACTGGCAGTGGAGCAGCCAAAGTGGATGGCGCCTTCAGCCACAGGTAATAACCTCGACACCTCGAACCCAGTCCTGGCACCCGCTACAACAGCCCACCCCTGGTCAGAGCTCGCACAAGGTAACAACAACAACGTGACGTCCTCCCTGAATCGCCAGCCCTCTCCACAGAACAACCAGGCTCCAGTGACCCCCGCCCTGCCTAACCCCCAGCCGATGCTCCCGTACGTTGCTCCGCCCACCTTCCCCGACTTCAAAGTGGAGGACAGAGCGCAGTATCTGGAACTGCGGATGTGCCTAGACTCCCTCCTCACCGACGCCTACGATGAGAGGTACAAATACGCCATCTTGCTGCAACATATCAAGGTTCCCAGGGCACGCATGATGATCTCTGCGTTTGGCTGGTCCGACAAACCTTATTCAGACTCCATAGCAGCTTTAGATAGCCGCTACGGCCGCCCCTGGGACTTTATTCTTGCAGAGATCTCCTTCATCGAGAAACTGTCGCCCGTCCGAGACAACCAAGCCCTGGATGACCTGTTCGTTAAGGTGCAAAACCTGGTAGGGATGCTGAAGTGCCAGGGCGAGGGGGGACTCTACGAACTCAACAGTAGCTCAAGCGCAAAGCGCATCTTGGAGAAGCTCCCTCCATTCAGACAGGAGAGGTTCAGACGCCAGCGGAACCGACTCCACCCAAACAAACCAGGGTCCTCCCTGATCGACCTCGCGACCTTCCTGCAGGAGGAGGTCCGCAGCCTCAGCCTGGACACACTCCTCTCAGTACCTGCCCCGAGAGAAAAGAGAGACGGTGGAGCAAAGGGTCAAGGGAGAACCGCCTCAGTAATGCACACCACCGGCGAGCCAGAACGAGAACAGCCCCGAGCCGCCGGTAAGGGAGGTGCCTCCAAACAGATTACAGACAAGAAGAACCCACGCTGTCATTATTGCGACAAAGGGCACTGGCTCGCGAGCTGCGAGGAGTTCAAGAGACTCAGCACGGACCAAGCACGAGACTAGATCCAGAGGGATCAAAGGTGTTGGAGGTGCGCTCGGAAAGGTCACAGAGCGTCGGAGTGCACAATGAAGAGGAAGTGTAGTCGTTGTTCTGCTGTGCACTGGGATGTATTGCACAACGTCAACCAGCGGACCAATGAGAAGGTCGCTGACGCCGAGTCCAGGATCATGTATGTGGATCCGGCCAAGAGTGGTAGCTCCAAAGTCATGCTAAAAATCATCCGAGTCCACCTGCGCCATCAGGGACGAACGTTGGACACCTATGCTGTGCTGGATGACGGTTCAGAGAAGACCCTGCTCCTACATTCAGCAGCCCTCCAACTGGGTGTCCAGGGCCCACAAGAAGTGCTGACCATCCGCACGATTCGTCGAGATGTCAACGAGATCATCGGTGAACAGGTCGCCCTCACCATCTCACCGGCTGATCGACCAGACAGACAGTACACCATCGGTAATGTGTTTACCAGTCAGCACATTGCACTGTCTCAGTACGATTACCCCATCTCACAGCTCCAAGAGAAGTATCGTCACCTCCGCAACCTGCCGATACCACCAATCAGTGGAGCAACACCGACGATCCTGATTGGATCAGACAACATCGACCTCATCACTCCTGTAGACACCGTCTACCTGGGACCCAGAGGATGTCCTGCCGCCATCAAAACCAGGTTGGGATGGACCCTGCAAGGTCCATTTCACATCTCCAACCAGGGACCTGCCCCGACCCAGTGCCTCTACAGTAAAGTAGCTTCGGCGGACGCGACCCTCCTCAGTCATGTGGAACGGCTCTGGCAGCTGGACACCCTGCCGTTCAGGAATGAGAGAGAGATGGTGCGGTCGAAGGAGGATAAGTACGCAGTGGCCCTCCTCGAGAAAAGGACCGTCAGAGTCAACATCGACGGAGTACAGAGGTACGCCACCCCGCTCCTGAGAAGGGAGGACATGCCAAACCTGCACGTCTCAAAGGAGGTGGTCAGTAACTATCTCAAGAACACCGAGAGGAGACTGGCCAGAGATCCCCACAGAGCCAAGACCTACCTAGAAGAGATCAATAAGCTAGTGGTCGCCGGTCACGTCAAGAGACTCGACAGCGGAGTTGAGGAGACAAAGGAAGCCTGGTATCTACCGCACCATATGGTCACTCATAACGGAAAGAACCGGCTGGTTTTCAATTGCAGTTTCCAGATCGGCGATCAGTGGCTTAACCGCTGTCTGCTCCCAGGACCCACTCTAGGACCGTCACTTCTGGGAGTCCTCCTGCGATTCCGCCAGGACCGCGTGGCCATCAGTGGTGACATAAAGGGGATGTTCCACCAGGTCCGGCTTCTGGAGGAGGACAAACCCCTGCTGAGGTTCCTGTGGAGGGACGACCCTGCTGACGAACACCCCTCAACCTACCAGTGGGAGGTGCTGCCCTTTGGAACGACGTGTAGCCCGTGCTGTGCAACGTTCGCGCTACAGCGTCACGTCTTGGACGACGCTGAGGCAACGGAGGAGGCGCGTTACAGCGTGGAAAAGTGCTTCTATGTAGACAACTGTCTTCAAAGTATCGCCACGGAAGAAGAGGCCAAGAAGCTAGTCATGGAGCTGAGAACTCTACTGGCCAAGGGGGGTTTCGACTTACGCCAGTGAGCGAGTAGCAATCCTGCCGTCCTGAGCCACCTACCTCCTGAAGCCAAGGCCGCAAGCAGTGAGACCTGGGCGACGCAGAGCCCTGGAGAGGCGCAGGAGATGACCCTGGGCCTCATCTGGCGCTTCAAGATAGACACTCTGCACTACCGGAGCACGCCCACAGAGACGCAACCGACTACGAGAAGGAGCATCTACCGCACCCTCGCCAGTCAGTATGATCCGCTAGGGTACATCCTGCCCTTCACGACCCGAGCTAAAGTCTTGGTGCGAGAACTATGGTCAAAGGAGCAAGACTGGGACGATCTTGTGCCAGGAGATCTCGCCTGTAAGTGGAAGGAATGGGAGGCGGAGCTGCCTATGCTCCACCAGATTACCCTATCCAGGAGTTACTTACCTTCGACCATCAACATGGATGACCGTCAGATAGACCTGCATGTCTTCAGCGACGCCTCCGAGACCGCCTACGGATCAGTGGCGTACCTCAGGGTGACCGATGGGGCTGACGACGTCCACGTGGCCTTCGTCTTGGCACGTTCCAGAGTTGCCCCCCGAAAACAACAGTCCATCCCTCGGCTAGAGCTCTGTGCAGCACTGGTCGGAGCTCAGCTGGCTAAGATGGTCCGGGAAGAACTCACCCTGCCAGTATGCGAGACCGTGATGTGGTCCGACTCGACAACAGTGATCGCTTGGCTCCAGTCCCAGTCATGCAGGTACAAGGTTTTCGTCGGGACGCGGATTTCGGAAATCCAGGACCTGGTGGGGGCGAAGTGCTGGAGGTATGTTGATACAGGACAGAACCCAGCGGACGTCATCACGAGAGGAGCCACCCTTTCCACCTTGTCGCAAGCGAACCTCTACAGCAACGGTCCAGACTTCCTCCTGCAGTCTGAAGAGAAATGGCCAACTCAGCCAGCTGCGATGGAGGTCCCAGACGAAGCGGAGCGGAAGCGATCCCTCTTCTGTGGACTAAGTCAGGTCCCAGCCGCTGTGGGTCCCGACTTGGACGACTGCCCCTCGTTGGAGGATCTGGAGAGGAAGACATTTCTTTGGCATCACAAAGACCTCCCCGACACAACGGATCTCAGTGCTGCCGACTACGCAGAAGCGGAGCTGCTCGTCTTACGGAGAGCACAGATGGACTCTTTCCCCGAGGTCCTGGAGTGTCTGCAGAAGAGGAAGCCGGTCTCATCGGACAGCAGACTACTGACACTCGCCCCGGAACTTGATTCGCAGGGCCTGATCAGAGTTGGAGGCAGACTGCGCCGGGCAACCGACCTGCCTGAGGACGTGAAACACCCCATCGTCTTAGGAGCCAGACACCGAATCACTGAGCTGATAATCCAGAAATACGACAGAGCGGTGTTCCATGCAGGATCGGAGAGGGTCTTCGCCGAGATACGGAGGAGATATTGGATCCTTCAGGGAAGGGAGGCGGTTCGTCGGTTCCAGAGGACCTGCCCCGACTGTCAGAAGTGGAGAGCGCAACCCACCATACCCAAGATGGCTGATCTACCACCCTGTCGCCTTAAGGTAGGGGAGAAGGCGTTCCATTCTACAGGAGTGGATTGCTTCGGGCCGTTCCTGATCAGGAGAGGAAGAGGAACAGAGAAACGATGGGGAATCGTCTACAAATGTATGACGACCAGAGCCGTGCATCTTGAGGTGTTGCACAGCATGACCACCGATTCCTTCCTGATGTCGTTTCGGCGATTCCAGTCCAGGAGGGGGACGCCACACACTCTTCTGTCCGACCAAGGGACGAACTTTCGGGGAGGAGAGGCAGAATTGAGGGAGAGCTTTGGGTCCGTGGCAAGCGAGCTGAAGCAACAACTAGCTTCCAGTCAAGTCCACTTTCAGTTCAACCCCCCAAATGCTCCTCACTTTGGAGGGACATGGGAGCGGGAAGTGAGATCTGTCAAGACAGCGCTGTACACCATCCTGGGCGCACAGAAGGTCAGCGACGAGGTCTTCGCCACCGTCCTTACCGAGATCGAGGGCGTACTCAACTCAAAGCCTTTGGGCTACGTGTCCACTGATGTCGCCGACGTTGACCCAGTGACGCCCAACTATCTCCTCATGGGGCGGCTGGATCCCACCCTGCCTCAGACTGTCTACTGTGCTTCAGAGATTCAGGGCCGGAGGATGTGGAGACACAGCCAGGTGCCAGCCGACCAATTCTGGTCTCACTTCCTCTTATACTACTTACCTTCCCTTCAGGCACGACAGAAGTGGAATAAGGATCGAGAGGGTCTGGTCGTGGGAACAGTGGTGATGATAGTCGACCAGTCACTGCCGAGAGCGATGTGGCCCGTGGGCCGTGTCCAGAAGGTCATCCCAGGAGCGGATGGGAGGGTGAGAGCAGCTGAGGTCTCTGTCCGGGGGAGAACCTACACCAGGCCTGTGGCTCGGTTGATCGAGCTGCCGGCATTCCCTGACGCATCTGACTGCGACTCCTGACTTGACCCTTAACTTAGTTATTCGCCTTCGTTTGTTTGCTAATTCCCTTCGGGAATTAGGGGGCGGCTGTAGTGAAGGCTCATATTACGGTTAAAATCCAGTTCATTCAGTAGCCTATAAGCCGACAATTCTGTTCAATCTTTGTTATTTTTCATGAATGTGTAATTTGTCATGATCCATTATGATTCTGGTGTTTCGATTTGGAATTTATTAATGTCATTCGTGGTTCCGGTTGGGGGCGCTGTTACGGATGTCTGCGGACGTGTGTGTGCGGGACGGGAGGGAAGAATAAGACGGAGACGCAGATAGCAGCAACGTGTGTGTATCGGGAGTCGGGAGGAGATCGTGGACAAGTGGTTTTTCGTCGGTCATCAGGGTTTATCCAGCGCGGTCGGACACCGCGGAGCATCTGTGAGTGGACTCACCGTGAGGAGCGGCAGGACCAGCGCACGCGGTGTGCATTCTCGAGGACTTCCGTTAGCCGGTCGGCGGCTAACTTCGGCTAACTCTCCAGCGAACTCCGACGTCGGCGACTCCGCCTCCAGGCCGCCGTTCACCAGCGCGGCGACCTTCGACAGCGACATCGGCGCCTCCGCCTCTCCACCTCCACCCAGCGGTACAGCAGAAGCGGCATCCGAATGTTTGGAATCAAGCATGCGCATGCATTTGCCTCGCAAAACAAGGCATTCTGGGAAAAAAACGTCACAAATGCTGGTGATAACTTCCCTTTGCGACATGTCACATGACTTTAAAACTCGCGGTATCTCCAGGTACCTCCCTTCGCATGCTTTTCTCTGCAGATGGTCTGAAATAAGTGCGGACATAAGACACTCCCCTCAACGTTGCCCTAGTTGGTTAGAATTATCACGTGGTATTTCCCACGTGAGAAAATTCCTCAGCCTCCGTCAACAACGGGACTTCAAATGCCTCGGCTCGAGTTCATCAGCGACGAAGAAAGCCAGCGCCACTGGGCAGGCCATATTCTTTGTGCAAAGTCCGTGAAGTTTCCCCTGGCGCGATAGTTTTTGTTATGTATACAATTATTAATAAAGTTTAAATTAACTTGGGAACTTGGGAACTTGGCGTGTTTATGACGAGTTCCGGCGGATCCTCTCAAGTCTCGTGCATGCATCGGCGCAAATGCATGCGATCCCAAACGCGCCCTGTACCTTTAGCAGCCGACTGCAAAGACGTCACAGGGTCGCGACCATATTACGTGACCCAAAACATCGCGGGAACAAGTTTTTAAGAGCCGCTTCTTGCAGCGCACGGCAGCGCGGTCTACGACGGCTGCAACCGGCTTGTCCACACCTCCGCTACAGTGGAATGGTTCTCATTGGTTAAAAGTTCAATGACGTGTGTTCAGGTCCGCACTCGGCGGCCACCTTGTGGTGAAATTATACTTTTTATTTTGGTCGCATTGATCTCATGGCTTGATCTAAAGTTCCGTGCATTGTGTTGTGAGTAGGCCTATTATATGTGAGGTCTGGTTAATACAAACATAGACTGATAATACAAATATACTGGAAAAAAAAGCCCTTCCACAGGTTGCCTTGCGTGTGTGTGTGTGTGTGTGTGTGTGTATGTATGTATTTATGTATATATGTATGTGTGTGTGTGTGTGTGTGAACCAAAGAGGATATGTTATATATATATATATATATATATATATTGACGGCGTTTGGCTGCCGTCTCTTTTAGAGCCCGCCCCCTCAGACACCTGCAGCTCTCGTCGGCGTGATAAGTCAAGTCAAGTCAAGACCATCCCGAACAAGCCGAATGGGACGCGGGGAAACACCGCTGCCTGTGGACACGCACCTTAACAGCTGTCCAGCCGTACCGCTTCGAACCGGACTCCGACCCAGAACCAGGACCAGCTCCTGTAGAAGTTCTACGCCGCGGATGCAGCAGGACGTTTCTGAATGGTTAGTTAACATGTCTGTGTAACGTTTTGGACGGTAACTAGATGTGTGTTAGCGTAGCTAGCGCTAGCCACAATGACGCTAATGTTGCGTTCTTCGCTCTATAAGTAACGTATCTGTGAGCTATTTCGGCAACAATTAATATCGTTAGTAGTGCCGTGTTGTTGACAATTCACAGTTGCATGTTTTCCAAATGGGGAACATTATATTTAAACGGTCCGGATGAAAACCCGATGAAAACAGCGTCCTGTATGCGGGCAGTTTGTTTACATCACATTAACGGGATTAAAAACTTGATCCTACACACATAAAGATATACAAGGAACGGGATTTGGTCAGTATCATGTCGTCCTCCACAATTATGTGCTGAATTGTGAATTATAGGCTGTGTGCTGTGTTTTATAAACGTGATTTGCTCCATCTCAACATTACGTGCCAAACTTACTGTTACAAAATTCAAACATGAGGTTTACCTCAGCTTGTCAGCAAAGTCAGTCAGGTTACCATATTAACAAGATGTGTTGTTGAAATGCTCAAATTCTGTACTATATTCATCTAGGTGACCATGTGGGCCTTCAGACACTGAACACGTCTGCTGCATGGAGACACCACAGGTAATGTTACTGTCTGTTACACCAAGTTGTCTGTTGAGATTATTATTCATATAACATGACGATGATCATGATTCACACTAGGTAAGAAGACGGATGCAGCAGCTGGAGGAGGAAGAGGAGGAAGAGGCTTGCATGGTGGGACATCCTGGTTGGAACTGTCTGTCTGAATGTTCTCTCTCCAAAACGCATGAAATATACAGCTGGTTCAGGGTATCTGCAGGTTTCAGCAAGTCAAATTTAAGACTTTTTAAGACCTTTTTAATACCACCTTGAATGAAATTTAAGACCTAAAACCAGCGATGGTGGGGGGGGATCCCGCTGTATTACAACCCAAGCATAGCATGTGTGTCACTCAATGAGACTCATTCAAGTTTACTTTTTGTCTGTTTATTGAACACAAAGTGATACTCAGTGCTCTCTGGTTCAAAAACTGTAAGTACAAGTGCAGTTTAACAGCATGTTTCCGACCAAGAAGTATACAAAATACACACACACACACACACACACACACACACACACACACACACACACACACACACACACACACACACACATACACATAACACTCAAAGCTACAAGCACTTTATATTCATCATACAGCCACATTATACCGTATAGTATTATTGACAGTCAGACTCGATTTTTTTTGGAAATGCGTGTTTTATAATCTGGCATTTATCAAATAGCTGTGTGCGGAGACAGCAGTGAGGGCTGTCATCAGGGGGAAGGGCGGGCTGTTTGATCATGTCAATCAAACTGGGACGCGGATGCCGGTTAAGGGCACGCGCACCAACAAGAAACAATCAGGTCAGAACAGCAGGAGATATGGAGGAGAGCGCGACCCGTACATGCGTTCACACCAAACGCGACGGGGCGACAAGATCCCATACAAAGTGAACGTAGAGACGCGTATCGGGTGAATTTTTCGCGATAGAAAACCAGTGACAAGTTTTGATTTGTCGCGCGGCGCCACACTTTCGACGTGCACAGGCGAGCGCGTTCACGAGGATTTGTGGCGCGACAAATTCGCTCGAGTTGAAATATTTCAACTTTGACGCGAATTTCGCGTGATGACAGCCAATCAGCGTTCAACAACGTGGCCACTGAGTGACATGTGTAACGTAACAGCCAATCAGCGTTCAACCGGCCAACTCAGTGCAGTGCAGTCCGAGGTGAACTGCAGCATGAAGGAGAAAGTGATTGTTGGCGTTTGCGACTCCCGGAGCTCTATATATATATATATATATAATAGTATATAATATAATTGTATATACAGTATAATATCACGGCCAAAAGCTCTGTGCGCCTCCGGATGGCCGTAGCGCGGGGGGCTCTCATAGGGATTGGGCTTCTCGGGGTTTGTTTACCGGCGTTGCTATGGTTTCCGGTCTTGTGCGTTCCAACGGTTTATTAGGTAGTTCCATCTAATAAATATGTCTAATCAATACTTCATTCACTGCCTCTTCCGTGGTCATTACAATATTATGAATAGACTGCGTCGGTCCTCCGACGTCTCTCCCTCTTCCACAAAATACGACAAGGCAATGGTGGTTATCTTGTTGTGGCGTGACAAATTCGACAAAACTTGCACAGCGAGATTATGATTTGTGGCGCGACATAACTTCGGCGACAACGCGAACGGGCGACAAATGTCACGTTTGGTGTGAACGCACGGAAATGCAGCTACAACAAAGACAGGGAAACCATATATCCCTGGGTGAAACCAGTGCAAGGGCAGTCTTGTAAAGTGTTATGTGAAGTTTGCATAAGTCCATTTCACACGGAGGTGAATTCGACGTAAAAATAGACAGAAAATGCGAGTCACAAACAACGGGTTGTTTGTGACTAATCTGCAGCGTCAGCCTTGTTGACGCTGCAGATTAGCTCGTTTCGGATGAAAGGCGCTAGTCCGAAGCGAGTTATATACGCCGTTTTGTCCTTTCCAACAGTAAAGGTGCTCGCGATTTGAGAGTCAGGGAACATCAAACCGAAGAGATCTCCTATCCCCTCATTCGAGTTGTAGGACTGGTGCTTGACCACTGCTTTTAGAATCCACAACACCTCCGCTTTCAGTGTTGGTGTCGCACCAAATGCTGCCCTCAGGTCAGTGCTAGCAGCGCGGACCGTTGTCTGGGCAGAGATGCAAAACGTGGAAATGGCTGGGGTCTGTGTGTGGCTCCTGGCAGAGGTTTTGTGTTTTTTGCTCTGCATATGGCTGGCGACAGCCTTAATCCCCATGGTGCCGAGCTTGAAAGTAGTTTTGCACGGAATGCATCTGGCCTCTTCTGGGTTGGCAACGGACGCCAGCCAACCTCGGAAACGGACGTCTTCCAGCCAACTGACGTTGAATTTGCACTTACCCATTGTCGCAGACTAGCTAGCAAGCGCGCAGACATCCGTTTATATACGCAGCTAGCAAGAAAGTAGCCTCTCTACATCTCCTTCCCGAAAAGTCCCGCGAGAAAAATAAAAAATAAAATAGTCCTGCCCCGACAAATTTAAGACCTCTGAGTTATTTATTTAAGACAAACATATGACATTTTGGACGAATTTAAGACTTTTTAAGGCCTTAAATTTAGAAAAATGAATTTAAGACTTTTTAAGACTCCGGACACCCTGTGGTTATGGTGCACACGTAAGAGGAATACAGCAGTCTGATGTTTGTTTATCAATTGTGTTTTATAAAAAATAAATCCCTCTATGCAACATATTATGCAGTCTTCCTGACCGTTACTTCAGTAATATTAACCATGACACATTTTACAATTACTGTAAAGACTTTATTGTCAAATTAATCAGCAGTTGAAGTTCACAGTTATCTCAGAACACAAACGCAAACTGTTTGTGGCCGACTCTGCAGGGTCATATCAAGCTCTTCTGAAGTCAAGGAAGAGCTGCCTTCCAAAGTATCCTCTGCCTCTACCGGGTCCAGGCGAGCTCTCTGTGATGGTCTCCTTATTGTAGTGGTTGTGAAACAGGTCTGGAACCATGGCTGTGCCAACACCAAAGTCCTTGCAGGACACAGTAGCCTGGGTAGCTGTAACAGAGTTGTATGTGTAACAGTAGCTGTTCTGCGTTGTGTCTTTGCAGTGAGGCACACGCAGGAGTTGAGTCGTGGAGGATTTATTTGCCTTTTTTTTGATGGAAACAAAAAGAAAAGGGCGTCACACACAGTCCACAGTATTTCTCTCCACAGCTCCGAGCGTCAGTGCTCACCCTAGCTCATGAATTCAATTATTTATGCTTACATGTGGAAATAATAACAAATAAAATAATAATAATAATGGTAAATAAAGCATAGAATAGTGTAAAAGAAATTAATTAAATAAAAAACAGTATATAAAATATATACATCAGCAAATAACAAAAATATATATTAATTTCATATTATATATCATTTTATATTTTTTCTACAATAACCTATGCCAAAAAAACTCATAACAGACATACCTTTTTTTGATGGAAACAAAAAGAAAAGGGCGTCACACACAGTCCACAGTATTTCTCTCCACTACAGAATAAAGAAATAAATAATGCACACTCATATTAATGACACAGCGGCACACAAGATGTCCACACAGACACGCAGCAGAGTTTTTGCCCCGTGCGCAAACTCACGAGACCAGGAAACCCCGTAATAACTGCCGCTAGCATTAAGCTAATTCACACACTATAGAGTGGTGAAGTCCCGCCCCTCCATTTCCGGGACATGGGTCCTCAAAAGCAAAAAAATATCAATGCGATTCAATGGGTAGATACAAATTATTTTCTGGTCCCGTTTGAATTGTGCCATGGATTTCACATATGTTCTTTGTGATATTTAAAGAAAATTTTTCACGCAAAGAAGACGACAATTAAGCGCGAAGAGTTTTGATAAAGTTAGGTTTTGTGTGAGCCGCTTTGTGAACTACAGCTCCTCGCTGTTCTCGTCGCGAATGATATACGTTACCACCCGCCGAGTCCGAAGTCCGCCGAGATGGCTGTTTCTCTGCTCCACTTCACCGCTTTTTTCCAAGGGCAGAATAAAAGTATCGAAAGGGGGGAGAACCACTATAAGTCGGGTCATGTGGAGAGCCTCAACTTCGCCGATGGGGAGGGAAAAGGGCGATGACGTGACGTCACATACGCGACACAACATGTAGTCTTTATCATTGTGTTTTCTCAATGAATTTTAACTGAAGAATTGCACAATAAACGGTCAAACTCTTGACATGGAAAATTATAATTTAAGCCTATAAACAACATTTGTGTAATCCAAGGCATAACGACCGGGGGATCAGATAATAATTATTTTCCGTCCATTGAACACCATTCATTTTTTTCGCTCCGAAAGGACCCATGGCGCCGTTACTTCCTGCTTCCGCTTCGGCACTCTATTTAACATATAAAAGTCCGGTTTTTACAACAATTTAACAAACAGAAAGTTCGGGAATTTAACCCGCATGCTTCACAGCACGTCACAAGGCAGTGTGCATTCTTATAAAATACTTTAAAGGAGTCATCACCTGGTTTTATACGTATCCAGCCCCCCTTGGATCGCTTTGGATCAATTCGTAAAACTTATTAGAAAAAAAAAAAAAAATTTAATCAAACATTGAGCTTGTTCTGACCCTTTTTCGTACCGCGATTTTATCGCGCGAGGTTTTGACTGGTCCGGATGTGCATTGTATAATATGTAATGAGGCGCGCGTTGATTCGCCGCATGAAGGACAGAGCCGGGGGGGCTTGCCTGCATGCAGACTCCAAAACATAATGGCGGCGCTTCGGCGATTTCAGGTAGCGGACGGGGCGGGGTTGGGTGGTGAAAGAGGGGTGGGCTTATGCAAGTAGCCGCCACGGTGACGTCACCGAAGGCGCAGAATCAAAATCTCGTGCTTTAGGAATGCACACCCTTGTGTGCTATTCCTGTTCGGAAAAAGAGCAGAAGCGAAAAAACGGCGCCACTTTCAAACTCCAGCCTTTCAGGCAAGTTTCAACTGAGGTCAAACACAGATATGCATGTTTTAACAAGAGAAATTGCGATTTCCAGGTGATGACTCCTTTAAGAGCGACAACCAAAACGTTTATAAAAGAATAAAGGGAGAGAGACCTAAACATGACTTACCAGCTCCGAGCGTCAGTGCTCACTGAAGCTGGTCACACAGGTGCGACGCCAAATCACCCCCCAGGGAAACAAAAAGGTATGGAATGGAAAATAATAGAGTGGAACCTATTTACAATAAGAGACACTTTTGGGGAAAGTTCACAACAGAAAATTATGTGAATAAATGACCAAAAATAAAATAAAATTAAATTAAATTTAGCTCGGCTACATATGGAGGAATGAAACCCATGATATGACATAATAGAAATACACATCTGCACGACTACTAGTAGTTGCTGTTAAACCTGATATAAAGTAGGCTACATGTCAGGCTACACACCTTTACTTGGGTAAGGAGCCTGTAGAGTCCTAGACAGGTGAGTGCCAACAGCAGCTGCTGTGGTGGGTCGGTGTGGGACGCTGATGGGAGCTGCTGCTCTGTAAGCAGACAGACAGTCAGACAGACAGACAGTCAGACAGACAGTCAGAGTTTACAACTACATCTGAAATGTGGAACACGTTACTTCTTCACTATAACTGATGTGGTGACTCACCAATAGCTCGTAAAATCCCTTCGTTAGCGGTGCAAAAACAAACGTTTGGTGACGTCGTCTTTGCATCGGCGTGTATAAACAAACAGATCAGCTGCTCTTGCTGCCGCATTCAAGCTACAAAACGTTCCCAAGCAAACTGATGTCTAGCGTTATTTTACAGGTTTGGGCCCCGTAGTACTACGTAACGTTAACGGTCCTCAATATCAATACAATGGAAGCTTTTAACGCAACACGCCAATGCTAACTTTAGCGCAACACGCCAATGCTAACACACCAATGCTAAGAAAGCAACGGTAAACAGTAACACGGCATATTACATAATATTTAGTAACTTACCGCTTCAGTGTCTGTTGTTGGCTCTCGGACTGTCGGTAATGATCCAAACTTTAGCCCCAGGTTAGAGGCATATCCTGAGCTGTACCGACCCATGTTGTCAGAGCTCCTGTCGGTGAAGTGCGTCTCACACACAAACACACATTTACGGACGCGTGTGCGCACATTTCCATCGTAGATGCTCCGACGACGCCAGTAAATATCAGCAATTGGACTGCCAACTCGCTTTCCGTTGATTTTGGCATTTTGGTTCACTGGTTTGTATGTACATCACACTGACAGCCAACAGGTATGGGGATTATGTGGGCGGGACCACACAGGTGGAGCGATTCCAATGAGCCGAGATGACCCATATAAGGCTACGTTCACACCGCAGGTCTTAATGCACAATTCCGATTTATGGCTCAAATCCGATTTTTTGTTTGGCTGTTCACATTACCTCTTTAAATGCGGCCTGTCTACGGATTGCTGTGTGAACAGCTGACGCTCCTGAAGTGACCCGCATGCGCAGTTGATCATTGATGACATCACGCCACAGCGGTGTTTACGGAAGCGAACATGGCAACGGCAACCGGTAACGTGGGACTGTATGGCTTCATGCTAAAAACAGTGTGTGGCGGCAGCCGGCAAATTTGCTTCGCTGCTGTCCTCCATGTTTGTTTTGGCTCCCGCCCGCTTTTCAATCAACTTTATTTGTCATTCATTTACAAAACAGTGCAGCGCGGGTCAGAATGACGTCAAAGTCGCATTAAATGCGACCTGGCTGTTCAGACTGCGGTCGCATTCAAAAAAATCCGATACGTATCCGATTCAGTACCACATTTAAATGTGGCCTGAATCTGATTAGAAAATGTCAGATTCAATGCGACTTGTGCTGTTCACATTGTCAAAAGCAAATCAGATATGGGTCACATATGAGCGAAAAAATCAGATTCAGGTCACTTGTAACTGCGGTGTGAACATAGCCTAAGGCACAGGAAAATTCGGTGCTGACGTCATTTAGTGGACATTCTGCAAACCGTTCGTTTATCGGGAGGATTTGTTTCAAACTGAGAAAGTGAAACAGGGAGATGGTGGTCTTTTCTGATACTGTGGGGACTTATTGACACCCCAGGGACCCATCATTTTAGGGTTGAAAAGCATGGAAAAGTCGATTTTTCACAATAGGGCCCCTTTAAGACTTTGGAGCAGCTGTGTGCGTGTGCCTCTGTACAATGACCCCACATGGATTAAAAGCACAAAGTATTAGTGTGTGGTCATTCTGGAGTGTTAAGGCTGGATTATGCTTCCGCGTCGACAACGCAAGGGGGCTTGCGGACCCCTTGCGTCCTTGCGGACCCCCCTTACGTCAACGCAAGGGCCTGACGTGTGCCTCCCAAAAATCCTCGACGCGCGTCGAGGCGACGCAACAGCAACGCAACACCAACGCAACACCAACGCAGCGGCATCGGCTGTGATTGGTCCGCTAACTACATCCGCTGGAGACCGCTATCCGGTTTCCACTCATAAACACCGCCATTTAAACTTTTAAAAGGCTACTTTTATTGTTTTCACCTCGTTTTATTGTTTGCACCTTGTCGCTTTTGCACAAAGAAATAAAACACCAAGTTCTGAAAAATTGTGGACGTTTAAAGCCGGAAAGTAAACAAATACGCTATAACGAGGCTAACAACGATATACGTCAAGAGTCTCGGTCGGTCGGTCAGTCTTTACAAAAAACATAGCGCCCTTTACCGGTGTGGCATTGAATTGCATTTCGACACGTAAACCCAACGCAGAACCATCACGGTCTCCAAGCAACTGCGTGGCCGTTGCGTTGCCGTTGCGTTATCACTACGCGGAAGCATAATCAAGCCTTTAATCCTCGGAACGTTCCCTTGGTTCAGTCTTCTTCAGACGTTGTTTCATGCATCAAGCAACCAAACCGCAGTAGAGACGAGATGGAGACACCATCACTGTGCTGCTCCACAGACGGAAACACACAAACACCATAACTCCACGTTCCCGTTGATGGAGCTGTGCAGACGAAGCAACACTCTCACAGCAGTTTCTGAAATAGTCACGAAAAAAAATTCTATCTACCCATCTATGGATTCAAGTTCAGGAATTTTCCCAAAAATGTTGGCGTCATTTCAGTTCAGAATCTTTGGTGCCTGCACGCTAGGTTAGGTTCAGACTATTTTGCAATGAATGAAAGGTTGAGGCACTTTAGCATCGGCTTCACTTCTCAGAACCCTTCTAACGACGTGACAGGAGGATGAGTGAGGTAAACAAAGGAGACGTTTCCGCATAGTTTCCAACGTCTCTATGTATTTATAAGAGATGATACAGTGTTGGCCTTTTACATTTATACAAAACAAACAGAAAACAACAAGACAGCAGCTTCTGATTGGTCTCCGTCTGCTCCCCCGTCTCGGACACTCCAGGGTCTTCACATGGACACAAGACTGTGAGTGTGTGTTAATCATGTGTGTTGTTTGCTCTTTTCTCTGACTGACCGAGGTGCTCATCCTCCTCTCAGTCTCACACCAGGTTTTACAACAGGTCTGGTCCAGGACTGAGCCTGATCTCCATGTCAGGATCACTGTGTAGCTGCTTCACTGTGAGTCGCTATTCAAACAGTGCAAACACATTCAGATTGATGACAGAATAAATAAAAAATAAAAAAAGACCAAATAATACTGGTACCGCCATAGAAATACAATATTTCATTTTTAATGTCACGGTGAATGAGAGTATGTCATTGGTGGTCATCTATTAACAGGAAACCTGGAGTTTGACTAACTTGTAGAGGCTAAGTCCCGCCCCTTCCTGTGCGGGACATTATTTCAGAAAAAACAATCAACAGAAAGACAAATAATACTTTGATCCTGTTTTAATTGCCCCATGAATTCCACATATTTGTTTGTTAACATAAAAGATAAGGTTTCAAGTCCAAAAAGTCTCAGAGTGTCGTAGGTTTGCCGTCGTATCATTTAGTTTAGTGTGAAACCATCAGTGAACTACATCTCTGGTCTCACACAACGTACCTCACCAACACGGACGTTATCTTGTCTTGCTAGCTAGCGAGCTAACGTAGCTACATTCCATCACTAATGTAATGTTATGTTAGCTGATGTGTTTCATCAGCAGGAAGAGAAAGGAGGAGACCCAACGTTACATCCTGGTACCAACACAGACTTTCTTGAAATTATCTTTTAGACTGACAAACATGTGGAATTCAAACAGGATCACAGAGTGATCCGTCTCTCTGTTGACGACCCGACGACCATATTCATTGTGAAATAAGCTCCCATGGGGGCACAGGAAGGGGCAGGACTTAGCCTCTCTATATACCAGACAGGAAGAACATCTCAACATGTTTTAAAATCAGTCTTTATGGAAGTGTGATACTAAACGACTAACAGCCCTTTAACTTAACTGTTTATCTGTGACGCGTGACATTTGGACCAATAATGCTCCTCATTGCTAAAAACGCCCAGAGCTCACAGTTGTACTTATTTAACTGTTGCCCTGTCAGCTGACTCTTCAGACTACACTTCCCATGAGCCTCAGCAACCGGGGGCGAAGCCCTCAGCCATGAAATTAAGTAAAACACTGGACACCCAACAGACGTGAAGCCCTACATCACAAATGCTGAAGGGCTGAAGTGAAACCTGGACCTCTGCGAGATTAAAGTCCTCCAGCTTGACTGTTGCTCAGCGCTTTGTCGCCGCCTCTCTTGATTGGTCCAAACACAGAAGAGAACTCGCCGAGTTCAAAGTTAGAGATCTTCAATATAAAGTGACCTAGACAGAGCTGCTCACTGACGGGATGTTAGTGAGGGGTCTGGACCAGAGCCTGGACCGGACCTGTGTCTCTAAACGCATGATATTTACACTGAGCAGTCATCATTCCAGGACGTACCCATCCGAACGTGTCTGGCTCCAGTAATCAGCAGGTAGCCGTGTGTGGACCAGGACCTGCTGCAGGTCCTCAAACCCAACATATACAACTGCTTTACAATCAACGTTGTGACAGATGAGACATGTATGTGTGTGTGTGTGTGCGCGTTTGTCCTGAACTCATAGACTCCACGTCCTCACGCTGTCCATCCTCACATAAAGGCTGTCTGATCTGTTCTCGTGTCTGCTTGACCCCCATACCTCTGGAGTCCTCTGCCTCAGGGAGAGTCCTCTGGGATCCGTCTCCATCAGGGAGACACTTAAAGAACCATCTCATGTCGGACTGGCCTTCAGGAGCAGCAGCTAAAACCCTGTAGCTCTTTGACTGCTGTCCATTCAGTTCAGGTAGTCCAGTATGATCCAGACTCCAGTCCCGGCATCTCCGTGGTGTGTTATGCTTGTCCGTCCGTGTGTGTGTGTGTGTGTGTGTGTGAGCGTCTGGCCTCAGCTCCAGCTGGTGCTCTGGAGTTCTTGGCGGAGCCAGGACGGCAGCGGTTGGCCCAACCGATTCAACAGACGCAGCAGCTCGATGTTGTGTTCACGGTAGTGCTCAGCCAGGAAGGCACGCGACTGAGATGGGAGAGATCAGAAGAATCACAAAAAAATTAATTAAAAATGGAACATGTAGAAGCTAAATGTGCATCATTTAATTGCTGGTTTACTGCTGGTGTTTACTCGATGGCTGCTGGTTTCAAGGGATAAAGTCCTGATAGGTAGTGCGCTCCTCTCTTGCTAGTCACGTTTCTCTTGCAGTTTTTAGACCATCCACCAAAAGTATATATAATATATTTTTGTCAATGTCATACTTGGCCCAGGCGACCAATCAAATGGAGCAAGAGGCTAGCTTTACTACTTCACCACTTCCTTCCTGTTTTGAAGGCGGTAGATGGGAACGGACAACAAAAGGTTGATAGAAGTGGTTTCTAATTTCTTTTATTAATATTCATTATTTCGATTTTATGTGTGTTCCCCTCCTCATCATGCGACGGCAGAGCAACATCAATTCCACGTCTGCTTGGATCTACAAGCCATGTGGTGAGCCAAGACCTGCAGCGCTGCCTCGAAGGATGTCATGTGATGTAGCATGAAGAGCTAGTCAGTCAACAAGGAGGGCGGGGCCTAAAAACCCCAGACTTTCACCCAGGAGACCGCCATCTGTGAACTGGGTGTAGGTTAGAGTAGCATTTCATCTTCCGCCTGCTCATGTTTCTTGTTTTTTTTGTTTTATTACTGATCAACATCCTTGAAATGATTCTGTTGGCACATGGAGTGATACAGTGAAGCAAGGTGACAACGTGTGGGAATGTAGTCGTACCTCAGGACTCATCTCGGGGTACTTCCTGCCTTTACTCTTCCCCAGACACTTGGCTCGACCTCCTTCCACCCGCTGGCACCAGAAGCCTTTGCTGTCGTCGTACCTGCAGACACATGGGTTGGTTTGGTCACATGGGTTGGTTTGGTCACATGTGGAGCCATGGCTGGACGGTCTCTTTTCTAATAGGTCGACTCGTCCATGTTGGCCCACTCAGCCGTTAGCAGAAAGACCACAGTAAGCAAATCAATGAGGTTATCATTAATGCGAATGCTAGCACTAGTTGAGTCAAGGTCAGCTGCTGTGGGGTTGTTTGTGTCAGGTAAAATGCTGGTTTTTGGCAATGGAGTCTGGTGGCTGTGAAGAGAGCAATATAACGGCTTGTTATCGGAGACGGCTATCTGACAGCGAGGTAAAGCAGCAGAAGGATGGATTTCAGACACCTTAAACAATCCATATCAGTGTCAGTGTGCACTATATTTACAACAGACAGTCCTTTCCTCTCATATCGCTGTACAGAGACCAGATTCCCTTGACAAAGCAGTACGTTTTCCTCAAAGAACACCTACGGATCAGGACCTCCAAGGGGGTCGCAAGATTAAGTTAGGAAATTATTATACCGTTACGTTTATTGTATTAGAAAACATTTGGATTTGAATACATATGGAACACCACTCGAAACTACAGAATGCTATTAAAACTTTATAGAAACAGATTTTTTTATGTTTTAAAGATATAGCTACAGGCTAGTGTGTGTGTGTGTGAGCGTGAGCGTGTGTGTGTGTGTGTGTGTGTGAGTGTGTCACAAACATCAGAGCCTGTGTGTAGTTGAAGATGGGCGTGACACCGAGGAACCTCTGGATGCCCTCCATCACTAGTGCTGGGTTGGACCTCAGCTGAGCTCCGTCCACGATGTGCAGCTGCAACACAGAGACGACGGCATCAGGATGCAGGTTTGGACAGAGATACATGACATATACATCTAACATCTATCTACATCTATATCTACATAGAGACCGAACATAAGCTGAAATCATGCAGTTACAGGTGGTCTGTTCATGATCAAAGACACGATGATTCACCTTCTTTATTTTTGCCTTTTATTTTATTTATCTTGCTACAATATTCTTGATGTTTTGGTTCATATCTGTATCTTAAAATGAGTATATGTCGATGATGGAAAATCTCAAAATAAATTTTCAAAGAAAATTAGGGCATAACAAGTTTTACTACTATATGTATATATATATATTGTACACACACATATATACACACATATATATACACACATATATATATATATACACATACACATATATATATACACATATACACACATACACATATATATATATACACATATATATATATATATATATATATATATATAGAGTCTAGAGTCCAGACAGAGTCCATTACAGACACTTAACCCATGAGGCTGACAGGCTGCTGAATGTCGGACACTAGTTGTCAGTCTCACAATGATGAAGTTTAATGTTAGATGGAGGTTTCAATGAGTTTAATGACACAAACCATGTGTGAAACTAAGATTATATAAGAAACACATGTTTCCATGTAGCTGAAAAGTGCACGTACCTGGCTGGGCTGGTAGTGCTGCAGCCAGCGCTCCAGGTGAGGAGCGTAGGCCCCAGGATTAAGGCAGCGTCTCTGGAGGGCCAGCAGGTCTCTGGGGGCCAAGGGACCCGCCGTCACAACTGCATGGAAGGTGTTGTTGAGGGCTGCGGGGTCCTGGTGGGCCCTCTGGTGCTGAGGTCATGAATAAACAGAACGTGTGAGAGAGGTCTGAGCTGCTTCCTGTACAGTGCCAGTGTACAGGAAGCAGGAAAATTACTAGACACAAATGAATGGATCGTCAACTACAAACGGTCATGTCATTTTGGAAGCAGCTGACATGAGAATCAAGATTTCATTAGTCATGGGATCAATATGAAAATGTCATGTCACCATTATCTTGACCAAAATAATTGTGAATCACGATATTAACCCGAATATCACCTAAATGTGCTTAAAACTCCTTAAAAGGGCACTAAAACATACTGTTAACACTTTACATCCATTTGTTTTTTTAGAAACAAATATTTTTATGATGACCACTTGCTCATCTAGCATATAGAAGTAAAACGCAGTGGGGCTACATGACATCAGTGATGGGAATAACGGCGTTATAAGTAGCGGCGTTAGTAACGCCGTTACTTTTTTCAGTAACGAGTAATCTAATTGATTACTCATCTCATTATTATAACGCCGTTATCGTTACTGCCAAAAAGGTGTCGCGTTACTTCATTGAAGGTAGAAAAAATAAATGTTACGCTATATTAAACAGAGACAGGTCAAGCACTAGGATCAGGCGGAAAACGGCCGCTCAAGCTGAAGCCTGTGTGATTGGCCGTCTCCGCTGTCACTCCATCTTGCTTGCACACCGGTATGCTAGTCTGCGGTCAGGAGTCCTACAGGAGTCCACTACTGTAAGTTGGGAGTTTGTTCTGCCTGGTTCACGTCAGCTAGAAGGATTGTAATATCAGAGGTTTCATTTACATTAAAGTTTGAATCGGTGTCTGTGTGCGTATGTGCGTGCGTGTGTGTGTGTGTATGTGTGTTTGGTAATTAGACGCAGCCAGGATGTCTAAAAAAAGAAAAGGGGACATAAGAGACTCCTACACCCATCCTGCAACACCTTCACTGGCTCCCAATAAAGCAGCATATCCACTTCAAGATCCTCCTCATCATTTACAAAGCTCTCAATAATCTGATCAATAAAATGTATTAGTATTATTATTATTGTTATTATTACTATTGGATTAGAATTGGGTGATAATGTTTTGCTACATGATTTACAACCAGTCAAACCACAAAAGGGAACCGTAAACTTAAAAGTAGCAATAGAAAACTAGAAGAACTACTAGAAAACAGAGTGAACTGAAAGAGTTAGACTTTTATTGAAAATACTTTTGTCCCACCCACCTCTGAAATTTCCAAAAGTTCCAAAAGATATATTGTGTTATTTTTATCAATCCACTCTAAGCATTGTAATTATAATATCTCCAATAAAATAGTTTAGATTTGTGCACTGTGGATTTCTGTTTGTGATGTATTGAGTATCCATTTCATTATAATACTCAGATTAATCATAAATAATAATAATAATAAATACACGCACATGTATTTTAAGTTCCGTCAAAGAGGGATGGAGATGGGGTCCGAATTATTTGACACATCAGTATTTAAAAATTATTTGAAAGTAACGCAATAGTTACTTTCCAAAGTAACTAGTTACTTTTAGAATTTGAACTAAAGTACCTACTTTAGTTAAAGTACTAGTTACTTCTCCCAGAAAGTAACTAGTTACTTTTTTAGAGTAACTTGCCCAACACTGCATGACATCACTTCCTGTAAATGTCATGTTGAACAATGAGCATCTGTTTTGACTGAATATTCTCAGCTCCATCAAAAAACACTTTGGATCACATGTTGAAACGTTTCAGATGTTGCTTACAGGTGTATGTTTGTCTAGTTTTCTCTGCTTCTAACACAACAGAGCCATAAAATCACCAACATGTGGCGCCCTTTCTCTTTTTTTTGTAAAACCTGACAGGACCGGTTTCATTCAGCAGTAGCCAGCCCTACTCTGATGTGGAATTTCAGTCTCAAATCCCTCTAACTTCAGATGAGTTTACTAGAAAGATCCCACTGAGATGTTGTGTTATTAAGATAAGAACATAGAGATATACGCTGAGAGGTCAGGATGTGATGTGTAGTGTGCTGGTTCTCACCTGGAACCAGGAGTAGGCCCGGTCAGACGGGCTGATGAGAACAGCTAGGATCTTGGCTCGAGGAAGCAGAGCAGCAGCTCTCTTAGGAGCAGCCTCTGTGTCAAAGTAGTTGGCACTCTTTTCAAACATGAAGTCTGTGCTGACATTCGAAGGGAACGGGAAGAAGTCCATGTACCTGAGGATCACAAAGAGAACCCCCATTCATCTTCTTGAATCAGAGTGAAAACACAACCCCACTTTAAATGGTCAACAATATTTCACTGTCACTGTAGGAGATCAGGCTCTCACAGTTTGGCCACAGCCTGCAGAGAAGAAATGGATGTAGTCGCCATAGCATCACCCATTTGTGGACTACACTTTTGAAGCCTCGAGTTCGGTATTTTGTCCGCCAACATCTTGGATTTTTACAACCAGTAAAGTAAGTGACCATATTTGGACTGTGGAGGAGTGACGGGTGGATCTGATGAACAGCAGAGCAGCAGCCTTACTGGATCTGGATCCATGTGGATTCTGGTGTGAAGCTGTTAACTGCTTATAT
Source organism: Eutrigla gurnardus (assembly GCF_963514095.1). Lineage (NCBI taxonomy): Eukaryota > Metazoa > Chordata > Actinopteri > Perciformes > Triglidae > Eutrigla > Eutrigla gurnardus. The sequence continues at coordinate 27,446,881 of NC_139925.1, forward strand.
TAAAGTCAACTTTACAGCTAAGTGCTGAAGTCATCTTCGTAGTCTTGAACAAATTTCACCACCATCACATGGATTTATTAGTAGTTCAGCTTTTGAAATCAGACAACAGTCACATATCTGCTGTCATACAATCCTTGGGTTAGTTTGTTGGCTTTTACGCCATCAACATTGGATTAGGGCGAATCATCTAAACGTGGCTGCAATATGACGGCTACTGTTAATATTACTGATAGAACTACTACCAACACCAAACAGGTGGAGCCTGGTCTGCTCCAGATTTCTGCCTAACTCACCACTGTGGTGCTGTAACTCTTGCTCCTGGTGATGTCAGGACTCACCATTCAATGACTTTGTCAAGTGTCCCGAGATAACTTTTAGTATGATATAATAATAATAATAATAACTTGGACTTATATAGCGCCTTTCATAGTACTCAAGGACGCTTCACAAAAAGTGTGTGTGTGTGTGTGTGTGTGGGGGGGGGGGGGGTTGGGGAGTTAGGGATCAAAGGACTTAGCGCAAAGAAATTTTTTGAGGTGCTTTTTGAACATGGGCAGGGATGAGGCAGAGCGGATGTGGAATGGGAGACTATTCCAGTTTGTAGGGGCATGGGTAGAGAAAGCCCTGTCCCCAAATGTTCGCAACCTTGTGCGGGGTATTGCCAGCAGGTCCTTGTCAGAGGACCGCAGGGAGCGTGACTGAGTGTAGGGGTGGAGGAGATCCTTGAGGTATTGTGGTGAGAGTCCATGGAGAGCTTTGTAGGTGAGCAGGAGGATCTTGTAGGTGATGCGTGACTTGACTGGCAAACAGTGGAGCTGTTGGAGGATGGGAGTGATATTCTGCCAGGGCTTGGTGTTGGTTAGAACCCTAGCAGCTGAGTTCTGGACACGCTTGGCGGGCAGTCCAGGCAGGACACCGTTGCAGTAGTCCAGGCGGGAGGTGATGAAGGCGTGGATGAGTGTTTCTGTGACTGAGTGCGTGAGTGAGGGCCGGAGTCGTGAGATGTTTCTGAGGTGATAGAAGGCAGACTTGGTGGTGTTGCTGATGTGAGACCGGAAGGAGAGAGTGGAGTCCAGGAGGACGCCCAGGTTGCGCACCTCAGGAGAGGGGGAAAAGCCGCAGCCATCCACAACCAGGGCCAGGTCTCCAACCTTTTTGAGCAGTGGTGCAGGGCCCACCACCATGAGTTCTGTCTTATTACTGTTAAGTTTGAGTAGGTTTGTGGTCATCCATGATTTGAGTTCCTGCAGGCAGTTGACAAGTTGTGTGGGTGGGAGCTGGGAGGAGGGTTTTGTGCTGAAGTAGAGTTGAGTATCATCGGCATAGCAGTGGAAGTTGAGGCCATGTTTACGGATGATATGGCCTAGAGGTAGCATGTAGATGGTGAATAACAGTGGACCAAGTACTGAGCCCTGGGGCACACCATAGTTGACAGATGCTGTATGGGAGTTGGAGCCATTTAGGGTTATGAATTGTTTCCGGTCTGTGAGGTAGGACCGGAACCAGGACAGTGCTGACCCACTGAGGCCGATGAGCTCAGAGAGGCGGTGGAGGAGGATGATATGAGAGACTGTATCAAAAGCTGCAGAGAGGTCAAGGAGGATGAGGATGGAGATGAGGCCATTGTCGGCAGCAAGCAGGAGGTCATTCGTGATTTTGATAAGGGCGGTCTCAGTGCTGTGGTGGGTTCTGAAACCAGATTGGAGGGGTTCGAAGAGCTCATGGTGGGACATGTGGTGTTGTAGCTGGGCAGCCACTGCTCTTTCCATGATTTTGCTGAGGAAAGGGAGGTTGGAGATTGGACGGTAGTTGTTGGGGTCATCCGGGTCTGAACCTGGCTTTTTGAGAGTGGGAATGACTGCTGCCATTTTTAAGCTGGATGGTACCACACCAGAGGCCAGAGATGCGTTTATGATGTTAACCATTGGGTGGCAGAGGATGGGAAGACAGGCCTTTATCAGGGTGGTGGGCATTGGGTCCAGTTTGCTGGTTGACGACTTGGCTGAGGTGACCAGTTTTTTAACTTGGTCAGCATCCAGTGGAGAGAAGGTGGATAGGCAGCACTGGTGAGAGTGGTCAGCAGCGTGGTGGGGATATTGTTGGGGCAGTGAGGGGCAAAGGGAGGGCCCAGGAGACTGGAGTTGCTGGTGGATTTTGTCCACTTTTTGTTTGAAGAAATCCAGGAACCTTGAGCAGAGGTCTGCAGCATCTGAGGGTTTAGCAGCATCAGGAGGGTTGAGAAGACGGTTGATGGTGGAGAAGAGCAATTTGGGGTGTTTTTGTTGGTTATTGATGAGCGTGGAGTAGTACTTTGTTTTCGACTGAGCAAGGGCGTCATTGTAGCTTGTTACATATTCTTTGAATGCTTCACGATGGACAGTGAGGCCGGATCTTCTATATCGTCTCTCGAGCCTGCGTCCTGAGGTTTTCATCCTGCGGAGCTCAGGGGTGAACCAGGGGGCAGACCGAGAGAAGGACACGTAACGCGTGGTGAGAGGTGCTACAAAGTCCAGGCTGAGAGAGAGGGCACGGTTGTAGTGTTCCACCATGCCATCAACTGTTTCATGGAGGTGGGGGGTGGCGAGGTGGGTCACTATGGTGTCAGATAGCGTTGAAGTACACACCCGTTTGATGTTCCTGAGTGTAATGGGCCGCTTGGTGCACTTCTTAGGGAGAGGCACAGGGACCGAGAATAGAATGGCAAGGTGGTCAGAGACAGCTAGGTCAGTGCACTGGAGGTGGGAGGGGGTTATGCCAGCACAGCACACCAGGTCCAGTGTGTGCCCTTTGTCATGTGTGGGGCCTTGTACATGTTGTGTGAAATTAAAGCAGTCCAGCAGTGAGAGCAAATCAGTAGCAAGAGAGCAGCTACTGGAATCCACATGAATGTTAAAATCACCCAGAAGGATAGTAGACGGGGATTTTGGGCAAACAGTGGCAAGCAGTTCAGTGATATGACACTATAAATAAAATAAAACTGAATTAAACAAACCACACCAGAGACCCAACTCTTCAAGTGGACTTGATCACATTGTTTACAGCTTTCACCAGCCCAAAAGAACCGGACTAACCGGTGGCCCTGAAAGTACCCTCATGTTGTTTCTGTCCAGTCTGAATGAAGTGTGCTTTGTTCAGACTGAATTAGGATGATTTTGGATTGAGTCTGGTGGCTTTGAGGGAGAGCAAAATGGCTGTTCCTTTTCACACTCAACTCTTAACTGTTGAATTAAATGTATTTTATAGGTGTGTGGAAAAGCTTGTGCAGAGCTGCAGAGAGGAGCACCTCTCCTCATTCACTCGACATATTACACCTTTACATTCATCCCGCGTCCTGGTGATAAACCAGCAAGGAAAACAAAACCACTGGAACTCTGGATCTTTTACACTGACTGTGTTTACTTCACCTGGGTATTTTATGAATACACTTCAAGCCCCTACAAGGACCGGCCAATCAGCCAACCTGAAACTTAGACAATAGGGAACACCACAAAAATGCATTGAAACCTAAGCAGTGTTGCGTTCAGGTGGTGACTGAACATTGACGGTGTTCAGTATGCGGTCGCCTCGTCTTTACCAGTCAATCCCGTTGTCATAGTTTGCTCCACTGAAGAACTGGATCTCCTCAAAGGTGGTGGGGCTGGGGAAGGAGCTGGTGACTGCTGGGTGGAGGCTCAGGAATGAATGAAGTGCTGTCGTGCCTTCAGGTAAAGACAAGACAGTCAGAATACTGAAGAAACAGATATGTACATAAGACTAGGGATTGATTTCACATCAGGATAAATAAAAAAACACTCCATAAATTGATCACTGTGAATTTCAGAATAATCTGAAAATATTGTCATGAGCGACGTGCTTGAAAAATCTTGTGATCATGGTAGAGAAGTGAAAAATACAACCTGATTTTTAAAAAATACAAAAAATAGGGAGACCTGATGATTTAAAATCCTCATATTTAAGATTTGATTTTTTTTCAATATAAAACGTTGTCACATGCGTTTCTTAACCAAATGTAAAGTGATACCAGTATGTTTTAGTGCCTTTTAAGCATATTTTCATGATTATCAGGATAATATCACGAATCCCAATTATTTTGCCAGGACACTCGAGACTCATCGTCCCACGCCTACAACAGACAAAGATAAAGATGAGGATGAAGAGCTGCATGATTCTTTCAATATATATTGCGATAGGAAAAATATCAGGAATATCTTTCCTTACATATTGTAACAATTGGACGTGGGCGACGATGATGGGAGCCCTGTTCCTCCCGGCAGAGAGAGAGGGTGAGCGAGAACAAAGGAAGCGGCGAGGTCAAGGTGAGGGCTACTGGGATCCGACCTAAAGCTCACAGTCAGATCCCAGAGCCACCCTAAACCCGGGTCTCTCCAAGACCACCTGATATAGACTCCAGGGAAATGATCTGCTGGGGAAAGGCTCAGAGTAAACTTATATTTAAAGTTCATCCTGAAAGTGTGGCTGGCTGACCTCGACTGGAGCTCATTAATCACTAATACTGGATTAGTCATGGACATGAGAATCATGGGAGTCTTCCTCTGTATCAACCAAAATAGTTGTAGCTTTTTATTTGCCAACATTACACGCCCTGCGGTGTGACAATATGAAAATGTCACGTCACGATTATCCTGCCAAAGTAAATGTGACTGACAATATTAATCGTCAAAATATGTTTCCAACTCTGAAAATGGCACTGAAACACACTGGAATATAATAATGTAACAATATTAAAATATTCATACTGGATCACGTTACATTTAGTCAAGAAGCTAGTTTTTATTGCATCAGACAGAACGCACGTTTTTTAGTGAAGATCATAAATGACAAATAACAAATAGAGTATAACACAATTTTAAAAAATCGCAATATTTTGTGCTGCTGTTGGAAACTCACTACCATCAACCTATTGGCAGTGATTTTTTATCGTTATCCACATCATCCAAACCCTAAATGTGACTATTGCTCATGCCTCGCAATGCCAATGCACAAACAACAATTCATGGTGCAGCCCTGAGGGAGTGCTACCTGTTTTCTGTGGTCCAACGACGAGGAACTTGGGGAGTCGGTCACAGGTCTTTTCTTTTGACCAGATATCTTTGTGTCTCTTGTCATGACAAGGGTTCTGAAAGATGATTACATCAGACTCAGTGTCTCTTCCTGGATTAATCTGTGAGCTTTCAAGACCAGAATCAGTATTCTGACCTGCCAGAGTGGGTCTCTCTCCTCAGGGAAGATCTGGAAGTACTTCTCAGCCAGCCTGATGGGGGGCAACGTCTGCAGCCGGAGGTTGGTCCAACACTGGACAAACTTCACCAAAGACTCAAAAGTGTAGAGACCCAGACGATCGTTGCCGTAGTTAGACAGGTGTGTCATGAAGATACTGATCTGGATTCAAGCGCACATGTTAGTTCACCTAGAGCTGCCAGAGCAACAACAGACAGATACCACACAGAGAGGAAACATGCTGGCCGAGAGGACACTCAAGTCTTCAGAGGGCAAGTCCAGTTTCAAGTCTTCAAAGGGCAAGTCCAGCTTCAAGTCTTTAGAGGGCAAGTCCAGTTTCATGTCTTTAGAGGGCAAGTCCAGTTTCATGTCTTTAGAGGGCAAGTCCAGTTTCATGTCTTTAGAGGGCAAGTCCAGTTTCATGTCTTTAGAGGGCAAGTCCAGTTTCATGTCTTTAGAGGGCAAGTCCAGTTTCATGTCTTTAGAGGGCAAGTCCAGTTTCATGTCTTTAGTCCAGCTGGTACCACCTCTGCCTTATGAAACCCCCTGATATTTAACATTATAACTAATGAACACACATGACAAACTATTCATCTGTGTTTCAGACTTTCATGTTACAACAACCTTGTATTTTTTACAGTGTATGACTATATATTACAGTGTAATGTAGGGTGCTGTCCATGATGATAGTGGTGCTGAATGTTAACAACTGATCCAATTAGTCCAAATACAGACTGAAAAGCTTATTTCTATTACAATGTTTAAATCATGACCTCGTTATTCCAATCCTTAAAGAGACAGTGTGTAGGAATTACTCCCATCTAGTGGTGAAATTGTATTTTGCATTCAAAGGAATAGTGCCCTCTAGCACGTCACTTTATTGTAACTCCGGTAGCCGTTATGTACCAAGAAGCTCTGACAACATGTCATCCAACACCACTTCACCAGTATTCTTTCAGGTGATGAGGTTTCAAACAAACATGTGAGCATCGATAAGCAGATACTCCTCCAGCAAGATAGTGATTTATGTGGCCATGTTTATAGTGGTTACACAGTGGTAATATTTAATTATTGTTTTAAGAAAGTGTGTGTTTATGTATGTGTGCATCATTTATGAATTAAGATATTGGTTGTAGCCAGTGTTGTAGGTAACGCGTTATAAAGTAAGTCAAGCAATCAGTAACTTCGTTACTTTTTTAAAAAAGTAATCCGTTATTTTAAGAATTTCTCCGGATAAGACATGCTTTGCATCCACACTGGACAGCAAGGACGCCCTGCTGGCTGCAGTGACCATTCCTAAATTCTGCGCTGGGTAAAGGATGAGACTAAAAAAAGACGCTGCCAAGGTGCTGCTTGCTGCCGAGTGCCGTGCGCTGGGGCATCCACTGCCGGAGGAACTGCCACCTGCACCTGTCAGCGGAGGAGACGCCGAGTCCGACTTTTTTTCATTTACAGAGGACAGACAGGTCTCAGAGTCGGTGGACACTGAAATTGCTGAGTATCTTAAGTCAGGTGTCGAGATCGATATGTTAAACAAGTTCCCCAGGATCAAGACAGTATTTCTGCGCTTCAATACTCCACCACCCTCCAGCGCACCCGTGGAGTCTCGTTCTTACTCCCAGGAGAAATCGACTGTCGGACAGACGTTTCGAAAATCTTCTTCTGCTACGTTTTAATCACTACTTTGAAGAGTAAATGTAAGTGGACGATGGTAAAGTGAATTTAGGCCTGTGACACTTGAATAGTATTTTAGTTCGGCTATTTGTCATTTGCCTGTGTGCCAGTGAGCGATTTTATACGGCCTGTTATCATTTTTGTTCGACATAGATCCAGCTGTTAAACATTTCTGTTAGATCGTTGACTGGTCGTTAATTTCTAAATGGATCTGAATCTGCTACCTGTTTACCTCAGATTGTGTTTACAATTAAGCACACTTTATGCACTTTCATAACTGCATTCGGGTTAAAAAAATCCAGGAGTTACCTAATCTTGTTTGATGCTCATATGGAGGCTACCTGGGCTGGGTAGGTGTGAATGTTGATTCATATGTTATGTGATAAAAAAATATATATTAATTAATAAAGCACTATGTGGCATATTGCTAACTGTCTTTATTGTTATCCTGCAGAGTTAATTAGTTTGGATGACTGACGTTATTCATCATTGTAACAACTTCTCGGTGCGTTTAAAGGAGGCTGTGTGTGTGTCAGTTAAGTTGCAGCATGTGCGAGGCGCTGCAAACAGCTTTTAATTTTTGGTAACGCATGAGTACTCTAACACGTTACTTTTATTCACAGGTAACTCTGTAACGTAACTGATTACTTTTAATTGATGGTAACGTTGTAACCTAATTAACTACTTCCCAAAGTAACTATACCCAACACTGATTGTAGCTAATAAATTACTTAAAATGATACACACTGCCCCTTTAAGACTCAACTGTCTGAGAAAAACATGATCCATTGTGAAGCAAAAGCAGCAGAGCACCATCTCCTGGAATGTCATCGTAAATTCAGACCCTCTCCTTTGTTTCGGTAGTGATACATAGAGACAAAAACTAAAACTGAAATTTATATACATTCATTTTTTTGTGAAAAAAAAAATTGCTTAATAACACGTGGCCACCGCGTTAAGGCGTGGGGAAAAGATGATATTTGTGAAAAAATATGATTGCTTAATAATGCGTGTCCACAAGGTATTATGCCATGGCATATTAAGCGTTATTAAGCAATAATATTGTTTTCACAAATATCACCAGAGGGGCTCCATCATATTTTAACCTGGAAATGTTTGTTTTATTTTTAGTTTATCTTGAATATGGTTTTCATTTAGTATTAGATACAACCATTTTTACTTTACAATAAGAACTTTGGCTCCAAAAGGAAAAACTGAGCCCAATATTGCCTTTGGAAATATGTATGTGGAACAAGGTAAACATCCTCTCAAAGCTCTTTTGCATTCAAGTCTTAAGTCAGTCGAGTCTCACAGCAGACGAGACTTGGTCTCAGGTCTACAGCAATGGTGTCTGTGTGGCGGGTCTGGTTTTCTTACAGGGTTCAGGAGGACCGTGAGGAAGAGTTCGCCTCCTCGTATGCTTTTGTCCAGCTCCTTGGATCCTCCTGGGTATTCATTATAGAAGATGGTATGAGTGAACAGACCACAGGTCTGCCTGGGCAGCACCTGAAAAACACAAACGGACCGTTAGTGGTTTGGTGTGCCTGCATGAGTGAGTCTCTCTGGACATTTTACCTGAGTAAGTATTAGAATACTGGATGAACAAAGGTCAAACTAATCCACGTAGCATGAATGTCAGCTACACTCTGCACTGTGTCAACATCAATTTCTGCATTTGCATTAATATGTCAAATTTGTATGTGTTCATTCTCTGTCAACACTCCCATTTTTAATGTCTTAAGGCGTTTGGACAATGAAAGGTGTCCATGCCTTTTTGGGCTCTACATATTCCTGCATGTGGTCATGTGGGCTCCTGCTACTGTGCATGTGGAGGTCTGGGTTACGGAGCTATCACGGGTCTTATTATCACGCAGCTATGCAGGGTGTGGCACCAGGTTTTTCTTTTCTTTTCTTTTACATAATTGTCACAATGAAAAGTATAATTCACACTACCATCACATCAAAATGTCGCCATTAACCGGGAAAGGATCTCAACCAAAATTTACAGCAAATTCAATCGGTTGCCATTTGTGCTCTAAAACTGCCATCTAGTGGTCACTGTGGTAAACACCACATGAAATAAATAGCTTAACGGTATTGCAACTCTTTTGGAATGATTATATGGTTTCTCCGATCTTAAACATGTCAGGGACGTTTCGTACAAATATGACATATTAATGTGGACGCAGAACTAGATGGTTTTGATCTAATTCTCCTTCCGTAGATTTCTGTCCAATAAAACATGTGAACTCCTGACGGTCTCTCTGTCCAACTAATTGCTATGATTCTTCGTCACCAAGGATCAACTTGTTTGAGGAACAGTTGTATCTGTTCTATCCGTCTGCTTCCTTCATGTCTTTTCTCTCTGCATTGTGAGTTTCACATGCTCTCACGCACAAAAGATACTCATCTGTAACTGATCACTACCAAGGCTGTAACTAAAGGCTGAGGAGAAGAGCCGATCAGATGAGCAGAGAGGCCACCAACCAGTGGCTGTGGCCAATAGGTGGCTGCACCCAAACTGGAATGAAAGCGGTCTCCCCACAGCTGCACAGAAAACCACCATCACTTCCAAATCTAGTGTCTTAGTGTGGAGAAAGATTTCCCAACAGGACCACTGACTGACCTGGATCCCGTTGTGGATGAAGCCCCGGCGGTATCGAGCGGGTCTTAGATGAGGGTACTCCTCGGTGCTGGTCACCTTGATGCCCCACACAGACTTCCAGGCCTCATAGAGCTGGCTGTGAACAGGGTAAACCCCCGAGTGGTGGGGAGCCACTGCATAGCCCATATCTGTAGGGATGCCGTGCTCCTGGAGAGACGCCGGGACAAGGAGGCAAGCAGAGAGGAACATGTTATCACCCGCTTGAATTGCATGAATTGAGACCGACTGTAAAAACTCTTGTGGATCCAGTTAGTCCAGTTGTTTTCATGTGTGACGATGTTAGTGTCCATAGTAGGGGTGGCAATATGGCCCTAAAAGAATATCACAATATGTCAGGGTATTTAGGCGATAACGAAATATTTGACAATATGACAAAATGCTGAAAAAAAGATTATTATTAGGTTATTAATTTCAAGAACATACAATAGCTTGGTTTCAGTCACGTGATTGTGATGACGCGTTAAAGGGCGCGATTTCCAAATGGCTGTCCGGAAGTAAAAATGCCGACTATGTCTATGGAGGAAACCGTTCCAGAGAGTCCGTATTGTAGGGATTTAGAGCCAGTTTCTAGAATACGATACAAACAATTAGTATGTTGGGCGTGACCCGTACCTCATGAGTGAGTTTTCTGGAGCGAGGGACGTGGCTCCCGGAGGAGGCTCACGGACCTTGGCATCGGGTACCCCGAGGCGGAGGAGGAGGGTCCGCCGACGCAACCCGCCGAACCCCGACCGCGTACGTGTAAAGGCTCATTTAAGCCCAAGTTATGCTTCCGCGTCGACACAACGCAAGGGGGCTTACGGACCCATTACGTCCTTGCGGACCCCCCTTATGTCCACCGCAAGGGCCTGACGTGCACCTCTCAAAAATCCTAGACGCGTGTCGAGGCGGCGCAGCACCAACGCAGCGGCATTGGCTGTGATTGGTCCGCTAACTACATCCGCTGGGGACCGCTTTTCCGGTTTCCACTCATAAACACAGCCATTTAAACTTTAAATACTTTTATTGTTTGCACCTTGTCGCTTTTGCACAAAGAAATAAAACACTGAAAAATTGTGGATGTTTAAAGCCAGAAGGTAAACAAATAGACTATAACGAGGCTAACGACGATATACGTCAAGAGTCTCGGTCGGTCGGTCAGTCAGTCTTTACAAAAAACATAGCGCCCTTTACCGGTGTGGCATTGAATTGCATTTTGACATGTAAACCCAACGCAGAACCATCACGGTCTACAAGCAACTGCGTGGCCATTGCGTGATCACTACGCGGAAGCATAACCGAGGCTTTATGCTCTACGCTAGACACGCATACGGATACGGACGGAGCCTTCTGTCCGTTCTCTGCGTACATTTCGTCCGTATTTCTGTCCGTATCCTGCAAGCTTGCGGATGCGTACCGATACGGACCCAACGTTGCAGTTCCAACGGAAATCGTGGGGGCAGTGTCGGCATTGTCGGTGCGTAATTGTGGGTTCGCATGGCCGTGGGCTGCCCGGTGTTTGCGTGAGGTCCAAGCGCTTTTCACCCAGGTCTGAGGGCTTGAGTCCCGACAATTCGCCCCGGTTCGATTGCCTATTTACGGGCAGTATTTCGGGCTGCACGTCTTAGAGTTTTGAGTCCGACGGAGCAAAGTAAAGTTCCGCTGCTGCTGAGAAACTAGTTCCTCAAAAAATGGATGATTCATGCGATGCGAGGTTAGTTTTGTTTCAAATATTATTCTATCAACACACATATGTGCATCGACAGTCTAGTGTTTTAATGGATTTGCCTCGGGTGCACTGTGGAGTGGGCAAGACTGTTTTTAATGCTTGTCTAGCTAAGAACCATTGACTTGCGCTAGCCATAGCATAAGCGAACTCGGCAACTAGAAGAGCTGAATGAAATTTCTTGAAAATGTCTCCAGACGTCTCAAACACACCGGCTCACTTGGAAAATAGGTCTTATGTCCAAAATTCTGAACTATCCCTTTAAAAAACGTTTTAAAAATGACACGAGGAAGCGAATGGTGACCACTAGTCGCTCAGCCGGCGTCACCGGTGAATTGTGCGAGTTCCCATGCTTAATGTGAGCAGCCACCCGGCGAAGCCAGTTGTCGAAAGCCCCGACGGACATCCTGATATACTGAAAATGACGTTCGTCGTCAATTTCTCTCATCGGTAAAACCAATGACTGGAATTCTCCGTCCACACTCGGGATGTATTCAGTGGTCTCACAGACCACCGGCGTCTACAACGCTGCCTGCGATTTTGCCTCCTTCTCAATAGATGCAGGATCGTTATCTCCTCCATTGTCCAGTCGCCATGTTTGTTGTTGTGATAAACTTATTTTTTTTAAACTTTATTGGAGTAACGTTTTAATGTGAACGACGCCCTCTAGAGGATGTTTTGCTCAACATCCATTCCAACCTAGAGGACGCATGAAAGCATGAGGGCAGCGACGGTAAGAACGTTGATTACGCACGTCTCTATTTACGCACGAAATGGAAGCATAAATGAGCCTTAACGCGGTCAGCACGGAGACAAGTAGTCCACCAGCAGCCGCGCCCGACTCATGCGGGCCCGATGGGCGCCCATGGTCGGGAAGGAGGGGGGAGAGCGCTGAACAGAGTGGCAGGCGAGCCCGAGACTGCACCGGGCATCCCGAAGTCTGAACTTAGGGGGACGAAGGCAACTGGTGCGAGCTTTTTACAATTCTCACCTTTATGGACGACAACCTTTGGTACTCTAAAAAAAAAAACCTTTCCCTTTCAAGGGTAGAACGATTGTAGCAGCCGTAAACTACACAAAACATGGGCATCTTGACTTTTTCACACGGCAGTTCAATGGGCAGACTTCACATCCTGCCATCCATCTGGATTTAGCTCATCGCGATGCAGCACTGTGACGTCACGTGGAACCAACCTATTGCAACAAAATAAGTGTTATGCTTTAATTTGTCAGGGTAAACCTAACAGTTTACCTTGAAATATTCAGTAAAAAGTACAGAATATATATTGCTCAGTTAAGTTTCAGTTTAGTCCGTAGTCACTTTAGTCTGTAAACAGCATGAACTCTTTTTGGGGATTCCTTCTTCTGCAGTATTGCTTTCAGCCATGTTGGCTTTCACTCATGTTGTTGAGCTGCGTGACGCATGTGAGCGTACGTCTGCAGCATAATAGTGTGACGTTATGACATCAACCAATCAGAATGTCACGATATGATTTTTTTTATCATGTAAAAAAAAATACACCGGTATTATAGTGAATGATATATGGCCCAGCCCTCGTCCATAGTAACCCACGTCACTGATGAGACCATTTCATGGACCTCCACTCCACTGTAGAAAATGACCTGTTGTGACCTCGAGGATAATCACGGTGTCGTGAAACTTTACAAGCACAAACTAGAGACCGAGCACATTCAGAGGATTTACTAGATATGTCAACATGAAGGTGCTTGTGAGCAGTTTACATAACGGAAGCATTCGCCATCCACCCACTGAAAAAGGCAGTTCTTGCAGAAATGTAAAAATGCCAAACGTTTTCAATATCAAATCCCAGCCTGACTTCTTCTATGGTGTCCATCAATGTATACGCATGTTAATGTTGTATTGGTACATGGTATCAACTCAAATAAGAACAACCAAATTGTTACTTATGATACATAATAGAGCATAGCTATTATAAACTTCAATCATGATAGTCTAAGAGTAAGTGTGTAGTCTACACTTACTCTATGTTTTCAATTAATTAATATTGATCTGATATAGGGCACACACTTCTGAGGTGCAACTCATATCTCCAGCTTTCAGATGAAGTCCACCACTTTTATGTGGCATCTACTGTTGCCATCATCTACTGCAAGAGAATAAAGTCGAGCTGAAATTAAAAATGCCTTTTTAACTGTTTAAGATCACGTCTCCGGTCATATTGTTCACCTATTTAACATTTGCAGAACAAATTACAAAAAAAAACAAAAAAACAATTTACTAATAATCCAACATTTTTTCTTCCTGGAAAATGAAATATCAAGCATGCTGAAATCAGATAGCACCAACCAATAATATCATGTCATCCATCCATCAATCAATCTGCAACTTTTAGCAGCACAGAGCTCGTAAACGTCATGGGCTTATCTTTTCAGCCGTCAAATCAGATTCCTCCCAGCGTATGTCCCACCCTTGTGTCCTGCTTCACTCAGAATCATACGCCACTTTAAAGCCCCCTCCATGTAAATGGTAAAAATGGTAAATGGCCTCATTTATATATAGCGCTTTTATCCAAAGCGCTTTACAGTAATGACCGACATTCACCCATTCACGCACACATTCACACACCGACGGCGGAGTCAACCACGCAGGGCGACAGCCCAGCCGGTGAGGTGTCTTGCTCAGGGACACCAGGCACTCAGCTAGGAGGAGCCGGGGATCGAACTGGCAATCTTGCCAGCCAACCCGCTCTACCTCCTGAGCTAAAGCCCCCCAGAGCAGTATTGGTGCTGCTCACCTGAGCAAAGACCTTGTTGAGTCTCATCTGCTCTGCCAAGACACTGACGTTGTGAAAGAGATGCGGCTGCATGTGGCTCCACATGTGGGGAAACCACCAGAAGTCCATCCTGTGCTGCAGCAGCATGTCGTCTCCCCGGTCCTCTTCATCAGTACCTAGAGACACACGTGCAAGCAAGAGCACAGCGTTCAGCATCATTTAGGTCTATTTCTATCAGAGCGTCAGCATCTCAGCTGACTCTATCCAACTGAGCCACACAGTGCAGAGCGATCTACAACGACAACCATACACCAAATACAACAAGTGCATGTGGTCATGGTGACGTCACCCACTGGTGTGTGGGCTACGTTTTCGAAGGCATTTAGTCCGTCGCGTTCTTGGTGTTTTTGTCGGACTGAAACTAGAGATTGAGACCATAAAATCATGTTTACAGTGTTTACTGAGATCATTAATCAAGAGAGAAGTAGAGTAATTTTCTTCACTTTTTTCAGAACCGGAGGTTGCCGCCTGGTTAAAAGAAGACTGTATTAAATTTCAATATTTGAGCTATTATATATATATAGAAGCATGCAGTGGTGATTTCCTCATCTCAAACTATTTATTGAAACAAAAGCCAGCAACAGTGGTGGATATACCACAACAAAACATGTCAATGTCTCAATAACTTGTCATGTGACCAAAGGTTGTCCACCTCTCTGCTTTCTGGGACTCTTCCAGTCTCACAATTCGCTCTGATCTACATTCCAGACTTCTGGAAAAAATGTCCAAAATGGTGCATTATGAAGAATAAAATTAATATTATGGAGCTTCATAGTCAAAGGTTTTACCGAAACGAGGAGGTCCAAAACAACCAAGGAAAAGAAAACACCGGTGGAAAAGAAGGAAAAAAAAAAAGAAAGATTGCGACAGTGCCCGTGATAAAACATCGGACCCGCGTTTCAAAGGTGGCGTGATCAAAGGGATTTCAAAGGGCACAAAGTCGAGGGGAAGGAGCTCAGTGGTCGTGGAGGAGGAGCGTGAGAGTTGTAAACATTCAAAATCTGACAGAGTGCCCTAGATCTGCCAGACTTGCCCACTGGGACTTTAAGTTCACCTGTAAAGGTTAAGCCTCGGTTATGCTTCCGCGTAGTGATCACGCAACGGCCACGCAGTTGCTTGGAGACCGTGATGGTTCTGCGTTGGGTTTACGTGTCGAAATGCAATTCAATGCCACACCGGTAAAGGGCGCTATGTTTTTTGGAAAAACTGACCGACCGACCGAGACTCTTGACGTATATCGTCGTTAGCCTCGTTATAGCATCCACAATTTTTCAGAAATTGGTGTTTTATTTCTTTGTGCAAAAGCGACAAGATGCAAACAATAAAACAAGGTGCAAACAATAAAAGTATTAAAAGTTTACATGGCGGTGTTTATGAGTGGAAACCGGAAAAGCGGTCTCCAGCGGATGTAGTTAGCGGACCAATCACAGCCAATGCCGCTGCGTTGGTGCTGCGTCGCCTCGACGCACGTCTAGGATTTTTGGGATGTGCATGTCAGGCCGTTACGGTGGACGTAAGGGGGGTCCGCAAGGACGTAATGGGTCCGTAAACCCCCTTGCGTTGCGTCAACGCGGAAGCATAACTTGGGCTAAAAGTGCATTTTAGGTTTATCCTGAAATTTCAGCTGAAAGCCGAATATCCCTAACTTTTTGTGAGTAGTGTAGGTCAGAGGACCAATGTCTTACATTGTTTTAAAGGAACTATATTTTCCACAATGCTCTGGGAGCAGAATAAGGGGGTCAATAATGGAGTGACAATATTTAGCTGTCATTGTTTGCAGTCAAGTTATTAACCCTTCGTTATCACAAGCTAAAATGTGCTTAGTGAACCCTTCTTATTCACAAAAGCATATGCTTGATTTTAAATCCAGCCTCATCATTGTTCAAGTTGTTGGACTAAGAAACATCATAGTTAAAGGCAGAGATTCAGGACACCTCCCCTCTTTACACACATGAAGGCAAAGACCCGACGCCAGACTACGTTCCAAACACAAAGCTTCGTAGATATAAGCGGCAGACCTCAATACCTGTGTGGTAGAACTTCCCAGAAAATCCCAAGTTGAAGGTGAAATTCGGGACCAGCACTCTCAGCTTGTTTTGGGTGTTGATCAATGCCTGTGAAAGGATGAAAAACATGCTACATTACTTAATTTGGTAGCCATGAAATTATTGTTGCTTAACCTCACACGCCCACATTATACCATATATGGTCAATGCAAAGCACCTCATTAATGTTTATGCAGAGAAATTAACCTGATAATCAGAATAATGATGAATCACTGCAACTACTGGGAGGGAGATTCAGAAAAGGATTGTGTGGGATAAAGACATCAAGGTGCTTGTGGGTCACAGTCTTCATTAACAAGGTCCTGACAGTAACAGCTCATCCAGCTTGCAGCATGACAACGGTCACTGCAGTACTTCTGTTTCAGTGTTAGTATGGTGACCGTGGCCAGTGTTAGGATTAAGACTCATAAGGATGAGGAGGACATGAGTGCAGTGACTGTGTTAGAGCTGTTCTGGCTTTATGTTCACACTCTGGAGATGAATATTTGAAGATGTGCTGGTGAGGAGGCAGAGGAGACTGACGGTGACTCACTGGAGAGAGAAAGTCTGACAGCCGGTTTCAATTTGTCTATAAACATTTTACTGTATAGTGTATAGCATCAAATAAACTAGAAATTAATGAATAATTTGGTTGTGTTTGTGACATTAAAAAATAGTATATTAAATAAAATAATATGATCACAAATCATAAGGTCTCTCTGCATCAATAAAGGTTAAATAGAATGCATTTAGGTCTGCTGTATTTATTTGATCTGGCTCTATTTTTCTCTTCTCTACCATGATTGGTTCATCCTGATAATGGACATTCACCATATCAACTCACTGAGTGTTTATCGTGATTCAAGATCAAATTCTATATCATACCGCCTGGTTTTAACTAATAATAACATTTTCACTCCTTTTCACTTTAACCATTAAAAACACTGTCATGAATGTGTATTGCTCTACATAGTCCAATCAGCTGACTTTACCCATGAAAAAAAAAATTTTCCAAAAGGTTTAATTTCTATTTGCAATATTAATCATTTATAGAATAAAAGACCCTCAGTGTGCGAGACAGCAACTTTCTTGGCACACAATCTGAAGGTGTTTACATGAATATGAGTGTGTGTGTCAACATCTCCCATTGAACCACGACATTAACATGTGTCTCTGGTGTGACTGCCGCTCACCCACCTCCACGTCGGACACCTTCATACGGGTTCCCTCCTTGCCAACGAATATGTCGTCCACGTCCACCAGGATGTGGCGGTCCAAGGACAAGCACAGTCTCTTCCCCGTCAGGTAAGCGATGGAGTCGACAAACACCAGCTTGTGGAGCCAATAGTTGAGATTGTTCCCAAAGAGAACTCTCTGGATGCCATCGTGGAGCCCCAAGTCCTGGACCACTGTGGCGTGGAGAGCCCGCAGCGGGCTGGGTCCAAAATGTGCCAGTGCCTCGGAGGACTTGGTGCTGGCCAGAAGCACTGGTTCATAGGTAGAGTGGTTGGACTGGAAGATGGTCCAGTCGTCCCCTGGTAACGAGCCCTGCTCCACCTGGTTGGGCTTGGTGATGTAGAGCAGAGGAGCGTTGGGGTTGATGCGGTAATCCCTGAGGCCCAGGTGTGAGTGTAGAAATAGGGGGAAGCCTTTGAGCTGTGCGCTGAAAAGAGAGTTTTCATTTGCTTTGAAGAAGCCAATGACGCCCACTCCATACTCAGCACAGTACTTGTCCAGCAAGTCGCGGTTCCATGCGTCCAGATTGACATATTTCAACACATTTTCATAGATGATGAGTGTGTAGCGTCCACGGTTATGCTCCGTTAGCGTGGGCATGTCTCCCTTCCCAGGAGCGATCTCTGTCCGGTAGTGGAAGCGGCTGGACTCTAGTATGGCTATGATCTCCTGGCCCAGCTGGGAGTAGATGCTCTCTACAAACACCAGGACTACAGGTTCCGTCCTGGAATTGTCCACTGCCTTTACCTGCCGTAGACGTCCCTGGCGCTGGGGGAGGAAAAGTGGTGCCCTTTGGACACCTTGCCCTCCTCCAGCGGCCCCGGTACTCGCTCCCGGTGACATCCCCCCTCCTCCACCGCAGTCACTGAAGGGTAAAGGGGGGGCCTCCTTAATTTTGGGGCTGTTGGAGACGTAGTAAGCGAGGAAGGCCATGGACAGTAAGCAGAAGATGATAAGTGCCAGGATGAGGCGGTGAAGCTCCAGCTGGCGTACACCTCGCATGAGCTTCCACACACCCAGGCCTGCACCTACCATGGCGTTGGATGGAGGAGGTAGGACTGGGCAGCAAGCAGGAGAGCAGAGAGGGAGAGGAGGGGGGAGAGGAGGGGGGAGTGGAGGAGGAAGATTGAGCAGTAAATACTGGCACAGATCTGTGCTGAGGAATAGCCATTTACACTAGGTCACCATGGCCAGCATCATCCATTACCTGCTCTCCACTTCTACACTCTCAGGTGAAGGAAGGAGGGATGATTATTGGATGGATGGAAGGTCAAATATTAGGGGATCCAAGCTGGAGAAGTTGGCTGGGTCCTGAATATCAGGTTCAAATGAGCTGCTTGGTCAGTCTCTTTCAAGCAGCTGTCCAGGTGTCTCTGGGCGTGGATGTCTGTAGAGACATCTGTAGAGGCTGGTGTTGTCTCGCAGTGGCGGAGCCTCTGCTGGTGGTCTGTGTCTCAGGGCTGAGCCCCCCCAGGCCACAGAGCCTGGACATCCCAGAATAAGACACCTAGAGGACGAGGACACAGAAGGAGAGAGGATCAAAAAGAGGGAACGTTTTCGATCAATATTCAGTATATTAGGGATGGATATTTCAAGAACTAATAATAAGAATAATCACTGGGCACTATTTGATCTTTATGAGAAGATTTCTCAATTTCTCCACATAGCACACATTTGTCCAGAGAAGCCGAAACAAAAGGCTTCTCCCTCTAGAGAGAGAACTCATTGATGAACGAGAATATTGTAGTTTGTGGAACGTCTGCAAGTCTCACCTGGAAAACGCTGCAGATCTGAAAACTAATCCAGATCTGGAAGACCCCTGTAAGAGAGAAGAGAGATATGTTTGTAAAACTCTATTCATTTATTTCAAATAACAAATTCAAGAAGCGTCATACAGTTTGAGCCAAAGTTATTCAGGGAGTCCTGGAGATGAAGTCCCATTCATTCCCACATAGAAGCTGGCAGACAGTTGGAGCACTTTGACGATTCGATGGACACTAAACCCTCCTGGTTGAATAATGAGCCCAACAACAACCGGGTATTTCATTCAAAAGTCAAACATCCAGGTATGTGGGAGTGATATTTGATATGTAGAGCATTTTAGTAACAAACACCCCATCGTCATGCTTGAAGTTCTGTTGTGTGTGCTGCTCAAGGCGCCACACACACAGTGAATGCAAAGTGATTAGAATCAAAACTGACTTATTTGTAAGGCATCAGCTCTGAGCTCAGCTGCCTGTTACACTATAGAGACGACTATGTATGTAAGCTGAGGAAAGTTATTTTGTAGCATAATCTTGACTAAAACAAACAGATGCCATTCAAATACACTTGAATATCCATGCCATTCCTCAACCACATGCACAGAGCACTGCTTAGTGCATGGCTATTGAGACCACGCCCCCTACTGGCACTGTGCATGCCTCCATCACATGTACAGAAGATCACTAGAAGACTGGACCACACTTTTAAGCCTGAAGCACAAAGACTATTGAAGGCACACATTTGAGCTTCTGGACTAAACAAAGTGAAGTTTTGATGCTATTATGGGGAAATTTATTTATTCACACACACACACACACACACACACACACACACACACACACACACACTCACACTCACACTCACACTCACACTCACACTCACACTCACACACAGAGAGAGAGAGAGATTTTCGAGAGCTTGCAGTGTTCTGTTCTACTTTCAAATAAAAGCTACGTTGAAATATCTGTTGAAAACATTTTGTATGGATGTTTTCTTATGACTTCTGTTCATATTTATGCTTGGATATAATATATTCCCAGTTAGTTCCCCTAAATTCCCATTAATTCCCATTATTCCCATGGCAAGTTTCCAAATATGGAATATTTCCAAAATTCCCCAAGCTTAAATTCCCGTGGAAATTTACCGGAAACTACTACTACTACTAACAGAGACTACTTTTTTATAGAATAAATATGTTAAATAAGTAATTCTGTGGTCTGTTTATTTTTTCACCTTTCTCACTCACATTATTGCATGTTTATTTCATTGATATAGAATTTTGGTTAAAAGTTACTTAATCGAATCGTGGTTTACAGAATCGAATCGTTCCAAAAAAAAAGAAATTGTCCTCGATTCGAATCGCCAACTACTGTATCGTTAATCGAATCGAAGTGAAGCCAAAGATTCACACCCCTATCGAGGACCAACTACTATATGACTATAATCAGCTGATCTGATAGAGTGACCATCATACAGACACTGATATCATAGAGTCTGAACCAGGACTTACAAGTCAAGACCCTCTGGTTCAGCTGCAGTACTAACCTGCCGTTAAACCTGTATATTCACCATTACCATAAGTCTGTACGCTCCCTGTGACACACAGCAGACACACACTGACATGTGTGGAACGTCACTGCTTGTCATCACTGATCCAGGTAACGATGTCTGCATTCACTGCAGTATTTCTTTTTTTGTGTGTCGCATTAACCTAATGTTTATATACATAGATTTGTTTACTCATGTTTTTTTTAAATGAAAGTCCGTCAGTTTGATGGATTAGAGACCTTGGAGGTTGTCTGTGACCACTAGAGGTCACAGAGTGCAGCCGGTGCATCTACACCACTGCTGCAGAAGGAGGGCATGATGCAGCATTTCCTACTGTGTCCGTCAGCGTGGGCATGTCTCCCTTCCCAGGAGCGATCTCTGGTGCTATGATCAAAGTGCTGTAGGTAAGAACCTGACATTGGTCGGGAGTTCGTTCCACCACTGAGGCACCAGAACAGAGAAGAGGCTCTGATCATAGTACTGTTGCTCTTAAGGTACTAGTTTACTCAGATGAGGACCTAACACTTGTTCTATTTTTAGCTCTTACTTTATCGGCAATGATATGTTGTGGTTTCCTTGTTTCCTTCTTTTGACAAATGTACTTATTGTAAGTGGCTTTGGACAAAAGCGTCTGCTAAATGACCTAAATTGCTGAGAGACATTTGTTTGATTTCAGCGATGGTGGTACCAGCCGGCCAGCTGAAGTAGAGGAGCGAAGTGCTCGCGTCGGATGGGCCAGTGTTTGAACAAAACATAGATGGCAGTCAAAAATGGAGGAACTGCTCCTCTACACTCAACTGCTGCTTGAGAAAATGGGATTTATAAACGGCCTAGAACAACACCATTATCCAAAATAATGACTTCATCATTTAACCCAGGTGAAAAATAAATATACTTTATTCTATTTCACATATGCACTATACTCATAACACAAACAAAGCAAACTTCAATTTCAAGAATCCATTATGTATATTAGTTCATACACGGCCATGTACTTGCATGTGCTAAGAATGAAGTTGTTCCATTTTAGTAGTTAAAAGTCCACTAAATACACTTCAAATTGTGCTTTTCTACCATTAAGTCATACTGATGATTAGTGTGCCTTCCAGTATAATAAAATATATTGGTATTTGTGTTCATTTTTACAAGGGAACACATTATCAGCTCCATCAGTTCTATGAAGTAAAATAAAACATTCTTGCAAACACTAAAACCAAAGTGAAGTATCTGAGCTCAACACTGAGCTGGAGTACAGTCGGGGTGCGGGCCTGAACAAACTATTCATTACAGCCTACCTGTCGTGTCCCAACATGCCTGACACCCTCCTCCTCACCCTGCAGGGACACTTTCCACAGAAACCCCCAATAATGCCCTCCAACAACACTGTAGAAACACACAGCCTGCTAGCATGCAGCACCGCTGTCAGACAGCTGCACTGAGCCACCATTAGGTCCGGGTTTAAGTGAAAAGCTTCTGGGTGCAGCTGGTGCTGGGACGGGTTTTCTCCTGCGTGAGACTAACAAAGCAGCATTTATTCTGCTGATAAACAAACTGCCAAAACAAAGTCTGCAGCAGCAAGGCAAGGCATTAAAAAGAAATCAAGGCTAAACCACGGAGTTCACTTATGATCTAAATGTCCATGGGACGATATGAAATTCCTTGTCACTATCATCCTGGCCAAAAACAATTCACGATATTATCCCTATAATCATCCAAATATGCTGAAAATAGCAGGATAAACATACTGGAATTTGTTAATAAACATATTTATACATATAAGATACAAATCTTTTTTTATTGAACATCCTTTTCAGTGAAAAATAAATCTAATTATCTTATATAACAATAAATAAATCACAAGGTCTCCCTGCATAAATAAGGGGTATTTTTGTATACTGTATTTTCTAATCGATTATTGTATTATTGTGTTTTTAATCACAATCCGGGATAAAATCCTACATCATTCCATCCCTAGTCCAGATGACATGAAAAATGCCTGTCTTCGCCCTTTAGAGCACATCATAAAACTATTTATATACATATATATATATATATATATATATATATATATATACACACAGTCAAGCCCGAAATTATTCATACCCCTGGCAAATTTTTACTTAAACTTACTTTTATTCAACCAGCAAGTTTTTTTTTTATACTGGAAATGACACAGGCTTCTCCCAAAAGATAATAAGACGATGTACAAGAGGCATCATTGTGGGGGGAAAAAAATTCTCAGCTTTTATTTACATTTGAACAAAAAGTGGCATGTCCAAAATTATTCATACCCTTCTCAATAATCAATAGAAAAGCCTTTATTTGCTCTTAGAGCAATCAAACGCTTCCCATAATTGCTGATCAGCTTTTTGCATGTCTCCACTGGTATTTTTGCCCATTCATCTTTAGCGATGAGCTCCAACTTTCAGGTTGGAGGGTCTCCTTGCCATCACCCTGATCTTTAGCTCCGAATAGTCGGGCCTCGTGCCCTCAGAGCTGGGTGAAAAGCCCTTGGACCGCAGACCAACACTGGGCAGCAGGCGGCTCCGCGAATCCACAAATGCAGACTCTCCGTCGGACTCAAAACTCTAAGACGCGCCGCCCGAAATACTGCCCGTAAATAGGCAATCGAACCGGGACGAATTGTCGGGACTCATGCCCTCAGACCTGGGTGAAAAGCGCTTGGACCTCACGCAAACACCAGGCAGCCCACGGCCACGCGAACCCAGAATTACGCACCGCGAACCCGGACCTCTGCTCCGTCCGTAGACCGGTAAACCCTCGGACACGTTGCGGGGGATTCCCTCCTGGCACCACCAGTGTCTGTTTGTTCGGTCCCGGTTCTCAGCTCCAGCGGGGGCTATCTCGGTCTCCACAGACGCTCGTTCATGTTCTGCCCTTTGAGCATCCCTCTCGTGCAATTCTTCCTCTGTATATTCAGGCTCGTACAGGTACGGTTGGGTTTGGGTGGGAAAAAACTCCTCATCAGAGTCTTCAAAAGTTTCAGTATATTCTCCAAAAGTGTCCATTGCGGTGAGATTGAAGAAACTAGCACTGCAGGCTACTCTGCGTCTGTAGCAATGACACCAGGTAAACAAACTATTTTAGAACCGGTAACTTATAAGTGCTAGATGATATCACTCCACCACTGCCATAGCCTACTAGGAAGCATGACACGCTGCTGCTGCTGAGACATAAATCCTTAAAAATGCAAGGTTGGTTTTATTTCAAACATTCTATCAACACATATGTACATCGATAGTCTGCCGTTACAATGGATTTGCCTCGGGTGCACTGTGGAGTGGGAAAGACTGTTTTTAATGCCTGTCTAGCTAAGAACCGTTGACTTGCGCTAGCCATAGCATAAGCGAACTCGGCAACTAGAAGAACTGAATGAAATTTTTTGAAAACGTCTCCTTACGTCTCGGACACACCAGCTCACTTGGAAAATAGGTCTTATGTCCAAAATTCTGAACTATCCCTTTAATATATGATGATAAAATGTATTTCTTTGTATTTTTAGACCAGTATTCTTTTCTTCCTGTAAATCATAAACTAGTAAGACACACAGTTTACACAAAGATTGTAGCACATTTTCTTAGTTATGATTTGTTCTAATCTACACACACTCAAGTAAACTGAGGCAAATTATTGCAAATAATTGGTTATTGTGTTGTATTCAGTCCGACAGTTGTCAGCAATGAACCGAGCAATGAATGTCTCAAATACAATTTGCCATGGGTCTTCAAAGCTTGTGAGGAATATTCGCGTCTTGTTGCCGCCATCAGGCCTGTAGCTGTGGTAAGCTGATGATCAAATGGAGGACATAGGCAAATAAATGACTAAATAAATGAACTGTAGTTTGTGTCAATATCGTCTCTCAATACGTTTCAGCTCCAGGGACAGCACTCACACATAAACGTGTACACGAGACAACCAACACAAAAGCACTCATGAACATCTCGTTTGCTTATTTTTACTGAATATTGGCTGATAACATTCATATATGTATTACATCCTTAACCTTCCAACACACAGTGTTCAGACAAACGAAGGGCATTCGTTTGGATGTGATGCTACAGGTAAGGTAAGATGTGTTCATGTTCCTGAACTGTTTCAAACAGCAGAGTTTGCTCCACACTACATGGTAGACACTCTGAGACTATCACCCATTATCTTTTCAACATTATTCACATAGCACTTGGGTCATTCCGTGTCATTTCATCAAATGCCTCCCACCTGACCATCTTAGAATGTCCTGAAAAAATTTGAGTACAAAGACACACTTGTTAATAGGACAAATCCAAAATATTAGGTCTCTACTGTCAACAGTTTTCTCATGAAACATCATTGAATGAAGGGTAGTTTAGACGGTTTTTGGCATCATACTCTGAAAAGCCATTTTTAAACGGCATTATCTGGAAAACTATCTCACCTGTGGCCTTCAAAATTTCTACAGTGTATATCTGTTACTAATAGCCTCCAGACATGAAATATCAGGGGTGTAGCTCAATGATAACCTAGTATGGTAGGTACTTAAAATGAGGCTTGTTGAAATAAAGTAGTACATTTGAAGAGTGGCTGAGCTCCCATTTTTACAGATAAAAGACTTCTATCACTTCTGCCTCTATCTCTGGGGTTAGCTTAAACATTCTACAAAATATGGTCTCTCTTAGATTATTAGTTTCACAGATATTAAGGCTCAAAAATGGAAGTTAACACATCTTTGCCCAACTTCAGAGTCATATTCCAAAAAACTGACAACACGTATCAGGTCCAAACTTACTTTTTTTGAAAGATCATATTCTTGTTAAAATCATATAAAAAAATCAGGAGGGTGTTTTTACCTCATTTTGTCGCAGTGATTTTTTAAAGATCCTGATATTGGTGGGGTTTTGTGGCTGGTTTTGGTACTGCATGTCCTAATAGCCTACCAGTAAACATCACAGGAGGGCAATTCAAATGTGTTTTTTACTATTTACCAAAGACTTACATGTGCCTAAATGCTACTGATAAATTTAGCCTTACGAAAACATTCAAATGTAGCACAGTTGTAGTTACAGAGGCAATAAGTCCTTGAATGTGAGTTAAACATGGTGAAGGCAGCTTTTAATGTCTTAAACCATGAACAAAAATAGCATAATATTGAAGACTGTACATTTTGTCATACTTTAAGTATATAAATACCACAACCAAATCAAATAATCTTAATTTGAGCATAAGATTTTACATTACAGTAAAAAAGTCTCCAAAGTTTGATATTGAATAACAGTTTGTCTCTATGCTCACTGTGAGGGATCACACATTTTTCATATTTCAGATCCAATTCCTTTGTCACATTCATTAATTTGGCAGTCAGTTTAGAAATTGTCTAATGTACATCTCTGCTCTGTTGTGCTCATCTTTTTTGATGGCATACATGCGCCCAGTTTCTGTAGAGGGAACGTCAAATCTTGCAATTCTATGCTGCAGTGGAACATTGCACATCTTCTCTTCTTGGCCAGTAGAAACTCTTGGCAGGGCCATGTGGGTGCATGAACTGAACCAGTACATCTTCATCTTGATCTGAAACATCTCTGATACTTCCTATCCACCATTTCTGATCATAACTCACATATTGTCTCATAGTGAGCATAGAGACAAACTGTTATTCAATATCAAACTTTGGAGACTTTTGTACTGTAATGTAAAATCTTATGCTCAAATTAAGATTATTATTTGATTAAGTTGTGTAATTTATATACTTAAAGTATGACAAAATGTACAGTCTTCAATATTATGCTATATTTGTTCATAGGACATTAAAAGCTGCTTTCAGCATGTTCAACTCACATTCAAGGACTTATTGCCTCTGTAACTACAACTGTGCTACATTTTAATGTTTTCGTGAGGCTAAATTTATCAGTAGCATTTAGTCACATGTAAGTCTTTGGTAAATGGTAAAAAACACATTTGAATTGCCCTGCTGTGATGTTTACTTGTAGGATAATAAGACATGCAGTACCAAAAACGGCCAAAAAACCCCCACCAATATCAGGATTTTAAAAAATCACTGCGACAAATTGAGGCAAAACACCCTCCCAATTTTTAAATATGATTTTAACAAGAATATGATCTTTAAAAAAAAGTAAGTTTGGACCTGATACGTGTTGTCAGTTTTTTGGAATAGGACTCTGAAGTTGGGCAAAGATGTGTTAACTTCCATTTTTGAGCCTTAATATCTGTGAAACTAATAATCTATTAGTAACAGATATACTCTGTAAAGATTTTGAAGGCCACAGGTGAGATAGTTTTCCAGATATTGCTGTTTAAAAATGGCTTTTCAGAGCATGATGCCAAAAACCGTCTAAACTACCCTTCATTCAATGATGTTTCATGAGAAAACTATTGACAGTAGAGACCTAATATTTTGGATTTGTCCTAGTAACAAGTGTGTCTTTGTACTTGAATTTTTTCAGGACATTCTGAGATGGTCAGGTGGGAAGATTTTCAGAAATTTGATGAAATGACACGGAATGACCCACTTGCCAGAAGTCTCTTTTTAATTGTTTCGGTCTTTGTTGACTTCTTTGCAGGTCTGCAGTGATGCAGATCAACAAGCATTCACAGAACATCGCTATTAAGGGGATTTGCAGAAGGCAGACATCTGCCCATCTGGTTTAAATGTTTGAGTTCCAGGACACAACATACTGTATATGGTTGTATAAATTACAGCGATTGAGGATTTTATCCATGTGTCCCAGACCTGGCCGTTGTGCCTAAAAATAAGTGCATCCCACAGGAGCATCCATCAACACTGACTCAAAAGGAACAATCAGCATCAAACACTGGTGGAACATCAGTCAGATGAAAATGGAAAGGACGTGGTGATCGGCTTGATACAATGAGGTCAGAGTCTACCAACTGTACAATCAAAATGTGTCCTATTAGGAAGAGACATCTGATGACCCACACTACATGAACACCAGAGTCCAGATGAAAGTAGCGGAATTTTACTTTTAAATTACTCTTAAAACCGTCAAACTACATTCACATGTTTGTTCATGCCTTAAAGTGATGGTTCGGAGTGAAATGCACCCTAGGTAATTTCCACCATGACATCCAGCCAAACACCCCCTCGGAAGCATTTTTAGCGATGGTCAGCATTAGGGATGCAAATTATCGAGTAATTAATTAATCGATAGTTGTTTCATCTTATCGATCGATGATCGATTAATTGATAAGCGGCAATTCTTCTGAGAAGCTGAATTTCCCTCTGAATAGGTTGTATCTACTGTATATGTAACATCAAATGCTATCTTCCTTATGATATAAAGAAAATGCAAATCATATTTTGAATAATTTCATTTTAATGCATCAATTTGGTGAATTTTGAGAACCAAAATATGATATATCAATTACTGACCAAATTTCTTACAAACTGCTGGTTCTGATCCAAATGTTGACATACTCAATGGGGTTGAGGAGTTTAAGCATTCAAGAAAAGATGAAAACAAAAATGACTAAAACACAGTGCTGAGCCTTTATACTATTAGTTTATTATGACTGTTATTATTATTAATATAAGTGGGTGACTATTCCTCAGCCTTCCTTGGTGTTTTGGTTTTGACTGATACGTCTCCACTCGCCCATCTCTGAGCGACAGCTGTCAATGAATGTGAATGTGTTCTAGCGGAATGTGGCCAGGACAGGCGATGCGATGTGGGCGGGGACGGAGATAAAATAACTAACTTCCTGCAATGCGAGTGAAGCGAGTACCAATCGGAATGTAGAATAGAGATGATTGACAGTTGACGTCAACAGAGAGATCCACAGAGTTGCCGCTTGAAACTAGCCGCCGGCGGCAGTGATTTTCTTTTTGCCAGCGAGTAGAATTCAGCGAGAAAGCGAGTGACGGGCGAGTAGCGACGTATGTGAACGGGGCTATACGCGCCGTCACACTCGCCAGCTGAGGGGGGGTCGGCGCGGGGGACGCCTTGCCATGGCAACGGGGGAAAACAGAACGTTTATGAGCCAAACCAGCCGCGAGGATTTCCCCTTATAATAAGCGCGGCTGCCCTCCTGTTTAGGCCTATCATTAGAGCTGCTAGTTAAGTCCATTTGCCTTGATAAATAATTTTGGGCGAACATTGAGACTATGGTCAATGTGTGTGAAACACTGCTGCCAGCGTCCCGCTTCCCGTACGCCTTGTTGTTATCGTCAGAGCCCTGCTTCGCTTGTGTTCGCGCATGTGCGTCAAGTACGTCTGGCGTCAAGCGCGCCCTCACGTGGACTGGCGGGGAATTCCGGCGTTTAAAACACAATTAATTGCAATTAATTTATTTTAATCAAGTAATTTCTTAACGACAATTAATTGATAATCGATTAATTGTTTGCATCCCTAGTCAGCATTGGTCAAGATAGCCGCTATCAGCCGATTGGCTTAGTACTAGCGCTATGGTACAGAGGGTATATCTCGTAAATTACCCAACTAATAATGCATGGAATGTTACCAAACTTCTGCAGTAGTACACAATGTTACCAAACTTCTGCAGTAGTACACAGAAGTAGAAGTAGTACACGTTTCTCTCACAGGCCAGTACAGAGGTGCTGATGCATGCTTTTATTTCCAGTCGTCTAGACTATTGTAATGCCCTGCTCTCTGGTCTTCCTAAAAAGAGCATCCATACTCTCCAACTGCTACAAAACTCAGCCGCACGCGTGCTGACGAGGACCAGAGGGCGGGAGCACATTACACCAGTTTTAAAGTCGCTGCATTGGCTCCCTGTCCGTTTCAGGATCGATTTTAAGATTCTTTTACTTGTTTTTAAATGTCTTAATGGTCTTGGGCCCTCTTATTTATCTGACCTACTCCTATTATATCAACCCTCACGGACCCTGAGGTCCTCTGGCACCGGCCTTTTAACCTTTCCACAAGTCAGATTGAAAACACACGGGGAGGCGGCTTTTAGTTATTATGGTCCCCGACTGTGGAACAGCCTGCCGCAGAACCTCAGGGCCGCAGAGAATGTTGATGTTTTTAAAAAACGGCTCAAGACTCATCTTTTTAGTCTGGCTTTTAATTAGCCTTCTATTATTTTAAGTCTGCTATTTTATTCCCCAAGTTTGAATCTATTATTTTAAGTTTGCTTATTTTAGTAGTAATACTGATTTTATTCTATCCTATTTAGCTTTTTATCTAGTTTTTAGCTATTTATTTTATTACTGCTATCTTGTTCTATTTTACATTATTTTATCTCTTTTACCGTCGACTGACGGGAACCAGAGTCCCTCATGGTGTGGATGGCCTTTCACTCACCGATGTCTCAGTGCCGAGCCATGTCTCTACAGTTTTAGCCAATGCAGTGCGTGGGGGTGTGTGTGTGTGTGCGTGTGTGTGCGTGGTGTCCATACCTGAGTTGTGTGCATGTTAGTGTGAGTGTGCGAGTGTGTTCCGGGTGGGGGGGTCGGGTCTTTCTTTCTGTTGTTGTTGTTTTTATTGTTGTTGTTGCGTTGTTTTTATTTTCTAAATTTGTATTTTCTGTACGGCACTTTGTGTTGCATTCCCTGTATGAAAGGTGCCTTATAAATAAATAAAATTGAATTGAAATAGGGTCTGTACTCACAAAACGAGGCATTTTAAAGTTTGTAAGTACACCAGGAGTTTATTTAAATGAACACTTGCCTGATAGCTTCTATCCTCGGCTACTAACGCTAACTAACGCTACCGCAGTGTGACGCGAGTTTCACGGGAGAGTATGAAAAAGTTTCGCTAAATGTTTACAAATGCTTGTATTATCAGGTCAACACTTGTCAACACTTGTTGACCTGATAATACAAGCATTTATAAAAATGTGTTGACCTGATAATGCAAGCATTTATAAAAACTCAGCGGAACTTTTTCATACTCTCACGTGAAACTCGCATCACGGCATCGGCTGGGTAAACACGGAAGTGGCGTCTACGCTGCGGTGGCATAGCAGCCGAGGATAGAAGCTATCAGGCAAGTGTTCTTTTAAATAAACTCCTGGTGTACTTACAAACTTTCAAATGCCTCGTTTTGTGAGTACAGACCCTATGTGTACTACTGCAGAAGTTTGGTAACATTCCATGCATTATTAGTGGGGTAATTTACGAGATATACTCTATGTACTATAGCACTAGTACTAAGCCATTCGGCTGATAGCAGCTATCTTGACCAATGCTGACCATCGCTAAAAATGCTTCCTAAGGGGTGTTTGGCTGGATGTCATGGTGGAAATTACCTAGGGTGCATTTCACTCCGAACCATCACTTTAATACTTTCCTGACATTTCATCTGAAGACTGCCAGCCCATCATAACACTGCACTGTTACACTCAGATAGAATGTTGATCGTTAAAAATTCCCTCTCTCGGTCTCTTGACCACACACACACAGCGGGCAACGATGGTGTGGACACCTCAGTGGGCTGAATGGAGTCGATGGTTGCAGTTGAATAAAATCCCAAACTAGGGATGTCGACGGGTAACAAGGACTGATGAGAATTAGAGCGACCACCGATCAAACCATTTAGAACCAACAGTGTTTCCCCTACCATTGTACAGGCCAAAACAAATCCATATGCCAAAAATAAGCCCTATCAACTAATTCATAAATCAATAATCATTTACATTAGGAGCGCCTCTGCAGCGCAACGCAAGTCAACGTGCTTCACTGCCTAGTAATGATGCGAGTACCGCTGCTGAGAGCGCGGGCATATATTCTGGGATGTTTAGGTTTGTTAGCTAACCAACTATGGCGCCGCCGGAGGCAACTTCAGAAAAAATAACAGGTGCAGGTGAGACGGAAGAAAGGGGGGCAGATTGCAGTGGAGAGGGGGGCTGCTCGAGGACCGGCCGCCGAAGCGCCGGGAATAGCCGCGGAATGGAGCCCGCTTCCTTTTGGCGCCCTTGTTAACCGATAGTGTAGTTCAGACCAGACGCGAAGCGCCGCGATCCTATGCGGCCGTCTCGCGCCGTGCAGCGATCGTTTCGGTGTCTGGTCTATTTTGTGCACAAGCCGCGAGCGATCGCGTCAATTCTGGCAGGAAGTCACACAAAAAAACACAAGACAATCCGCGGCTTCGCGGCCAGTGTGAACCTGGCGACTGCCGGCCCCCGTCACTCCCCATGCTAAGTTTACAATTTGTTGTTTAGCTTATATTTTTTTTCTGATTGAGGAGACAATGGGCTAATTTTCCCAGGCATTGTCAAATGTATGTAACTCTGTTATAATAAAATGAATAAAAAAACATATGTTTAAATTTTTTTTTTTTTTATAACTGATAGAATCTCAATTATGTGTAGGGATGTTTTGTCGCTTATGCCGTCAGCATAAGCAGTCCATTAAAGGTTGTATCAGCGATTCTGGGCCGAAACATAAATAATAATAATAATAATAATAATAATAATAATAATAATAATAATAATAATGATCACATTCATCTGTTTTTACCTCACGATCCGCTAGCTGCCCGCCCCATAAGCAGGCCGTCAAAAAAAAGCGTCTCTCTAGGCAGCCTAGGCTCCGAGATCGCACACAAAAACAAATGGTACTACCAACACCTCAAAAGCAAAATAAACAGTGTTCCAACCAATCACAGACAAGGATTTGTTTTGGATCTCGCAACGGAAGTGAGGGCAACCAGAATCGCTGATACAACCTTTAAGAGAGTTTCTATCAATGGTCCCCCTGTGGCCTAGTTCCCCTACGACAAGGCCTTGGTGAAGTTCTTCACAAAACCCAGAAAAATCAAGTGCAGCCGAGAACGATGCACACTGTATGGTTGAAGTGCCAATGTAGCATGTTCCATTTGTACTGTATGCAATGAATGCACCTTAATAAGTCACTCTCTCCTTGTGATCTTGAATACACTCTGGTTGAACAAAAATTTGAATGCAAATATAATAATTGCAGACTGCTTGCTGTGCCACCTGACTTAATCTAACTGCACCAATACACCATCCCACATCTGTTTTGGGTTTTTTCGGTGGGTACCACCCGGCCTGAAAAAAATTCTAGGGGAAACACTGACCAAATATCAGATGATACCTGTGGTTGCATCCTGATAAAATAACCTGATAAAAACAAAATAAAAAGACATTTGTCACACAAAACATGGATATAACCCTTCACAATCTAGCGGCAAAGCTCATTGAGTCAGTGGAGTGCCATAGTAAAAAGCAAAAGTGAAACAAAAACAAAATAGGGAATCAGTCTCCATCTTTCTAAGCTCAGCTGCTGTTCCACTATAAAGACGACTGATGGCGTCTGCTGGTCTCTACACATCACATCACTACAGCATCACAAAAGAGCAGCGTCTGGATTTATGGCAGCATTGAAAATCATACCATCGGAATTTCTATATACCCTGGTAAAACGTAATACTGCACTAGCACCCAAGGATTCTCTGTGTGGTCCATGTTAGTGTGGGTGACAGGGTTCAGTCCACATGGATAGTGTACAAGGTGGTTTAAAATCGATAACAGTATAATAACAGTGTTAGCAGAGAAACCAAGTGGCTCCATTTAGCTCAGGGCAGCAGGGTTTTAATAGCCTCTGCCTCGTCTCCGTGAAAACCACCCCAGGGCCTTCCACTTAATAATCAAGCATCATCTCAGACATCAGTAATATGCTCTCAGGACTGAAGAGGGTCTGGGGTCTACACAGCTCACCACTAATTGGGCCTCCACTCAAGAGTAGAAATGAATAAGTCAGTCGTCAGAGAGGCGAATGTCACCAGAGAAATCAGCTTTTGGTCACCTCCATCTCAGTGTGCCACTTCACAGCCCGACTCATTTAAATTCTACCAGGACACCTTTTATCAGGATGAAAATGGTGATTCACAATACAATTACTAAGAACGTGTGCACAGTCGAACAGTTTGACTGTTTCACGTTGAACAGGATGCCTGCTGAGGAGTAAAATGAGTGTCCACTGTTATGTTACGATATGGTTATTGTGTCTAATGGTCCTGGGCAGTGTTCTCCGTCAATGACCAATTCCTCCTGCAAATAACACTGAACTCCAGTGACATCACAAGTGACATCACAGGAACGACGTCTACTTCTTAAACAGGCTACAGACTGGGAGAGAAAACACACTGCACAGTTGTTTGTATCAACTCGCTTTTCATGTCCAATCTTATGGGATTTTGACTGAAGCAACATTCAGAAGCTGATGGAGTGTGATGAAGTCCGTCCTGTCTGAGGTTTAAAATGGAAAGCTGAAACTTTTGGATAGCTAACAGACATTCAATCTCAACACTGATTCCCCAGTAGGCTTGGGCGGTAATACGGTAAGACGGTATACCACGGGTCTTAAAAATAGCAACGGTATCAGTTTCAATACCGTCATTAAAAAAATGCAATGCACTTATATAGGAGAGAGAGAGAGATGGCGAGTCGCGCACCGAGTGACCTGGTC
This sequence comes from Eutrigla gurnardus, assembly GCF_963514095.1. NCBI lineage: Eukaryota > Metazoa > Chordata > Actinopteri > Perciformes > Triglidae > Eutrigla > Eutrigla gurnardus. The sequence goes on from NC_139925.1 coordinate 27,480,998, forward strand.
TTAAAGAAGAACACGACTTCTGCAGTTTGGCAGTATTTCGGGTTCCGACCTAAGGTCCCAGCTTAAATTGGGCTGTTCTTTTCACACACACAAAATACTAAAACTTTAATTATCAACAACTGCTTTGCTACTTACGTTTATTTTTGGACGAAATCCACCCAGGACGTAAACGACATCCACGTCAAACGGTGCGTCTGGCCAGCATGCCGAGAGATACGGGAATTGTGTGCAATTCACATTTGACTCAAACTTAAAATATTACCTGCAGGTCATGACGAAAAAAAAAAATATTTGGGGGGAAATCAAAAACTTTGTTTTGGGTCCTTTAGACATATATTTAGTTCAGGATAAATCAAACTTGATGTCTCTAAATGCAAAAAGAATGAGTTGCACAATCAAATCAATAATTGTATCCTGTTTTAAATGGCAGTTATTAGTTTGAATGAACAACTGCATGTTACACTTTTTTCAGTGTACAATCATGTGTAAATGTGTTTGAGCTTTTCAAAAATAAAGCTCTCTTGAGGAAAGTGAAAATGTGTTCATAATTTATAATATTTATATTCAAGTTAATAGATTTTATATTTATATTGTAGTTGAAAACAGCCCTGTGAGAAATTCATAGTAGAGTTAATAAAATTGATGGAGAATGTCAGACTATTTCATTCAGAAAGACCGTCGGTTAGGTAGCTCATTTAAAATATCCTAAACTTTTTTTACCCTGCCTCTTAAAAGAATCTGAATCGAGAATCGTTGGGAACCGGAATCGAAACAAGGAATCGGAATCGTTCAAATTCAAACGATACCCAACCCTATTTAGAACTTAGCGGGAATGTGGCCACAGACACAGAGATCCTATTTCTGGGCAAAGCAGCAAGTACAAGTACATTCATTAGTGGGTCACATGATCAATCACCATGTTTTAATTCACTCTTTAATAGATAGGAACTTAAAAGACAATTAAATAGATGAACATGTTACGGACTGCCACTCTAATGATATGAGAGTCAGCTGATCGGAGTTTGTTCACACTGAGTTGGTGCATGGTGAATGAAAAAAGCCATTATCAATGGAGCTCTGATACCATGATTCACCATGACATGTCAATAACACATGGAGCTTCAAATGTAATCTATTGGATGTAGAGATATTAACACAAGTAGACTTTATATGGACTGTGGACATGTATCTCTCAGAGTCAAGAAGTTAACACAATAAAGTCTTATTTAGTGTTGTCCATTTATTCCAGAGGATTCAACTGGAGATGAAATATATCAAAGACAAAAGACATGATTGCCAGCTGCCAAATTTGCCTCAGGGGCTTTACAATTTGTACCAACATGCAACATCCTCTGTCCCAGGATAATCCATCGAATGAGGAAAACCTCTCTCAAAAAAACTTTTGACAGGGACAAAAAGGGAAAAACCTCAGTGTTAATTTCAGCTACTTTAACAAATGTCCGACATTTAAACAGTCACTGAAATGCTTTCAAAAGATGTTCAACCTATTTAAAAATGACATTCTGCAACTACAGCACCACACTGCTCACTCGGAAATATTAACGTATAATCTCCTATATTGTGGGAAGTATGTCCCGTCAGTGACAGCTTACAGTGACTGGTAGTCACAGTGTAATGTCTTTATACAAACACAAGGAGATTCAGAGGTTTACTCTGAGCCGAGGATGACTTGACGCTGTGTAATAAAAAGGCCAAAAAAGGCTGATCAAAGCAGTGGGCTAACTTTAGATTTCCCTGAGTAACAAACTAATGGGTTAATCAATGAGCTTCAATAAGCGCTTTGATGGTGACTGAATCAATGAGGAAAGAAAACAGCATGTCAGGCTCTATAAGGGGGAGGAGACGGAGAGAAAACCTACCAGCGACCTGAGGTCTGTACTAGGAAGCCGATTTGGGTTTAGCGAGGTAACTTAAGCGTTAACTCTGGGTTTTCCATCCTACGACGCTGGTTCACCTGCAAAAACCATTTTGTCTACGACAATGTTTTATATGAGAGATACAGATTATCATCAGAGGGAATGACTTATCTGCGTCAGCGTACAGCCGACTTACCACTTTGAATTATGTTTTTATATTTATTTTATTTGCTTCCAAGTCCGTTATACACCGCCGGGATTGCAGCTGAAAGAATGAGGCTGATATTGTCATACACCACGTTATAAAAATACATCTCAGCAACACATTCATTTAATCAGTCAGATCTAGTAGTGGTCTTATGATGGGGCAGTCATATCATACGACTATTACTATTAATACGACTTACGCATTCACACAGTCTAAAGGCTGAATTATGCTTCCGCGTCAACACAACGCAAGGGGGCTTGCGGACCCCTTACGTCCTTGCGGACCCCCCTTACGTCCAACGCAAGGGCCTGACGTGTGCCTCCCAAAAATCCTAGACGCGCGTCGAGGCGACGCAACAGCAACGCAACACCAACGCAGCGGCATCGGCTGTGATTGGTCCGCTAACTACATCCGCTGGAGACCTCTATCCGGTTTCCACTCATAAACACCGCCATTTAAACTTTTAAAAGGCTACTTTTATTGTTTTCACCTCGTTGTATTGTTTGCACCTTCTCGCTTTTGCACAAAGAAATAAAACACCAAGTTCTGAAAAATTGTGGATGTTTAAAGCCGGAAAGTAAACAAATACGCTATAACGAGGCTACGACGATATACGCCAAGAGTCTCGGTCGGTCGGTCAGTCTTTACAAAAACCATAGCGCCCTTTCCCGGTGTGGCATTGAATTGCATTTCGACACGTAAACCCAACGCAGAACCATCACGGTCTCCAAGCAACTGCATGGCCGTTGCATTGCCGTTGCGTGATCACTACGCGGAAGCATAATCAGGGCTTAAGAGTTTTTGCCAGCTGTCCTTCCTGCATGTTGCAGATGAAACTGTGGCTTTTTGCCATTACGTTTAAGTTTTTTGTATTTCCGTAAGATTAGGGTTTGTTCCTCGTAGGTGAAATATGCCACTCTGCTGCCCGTAGACTGATCCATGTTTGTGTTTGGTCAAATGCTGCAAACCCCGCCTCCCAAACCCTGTATCGTGTGACTGCTTATCTCTGATTGCCTTTGTTAGGGTTATTTAAGATGGATAAGTGGAAGATACCTGGTATGTTGAACTCACTGAGTAGTACAGGCCTCAGGTTAGGTTCACAGAGTCAGTTACTATGGCAGCTGAGCCAGAGTTTAAGTCAGAGTTTTCACCAAACCTGCTTCTGGAACAGGACTCCGGTCTGAATTCAACCCTGGTTAACAAGCAGTCCCAACTAGCATTCAGCAGAGTCTGGACTGCAGCATGAATAGAATCCAACAGCCATTTTGGCAACGATGAGACGCAGAGACGTTCACGTTACCATGATGAGCAGTAACCAAACTGATGCCGTGTTAACTAGACTGCAGGTCAACATTTACTAAATGATCAGGAAATCATGTAACTCTTGATCAAAGGTTAGGTACACACCAGAAACTGGGCCAAGCAGACAACTTCACACCATTAACTGTGACAGTGGCTACCGCAAAGTGAGGTTTTCTTCAACTAGTAATAGAGCTGCATATTAAACGAGTTTAGTCCAGGCTTATCCAGGTAACAGCTTCTCTCCAAGCCTCATTCAACAAGTCACTTTCAGTTATTTCGAATTAATTCCTCATTGCACACACACACACACACGCAGCCTGGCTGGAGGAGGTTTGCGCTAACGTAAGAGCAGAGAGAGGCAGTATTATGCTAACAGTGTGGTTCCAATAGCTGGGGCTGAGACGACATGACAGCCATCCTGGAGGCCGATAGCTCCCAGTCTGGAAACGTCAGACACCCAAACACTACGGTTACCTCAGACTTACTGTTACCATCGCACATGATGACAATAAGGTGCTCCACGACCACTTTTCATAGCATAAGCAGACATGCATTAACGTGCACCTCGGTGTCACCCCAGGGAGAAGATTATCTGAAAGGCAGTGGGAAAGAAACAGGGGGAAACTTTGTTTCTACAGCCAGCACCTCGTCTGAGATCCCAGCTAGCATGCTAACGGCTAGCTGCGTAGAGCAACAGTGTCACCAGACTGTGGCTCAGGTTAGCATAGCTAACGCTAGCCTTTAGTAACTCGGGTGATACTCCATGGACCTTCTTCGTATCCCAGTCCCGCTGTGTGCTGGCGTACCATTGTGTAACCCAGTCGGCAAGAGAGAGCCCCAGCACAAACCCAGTCCCGCACCGTTAACCACTTGGATAACTGGGAACCTGGAATAACGTTACAGCTAGCTGCTGATGCTACGGCGGCTAACTACTCACTGGACTCCGCAGACAAGACGGGCTTCAACTTTGAGACGGGGTCACAAAATATCAAGTCTGTCAGCGATCCGGACTCACCAGTATCCGCTTCGACGCGCACCAGCCCGGCGGGAGAAACTGGAGACAACAAGCTTAAGCGTTTAGAGTTAAAAGTGAACTTCAGCACATCGCTGCCCGGTCCGCCATCTTGGATCTACTGGAACCCTGGACTCAACCAAGTCTGGCGGACCGGGGGAGGGTTTAAAACATCCCCCCAATTATGAATGTAGAAAGTTTGTGTTCACAGACCAAAGTCCGGAGGAAGACGGGTGTACTGTCTGTGGGAGCGATGGAGGATGTCAGCGGTGATGTGACACGGAGAAACCCTGAAGCCACACTCGCCACAGTCTGGTGTGTTGGAAGCACAGCTGCCTACACATCTGGTGGAAGTGGGAGCAGTTAAAATAAATATTACACTATCTCTGTTCCTTTATGCATATGTTTAGAGTTCAAATGAAAATAGGAGTCTTCTGTGTGATGAGTTTTCAAGACGTGAGGCGTTTACCTGGCAGGAAGGGCCAAACAAAAATATATTATGGGGCTATATATTTTCCTCGGGAAATGGTTGTTTGTCTCTACATGTCAGCCCTGTGATAGACTGGCGTCCTGTCGAGGTGAACCCTGCCTTCGCCCAATGACAGCTGGGATCGGCTCCAGCCCCCCGCGACCCTGAATACAGGATAAGCGGTAGACAATGGATGGATGGATATTTTCCTCGTTTTATGGCACTGCAGTATTAAAGTCATGGAGTCGAAATTTGGGAGCCAACTGGCCAATGATCAGCCGGTCAGTCAAGCTTTGGTACTCTAATTCATTGCGGCACTGGTTTATTGACACAGGGAGAGACTTTGAAATCAATAGGTGGTGCTGTTCCATTCATGTCTGTGTCGAAGCCGCCGTGTCGAGGCCGACCGTTGAAGTGAAGAGAGTCCTGTGGAAAGTCCTCAATACACATACATGGATTACAGCTGCCTGATGTTGGAGTCACGTGTCTGTCATGGGACGCAGTTGCAGTGGATTTGCTTCTCCACCGACCTCTTCGGTCCGGATCATGTTGACCTGTTCAGCTGATTGTAAACGGATCTAGTGAGTACTGACGTCTTTATGTACATACGTCCACGTCATTAGTTGAGGTCTGTGGAGTCCTGGAGCGGGAGCTTCTCATCAGACTCTACCTGCCTTTTTTGTTCAGTCGGGAACAGTTTATTAGCAGTGGCGAGGCTAGCCCTGTTTTCCCTTAGCCCATCCTATCGTTTAGTCCTCAAATAATTTATCCTTTTTCTTTCGAAAACCTGTTTTGTTTGGCCAGTAAAATCAAGCACAACCTCCCTGCATGCATCTCTTGTCTCTGATTGGTGGGTGGGGGTCTCCTGTTTTACAAATCAAAAAAATGCAGCGGCATCCTGGGAGACGCCAGATGACTTGGTTCCGAGAGGCAGGGCACTGAGGGCAGATAACCTGCAGTGCAGCTGAATAATACGAGCAGTGTGTTGTAACACGAATGACCAGGTATTGCTTCATTTTAGGACCTTGACATAATCTGTAGTGGTGGGCAAGTGAAGCCTATGAAGCACTGAGGCTTTCCTAGCAATTGTGTTGAAAAAGATTCAAAGCTTCAACGCTTCAACTGAAGCCATAGCAACCTCTCAAGAGCATGACTGAAGCTCTGACACTGTTTCAATCCCATGTCAGCAATACAAGTTTAGAAAAGACTGTGTGGTCATTTAGTGTTTTGTTCATTCATACTCGCCCATACTGTAAAACATCCCAGATTAAGCCAATGGATAAATATAAATGATATGAAGGGTTAAATGTTGGTTAAGGGTTTATTTATTTGATCATGGTATGTGAACTCAGAAAGATCGTTTTTGTATTAAGTGTTTTACACCAGAGTCCAGATAATAGTTTGTCATAGGAGAGCTGTGATTGGTCCGCTAACTACATCCGCTGGAGACCGCTTTTCCGGTTTCCACTCATAAACACCGTCATTTAAATTTTTAATAGGCTACTTTTATTGTTTGCACCTTGTCGCTTTTGCACAAAGAAATAAAACACCAAGTTCTGAAAAATTGTGGATGTTAAAGCCGGAAGGTAAACAAATAGGCTATAACGAGGCTAACGACGAATACGTCACAAAAGTCTCGGTCGGTCGGTCAGTCTTTACAAAAAAAGCATAGCGCCCTCTACTGGTGTGACATTGAATTGCATTTCAACACGTAACCCCACGCAGAACCATCACGGTCTCACGACTGTGTCCAAGCAACTGCGTGGCCATTGCGTGATCACTACGTGGAAGCATAACCGAGGCTTGTCGTGAAAGCGTGAGTGTCACGCCAGGAGCGTGAGAGTTGGCAACCCTGCGAACAAATGACTGGCCATGTGTAACGTAAAGGCTGAATTATGCTTCCGCGTCGACGCAACGCAAGGGGGCTTGCGGACCCCTTACGTCCTTGCGGACCCCCCTTACGTCCAACGCAAGGGCCTGACGTGTACCTTCCAAAAATCCTAGACGCGCGTCGAGGCGACGCAACACCAACGCAGCAGCATTGGCTGTGATTGGTCCGCTAACTACATCCGCTGGAGACCGCTATCCGGCTTCCACTCATAAACACCGCCATTTAAACTTTTAAAAGGCTACTTTTATTGTTTGCACCTCGTTTTATTGTTTGCACCTTGTCGCTTTTGCACAAAGAAATAAAACACCAAGTTCTGAAAAATTGTGGACGTTTAAAGCCGGAAAGTAAACAAATACGCTATAACGAGGCTAACGACGATATACGTCAAGAGTCTCGGTCGGTCGGTCAGTCTTTACAAAAAACATAGCGCCCTTTACCGGTGTGGCATTAAATTGCATTTCGACACGTAAACCCAACGCAGAACCATCACGGTCTCCAAGCAACTGCGTGGCCGTTGCGTGGACGTTGCGTGATCACTACGCGGAAGCATAATCAGGGCTTAACGTTACTGTGGCCGCAGCCTGAAGTAGAGAGTTGAACAGCGAACGGGATGTGAGATTATTCGCGTATCAGTGAATTTAGAGGTGAAGTGTACTTTCTGCAGCTTGTGTGTTACAGTCGCCATCCTGTGGTGTTCAGACAAAAATATAAAATACAGACACTTTATGCAAAAGTCATGTAACAGCAGTGTTGCATTCAACAAAGTTATTGCACAAAAAAAGACCGTTCTGGAACATTAAACCCTTTACAAATGTCTGCTTTTCCATAGATGGACATACGTTATTTCTTTAAAAGAAAACAGCCATGTGCAGGTGAGAGAATGTAATGCCATTGAGTAGTATAGCAACAATACATGTTAATGAGTTAGCATTTATTTATTTGTTGTTAGTTGTTATACTGTATTACTTTTTCTCGCTTTGGTGGACAGTACAAAGGGGGAGATGAGGATAGAAAGAGAGAAAGGGAGAGAGAACAAGATGAAACAGGTAAGAACATAAACAGGTAGTCAAGAAGGCCATAATAATAAGCATCTTTTTGGCCACAGTTATTGCATTTGCCCATATTTATTTACTCAATCTTTTAAAACTACTCTGTCCCACTGCACATTGACAGGTTATAATGTAGGCCTACATTTGCTGTATTAACCCCAGAAAGTGGCCCACTGGGCTTGTTTGCTTTATGTATTATGTATAATATTAAAGATTTATAACTTCTTCCTTACAAAACGTTTGTATGTATGTAAAGAGGGAGAGAGGAGGATGGAGAGAAGGTAAGAGCAGGATGGAGAGAGAGAGGAAAGACAGATGGTGCAAGACCTGGAAGAAGCAGGTGAGAAAAGGGCATTTATTGTTAACCACCTCACTAATTACCTATAAAAAGAAAGTACATTATATTTAGTGCCCCTTTAAAGCTGAAGTTCTTTTAAAGATGTTTTTGGAGTATGAGTGCTTTTCCACTGAATAACTCATCAATAAATACGACTGTTTAATTTTGTCAGGCCTGAATGGCCTTAGTAAAGACCTGAGACATTGTTCCGCATAATCAGCCTCATAATTCCTTGTCAAGAGCGGATGTCAGCTGCTTCCTGGGGGCTGAGCCCACCCAAAGGTCAGATCCTAGAATCGCCCCTGTTTATTAGCATTTTTGTTGTTGCGAAATGTCGCTAAAAATGTAAAAATAAAGACATATTTGGCGACGTTTTGGGCTCACTCGCTGAATTACGAGCTTATGTATGCATGGTGATCAGCATTACACCGGGAATGTGCTTACCTCACTACAGACGATGCAGCTCTTCTGTCAGCTGCGCTCCCCACTCCTCTACCCTGCTGCTGCTGCTGGGGATGGATGACAGAAGCAGGTGTACGTGCATTGTACACACACTCCATTTGGCCAAGCATGCACCCTAAAAATAGCATCGAAATACCGCGCCACTGACTTTAAAGCAGACATAGGTTGCAGTCGAATAGTCAAAAAATTAGGTCCTCACTCCTTTTCCTAACTCCTTTTCCTAACTCCTATTCCTTGACCTCTGGAGAAAATGTCACAGGGTTAAGGAAAGGCGATAGGAAAACTCAAAAGGATGTAGGAAAAGTCTGTACATACATAAAATTAATTTTTAAAAGAAACAATCAAAGAACAAAATATAAAGTGACAAGTGTTGAAACAAAGAATCCATCCATCCATCCATTTTCTACCGCTTATCCTGTATTTAGGGTGAAACAAAGAATGTGTTATGGGCCGGGATTTGGACCAGAAAATGCAGGAGACCGTTGATGAGAGTTATTGAGTTATGAAAGTTTTTATTCCTCTTAGCACAAAAAACACACAACACCCTACTCCAAAAAACCGGAGGGCAGAGGCAGGAGGCAGGCAGGCTGTCGCGATGAGTGAGCGGGTGACAAAAAACTGGCAGAGCTCACGCAGGACGGGAACGTAATCATCTGGCAACATGGTGAAGTCATGACAGGGTTTAAATGGAGGTGTGGTGATTGCTTGAGATGCTAGCCAGGTGTGTCTGATCTCAGTCTGGGAAACAAGCCACGCCTCCTGCCCCAACCTGAAACAGAAAGCAAAAGTGGAGGGGGAAAACAGAGGAGCAACAAATACCTAGACCATCACAGAATGAAAATGAAAATAATAATGATAATAAATAAAAATAAATAATAAAGCAATTGACGTCAGATGGAATAGGTCTTTTTAAACAGATATGTTTTGAGTTGTGGTTTGAAATGTGTGACTGTTCCTGAGTTGGGGTGGTAAGGAGTTCAGGAGATGAGGAGCAGAGCGGCTGAATGCTCTGCTCCCCATTGAGACAGGCAGAGGGGGACAGACAGGTGTATAGAGGAAAAGGATCTGAGAGAGCGAGAAGGAATGGAAATGGAAACATGATTGAAATAAATAAAAAATACCATTCAATTATTATCACTGTCCACACACATTCATCAACACAATTCCAATTACTTTATGTCTGCATGAAAGTCATTGTTAAATATGCAAATGCACATATCGTTTGTTTTCATGAATGGCTGAGGTGTGCGGCACTTTAAATGTTGCTCTCGCAAAGAGTTGTGGGTCGGCGTGATCTCCTTTCTTTCGTATAGAAGATCTGTTGCATCAACATAATTAGTCAGTCTGAAAATAAGAAAGCCATAAAGACTCTCGTATTATTCTCTTTGTTTTCATGTCATTGAAATGATTTTGAGTTTACCTAACCTGAAATGTATTTATTTTTGTATATATTTTTCTCATCTCCTGCTCTCTATGATTTTACGTAACCTCAATTTACTGACTTCACTCTAATTTCATCTGTAACTCCCTCACTCCATATGATTATATCATGTCTGTTATCTACAAAAAAAAGACTGAGGGCTTTCAAGTTACTTTGATGACACTAAAACATAAAAGTTTGGATTTTTATTTTACATTTTTTACAGCCGAATTTTAAGAAGAGCAGTAATTGTCAAATAATTTATAGCCCCTAAAAAAGGTCAGTTGTATCCAAAATCAAAATCATTTAAATAACATGAAAACAAAGAGAATAATACTAGTCTTGATGGCTTTCTTATTTTCAGACTGACTAATTATGTTCATGTATTGTTTGATTTGTTTGTTGAGATGGTGACTAGGCTACAAGGTATTTGTATGAAAGGAATTACATAGTAACATAATCACACCAGAGGGTATTGCATCAAATACTATTGCATATTATTTGGGAGGAATAGGAAGTGTATATTTATTTAAAAATTCTGAGTATGATAATAATGTGCCGTTAGATTTGAAAAGCTGACTAACTAGAAATATGCCATGGGTGAACCATTTCTCTAGAAAAAGTGATTTGTGTTTGTATAGTATGTACCTATTATTCCAAATATAATATCTATGGGGGGTGAAGTTAGTTTTTCAATATTGTAGATGCAGAGTAACAAAAAATTAAGGCCACCGATTTCGGAAAACATATAGTCTGGAATGAAGTTCCAGATTGATGTTGGGTTTCTGATAAATTGTCGGATCCAGTTGATTTTGAATGTGTTATTGAGAGTGGAAAAATAAAGAAAATTAAAACCTCCATTTTCATGAGAATTCATTAAAGTTGATTTTTTGATATAACAGATTTTGTTTTTCCACACAAAGTTATAAAGAATTTAGTCAATAGCTGAGGTGGTCTGTTTATTTACGTCCAGAGATATTGCTGTATATGTAAGTCGGGATAAGCCCTCTGCTTTAGATAAAAGAATTCTGCATTGTGTGAGTAAAGCTAGTAGTAACATTTAGTCTTGTGTTGATAGCTTGTTGTTTAAATTCTTGTGAAGCTGTCTATGCTAAGTGAGTAATCAGCTAGTTTCAGCCAGCTCAGCTGTAGTGAATAGAGTTGATTGGAGGGAGGGGTCACAGTCAGTACTAAACTGAGCACTTAAAAGGCTGTCACTACAGCGTCAGCTGTAGCGTCAGGCCATCAGAACGAAGACAAGGGAGTCTATCTGTGGGAGTCCATTGAGGTAGGCATAACATCTCCCCCCCCTCTCGCAGCCATGTGTCTTATCCCAGTCAGGACATCACACTGGAGAAGATTTTACCGAAGACCCTTCACTCGAGGCTGTAACCCATCCAATCTGCTACCCACCATTCTCCACCGGTAAGGAACTTGAAGTACTAGGGGGGCCGTGGAACTGACAGTCTGCAGTCAAGAAGGCGGACACCATCTCAGCCTATGCCTCCCTGCAGACTCTCCACTTCCTGGCCCTCACGGAGACCTGGATCACCCCAGAAAACACTGCCACTCCAGCTGCCCTTTCAACTGCCTACTCGTTTTCACACTCCCCAAGACGAACAGGGCGAGGAGGAGGAACTGGGCTCCTCATCTCACCCAGATGGTCCTACCAGGTCCTTCCTCTGGACCACCTTCCCCGATCTACACTTGAATTCCACGCCGTCTCTGTCACCCCTTCCTTGTCAATCGACAAACTTTGTTACCCACCGAAACCTCGCACACTAAGTCCGATGCGTTTTTTTAATACATATTCGTTGGGAAAATTCACACAACGAAAATAAATGGAGATCAGCAAGGGAGATTTTGTGATCAACTCACTTCATGAAAAAAGAAAAAGAGCAGACAGTTGGATCGTGGAGATTGGTGGTCTTCTTTCTGATGTGCAGTCCTAGTAGTACTGTACCAACAACCTCCTGAAGTCCACCTATATCGTGTTTGAAAATATATCGATATATTTTAAAAACTCGATATATCGCCCAGCCCTACGATTTACCACTAGTCATTATAGTACTGTAATACTGTACCACATGGGATGAATGTAATGGACTCTGATGTTTTAACACATTGTAGATATTAACCAGCACTGACTTTGCCTGCTTATTTAGAAGAAAGACAGCATCATCTTGTTTCTTTTATGCTTCAAATCAAGAATGTAGTGTTCAATACTCATCATGTATTTCTGCTTCATGTTCTCCCACTTCTTCTTTGTCCATCCGGCTCCACCTTCCCTCCATCCCATATTCTTTAGTAAACATCCTGTATGAAGGGGATCAGCACATACAAAAGTGTTACAGCTCATTGATGATTTCTTGCCGACTAAAATAACTGTTCAACAGAACGTTTCAGGTAGACATCTCAGGAGAGCAGTACATCCCGACTTATTAGAAGCAAAAAACCCGACAAAAATTGACTTGACCTAGCCCGAGATGTGTAACTGCCTGCCAGCCTTCCAGAATAACTCTAATGTTTTATCTGCTTTTCTGGGCCTCAGAAAATAATTCCAAGACCTATGCAACACAGGTTGGGTCCGTACGAGACACAACAGTGCTCGTTTAGCTCAAATAGTGTGGCGAAACGACATAAATATGTTTTTGCATGGAGTTACTCACCACAAATCACCCCGTAGCCATTAGCAGTATGGCTACGCACAAACCACTGAGCTGTTCGGAAAGTGAAGCAATTTGCAAACAAATGCAGGGGAAAATACCATTTTACGATTTGAATTATTCATGAAGGAGATAGAAGAGAAGAACGTCATAACAGTAAAAAACACATAAAAACATATGTTTTCTGTGTTTTCTGTGTTGTGCTTCCTCCCTGGAAGGGGTGCAGGTACCTCCGGAATACGGAAGGAGGGGCTGAGGCGGCTCCTAGTAGAGAAGCTGTCGGAAAGGGGAGTGTTTGGCGTTTCTCCTGGTGGAGAAACTGTGGGTAAAGAGGCCACAGAGCTTCAAGAGCATGTCCCGCCTGTCACGCCAGTTCCCTCAGATCCGGCCCTTATGTCAGGTTTGTCAGGGGAGTACCTCCAGCTGACACTCTGCATCAAGGAGATCGACCTGAGGAATAGGCAGTTGGAGGTGGAGGCTATGCACCTGAGAGTAAGAGCGTTGGAGCTGGAACGCCAGCCTAATGTCGCTCCTCGTCCTCATGTTACCCCACCTGACGCGCATTGTGGTTTATTTGAACAAGCAGAAAGTTGTGTCGCTATCACAAGCCGCTGTGTTCGCGGATGAGTTTGCGCTGATGCACAAAGCCGCTTTCCTTTCGCCGGTACGAGAATCGCCGAGGTCCGGTGTGCCTAATAAGCCCCAGTCTCCTAGAAGCTCCCGGCGTAATTTCTCTGCCCTGGGTGAAAGTCGAGAGTGTTTTTACTGTCGTGAAAGCGGTCATCTCATCACGATCACTATTCTGAGAGATACTGGTGCTTCCTATTCCGTAGCTCGCCGTGGACTGTTACCTTTTTCGGACCAGTCTTATTTTGGCTCTGATTTATTGCTGTGGGGAATTAAGTTGAGTGTGATCCGGGAAGACAGATCCGTCTGTCTTCTGACAGCAGGGGTTGTAGCCGATTCCGTGGTCTGTCCAGGGACCATGGTCTCTGGCACGGCCAGTGGTCACAACCACTAGGGGCGCTAAAGACACTGGTCCCGACCAGCTCCTCAGTGGTCGCGACCAGTAGCTCTGTGGCACGGACCAGCGGGTCTCTGGCACGGCCAGTGGTCAAAACCACTAGGGGCGCTAAAGACACTGGTCCCGACCAGCTCATCAGTGGTCGCGACCAGTAGCTCTGTGGCACGGACCAGTGGTCACAACCACTAGGGGCGCTAAAGATACTGGTCCCGACCAGCTCCTCAGTGATCTGCCCTGTGGTACCTGTGGTCTGTGAAGCAGCTTTAGTATTTTCTCCCCTTTACACTCGTTTTGGCAGCACTGTCAGCTGGATAAATGTCAGAGATCATAATCTTTTGTCTATAAAATAGAATTATTATGATTAATATTGTTATTATTATTGATTATGAAGATCAGTGTGGTCGGGATCTATTGATAGTAAAAATATTTGTCAGACAAAATAATTATTTTTACATTGATTCAGCACAGTGTTGCCAACACAATGAGAAAAGGGAGAAGGTGTATTAAATGTACAACTACTCCAAAGACCACTCGGTAAGACAACAGGCAGATGACAAGGACCACAAGACAGACCAGTGTCTTTAGCGCCCCTAGTGGTTGTGACCACTGGCCGTGCCAGAGACCAGCTGGTCCGTGCCAGAGAGCTACTGGTCGCGACCACTGAGGAGCTGGTCGGGACCAGTGTCTTTAGCGCCCCTAGTGGTTGTGACCACCGGCCGTGCCAGAGACCAGCTGGTCCCGACCACATGGATCTTCATAATCAATAATAATAACAATATTAATCATAATAATTCTGATAAAGTGTATTTTATAGACAAAAGATTATGATATCTGACATTTATCCAGCTGACAGTGCTGCCAAAACGAGTGTAAAGGGGAGAAAATACTAAAGCTGCTTCACAGACCACAGGTACCACAGGGCAGATCACTGAGGAGCTGGTCGGGACCAGTGTCTTTAGCGCCCCTAGTGGTTGTGACCACTGGTCCGTGCCAGAGACCAGCTGGTCCGTGCCACAGAGCTACTGGTCGCGACCACTGAGGAGCTGGTCGGGACCAGTGTCTTTAGCGCCCCTAGTGGTTGTGACCACTGGTCCGTGCCAGAGACCAGCTGGTCCGTGCCACAGAGCTACTGGTCGCGACCACTGAGGAGCTGGTCGGGACCAGTGTCTTTAGCGCCCCTAGTGGTTGTGACCACTGGTCCGTGCCAGAGACCATGGTCCCTGGACAGACCACGGAATCGGCTACAACCCCTTCTCTCTTCTGAGTTAGTGACTGGTACGGTACAAGTAGTGGTGCGTGACCAGCTACCGATGGCGGGAGTGGATCTAATTCTGGGGAATGATCTAGCTGGGAACAAAGTTCTTCTGTCTGGTACCCGTTATTGCAATGACATCCTGACAATCTGAGGCACTGTCTGGGGCAGGGCAAGACAACTGCTCAGGCTTATGATCCACACACGCATCCATGGACACACATGCACATTCGCAATACACCCCCCCTAGCCCCTCCTCCCACGCCTTCGCCACTTTTCACCCCCCAGTGCGACAGGGGGGGTCCGCTGGCGGCGCCTTAATGGCAGCGACTGCGACTGGCTGCCTGTCTGCATTGGTACACCTCCCTCCCCCTTTTCCCCCCTCCCCTGGTGCAGTTGTTGTTGTTTTGAGTTCTCATGTTGTTAAGTATGCTTATATGTTGCATTGTTGCTGAGGTCTTTTTTTCCCGGTCCCATACTGTGCCCCCTCATAGGAACACACTCTGAGAGCAGCCTTTTTTTCTCCTCCCCTTCCCTCTTGTCCTCCCCCCTTTCTACCTACTTTTACTGACTGGTTATCCCGTTATGCCTGTCTACTATGTACTGTATGCTGGATATGTACGGACGGGGTGATCTTGCAATATCGCTGTATGTACTCGTATAGTGACAAATAAAGTCCATTCCATTTCACAATTTGTCAGGTCATCTTGGTGTGAGAAAGACGTACCACCGTATACTTCAATACTTCTTCTGTCCAGATTTAAAGTCTGATGTGGCTAGATTTTGCAGATCCTGTCGCATCTGCCAGACTTCAGGAAAACCGAACCAAGTGATTTGTCCAGCACCATTACGCCCAATTCCGGTAATTGGTGAACCTTTTGAACATGTCATTATTGACTGTGTTGGTCCTCTGCCGAAAACTAAATCCGGTTATCAATACATGTTAACTGTGATGTGCGCAGCCACCCGTTATCCCAAGGCCGTTCTGTTGTGCTTGCTGAGAGTGAAAGCAGTAGTAAAAGCTCTGGTCAAGTTCTTTTCCACATTCGGGTTGCCTTAATGCATTCAGTCTGATCAAGGCTCTAACTTTATGTCCAAGGTTTTTGCTTAGGTAATGGCTGAGCTGTCCGTTAAACATAATGGGCCCTAGTTTCGTAGACCAGCGCAGGGTGGCGCAGCCGGCGCAGTGCAAGTTTCGACCCGCGCAGCCTTGCGCACCGTCAGTTTGGCAGTTTGGTAGATCGCCTGCGCCAAGATGGGTGTGGCGGCGCAGCAGGGGGAGGCGTCACAGATTCAGCTTGGCGTAGCGGAAGTTTCGTGGCAAAAAGCCTCGCCGAGACTGCGCTGAAAGCTCGCCAGCTCCAACCTGGTCTACTCTCGGTGCAAGGCGTAAGGCGTAAATAAAGTCCATTCATTCAATGCGAATCACAGCTGGCGGAGTGGAAGTTTGGCTGACGGCGCGCAGTGCGCACACGTCACCGAGACCTCACAGGCAGGTTTCCACAGTTCCAGGCACATTTAAATGCAATAAATAATCACAACAAACACTATTTAATGCAACTAATTGAATCAACACGTGAATTTCTATCTATATAGATTGTCCCGTCACATCTGACGTCAGATCAAAGGCGGATGGCACGCGTAACGGAAACTCAGCCTCTCGGACCAAAACATCTCCCTCTCTCTCTCCTGTTTTTTAGAATATCGGCATTGTTATTATTATGATACGCGCGCACAGCGCGTGATGCGCGTGGTGGGAGCGGCGGCGCTGCTTCTGTCATCGGGTTGTCAAGTGACGGAACTTGCACTGAACCTCCCCTAACGCATTAAAGGTGAGGAGAGGAGCTCATTTGATTGGTGAAGATCTGAATCGGCTGTATTAATCCCAGTCCACGCCTCGTCTCCTCCTCGTCTCCCACTCACGCCTTCTTCTCCTCCCTCTTTCCCACTTGCGCCGGTGGGCGAGACGGGAGGTGTGCCTGCGCGAGCCTGCGCGGTGCACGAAACTTGCAAAGTCCAGGCGGACACACCCTGTCGGCGCGGCGCAGGTGCGCTGAAAGCTGACTGCGCCTGGTCTACGAAACTAGGGCCCCATGTGTCCAGTGCGTATCATCCACAGAGTCAGGGCGCACTGGAGCGTTTCCACCAGACCTTAAAATCTATGCTTCGTAAGTATTATGCTGAGTCGAGTGTGATGATGGCCTGCCACTACTCCTATTCGCTGTGAGAGAAACCAGATAAGGTTCTCTTGGTTTCAGTCCAGCGGAACTCGTTTTTGGGCATACTGTGCGTGGTCCGCTGCAACTTCTGCGAGAGAGATGGCTCGCAGACCGGCCCGGTCCTGCGCACAACATTTTAGATTATGTGAGTTCATTTATAGACACTCTGCCTGTGAACTAGCTCGTAGTTCCCTTTCAGTTGCCCAGTCAGAGATGAAGAAGCGTTATGACAAGAACACACTTAGTCGTGAGTTTCTGCCAGGTGACCGTGTGCTTGTTTTGTTGCCTGTGGTTGGATCGTGTCTTCAGGCTAGGTTTTGTGGGCCGTATGAGGTTGAACGTAAGTTGAGTGACACTGATTATGTTGTCAAGACACCTGACAGAAAGAGAAAGTCCAGAGTGTGTCACGTCAACATGCTCAAGCGATATGTTGACCGCAGATGCGTAAAAGCGCAGTCCGTGTTTTCTGTGTTGTGCTTCCTCCCTGTCAGGAAGGGGTGCTGTGCCTTTGTGTGTGTCCTAGGTCCGGAACAGGTGGAGACGGCTGATTGGAGGATGGGGACGTTTAAAAAGATGGAGCCTGCAGCAGCTCTGGGTCGATTCCTCTCCCTTCTCCCTCGCATGCTGACCCGTTGCTTTGATGCTGACACCCTTGTTGCTTATAATCATTCTCGTAGCCTTTTGTTCGCTTTTGTACCAGTGTAAACTGATGGTGGTGGCAGATTTTCTGGACCACAGTGTAAATAGTGTAAATAGTATTGATTTTGCAGTCAGTCCAGAAAACACAACTTTTAAATGCCTTTCGAGAAAAAAAGTAAAAATAAAATATTATATAAATATTCAAACTATAAGAATAAATAAAATATAGAATGAGTAAATCCTAAATTAAATAATGTGAAAACTAAGGTACATTTGCCATTTCAACACCAAAAAAAAGTCCTGGATTCCTGGATCCTGCTGAAGGGATGCCATTATGTGCATGCGGGCCACACGTACTCCTCATCCACTCGAGGCCTGTGTATGCAGTCCTGGTGGTACAACCTCTGACAGACTTCACAGCAAATCTGGGAAAACAGGGATGTGTAGTTGTATGCAAGTTTTACATTATAAAGTATCCTTAAATAAAGGGTACCTCTAAATTAATTGACTACTAATATCTTTAATAATCCTTCTGTTTTTGGATATTCTAACAAACATAAATGTTGTGTTCTGGCTAAAAACTGTTTTCTACAGCCCATGTACAATGGAAAGTGAGTTATCTTACATGTCAACGCAAAACAAGCACAACATTAATGATGCCTGTTTTAGTAGATGTCGATGATGCAGAAGATTGTTGTAATTACCACAGCAACCCTAACATTGATAAAGTCAGAAAAAAAAATTCATTTTCATTTTTTACATTTTGCAATGTGAATAAATGACCCATTCTGCTTCATCCTGGTCCTCCATCCCACAATAGAAGCACATGCTGCTCAGGTCATTTGTTAAAACAAACAATATGGAACAAATTTGTTCAGATTAATACATTTTTGCATTGCACAGTATTCATTCACTGGCTTATATTTGCATATTTATGAGATAACATGCATAAAAAACAACAACATGAAGTGATTGACAATGTTGAGCGAAAAGGAAACATCAGATTCTCTGAGGAGGGAAGTGTATGTCCAGTCTGAAGTTGTCTACTGCCTTCTGTGATGTGTCCAGATTTATTGCCTGCCCTTGTAAAATGTTCTCTGCAAACTGAAGAGAACTTTGATTAGTAGAATGGAAAGAGCATTACATGGTCTATGACTCTCCCCCCACCCCCATTGATTACATACACATCAAACATCAAATTATAACTATTACATATAGTGTACGTATAGTATAACCACATTTAATAAAACCTACATCAGGATGTCTAAAGCAGGTCAGGATCGTCACTGTAATTTTTATGTAAATGCATTTCACACTCACTTTTAAGGCCAGGACACCACAGGATGTGCCATCTTGTTGACAGCTATGAGGGAGAGGGCTGCATGTCCACCTTGAAACATTGCAGCCTTTTTTCCTCATGAAGGCTCTTAAGTATGTAAATGTGTGCAAACTGTTGCACATCGTTTAGCAACTCATAGGATACAAGAACTACTACATTTTAGAGTTAAATTTAACTTGTGGACTCCAGGCACGTCATAATCTTAGCTTTAGATTCCCCGAGTAGATCCAAGAAAAGGGTTCTTTTGTCATGCGGGTACATAACCTTTTATTATTCACATGGAAACACAACATAAATTAGGCATAAACCCTGGGTATTAGTGATAATAGTGAAATTCTACAATGTAGGTTATTGTGTAGACCTTTTAATAACTGAGAGCATGTATGCATAGCCAAATTTATCTACTAAATGGCAAATTATGGAGAGTGTATACATCAATATAGATAGAGCTAAATATAGTGTGCAATGCTCCTCTTCTCACCACCAACATCCAATGACACTTCTCGTTGAAAATTTCCACAATGACTTTGTGTGCCATTGGATCAATCTGAGTAGTCACAAACAAATACTAAATCCCTTTAACTTGAAAAATGCATATTTGTAACATTTACAAAATGCAAAGTCATTACAATCCAGTACATACCCAGGTTTTTTTTGTGTATGTGTCAATGACAGCAGCTTCACCAGCATTGCACTGGTCGCATTTTCGCATTAGCTGTCACACAGCGGTCACTTGCCCTTCCTCATGTGTTCCCGGTCTGATGTCATCCCTGGTTGTCTCCACCTGTTCCCCATTATCCTTTTGTGTATTTAAGTCCGCGTCTCCCCTTGTCTTGTGCCAAAGTGCTTCGTCTGTCGTTCACCTAAGCCCTTCGTCACAGCCATGTCTTGCTAAGTATCAAAGTTCATTGTTGGTTTTTTTTTGTTCCGTCATTTATGTGCCTCGAGAAGAGTGTATTTTGTTTGCAATTTTTCATAGTGTAGCTCAGCTCACAGATTTAGTTTGCCTTTTTGCCTTCCTCCCTTTTGGGTAGTGATTTTGATTTCATTGTTCATTTGTTATGTCGAGTAGATGGTTTTGATAGCCTAAGTTTAGAGAATTTTTGTTTAGCCTTTTTAGTTTTCTTGTACTTAGTCTTATAGTTGTTTCTCCGAGTCTCGTCACCGTTGGTGAGGTTTTCAGTTTAGACTTTGTTTCTTTATTTTGTTTAGTCGCTACTATCAAGTGTAGTCAGATTAAGTTTTCACAGCCCATTTGTTTGTCCCTCTGTCTTGACGCCACTAAATCACAGAATAAAAGCCTGTTGAAGTTTGATTCTGCCCTGCATCTGAGTCCTCTCTTTAGTCCAGGCCTGACAGTACACTTTGGCCAGAATGGACTCAGCAGAGGCTAGTCCGCTGGTGGAGATCCTCAGAGCCCAAGAAGCCCGTCTAACTCGTCAGGAAGAGTTTCAGACGGCGATGGCAGCTCACATGGGACTACTCACAGCCCAGCTTCAGGGATTAAACGACCACCTTGCTCCACCAGCCCAAGCAGCCCCTCCAATCCCTGCAGTTCCACCAACCCCTACAGTTCCACCAACCTCTGTAACTCTGCCCCCAACAGCAGCTACCGTGCCAGTACAGACTACGCCGGTTGTGGGGGTTGGCATCAAGTTGGCTCCACCAGCGAAATATTCTGGGGAAATGGGATTATGCAGAACCTTCCTCATTGACTGTTCTATTCATTTTAAAGTAACCCCTCATGCTTTTCCCACTGACTGATCTAATCAGTTTATGGTCTCCCACATAACCGGCAGAGCCAAAGCCTGGGCATCTGCAGAATGGGCCCGGAACTCGCCACTCTGCAGCTCTCTCAGTAGCATCAAGGTCTCCTTGAACAAGACTTTTGACCCTGTCACCACCAACCAGGAGAAGGCACAGGAACTGAGCAGGCTGAGACAAGAAAATGACACGGTATGTGACTACGCCATCCGCTCTCGCACACTGGCGGCAGAAAGGCCCCACACAGCCCTGTACGATGTGTTCCCTCCTACTCAGGGGGAACGCAGCTGTAATTAATGTTGTCTCTGCTAACTCTGCCACAGACTCCGAGTACCCGGACCTGAGCTCAGTACCTGCCTGCTACCACCACCTTCAGGAGGTATTTACAGTTTTTTTCGATTGCTTAAGCACGATTTTGAAAACAGGGCCCATTTTCTCAAAACACTACACACAATTAGCACACCAAACACACAATTAGCAGAACACCTCAGACCCTTTGCAAAATGAAACACTCTTGTCAAAACTATACACTAATTTATAAAAAACATATTTCGTCACCATATGACACACACACATTATATTATATTACATATTACTTAATTCTATCTGAAACAGTTACACACTGCTGTTGCTAACCTTAAACACTTTTAGCAATTCTACTTCTCATTGATTAGAGTATGAAGTACACAGAGATAGTGAAAATATACAATAACGCCTGGTTCACACTGGACGCGGAAGCAACGCGAATAGACGCGTAGCGGAGCCCGCTTCCATTCGGCGCCCCTGTTAAGCTATGGTGTCGTTCACACTGGACGCGGAGCGCCGCGAATACGCGCGGCCCTCCCGCGCCGTGAAGCGATCGTTTCGGCGTCTGCTCTATTTTTTGCGCGTGCCGCGAGTGAACGCGTCAATTCTGGCAGGAAATCACACAGAGAAACACGAGACAATCCGGTCAATTTTCAAAATAAAAGCAATTTTCAAAATAAAATACAGCGATTGACAAACGCGATCATATTTGTGTATCTAAACTCGCACTGTCGGAAACAGGAAGAGACATTACATTTAATAAATGTGAAGAGTAGATAGAAAAAAGAGTATTTCAACGGTATATCTGCACTACTACTGTCTACTACCATACACACTCTGTCTGTGTGTCCCTCTCTCTCTCTCTCGCTCTCTTTCTCTCTCTCTGAGAGAGAGAGAACGGATAAATACAAGAAGTGTACAAACTTCTTGGTTACAGAAACATGGCGTATTCATTTTATGGGGTTTAATGGAAAAAAAATAGCTCTGAATGAACAACAGCTGAGCAGAAGCGCTTGTCGACCGCCGCGGAGAAATACGCGTCAGGTCTGAACGGGGGGTGCGCGGATCGCTCGCGGCGCTTCCGCATCCAGTGTTAACCAGGCGTAAGTTCACCAAACACTTGACAAGACCAATGCTGCAGACTGAGGAAAATATAATTTATTTCGCATAAGAGAAGGGGATGAGTGGAAGACCAACCAGAACCTTACCCTTAGTTAGCTTGTCGCTATTAGATATGATCAATGTGTCTTTATTAACAGGCTATGTGCCACAGTCATTTAAAGCTGTAATTAAACCTCTTCTTAAGAAGCCTACTCTAGATCCAGGGGTTTTAGCAAACTACAGACCAATATCAAATCTTCCTTTTCTCTCTAAGATCCTTGAGAAAGTAGTCGCCAATCAGCTGTGTGACTTTCTCAACAATAACTGTCTACTTGAGGACTTCCAGTCAGGATTTAGAGTACATCATAGTACAGAGACAGCTCTGATGAAAATTACAAATGACCTTCTTATTGCTTCTGACAAAGGACTGGTTTCTGTACTTGTTCTGCTAGATCTTAGTGCTGCATTTGACACCATTAACCATGAGATTCTAATATGTAGACTGGAAAAATTAATTGGCATCAAAGGAAACGCATTAAGCTGGTTTAAGTCCTATTTATCCAATCGATCTCAGTTTGTGCATGTCAATGAAAAATCCTCCAGGGACACTGAAGTTAAATACGGTGTTCCTCAAGGTTCTGTGCTCGGACCAATTCTTTTCAACTTATATATGCTTCCTTTAGGCAACATTATTAGAGGACACTCTATAAACTTCCATTGTTATGCTGATTATACTCAGTTATATCTATCGATCAAGCCTGAAGAAACCAATCAGCTAGTTAAACTCCAGGCTTGTGTTGATGACATAAAATCCTTGATGACCTGCAATTTCCTGATGTTAAACTCCGATAGAACGGAAGTTATTGTACTTGGGCCTAAACTCCTCCGAAGCTCGCTGTCTAAAGATATAGCGACTATTGATGGGATTGCCATCGCCTCAAATGCTACTGTAAGAAACCTTGGAGTTATCTTTGATCAGGACCTGTCCTTTGACTCGCATATTAAACAAACCACGAGGACAGCCTACTTTCACCTGCGTAACATTACTAAAATTAGGCCAATGCTGTCTCAAAAAGATGCAGAAAAACTCGTCCATGCATTTGTTACCTCAAGGCTGGACTATTGTAATTCTTTATTATCAGGCTGCTCTAATAAATCTCTTAAATCTCTCCAGCAGGTCCAGAATGCTGCAGCTCGTGTTCTGACTAAAACCAGAAGAAGGGATCACATGTCTCCTGTATTAGCTTCTCTGCACTGGCTCCCAGTAAAATCCAGAATAGAATTTAAAATCCTTCTCCTCACTTACAAGGCTCTTAATGGACAGGCACCATCATATCTTAAAGAGCTCATTAAACCCTACTGTCCTGCTAGAGCACTACGCTCTCAGAATAAAGGGTTACTTGTAGTTCCTAAAGTCTCCAAAATTAGAACAGGGGCCAGAGCTTTCAGCCATCAAGCTCCTCTTCTGTGGAACCGTCTTCCAGTTCTGGTTCGTGAGGCAGACACTGTTCCCACATTTAAGAGTAGGCTTAAAACATTTCTCTTTGACACTGCTTATAGCTAGGGCTGGCTCAGGTTTGCCCTGAGCCAGCTCTTGGTTAAGCTGCTATAGGCCTAGACTGCTGGGGGATTATAGTGACACACTGAGCCCCTCTCTCTCTCTCTCTCTCTCTCTCTCGCGCTCTCTCTCTGTGTATGTTCCCCTGGAGTCCCTGTGCTCTCTTGCCTAGCAGGTCTCCCTGGACCGTGGTGGAACCTGGTCCGGACTGCACCGATGTTGTGGTCTTGTTTGCCTCTTACTGCCAGTATTTTTAATTAAAGTAATTGACTAAAATCGGCATCTCTACTGTCACTAACTTGACTACTCCCGGGATCACTCCCGGGAGTCTGGCTATGCTTTCTGGTCCAGCAGAGTCCACTGAGGTCCTGACCGATGCAGACTGCTAACTGGCCTGATGCTGGAAACACCACATTGTAGCTCCACCTGCCCACTGCGTGACTGCTCAACTACTCCTGCTTTCTGGTCTACGGCGACGTGGTTGGGATGGATCCATCTCGGCGTGGCTGTGCCTGCTGCCATGGACTACTACTGTTGATACTATTGATTCTGTTAATACCACCACTACTGTTAATGCTACTACTACCAAACTACCAACACCAAATGCAGTTGGAATCCAAGGGATTGGGCTGCACGAGATTTCTGCCTAAAATCCTATTAAGGCAGTTTTTTCTCGCCACTGTCGCTGTAACCCTTGCCCCTGGGTGATGTTGGGAATTTGAAATTGTGTTGACTGAAATTTTGAGCGTATTCTAGTCCTGCTCAATGTGTTAAGTGTCCTGAGATGACTTCTGTTGTGATTTGACACTATAAATAAAATTGAATTGAATTGAACCAGGTTCAATACCCCGAGCGGCCACTACGAATACCTGGTCATGCCTTTTGGACTCACTAACGCTCCTGCTGTATTCCAGGCCATGATTAATGATGTTTTGAGAGACTTCCTTGACCAGCTTTTAGCTGCGGACATTTAATTCCAGGCTTCTTACATTCTTTCTCGTCTCTTCATCTCACCGAGAGACAAAACAAGCGCACCTAGTTACAGACGTCAGTCTGTACAATGTCACGCGCCCTCGCCCAGCAGGGAGGTAGCGGCAGCAGGTACTAACGGTAACACATGGAGGATGACAAATTAATTCTGAAGAAACACAGCACAGAATCCATCGTCTGGCGGTGCAGGGGTCGACGTACTTTTAAAACTGTCTAGGCCACCAGAATGCTCCAAGCACTGGCACAGTGAGGCCAGTGAAAAATGTTCACACCGGCCGCCAAAACGCCGCGAATAGCCGCGGAACGAAGCCCGCTTCCTTTCGGCACCCTTGTTAACCGATAGTGTAGTTCAGATCAGATGCGAAGTGCCGCGATCCTACACGGCCGTCTCGCACCGTGCAGTGATCGTTTCGGCGTCTATTTTGTGCGCGAGCCGCAGCCGGGATGAGGATTAGCACCTCCAAATCTGAGGCCATGGTTCTCGACCGGAAAAAGGTGGCTTGCTCCCTCCAGGTCGGGGGAGAGTTCCTGCCTCAAGTGGAGGAGTTTAAGTATCTTGGGGTCTTGTTCACGAGTGAGGGAAGGATGGAACGTGAGATTGACAGGTGGATCGGTGCAGCGGCTGCAGTAATGCGGTCGTTGTATCGGTCCGTCGTGGTGAAGAGAGAGCTGAGCCGAAAAGGCGAAGCTCTCCATTTACCGGTCAGTCTACGTTCCTACCCTCACCTATGGTCATGAACTTTGGGTCGTGACCGAAAGAATAAGATCCCGGATACAAGCGGCCGAAATGAGCTTCCTCCGCAGAGTGGCGGGGCGCTCCCTTAGAGATAGGGTGAGGAGCTCCGTCACACGGGAGGAGCTCGGAGTAGAGGCGCTGCTCCTCCACATCGAGAGGAGCCAGTTGAGGTGGCTCAGGCATCTGTATCGGATGCCCCCTGGATGCCTCCCTCGGGAGGTGTTCCAGGCATGCCTCACCGGGAGGAGACCCCGAGGAAGACCCAGGACACGCTGGAGTGACTATGTCACCCGGCTGGCCTGGGAACGCCTTGGGGTCCTCCCGGAGGAGCTAGGGGAAGTGTCCGGGGAGAGAGGTCTGGGGGGGAGCTGCCCCCGCGACCCGGTCCCGGATAAGCGGAAGATAATGGATCGATGGATGGATAGCTCTGAATCCACAACAGCTGAGCAGAAGCACTTGTCGACCGTCGCAGAGAAATACGCGTCTGGTCTGCGCAGGGGATCAGCGGCCACTCGCTCACTGCTGCTGACTTATACAGACATATAGAATCATCATACTGGTGTGATTGTATGCATCAAAGTGTTAATTTAAGGCTAAGGCAAAATATCGAGATATATATATCGTGTATCGTGACATGGCCTAAAAATATTAAAGTAAAGTAGTAGCTGTTCAGCAAACATACCTTAAGAACAACAGTGCTATGATCAAAGTGCTATAGGTAGGGGTTTTTCTTTTGGGGGGGGGGGTGGGTCATGCTATGTAGAGTCGAGGTGAAGTCTGAACAGGTGAGTCTTGAGCCTTTTTCGGAAGATGGCAAATGACTCTGCTGTCCTGACATTGGTCGGTTCGTTCCACTACTGAGGCGCCAGAACAGAGAAGAGTCTGGACTTTGCTGGGCAACATTTGTTTGATTTCAGCGATGGTGGTACCAGCCGGCCAGCTGAAGTAGAGGAGCAAAGTTCTTACTTCGGGGCATGTGGTTTGACCAGTGTTTGAAGGTAGATGGGTGCCGCTCCATTGATGGCCTTGAAGGCCAGTGCCATCGTCTTGAATTGGATACGTACTGCAACAGGGAGTCAGTGGAGGTCACGGGGGAGGGGGGTCACATGGGAGAATTTGGGTAGATTGAAGGCGTGCTGCAGCGTTCTGGATACGCTGCAATGGTTTAGTCACCGAGGCCGGGAGTCCAGCCAGGAGAGAGTTGCAGTAAAGGAGATGACCAGTGCTTGGACCAGGAGTTGCGTTGCATCCTTTGTGAGGAAAGTCCGAATCCTGCGGATATTGTAGAGGGCAAATCTGCAGGATCAGGCCACAGCAGTGATGTTGGGAGTGCAGGATAGTTGGTTGTAACACCCAGGTTCCTCGCAGTTGACGACGGCAATACTGTGATGCCCTCGACAGTGACTGACAGGTCTATGCGAGGGCAGTCTTTCCCCGGGATGAAGAGGAGTTTGGTTTTATTCAGGTTAAGCTTGAGGTGAAGTGCAGTTGTCCAGACAGAGATGTCGGCCAGATATTCTGAGATGCAAGTTGCAATGTGAGTGTCAGAGGTTGGGGGAAAAGAGAGGAATAGCTGGGTGTCGTCTGCGTAACAATGGTAGGAGAATCCATGTGATGTGATAACACCACCCAAAGAGCAGTCACCCACCCAAAACCAAAACCACATAAGAACGGTGTCTGTCCCCCGACCAACCAAATTAATCAGGTCAAACAGAAGAGAGTTTTCACATGAAAACCTAATAAAAATTAGCACTTCCGATGAAGTAAAACAAAATAAGAGAATTACATGTGGACTCTTAAACATTAGATCTCTCTCATCCAAAGCAGTATTAGTCAACGACTTAATATCAGATAATCATATTGATTTATTCTGCCTGACTGAAACCTGGCTGCGTGATGAAGACTATGTTTGCTTAAACGAAGCTAGTCCTCCCAGCCATATTAATACTCATATATCTCGAGGCAGCAGACGTGGAGGAGGAGTTGCAGCCATTTTTTATTCAAGCCTGTCAATCAATCCTAAGCCAAAACTAAACTATAACTCATTTGAGAGTCTGATTCTCAGCCTTTCGCACTCAAACTGGAAAACAATGCAGCCAATTCTGTTTGTTATTGTGTATCGTGCTCCTGGTCCATACTCTGAATTCCTATCTGAATTCTCTGAGTTGCTATCAAGTTTAGTCCTTAAATCAGATAAAGTAATCATTGTGGGGGATTTTAATGTCCATGTGGACGTTGTAAATGACAGCCTTAGTGTAGCATTTACTTCCTTAATAGATTCTATTGGCTTCAGTCAGAGTGTACATAAACCGACTCACTGTCATAGCCACACTCTCAACCTCGTCTTATCTTATGGTGTTGAAATCGAAAACTTAATAATCTTTCCTCAAAATTCTTCTTTATCTGACCATTACTTGATAACCTTTGAATTATTGTTGCTGGACTTCACTCCTCTAGGAAAAAGCTACTACTCTCGGTGTCTATCGGATAGAGCAGTAGCTAAGTTTAAGGAAGTAATTCCGCCAGTCTTGAGTTCACTTCCATGTCTTAATGAAACGGAGGACTTTTATGTTAATCTTAGTCCCTCCCAGATCGATTCTCTTATAGATGAATCTGGAAGCCTACTGCGAACGACTCTCGACTCTGTTGCTCCGCTAAAACAGAAAACTATAAAGCATAGGAAGTTAGCTCCCTGGTATAACTCCCAAACTCGTAAATTAAAACAAAAACTGCGTAAATTTGAAACCATCTGGCGCTCCACCAAACTAGAAGAATCCCGCCTAGTTTGGCAGGACTGTCTTAAAACGTATAAGAAGGCTCTCCGTAATGCCAGAGCAGCCTACTACTCATCTTTAATAGAGGAAAATAAAAACAACCCTCGATTTCTTTTCAGTACTGTAGCCAGGCTGACAAAGAGTCACAGCTCTACTGAGCCATGCATTCCTAGAGATCTTAGTAGTAACGACTTTATGAACTTTTTTAATGATAAAATTCTAGCAATCCGCAACAAAATTACTTGCATCTTGCCTTCAATTGGAACCGCGTTACCCTCAAACTCAGGAGTTTTAGAACTAGCATTAAGACCAGATATATATTTAGACTGCTTTTCTCCAATCAACCTAAACCAACTAACGTCAATGATCTCTTCTTCTAAACCTTCAACCTGTCTCCTAGACCCGATACCAACCAGGCTACTGAAAGAAGTCTTACCCTTAGTTAGCGCGTCGCTATTAGATATGATCAATGTGTCTTTATTAACAGGCTATGTGCCACAGTCATTTAAAGTAGCTGTAATTAAACCTCTTCTTAAGAAGCCTACTCTAGATCCAGGGGTTTTATCAAACTACAGACCAATATCAAATCTTCATTTTCTCTCTAAGATCCTTGAGAAAGTAGTCGCCAATCAACTGTGTGACTTTCTCAACAATAACAGTCTACTTGAGGACTTCCAGTCAGGATTTAGAGTACATCATAGCACAGAGACAGCTCTGGTAAAAATTACAAATGACCTTCTTATTGCTTCTGACAAAGGACTGGTTTCTGTACTTGTTCTGCTAGATCTTAGTGCTGCATTTGACACCATTAACCATGAGATTCTAATATGTAGACTGGAAAAATTAATTGGCATCAAAGGAAACGCATTAAGCTGGTTTAAGTCCTATTTATCCAATCGATCTCAGTTTGTGCATGTCAATGAAAAATCCTCCAGGCACACTGAAGTTAAATACGGTGTCATGTCTGTCAAGTTTCTGTTTGCTGTCGCACTATGTCTTGTCTTTCCTGTTTTATTTTGAAATCACTAACCCTCTGTCTCTGTTCTGGATTTACTTCCTGCACGCCCTTCCCCCGTCCTGTCACACCTGCTCCCTGATTGTTCTCCCCACCTGGTTCCCATCTTCCCTCATTACCTCTTGTACTTTACCCTGTGTGCCTCACAGTCTTGTTGCCAGTTCGTTGTACCTCACAGTCCTCGTCCCAGCGTTTATCATAGTCCAAGTCAAAGCCTGTTTAGTGTATGACCTTGCTTACCCCTGTTGACCTGCCTTTTGCCTCTCGATCCTGGAAACCTCTGCCTATCTGTCTGCCTGCCCGTGTACCGAACCCTGCCTGGTAATAAACCTGTCTTCTCGTCTGAACCTACTGTGTTGTGCATTTGTGTCCACCGGTTCTGCGCTCTGGAGTTCATGACATACGGTGTTCCTCAAGGTTCTGTGCTCGGACCAATTCTTTTCAACTTATATATGCTTCCTTTAGGCAACATTATTAGAGGACACTCTATAAACTTCCATTGTTATGCTGATGATACTCTGTTATATCTATCGATCAAGCCTGAAGAAACCAATCAGCTAGTTAAACTCCATGCATGTGTGGATGACATAAAATCCTGGATGACCTGCAATTTCCTGATGTTAAACTCCGATAAAACGGAAGTTATTGTACTTGGGCCTAAACTCCTCCGAAGCTCACTGTCTAAAGATATAGCAACTATTGATGGGATTGCCATCGCCTGAAATGCTACTGTAAGAAACCTTGGAGTTATCTTTGATCAGGACCTGTCCTTTGACTCGCATATTAAACAAACCACGAGGACAGCCTACTTTCACCTGCGTAACATTACTAAAATTAGGCCAATGCTGTCTCAAAAAGATGCAGAAAAACTCGTCCATGCATTTGTTACCTCAAGGCTGGACTATTGTAATTCTTTATCAGGCTGCTCTAATAAATCTCTTAAATCTCTTCAGCTGGTCCAGAATTCTGCAGCTCATGTTCTGACTAAAACCAGAAGAAGGGATCACATTTCTCCTGTATTAGCTTCTCTGCACTGGCTGCCAGTAAAATCCAGAATAGAATTTAAAATCCTTCTCCTCACTTACAAGGCTCTTAATGGACTGGCACCATCATATCTTAAAGAGCTCATTAAACCCTACTGTCCTCCTAGAGCACTACGCTCTCAGAATAAAGGGTTACTTGTAGTTCCTAAAGTCTCCAAAATTAGAACAGGGGCCAGAGCTTTCAGCCATCAAGCTCCTCTTCTGTGGAACCGTCTTCCGGTTCTGGTTCGTGAGGCAGACACTGTTCCCACATTTAAGAGTAGGCTTAAAACCTTTCTCTTTGACACCGCTTATAGCTAGGGCTGGCTCAGGTTTGCCCTGAGCCAGCTCTTGGTTAAGCTGCTATAGGCCTAGACTGCTGGGGGATTATAGTGACACACTGAGCCCCCCTCTCTCTCTCTCTCTCGCGCTCTCTCTCTGTGTATGTTCCCCCGGAGTCCCTGTGCTCTCTTGCCTAGCAGGTCTCCCTGGACCGTGGTGGAACCTGATTCGGACTGCACCGATGTTGTGGTCTTGTTTGCCTCTTACCGCCTGTATTTTTAATTAAAGTAATTGACTAAAATTGGCATCTCTACTGTCACTAACTTGACTACTCCCGGGATCACTCCCGGGAGTCTGGCTATGCTTTCTGGTCCAGCAGAGTCCACTGAGGTCCTGACCGATGCAGACTGCTAACTGGCCTGATGCTGGAAACACCACATTGTAGCTCCACCTGCCCGCTGTGTGACTGCTCAACTACTCCTGCTTTCTGGTCTACGGCGACGTGGTTGGGATGGATCCATCTCGGCGTGGCTGTGCCTGCTGCCATGGACTACTACTGTTGATACTATTGCTTCTGTTAATACCACCACTACTGTTAATGCTACTACTACTATACTACCAACACCAAATGCAGTTGGAACCCAAGGGCCTGGGCTGCACGAGATTTCTGCCTAAAAGCCTATTAAGGCAGTTTTTTCTCGCCACTGTCGCTGTAACGCTTGCCCTTGGGTGATGTTGGGAATTTGAAATTGTGTTGACTCTTGAAATTTTGAACGTATTCTAGTCCTGCTCAATGTGTTAAGTGTCCTGAGATGACTTCTGTTGTGATTTGACACTATAAATAAAATTGAATTGAATAACAGAGCCTAGTGGATCTGGTGTATAGTGAGAACAGAAGCGGTCCTAGTACTGAGCCTTGAGGGACACCTGTTTCCAGAGTACAGGGTTTGGACATAGAGCCATTCCATGTGAAGGTGTGATTTGTCAGGTATGATGTGAACCAGGTTAGAGCAGAGTCAGTGATGCCAAGTTCAGCCAGGGTGGAGAGGAGGATTTGGTGGTTGACTGTGTTGAATGCAGCAGATAGGTCGAGGAGAATGAGAACGGAGGAGTGGGATGAGGCTCTGGCGTCTCGCAGGGACTCAGTCACTGTGAGGAGGGCCGTCTCAGTGGAGTGAGCAGTCCTGAATCCTGATTGATTAGGGTCAAGGAGGTTGTTCTGTGAGAGATAGGATGACAGTTGGTTGTAGGCGGCACGTTCCAGGGTTTTAGAGAGGAATAAAAGAAGAGATACAGGTCTGTAGCTTTGGATGTCAGCAGCCTCTAGGTTGTTTTTTTTAGGAGTGGCTCCACTGTAGCAAAAGCCGCTGAAATGACACCTGAGGTGAGGGAGGAGTTGATCAGGGTGGTGAGGAATGGCAAGATGTCGTGTGAGATGTCTTGGAGAAGAGAGGAGGGAGTCGGGTCAAGGGAGCAGGTGGTGGCACGGTTAGATGTAACAAGTTTGTAAACGTCTTCAGAGGTGAGAGGGCTAAAACTGGTATGGCCATCAGAGGTGAGAGTTAGTGGAGAAGTTTTCTGGGAGGTTATAGAAGTGAATGAGGAGCTGATGTCATTTACTTTCTTGGTAAAGTACAGTAAGTTGCAAAGTCATCAGCAGTGAGGGAGGAAGGAGGGGTAGGGGTGAGGAGGGAGGAGAACATGGAGAAGAGTTGATCTTTGTCAGGTAGAAGGCAGATTTAGCTTCATGTATATGTGACCCGCCACGGCAAAACCAGCAACAAGTCGGGTGGGACGAATTTGTGTAAAAGACGAAAGAAGCTTTTTTTTTTCAAAATTAGTGATTTTCATTTTTTGCAGAATATGCAAGTTGAGATTATGAAGAAGCCACTCCATGTTTCAGATAACAGTATTGGTTGCCTTAAAAGAATTCATTTTGTATTTGTAGTTTAGGAAAAAATCTGCATTGTCTGTGTCTCTGCAGGCCCGTGTACGGCGATGCAGTTCATTTCCATATTGATCACCATTGGCCATTCACACGCTGTTGTTATTTTTTCTGAAAATCTGCTGCACGTTAGAAGTGAAACACATGGCTACTTATTCATCCCCCCTGTCCCTCGCAGCGGAGGAGTTGGAGCGGAAGATATCAGACGCTATATCTACAGTTACATTTCAACAGGATAAAGACAGCGAAATGGAGGAAATCCGTAACTTTGACTGCAAATGCTACGGAAGAAGAAAGGACAACTCTCTCCTTGGAAGACATTCATGTAGCGACAAACTTTCTCAAGAGCTTATGTACAGCATACGGATGGATTCTTTAGTTGCCGAAAGAGAGCAAACGGACATACAGTAGTTACATCGGAGATGACTGCATCCACCAAAAAGCCACAGATGAAAAGAAAGTCCGCCCAGACCTCTTATTTCATCAGAGCCAACGAAGTCTGCAGGAATACTTTTCAGTTTCTTAGGGGGTGAGTTTCCGTTAACATCCAAGTTATCTACTTTGCTTAGCTAGCTAAGCTAGCTCAGTACTGTCGTTTTAAAAGTATATGCACATCGAAACTAAGATGTAATTGGAGGTTTTTGGCTCGTAATGTGGGCATCTGATTTAACAGTAAGGTGCCTTACTGTTAAATCGGGCATTGCTTGAATTGACTGTGATGCTAATAGTTTAGCAACTAGCCTACCTGAGGACAATAGGCTAGTTGCTAAATCATTAGCACTAGCTACTTAGACGGTGCCTGCAGGCTAAAGGCCCCCACACACCGCCCAGACGTCCAACTGCCTTATCCGACCACTCTCCGCCCACTGTTGCCTCTCGTCTGACCCGTTCGGCAGAAAAGTTGCGTTGAACACACCGCTTCGACGTGCTTCCGACAACACAGCAGCGTGTACGTTCTGCGCTTGCGCGAGATGCAATAAGCCTCCTTAACAGCGGGTGGCGCTAGTCTCGTGCCAGTACTCCAAAACAGGAAAACAGGAAATGACGGTACGGAGTGCAGATAAAAACAACTCTCCTCCACCAGTACAATCAGCTGCTCTTCCGTCTCTTCGCTCCACGTAGCCATTGCTTCGATAAATGTGCAGAAATAACCAAAAGTGCGATGCAACGACTGTTAAAATAATTACCCGATGGTTTAGAACTGGAGGAAGGAGATCAGAGTCAGCTCAAGGTCCAAACAGGGATTTAATCTTGATCAAGAGGAGAAATCACAGAGCAACATGCTGGTCTGTTACAAGGTGAAGACTCATCGTGCTGTGAGACAAACATGGTATTTATCCATCTTCTGTGGGTGTGTTTTCACTCAGTTCACAGGGATGGAAGTCGTAAACTCCGATGTTTATCTAAACCTTGCATGGGTCGCAAACCCCACCTGGGTCATAAACCACACCTATGTCGCAAAACACACACAAATGGCCACAGGCCACAGGTCACAGGTCACAGGACACATTTACATTCACACCAAACCTTCTCATGTGTAAGTCTTCAGTTCAGATATCTCTCATCAAGAAGTACAACATTTCCATATCATATCCCTCCTGTTTATGCTGATTCTAAGCACAATCATAACATACATTTTGTGAAGTGTAAGAGCGAAAACCCTATCAGGCAGTTCAAAACATTCTTTATTATCCATTATCCTTCTAGAAAGGGAAACTCTCTCACGGTCCCGCTGCCCCGGCAACCACCCGCAGGTACTCCATTTAACAAGGCACAGAAATTATATAAAAATAAGCATAAATTCAAAAGCATTTTGATTACATTGTTGCCCCCAAAAACAAAACATAAATGTCCTCGCCAAGCTAGTCAACCTATCGGGCTTGGCTACGGACCTATCCCTACCTAATTAAACTATCCCTTGCACGTAAAAAGAACAAAAACAATGGGGTCTCCTTCAATATGTACAAATGCTGTGAATATTTTTCTCCTAAGTGGCTCTAGTCTGCCAATTCAGAAAACTACAACTTCAGTTAGATTTTCTGTAGTCTCATCATAATCAGTAGAATAAACATATAACAGCAATTATCTCTTAGTCCGTAGTGTCCTTATCCTCATCAAAGAGGTTACCATATAAATCATCATCTGTCAGATCAGAAGTAACATTTTCTTGTGCTGCATTCTCATAGTCCCCTCGGTGATCATCGGTGATGGGGATCCTTTCATACAGCATAGTTGTTTTAGTCACAGCGGTGTCAATGAGTCTCTGTAACAGTCCTCTCAAACAGGGGATACAACAACATCCACAAACGATTAGAATGGTAATCATTACGGTTACAGATAACATCATAGTTTTTATAGAACCTGCCCTGCCTGTTTTTATAGAATTATTTTTCATCGAAGTCGGTTTGGTTGGTGTGGCTGTTACAGATGTTGTCTGATTTCTCGGGCTTGGGGACACTATTATATGGAATATCCCAACCTTGTTTATTCCACTTCTCGCACGCACACCCACCTATATGAACAGCTCTACCCCACGCTTTTCTATATGTGCTGCATACCTCCATGGTGACACAGATATAATTTTCTGTCTCCGGCCAGTGAAAGTGTTGTCCTGAACAGGGGAAAACCTGACATGCATCAATCTGAGCAATGCAATTCATCCCTTCAGTACATTTTATTATCACTACACCTCTACTAGTGTCCCACCTGGATTGCATTCCTATAGCTCTTTCCCTCATTTTATCGTATACCTGGCCTTGTGTCACTATATTTGAAATAAGGAATGCAATTGTGGTCACACATAAAACAGTTATCAAGCATAGTTTTAAGTCCGGCATGGTGAATGTTTCTACTTATCTGACAGTGGTGTTTGTGCTCTTTTGCAGTGTGTGAGATGGATCCAAGTCTGTCTTTCAGCTATGCGGACTGCTGTGGGTGCAGTAACACTTGATAGGGTCCTTCCCAGCAGGGAGCTGACCAATCCCCCGCCTCAGGACTTTGATAAACACCCAATCTCCTGGGTTTATTGGCCCTCCTGTTGGTGCTGGATCTGTAGGAGGAGATACTGTAGACATAATACTTTTGTTCTTCATCATTTTTGACATGTAGTCAACGATTGTTTCAGTCAATCTTGTATCATCTCCCTTTGTATCTATTAGCGGTACCCTAAATGGCCTTCCATATAATATTTCAAATGGTGATAATCCTGTACTGTTAGGTTGAATGTGTAAGCTTAATGCTACAGCTGGTAGACATGTTACCCAACTCTTCCCTGTTTCTTCCATAGCCTTCCTCAGTTTTGATTTAATAGTTCCATTGTTTCTTTCCACCAGTCCTGCTGACTGTGGATGATAACTACAATGGAACCTGAGTTGGATTGAAAATATTTCCGATAGCTTTTGTATTACTTGATTCCTAAAATGAGGACCGTTATCACAATAAATCTTTTCTGGAAAACCATATCTTGGAGCTATTATTGTAGCTAAAATTTTGGCCACAGTTATTGCATCATTGTTCACTGTTGGTGTAAATTCTACCCATTTGGAGAACATATCCACTATCACTAAACAGTATTTCTTTCCTTCGGCTCTGTTTAATTCAATAAAGTCCATACAGGTACATTGAAATGGGTAAGTTGCTTCTGGGAATTTACCTGGTTTTGGACGTAGTCTGCCTTGAGCATTATGCTTAGAGCATATCAATCATGAGGCACAAATTTTTTTGGGGTAATTGTGAAATCCATATGTAGTAAAAATGTTCTCTATTGTGGATACCATCCCTCCTGGTGAGACATGGGTAATCCCATGACTCAATATCGCAGCAAATCTAAATACATTTTTTGGAAGTATAGGCTTTCCGTCAAGGCTCTCCCAAATCCCCGTTTCTGTCTGTGTGGCTCCTTTATTTCGCCACATGTTTTTCTCAGTCTCAGGTGAACTATTTTGCATGTCTCTCAAAATGTCATGATCTATATGTGTAAGCGTAGTCTCAGTAGTATAAATGTCATCTACATTTTTCTGAGTAGCAGCCGTTAGTTTTGCTTCCTCGTCTGCTTTTTTATTCCCCATTGAAATAAAATCTTTACCTGTAGTATGTGCAGCACACTTGCATATTGCAACTTTTCTTGGCAGTTGAATGGCATCCAGTAGCTGCAAAATGAGATCTTTATGTGTAATAGGTTTCCCTGTAGATGTTACCATGCCTCTATTTTTCCACCATTGTGCAAACACGTGAAGTGTCGAGAATGCATACTGGCTATCTGTTTATACAGTTATATCTTTATTTCTCCCTATTTTGCACGCCTCTGTAAGTGCAACAAGTTCTGCTGCCTGCGCAGAGAAATGCGACGGTAAGGAGCCTGACTTCAAAACCTTGTCAGATGTTACTGCAGCATATCCACTTACATTTGTCCCGTCAGGATTCTTTTTACATGAGCCATCTACAAATATCACAATATCAGCAGCATCAAGTGGTACATCGGTGAGATCTGGTCTTGGTAAAACTCTAGCACTAGTTTCTCCTACACAATCATGTGCTATTCCATCTGTTTCATTTGGTAGCAGGGTTGATGGGTTTAATGTAGTGCATCTCTCTATAGTGAGATGTGGCTGTGACAGTAGGATAGTCATACAACTAAGATGTCGCGCTGGTGACAAAAAAGCTATTTTGTTCTGCATTAGAAGTGCTGAGACCGCATGTGACACCATAAGTGTCAGTGGGTGAAATAACATTATAGAAGCAGAACTCTGCACACTGAGTGCAGCTGCCTGTACTGCCTGCAAACAAGGTGGCATAGCCTTTGTGATGTTAACAAGTTTTGATGAATAATATGCAATAGGTCTCTGTTTTCCTCCAAATGGTTGTGTTAGAACACTAGTCATAAAACCAGATCTTGCATCGCAAGTCTGAACAAACAGCTTTGAGTAATCAGGGAAAGCTAATACTGCAGAGCTCACTAGAACTTGTTTGAATCTAACAAAAGCATCAATCGTTTCTTGAGTCCATGTTATTTTGTCTTGAGCTGCCATAGGTTGGTCATATATAGCATTTTGGAGCGGTTGTGCTATTTCAGCATAATTAGCAATCCATTGTCTGCAAAAATTAGTCATACCTAAGAAAGACATCATTTGTCTTTTGGTTGTAGGTTTTGGTGCTTGTAAAATAGCTGTTTTCCTTTTTTCGTCTAGATGTTTACCTGACTGTGAAATATTAAAACCTAAATATTTTACAACCGTTTGCCACAATTGCAATTTATTTTTGCTGACCGTATGTCCTTGTTCAGCTAAGAACTTTAATAGAGCTAAGGTATCTGTTTTGCAATCTATTTCAGTTTTGGACGCTACTAAGATGTCATCCACATCCACAATAGTATCTGGCTTTTACACGGGGGTTCAAATTTTGCTAAGTTTGCGGACATGGCCATAGAAAAGATAGTTGGACTTTCACAGTAACCTTGAGGTTATCTTGTGTATGTATATTTTCTATCTTCATGCCTTTACTGTGTTGGAGTGGCAGTCTACTACCGCCTTCATCTTTTCTGATTATTCTAATTGTTCTGCATGCTCCCGTATCGCATAAAAAACGTTTTAAAGTTTTATAATTGTTAACCAATAATCTGGTGATCGGTAATCGGTTTCTGATTCATGCTTAAAAATATTTCAGCACTTTCTAGTGAACATACTTCTTCTTCCTCCTCTTCTGTGTCTTGGTGTGTGTGTGTGTGTGTCCATGCATGACCTGATTTATTGAAGTCACGCCGATGAATCATCAACTCGTCTGGGTCTCCCTGCTCCTCCTCTCCCCCGCCAGCCTCCTTGACCTCTGCCCTTTGGAGCTCTACAGTCTTGAGCCCAATGTCCAAATTTACCACAACTGTAGCAGCTCTCATCTCCAAATCTCCGTCCTCCCCATCCTTCTCCTCTTCCTCTCCCTCTCCAGCCTCCACGGCTAACATTGCCTCGGAAATACACATCAGTAAATGAATTAGCATAATTTTCATCATCATCATCTTCCATGACAAATACTTCACTTGCCTTTTATTGTTCCGCCTTTCTTGGCTTTTCATGGTCAGTCGTAGCTTGTATCCCAGCAGTTCCAACACCAATTAGGTGCTTCCTACGGCTGTTGCTATCAGTGCAGGAGTGGAGAGAGTAGATGCGAAGAGAGAGGGAGGGCGAAGGAGTGGAGCTGAGGCCTGGACAAGAGGCAGTGGTGGCTGAGGGATGATGTACGGGGGAGGGTGGAGACCCAGAGGCACATACTTGTCATCCTGTTTATCTCGGTTGGAGTACAAAACAGGATAAAGTTTATTACATACTGAATCTTTTTCTTTTCCTTTTTCCCCTTTTTTCCTATCTTTTCCTTTCTTCAACCTCTCTTTTCTCAATTTCTTCTTTACATTGTCTCACTTACTTTTACTTTCTGTTTCTACATTCCTCTCTTTCTTGCTTCTGCCTCCTTTAACCATGCTTTCACCTGAGTGTATCCCTCTATTTTTTTTTTTACCAATTCTCTGCATTCTTCCACCTGCAACTTTCCTTTAAACCCATACTTTTTTTCCCCACTTCTTTATATAATTTACATTATCTAGAGCTTTCTGGCTCATTCATTTTGCATCTCATTTATATTGAACCTCGTCAGGTTCACAACAACAATTAAAAAATTAAAAACAACAACAACAATTAAAACAACTATTACAATTCCCAGCTTGAATTTGTTTAGTTATTTGTTTATTTATTTATTTATCTATTTAATTATTTTCAATACGTATTTTTATTTAAACGTTTTTTCTATTTTACCGGTCTTTTCATTTCTTTTCCTTTTGAGTACTCTTACCTATGGGTCCCTGACCCTCCCTGACGTCTTTTTGTTTTCGCAGGCCTTCGGGATTAGTTTAATCTTTGTCCTTCCAAAGACAGTTTACCTGGATTTAGGGTCCTGCCCTAAATCTAAGAGAGTCCTGCTCCCCCAAGCCTTGGCTTGATTCCTATTTATTTCCTTTTTCCTATTAGGTCCTTGACCTATTCTAAGAGATCGATCCCCCAAGTTCCCGACTTGCTTTACTTATTAGAAATTTCTTACCCTTTCGATGAGTCCCTGACTCTGTTTGCCTGGCTGGTCCGTCTCCCCTCTGTGGTTGGCCCCGTCACCGCCCCCTCTTCAGAGGACCTGGGGCCTCATGTACTAAGAATTGCGTGGATTTCCTACTGAAACATGGCGTACACTAGAATCCAGAAACTGTCGTAAGCACAAAAAAAATCAGATGTATCAAAGTGTGCGTATGCATGGATCCAAGCACTTTTCCTTTGTACATCCCAATCAACGTGGAATTGAGCGCACATGTAGAAGTGCTAAACTCCTCCCTGTCCACGCCTCCATTTAAATATGCAAATGCATTTAAATAGGGCCTGCACCGGGGATTCCCCTCTCTGCACCATCAGATCTACAAAATGAGTAAAGGGAAGAAGCGCAACTTCACCGAGTCTGAGCTGGAAACGCTCGTAAACGAAGTCGAGACTCGAAGACCAGTATTATTTGGTAGCCTCTCATCAGGCATAAACACAAAAAAAAGAAATGTGAGTGGGAGCGTGTGTGTGAGGCAGTGAACGCTGTGGGGTCGGAGCAGCGCACACTCCCTGAAATAAAAAAGAAATGGTCCGACGTGAAAGTGGAGGTGAAGCGGAGGATTTCGGCCCACCGCCGAAGCGTGACCGCAACGGGCGGGGGGACAGGAGGATATTAATATATTATATATTATAATATCATATATATTAATGACTGCAGAAGTGCGCCGTGGCTACTGCAGTGTGACATTTCCAACTTTACGCACGCGTTTATCGACACAAATACTGAACACAAGGAGACAATAAAGGGCTTGTTAGATAGCTCTGCCGCTCTATTTTCACCAGGGAAAAACAAATGCACATATTTGAATACACGTGCCCAAATGGGCATTGTGCTGATTTACACTCCAGGCGCAATTAAACGGATACATTTACTCACCGAGAAGCCACCCATCACGCACCGTGCCAGCCTCCAGCCTGTTACCAACCATGCTATTAGTAAGAATGAACGAGTCATGCGTTGAACCAGGCCACCTTGCCACGATGTTGGTGAGCTGCATTTGTGCATCACATATTATTTGAACATTTATTGAATGAAAATGTTTCCTGTTGACAAAAACAAATTCATCCTGTGATGGCGCTTTTATAGCAACATGTATGCAGTCAATAGCTCCGATTACATTAGGGAAACCGGCTCTTGCTGCAAATTGCGCTTTAATGTTGGCCTGTTCAACAGCATTGTATGGGAATTTGATGTACCTGGATGACATTCTTATGATCCCGTCCCACACCGCTGGCATGGCTCGGCTCAGAGTGGACTGGCACACTCCTGACCGATCGGCCAATTCCCTCTGGAAGGCTCCTGTTGCCAGAAACCCCAGAGTGGTCAGCACCTGTGTGGGCACGGACAACCCCTGGCTCCTGGCTGTGTTTCTTTCTAGGGCCGGCCGCAGCTTTGCGCACAGCTCCAGTAACACTGGCCTCGGCAACCTAAAACGACTCATGAGCCAGTTGTCGTCATTTGCTAACATATCCTCCCGTTTTATAAACACCCTCTCACGTCTGATGTTACCGTTTGCGATGTCTTCTAACAAGGCCAAGGCTGCCATTGTTAATGCCATTTTTTCATCACTTTGCGCATGCTTTTATATCCATCCATATGATTGCAAACACGTGTGTGTTAATTGTCCATTAATGTGTCTCTGATGTGCACATTACTCTGAGGACTTGTTTTCACATAATTAACAGTTTCCCAGCATCACCTCAGAGTGTCGCCAAAGGAACAATAGCTGTAGAAACGTGCGTACGCCAGCCATGAAGCTGCCGTGGGACACCGCACATTTCCACGCTCATTTCACTTTTGATACATCTGAACGTTGGTGTGGAAAATTACGTACGCCATGTTTTTGTGCGTACGCAACATTGATACATGAGGCCCCTGGCCTCTCTGTCCAAAACGCGGCTATATGAGCCCCGCGGTGGAGGTCTTTTCAGAGGGTTTCTATTTCCTCTGCCTTGCAAGGTCTTCAGGTCCTCTGGTACGAAGAGAGGGAAAGATATTGGGGCCCCACGTTGGGCGTGTTAAAATAATTACCCGATGGTTTAGAACTGGAGGAAGGAGATCAGAGTCAGCTCAAGGTCCAAACAGGGATTTAATCTTGATCAAGAGGAGAATTCACAGAGCAACATGCTGGTCTGTTACAAGATGAAGACTCATCGTGCTGTGAGACAAACATGGTATTTATCCATCTTCTGTGGGTGTGTTTTCACTCAGTTCACAGGGATGGAAGTCGTAAACTCCGATGTTTATCTAAACCTTGCATGGGTCGCAAACCCCACCTGGGTCATAAACCACACCTATGTCGCAAAACACACACAAATGGCCACAGGCCACAGGTCACAGGTCACAGGACACATTTACATTCACACCAAACCTTCTCATGTGTAAGTCTTCAGTTCAGATATCTCTCATCAAGAAGTACAAAATTTCCATATCAACGACGAAGTAAAATCTGTACTCTGCGCCATCTCTGTTTATGTGGTTTGTTGTTTACCATCGTCACTTCCGCCCCGCCCACACACCGCCATTGGATACTCTGATTCGCTAGCACACCGCCAATCAGAGTATCCAATGGCTCAGACGTCCAACAGCCCACCTCCTCAGACTTCGTATGCTCAGTCTGATCAGACAACGTCCGCGCGGCTCCGAAAGCTTCCGACGCAGCTGTACACACCAAACATATGTGTTCCCGACCTCGTCCGAGCCTCTCCAAACGCTTCAGACGTCCAACGGTTGGGCCGGTGTGTTCCTGCCTTAACAAATAGCAGATATCACTGAGTGACATCTGTAGGGGGGGAGGGCTTATCTGAATGAGATGCAAATGAGCACCATTGTGTTTCCTTTCTGGCCAGGTGAGGTTTTCTCAGTGAACGGTTTTCAGAGAAACATACATTCAAATGGCCACAACTTCGATTTCCATGTGTTAGACATCATTGGAAAGCTTAGAAACTACACTTTCAGAATCTGTGAATAACTCAAAATGCCCGAGGTCGACTTGTTCCTGCTTTTGTGGTGGCTGGTCACATATTTGGATGATATTCTGATCTATTCTCCAGATCTCAAAACGCACCAAGTCCACGTCACCAAGGTATTGAAAAGACTGTTGGAGCACCAGCTCTATGTGAAAGCTGAGAAAACTGCACATACAGAAGCGTGTTTTTGGTGCCAAGTGTCTTAATGTGACAGTATGTTGAATATGCTTTTGCCCAAAGCATCTGAATGGAAGTTACACCTGGTAGGCTGTCTAACCACAAAAGCTACCTGTTCATGTTTGCACTTTAAAAAAAGATTACAGTTTTAATTGTTAGCAATTGTATATTTCTGTCATTTATTCACTGAAAATTCCTTTATAATGTGTAGAGCTGGTGCAAGTGAAGGAGCACAAGCAGGACACACACTTTTTACATGTCCCTTATCCACCAACTCTACCTCATTTGTTCATGGTTGCATTTTTAAAAAGTTAACAACTGTAGATCGGTATAGTGTGAGATATGCCCTTTACAATAATGGATTTATTTATTTTTTATTTTATTTTATGAAAGAGCTCTTGGTCCTTTGTTGTAAGACTTATGCACAAAGGCCAGTGGTATTATTTATTTCAGTTTTATTTATGTTTAAAATTGCTTTGCAGTTTGATGAGCTGTAAGATCCTTTTAATTTGTGTACAAAGTCTTGCCAGATGTTTTACTTTAAGCACTTTAACATGCTCAGTCATGTCATGACATGTAGATGGACACACACACACACACACACACACACACACACACACACACACACACACACACACACACTGATATACAGACACACACTCATATACAGACACCTTACCCGTTCAGGAGGTGACTGAGCTGTTTAATGTCCAGTTACATTTGCAGCAGGGTTTTAAAGAAATATTGCTGTAATTTTTCATACTTGTTTGGATAAACAATGTTAATGCAAAATAAAAACAAACTGAAATTGTACCTAAAGTCGTTTGTGTGTGTGTGTTTAATGTAAAAATGGAGTATTCAGAACTTAAATCAATACAATTTTCATGAGCTTATGAGTTATGTACAAGTATGTTTTTGAGTAAGACTGAAGTAAAATTTTAAGTTTGTATACATACAAGTTTTAATAACTGCTTAAAATACTTTTTAAGTACAGTGCACTTCAATTTAATGAAAGTTAAATTTAAATAATTGAAGTATGAAGGAGACATAAATATTAAGTTAAGGAAAATTAAAAAAATTATATTGAACTTAGAATATAGATTAAGTCAGCTGAACACATATTTTTTAAGTATAGTGTAACTCAAAAAATGTATTAGGTTAACTTAAAAGTTTTTATGTAGTCAGTTACAACATAAATTTTGAGTTTTTTTAACTTATTCGGGTTTACAGTGCATGTTGCCTTGCATGTGTGTGTGTGTGTGTGTGTGTGTATATATATATATATATACAGTATATACATACACACACTTTATATATAACATATCCTCTTTGGTTTGCTGCTGTGTTCTATCGCTTGAGCACCATAGTCACGTTGACTTTATTGTCCGACTTGACGGCGTCTCTTTTAGAGCCCACCCCCTCAGACACCTGCAGCTCTCGTCGGCGTGATAAGTCAAGTCAAGTCAAGTCAAGCCAAGACCATCCTGAACAAGCCTATTGAGACATGTGTTTACCAACCATGAAGTGTTGTGGCACCTCTGTTGGGTAAGTGAGCCTCTAGTCCAAACATCAAAAAGAATGGGGAGAACTTGGTCCGCAACTCAAACATGACCGCATCCAAGTACTCGTCCCAATGTTCTGGTTTTGTAGCCACCAGCTTGCTGAGAACTCTAGAAAAAAAAAATCTGAATTTGAATTGACAATAGGCATCTCCCAAAAAGATGTATGGTCCCACTTGCATTTGCTGCTGTACATTGAAGACCATATGGTACATATGACGAAAATGTAATTAAATATCTAATGAAATCATGTTAAATCAACCATTTGCCTCACCTTTGTATAGTACCATTCATCCTCTCTACACCTCTACACTCTCTACACCGGCACCGGCTGCT
Organism: Eutrigla gurnardus; assembly: GCF_963514095.1. Lineage (NCBI taxonomy): Eukaryota > Metazoa > Chordata > Actinopteri > Perciformes > Triglidae > Eutrigla > Eutrigla gurnardus. Next base: position 27,525,823 of record NC_139925.1, read on the forward strand.
GCCGGGTACATATTTAAATGTAAGTAACAGGTTTTTGCTTAACGCCGGATGTTCAAGGGGCGTTAAAACATATTTGACTGTTAAAATGCGTGAAGTTAATAATGCTAATACGTAGCCACCGGAATATAGGGCCAGCTAAGTGATGTAGCTTAAGGCTGTTGATACGAGGAGCTCAGTTAACATTAGCCTTTAAACGTAACGTTAAAGCCTAAAACCCTTCAATTTCAAATGTTACAAGCTCGGATGGTAACTTATATCTTATTGTAACCGTGGAGCTCCTCTCCTGCGCCCAAAGCTGAATGCAGCTGAACATATAACGTTAATGATGGGTTGTGAGCCCCGCTGTATTTCTAGGCTGTAAAACTGTAAACGTTTGGATTGAATACAGAGCTAACCTTAGGAGCATTATTACTGTTAATATCATTTTTATATCGTACAATCATTTTGCATGTTGACATAACAGGAAATGTGCTTTACATGTCGTTTTGTTGTAGGGAGCAAGGAGCAGTAGGAGGATTTTTTATCAAACTCCGGGATGAGAATGACCACCTGTTCACAGGGGCCAAGAACACAGGGCCACCGACAGCAGGAAGAAGAAAGAGGAAAAGAGATGAATTGCTGGATTTGATCAGGGAGGACATGAAGTTACAGAGGGAGAGCGAGGAAAGGAGAGAAAGAGAGAGCAGAGAGAGGATGGAGAGACTTTTTAGTTTATTGGAGAGAATGGTTGAGAGGCGTTGAATTTTTTTGGGGGGGTGCATGTTTTTTTTCTGTTCGATGAAGTTCTGTGTTGATTTGTAATTTAAATTGTTAATTAAAAATATTGTATTGTTCCATTTTCTGTTCCAAATATTGTATATAGTTAAATTAAAATCTTATAACCTTGTAACATTATCTGTTCCATTTCTTATTTACAACTATTATTTACAAAGTAAACTTTTGAACTGCTTTTCAGTGACAAGAAAATATTTTTTTTTTTGTGAAATCAACAAATATTTACAAAGTTACAATAACTATTGACAAGTGGGTGTTCTTAACATGTAGAACTATTTACAGAGAACATATATACAGTATTGGCTGAGCAGGAGTCCCTGGTGGTGCTGCTGGACTGGATGGGATGCCACTATAAGGACCCTGGAGTCTTTTGGCTCTGAGTGGGACATTTTCTGGGAGGGAGGGTGTGGGATACATGTCTCCACTGTCCACCACATCGTCCATCATCGGGATTTGCAGGGCTAATTCAATCGACGGCTGCTATGTCACTAAAATGTTTAAAAGAGAGGCAAGAATAAAATATTGAATTATGTCAGGGTTATTTACAGGGTTCGTACACATTTTACTATTCAATTCAATTACTTTATAAGCCAAGGATTTAAACAAAAATTCAAGCACTTTTCAGACCTTGAAAAACACAGCATTAAAATTACAGCATTTTCAAAGATTTTAGATTTTAAGCACCTGGACAAACCGTGTATTAAATCTTATGGTTATGTAACCGTGTAGATTATTATGTGTTTTAATTTTAATAATTTCATTTTATGTTGTTACCCCTTGCATTATTTTATTATATTAAAGTGATGGTTCGGAGTAAAATGCACCCTAGGTAATTTCCACCATGACATCCAGCCAAACACCCCCTCGGAAGCATTTTTAGCGATGGTCAGCATTGGTCAAGATAGGGCGATTGGTTCCGCATGCTCTTATTTTGGTGGGGACCGGATACACGGGGCTCGAGAAGGTGTGCTAGTTCGGCCCTCGTGTGCTTTGCTCTCGTCGTTGAACCTGACCTGTAAGTGAGGTAAAACAAATAAAGTCTTCCTGTCGTGCCGTAACGGTGCCTTTGTAACGGAGAAGTATTTACCCCCTTGTAACCCTTAACACCCACGCTCCTGGCACGCTACCCATCCAGAAACCAGGGTTACAGTTAGATGACATTAACCATATCAATATATACTTAATATGGCTTGTCACTTAGCGGTATCGTTTATTAACGGGTAGATTCATTTTCACAGACTACGCTAGCTATGTATGAACATTAATATGGGTTAAAATAACACCTTTAACGTTACCTCCTCAGGCTCTCTCCCAGCCAGAGATCAACGTGTCGCCGCCTCTCCTCTTCCTCCAACAAATAAATAATATATATATAAAATTAAAAAAAACCTCTGGCTCCATCATTGTCGTCTGTCAGTTGTATTGTCTGTGTCGTCTGTCAGTTGTATTTTCTGTAATGTCATCTGTCGTATTTTTGTTGTGACCGGTGTTTTTCCCGGGCTTGGCCGGCAGAAGTGATGACGTTGCGACGCAATCAGGAAATGCTCCGTAGGTTAGACCGTCCCATTTACCGACGGTTGACCCAGCCTTCGGAGGAGTCTCCGAATCCGTTGCCTCCGTAGACCGCGTAGGCTGGGTCCTCCGAAGGCTGCAGCCTCTGAATTGGGACACAGCTATTGATAGACACTTTCTGTTGTTTTCAGTTTACCAATCAGGTCCATGCCGAGCAGCTCAAATGGATGTGTAACCTGAAAAAAGCAGTACAAAATGAAAATATACATTTCGGCAGTGCGGCCTCCCCAAGTAAAGGGCAGAAGATGGTAATTGGGCACTGGAAAAAAAGGGAGCAGGTAGGAGGTGCTCAAAAGTGGTGTTTATTAACTGCTGAGAAGCATGTAAAGATGTGTATGTATTTATATCTGTCAGGTAATATGTAATATGTTTTGTGATAAAACAACAGACATTGATTTTGAGAATGTGCCAACAACAGCTATACCTTTATTGGGGTATACACCACCTCCTGTTTAATCATACAAGCAGCTGACTGGCACCTAGTTAACTATCTGCTGGCATTTTTCTGTCACTTCACATTTGAGTCGACCATATAGAACAGGTTTTAAAATTTCATGAAAATATTAAGGAAAATATACATATATAATAAAATAAAAAGGTTACACTAAATAAAGAAGCAAATGCAGTTAATATATAGGATACTTATGTTGCCTACATTTCAATTTATTTCATATGCAAATCAGATTCAGTGTAAAACCCAAAAAATCCAAAACATGGATAAACTAATGTTGATAAGTGGAAAATATGTTCATGAACGTGTTTGTCCCAACATCAAATACCCTTCACAGTATATAGATGGGACTAGTATGTGTAACCAGAGTCAGTTTTACCCCCTTTAACAGCATACATTTGGTACCAATATAACAGAAGAGTCAGTGGTGGATGGGTGATTTATTTATTGTATTTTATTTTATAAAGCAGCAAGAAAAATATTGAATATCTTAAAAACAAGAGTTTTGATGGAGAGAACATGTCCTTGAGACACACACAGAGGTTATGACTTGTGTATCAGTCTATAGGCATATAGACCACATTACATTTTCATTCTAGGTGATATTCTGGATCAGAAGGCTATTGTTTCGACCTATATGAGTAGCTTATATACAGGTAACCCAATTAAAAGCACATACTTTTCAACCTATGAATTGCAAGAAAAGCTGGGATTATATTTAGCCTTATGAAACGCCAAGTCAAATACATTCAACTTGCTCAAAAAAATACAGTGTTCGCTATTATCCGATTTTGTGTTGAGAAGAACATCAGTTATTTACACCCTTAAAAGAATTTGAAGACTGTAAGTCACCGATGTTCTTCTCTTCTATCTTCATGAATAATTAAATTCACAAATTGGTATTTTCCCCTGCGTTTGTTTGCGAATTGTGATTTGTGCGCGCGCTCCCGCGAGGAGGTGCATTTCACAGCAGGGGTGCTGAATACGGCACAACACCAGGCAACGCTGACACACCGGCGACCAAGGAACAGACACACCAACTCCGGCAATGGACGTCAAGTCAACGGATCCCATTCATTGTTTATGTAGAGCAGGAGCTCCGGATGATGGATACAGCACGTCGAGTTGGCGGCCCCGTCGCCGTATGTGAATTTGCATAAAGTTCGATAGATTGAACTTTATGCAAATGACGTCCGTCCAACGCAATGCGGACGGCTCCAGAAATTTTGTTCAAACTATCAAACTAGGCAGTGTTGATCAAATATGAATCCAGATTCTGTTGGGGTTACGTGTAAACCCAACGATTATCTCTCAATATCAAAAAATGTGAATTATTCCCTATTCACACAAGCTCTGACTCATCTATTGCCTCAATTAGAGTTGAATCAGAAGTTAAATATCTAGGGATTACGATATCAAAAAACTTAATCAGAAGAGAAGACACCAATATTTCTAACCGTATTATGGACATGAAGAAATCACTCAGCCACTGGTTAACCAGAGACCTTACTATTTTTGGTAGAACCATTCTATCTAAAGCTGAAGGTATTTCTTAACTGATCCTATCCCTGCTACTCCCTTTACATTTCCTCAAAAAACTTGAATAAAGTGAACACAGTTATTTTCCAATTTTTATGGAGATTTAAAAACCCACTACATTAAAAGGTCTCAACTTGTGAAGGAGTATGACAAAGGTGGCATCAAAGCTCCAGAAGTTGAATCAATGGTTTGTACTTTTAGAATTAATTGGATAAAATCTTGCCTGTCTCAGCCGGACTCCATGTGGTTTCACATTCCTAGGTACTTTTTTGAAAAAATAGGAGGTTTAGACTTTGTTTTGAAATGTGATTTTGAGGTAATTAGGATCCCGACTATAGCTTTCTAATTTTCACAAGCAAATGCTGCACTTTTGGAAAATTATATTTACCCACAATTTCTCCCCCCATAACTCAACTTTATGGAACAACAGAGTAATAACACTGAATCGAAAATCAATCTTTAAAAGTGATTGGTTCAAGAAAGACATTATGTATATAACTGATCTAATGGACGATAATGGTGTCATTTTAAGCTACACAGACTTTACAGAAAAATACAACTTAAACTGTTCTCAAAGAGAATATTCCAAGTTATGTAATATTATTCCACTGCCTCTGATTGACTTGATTAAAATTTTTATGATGTACAATAATTCTCCATCAGTTCTACCAAAGTTATTTTTAGGACTTTGTAATCTGTCTGAAAAGAAATGTAATAACAAATTTATTACAAATTTTCTGAAAGTCTAAAATGTTTCACGATTATGACAGAAGGGTCATTTGGCAGGGATCTGATTCTGTTAATTCAAACACATTAGACAAAGCACACTCCAAATTTATCAAATGGCCTATTCCACCTAAAGTTAAAGAAAACACACTTTAAAGTTATAAACAAAATGTATCCAGTGGCAGAATTTCTTAAGAAAAGATTTGGTTATGAGGTGGATAAATGTGCTTTCTGTAATGAAGAAGATGAAACCCTAGAGCATATGTTTTTTCTTTGTCCCACTTCACATCTTTTTTGGTGTGACATATATAATTGGATTGCTTAGATGTACTGCCTCTGAAATTATATGATATTCTCTTTTATTTAGATCATCTAACCGTGGCTGTTTCTGACACAAAAAGATTATTATACTCTTGGGTAAATATCATATCCATTGTGCAAAATGGAGGAACTCCAAACCTTCCTTTGCATGTTTCATAAATGAGTTTAAGTTATTCTTTTAATCCCTAAAAAAAACAAACAAGTATGCAACAAAAGTCTAAATATTTCTCGTCTCCTTCTCTTCTAAACTTTAAATTTAACTTATCTTCTGCTGCTCTGTTTTTATGTTGAACGTGTATGCCTGGGAAATTGTACTTTATTTATTTGCCTTGATTTATTTATTATTTTCCTTTTTGTTTTCAAGATTCCCCTACTGTTATGTTTGCACTCTACACCGTGCCTGTTTTTCATGTGTATTACTGTTGCTGTTGTCCTCATTGAGAGTTTGTATTTTCAATACTAAATAATAATACAAAATTTAAAACATTTAAAAAATTTAAAAAATAAATAAATAAATAAATAATACAACAGGGCCATCTATTGGCCAAAATAGGCAACTGCCTTACATTTGTATGTATGTCTACTGTCTACTGTATGAGAGTGTGTCCTACCGGAGTCAAATTCCTTGTATGTGTGTGCATACTTGGCTAATAAAGCTGATTCTGATTCTGAATCTCCCTGGGGGACAGTAGTTCATAAACGATCACTCTAAAAGACTTGGGCCGGCCCGCTGCTGTGACATTCAGACCCTTGTACACTCCATGTGATTGGTCCTTCAGTAAGTCAAGCATGTCTGCTGTTTGTATGTGTGACTCTCCTGAAACACTCAAACGGTTAATTTCGGGTGGATTCTGCTGCTCCAGCTTTATGATTGGTTGAGGTATTTCATCTAAATCACTTGAGTCACTGTATTCACCAGTGAATCAGCACACTGACTTTACTCACCACTCTTCATGTCAGTTTTTTTTGCTGGGAGTGCAATCAGGGTCTTCATCTCCACATCCCCAACACTCCCATTATCTCCTGGGATGATCTTCAGTGCATCTTGAACACTGTCTCATTCTTCTTATTCACATTAAACAAAATAAATGAAATTACATTTTAATATGACTGATATATGATTAAAAAAAATCAGGTTTGTGTGATTTATTTGCTGATATGCAAAATGATATTAATAAATAAATAAATTAGGTATTATTTGTATGTTTGCATTTATTTAAATATGCTTTGAATTCAACAACAGACGATATCCATCCATTCATCTGTGACGATGTGATAAATATCTGTCACAGCAATATTTTCATGACTTGTTTTATTTAAATGAGTTTAATAAGTTAAATGTGTCGACACTTTACTTTAAAAAACACTAGTTCTGTCAAATGTGGTGACCAGGCAGGTAGCCATTTTGGAAGCGATGTCATGGTTATGTAAATTGACTAATTGACCACAACAGGACATTCATTATGTTCATGAGTTAAAGTCGAGGAAAAAGCTGTATAAGGGATTTTGTAGGATGTTTAAAGTGTCTGTGATCACTGTGTCACCATGTGTTCTTATACTTAGGTCTGGTCCAAGCCTGAGCCAGCCCCAAGTATACGCCTCATCAAAGAGAGAAGCCTTAAATGTTGATGGTTCCACAGGAGTGACACCTGATGGCGGATGGCTCTGGTCTAGGAAGCACGCGTCAGCCTGATTACTGGGAGCCGGTGCAAAGAAGCTAATTCAGGAGTGACATTTCCCTAGTTCCTGTTCCTGCCACATCTATGCCATCAAAACAGGAAGGAAGCGGTTAAGGAGTAAATTCCGCCTCCTGTTCTGTTTGATTGGCTGCTGGGCCAAGTGTGAAATTGAGAGTGTTATGACTCCACACCTGACGCTGAAAAGTTATCAATATTTAAAAAAAAGCTACACATTGCAAGAAAGAAATGAGTAACCGTAGCAAACAGCTGCTTTCTAGTGCTGTGTGTGAGGGGCCTTACGTAGTGACGACATGCGGGAGTTCAATGACCAACAGGAGTAAATGGGGACCGTTTAGCAGAAAGAAAACTATATATATATATATATATATATATATATACACACACACCAACATGTGTCATATGCTGTATGTATATACATTCATACATGTTATTACATACAGTATACGACACGTTGGTGTGGTTTCGAGCTGACGGATTGAAGATCTGATCCTGCTGCTCCCTCTTGTGGCCACAGCTGAGAACACAAGGCAGCTCCAGGAGCAGGATCGGACCAACACACCAGTCAAACAAGTTAAGTGTTTTCAATTATCTTTATTAAGTAAACTCTACACTTTTAGTATTGCTTTTTATTCATTTTTTTATTCTTATTTTCACTCTAAATTAGAACCTTTTGCAATCAGCACATATAGAACTCTTCAATCAAGCTACACTTTTTGAGGAATACAAAAATATCACAGTACATTTTCTACGAAGTCACCTTGACCTGCGAGGTCCAGAGCCAATCAGAAAGGCGGGTTCAGAACCACAGCAGCTGCCTGGACAGAGATGGAACGTCAACATGTCTTAAAGTAACAGCACCATGTCTACAAGATGACCACGCTGAAGGACGGGGGCCACGCAGGGCCTCCAAGGCCAAACCACAGCCTGCTCTCATCGTAGTGAGCCAAGTGAATGTTTGGACAAATTGCCCTGAACACACCAGAGACCTTCAGGTTGTAAACTGTGTGGGATTGTCTGAGACCCTTCCCCTCAAAAAACACAAACTTAGACCTCGACCTGCTTCTCTCCGGTGAAACCAAACCCTTTGGAAACAGATTAGCACATCTTTCAGTGTGGCTGAGGCTGGAATGGTTCAAGACCGATGGGGGCCAAAAAAAAAAAAAAAAGAGGAAAGAAGACACCACACCTAAACATGTACTTGGACAGTCAGGATGAGCCGACTGATTGGTTGGCCATCGTACGTCCGTACAGCTCCACGCAGAGAGGCTGAACGCTCCAATGGGAAGCGTCGGGCTGTTCGGGGGTCAGAAGGGCTGTGCGCTCAACTTGACAAATGAATTTGTTAAATGTCTAGAAATCGTTTGGAAAAATCCAATTTATAGGATTTATTACATGGCCTTCAAGAGCTCCGGCTCCCCAGCCCGACTGACAAGTCCAAAGACTCCTGGCTGGTCCTTCGTGGCCCAGCAGTGGTTAGGTGGCCTCTGGGTTTGGTCTGTTCTCATATCACTCCTCAGGCAGGCTGAAATGCAAATAGGGATCCCACACAACAACAACGACGACGACGATGACGAGAACAACACCTTCAACACGCTCTCACTTGCTTCCTGTTCCTCTCTCTGCATACATGTCATATTCTATACAAAGTATCAAAAAGGATCAAACAAAATACTGAAAAAGCCTCACCCGTACTCACAATAGAATCTCTCATATTAAATCTCTTCCTTCCTTCTGTTCCACACTGCAAAGATTCGGATCCACAGTGACGAGCTGCAGGAGGCCGACCACTTTGGACAGGAATGTTGCAGCGTGACGACGAGCCACGCAGCGATTCCCTCCATACAAAACTAAACTTAAGGTGACCCGCCCCCCTCCCCCATCAAAGTCTTCAGTTTGGGGGAGATGCAAGAGACGAGTAAGATGAAGACAGGAAGGAGTACACTTTAATTCCACAGCTACACAAACATGATAAAAGGGGAGTGAGGTGTCAGTCAAGAGCTCTGGGTGGAGCCAACGCATGGAGAGTCTCTGTGGAGCTAGTTGTACTGCCTGTGTGCTGACGTGGTCTGGGTCCCTGACAGACCCGGACCGGTGGGTGCGCCTGGCTCGGTGCAGTGGCAGTAGCGATGCTGGAGGCCGAGTGGGCCCGGGACCAGCCCCCTCTCAGGGGGAGAAGGTGGCCATCTCCAGGGAGATGCGCTGCCACAGCTCCTTGGTCTGCTTGCCCCTCTTCAGGTTCTGCAGCACGTCGTTGAACTGCATCATGCCGACGGGCGTCAGGCAGAAGGCGCCGCGGGCGCTGCGGATGATGTTGACGAAGTCGTCGTAGTCGGCCGGCGTCAGGTGGATGAGTCGGTGGTGGATGTACTGCAGAGACACACAGACAGGCAGGCAGGCACACAGACAGAAGAGGGGAGGCTTCATGTTAGGAGGTTTTGTTCGTTGCTCTTTCCTGATGGTAATTTAACAAAGGAACTACAGGAATGACCCGCTGGTTTGGTGCATCCCCGCATGATGGGCCCAAAGTCCAACGTCCACACACAATCACACACTTGTGTCTCACCGTCAAATCATCAACAGTTTCAAGACATTTATGAACTCTTTCTGGAAGGCTGCATTTCGGCATTTTGCCCGAGGTAATTTCCCACAAATCTGTGACCATGATCTTATAAGAAGTGGACGTCGTCACAGTGACGTCACCCACTGGTTTGTGGACTACGGTTTTGAAGCCTCGTGTTCAGGATTTTGGCCATCGTCAACTTGGAACTTCTGTAAACAGTGAAGTAAGTGACCATATTTGGACTGTGGAGGAGCGATGGGTGGATCTGATGAACAACCGAGCAGCAGAGCAGCACCCTTACTGGATCTGGATCCACCTGGATTCTGGTTTGAAGCTGCTAACAAAGTTAGCTTCATAATTCAAGGTCAACTTTACTGCTAAGTGTTCTTAGTAGCTAACTGCATTGGTAGCATGGTAGCGACCTGTCAATCATAAGGTAGCCCCGCCCCTAAAGCAGAGGACTGTTTGCACACAACTGGATCCTGCTACATTCACAATGTCACTCTTCCATGGAGAATCAGGTTTTTATGAGTTAGAAGCTACATACATGATAATTTTAAGAACTCAAACTGAATATTGAACCCATGTTGGCCACCTAGTGGTCAGAAGAATGACCATCACTTTGCTTTCAGAAGCTTATAGTTGTCAGAATGAATAAACCAGATTATTTACGACTATTGTTTCTTAATAGATAAGTTATTCCATATTTGCTTGTTCTTTCTATTCTCTTGTTGCAGTTGTACCTTTACTGTAGAACTGATAAGAAGTGTGGAATGTTTATTCATTCAAAACCATGTTTGTAATGTGCTCAGTCTGACGGTAGCTGTACTGATAGCCGAGCACCTGTGGGACAAATTTAGTCTTGTAAGTCAGCTGCAGACACAACCTTCTTTCTCAGTCAGTGAACCCAACCCAAAGTGAATTGCTCGTCATGAAAATGAGTTAAGCTTGTGCCTGCTGACAGGTGGAAGTGTGACTGTCTGTTTGTCATCTGTCATCTGTCTGTCTGTCGTCTGACCGTCTGTCCGTCTGTCCGTCCGGCCCGGGTGAAAGCAGCATACCTGCAGGTAAGCCTGTTGGCAGCGCTGCACCAGCTGGTGGAAAGCAGGCGTTCTGAGGTGGGCATGGATGTGGGCGGGGTTCAGCCTCTGCAGAGCCTCCATGATGATCTCCTGCAGGACGAACGGACTGAGGACACCTTTTGCTGCTCCGACACAGAACTGGTAGACGTAGTTGACTCCTGACCGGAAGGACGGGGAGAGACGGAGAAAGAAGCCGATTGGTCAGATGAGGAGAAACAGGAAGTGACAGTGAGGAAAGTGGCGACGGTTCATTTTTTTTGTCCGTCAATTCAAATTTCAAGTGAACTTTAGGCGAGTAGGACGTCCGCTCATATAGATTAAATCTGTGTGAATGGATCCTCTCACTGTGTGGAAACGATCCTGTCTGGATCGTGTGGAGTCTGTTGGAATATCTATTCTGACGTATGAACAGGTACCAAGCAGACATGTAGATGCATTTAGAGATAGCTGCTGTCTCCTCACCACCTCCTGCTGTGATAACGGGTTATTGTTTTGATTCCAATACCTTGATTTTGAGAGATTTCACCTCATGTGAATTAAAACCTCATAGCCTAATTGGCTGTTAGTAGAACCAACTATCCACCACACAGCGCTGATCATAAAGAAAATATGTCACTTTTAAAGCTGGTCGATGACCTGACAAGCAATCTAGCATAGAAAAGGTTCTTTTTTTGAATGGAGTCTGGTGCAGTGATCACTCCACATGAAATGCACCGGGGCCGCATTACATCAGAGTACAGTGAGGATCTTTGTCAGCGGAATATTCTCTGGTTCAGATAAGCTACTGTGTCTGTGACCTTCACTCCACCTGTCTGCCCTCCATCACCTGTGTGTCTGCGTGTGAAACACAAGATCACATCCTCTCGACACTAGTTTGCTGCCAAACCACAGCGGCTTCCGAAGCTTAGCACCGCCCACGACCATTGTGATTGGTTGAAAGAAATACAAACCAGCCAGAGCGTTTGTTTCCCTGATGTCGGAGATGTGATATACTGTAGCCAGACTAGGGATGCAAACAATTAATCGATTAACGATTAATTTTCGATAAGAAATTACTCGATTAAAATAAAGGCAACATGTGGAAGGCATTCTTTTTTTCCCAGTATATTTGTATTATCATTCTATGTTTGTATTAACCAGACCTCACATCATATAAATAGGCCTATAGCCTACTCACAGCACAATGCACAGAACTTTAAATTAAGCCATGACATCAAAGTGACCAAAATAAAAAGGCAAATCATTTCACCACAAGGTGGCCGCTGAGTGCGGACCTGAACACACGTTATTGAACTTTTAACCAATGAGAACCATTCCGCTGTAGCGGAGGTGTGGACAAGCCGGTTGCAGCCGCCGTAGACCGCGCTGCCAAGCTCTGCCAAGCTCTGCAAGAAGCAAACTTAAAAACTTGTTCCCGCGATGTTTTGGGTCACGTGATATGGTCGCGACCCTGTGACGTCTTTGCAGTCGGCTGCTTAGTTGGACACAAATTCTAGCCATCATGCATCGCATAGGTAGTGCGCTGCAGGCGGCTTCATCAAGTCGAATTCCCCTATTGACGAGACGATGGCGCATCGCCATAGTCTTATTTCGGACGCCATCGTATAATTTAGGCCGCCATAGTCTCGATGTTCGCCCAAAATTATTTTATCAAGGCAAATGGACTTAACTAGCGGCTCTAATGATAGGCCTAAACAGGAGGGCAGCAGCGCTTATTGTAAGGGGAAATCCTCGCGGCTGGTTTGGCTCATCAACGTTCTGTTTTCCCCCGTTGCCATGGCAAGGGGTCCCCTACGCCTACCTCCCCTCAGCTGGCGAGTTTGACGGCGCGTATAGCCCCGTTCACAGACGTCGCTACTCGCCCGTCACTCGCTTTCTCGCTGAATTCTACTCGCTGGCAAAAAAATTCACTGCCGCCGGTGGCGACTTCAAGCGACAACTCTGTGGATCTCTCTGTTTACTTCAACTGTCAATCATCTCTATTCTACATTCCGATTGGTACTCACTTCAATCGTATCGCAGAAAGTTAAAGGTCACATATTATACTGTTTTCATCAATTCCACACAGCTGACAGAGGTCCAACAACACTGTTTTTGATATGCATTGCCCCAAACCCATCTGTGGGCCTGAATTTCAGCTGTCTAAAAGTTGCTCAAATGAGCTCTACTGAGAACATGCTGCTTCTGTGTCTGCACCTTTAAATGCTAATGAGCTCCGTCTGTCATCGCCTACTCGGAGAGGAGACGACACCACTTGCGCTACGTGGCAGCATGCGGCAATGTTTATGTGGATGTATCACTATGGCTCACGTATGTGACGCAGGTGAAGTTGCCGGGCCCATATTGTGGGGACAGATCCATTTACGAGGGTCAGTGTCGAGGCAAAGCCAGCTTTGTACTGACCCTCGTTACTGAAGCAGCCCGATGTGAAGTGTGTGTGTGTGTGTGGACTCACCGAGCCTGGCAGCCAGTCCCAGAAGCCACTTGACGTCCTCGGTGTATGGGGGACTCCTAGAGAAGTTGTTGGGGTGGTCATTGTGAGCCCTCCTTCCCAGCATCTCCAACGCCAGCATGCCTACACAACAGGAGAGCAGACATCACATTCACACCGTGTGCACAGTGAGAGTAGAAAACAACATGATGAACCGGACTGCTCACCAACTCTGTAGGCAGAATGCAGGTAGTGCAGGCCCTGTTGGCTGATTGGCTGGCTGTGCTGCTCGTCTTCGACAGGGAAAGGACTGCTGATCAATGAGCTGGACTGGGAGGACAGGGAGGTCATAGGGGTCCCCTGGATGGCCTGGATGGTGGGGCCCGAGTGGACGCTGCCTACTGTAAGACAAAACATCATCGAACATAAAGACGTCCCATAATACCACATGGCTTAACGACGTACAATAATAACATTGATTACTGTTCTGGATCTGATGGTCCTGACCTGCTACAGTGGTGCTGAGGGGCAGGCCGGTCTCAGCGTGGTAGGGATGGACGGCGATCTGGGTCATGGACGGTACGGGGACACCGGGGAAGGTCACAGCTGTGGCTGCCATTGGAGGCTGGGGGCCAGCGGCCACAGAGAACGGGTACTGGGCCCCAATGAAGGCTGGATGCATCCCCTGAGGAAGTAGATACATGCATGTGTATATGTATATAGATGTGTGTAATTATATATATATATATATATATATATATATATATATATATATATATATATATATATATAAAAGGGCTGTCAAACGATTAAACATCGTAATCAGATTAGTCAAAGGGTAGCTGTGGATTAATCACCATTTGTAAATGTATCCATTAAATTCCCCATTGTCTCTATACATTGTTGTGAAAGATAAATGACAGAAGGCGTCTTTGCACCAGAAGCAACAAGAGCAATATTAGTCAATATTATTAATATTATTATTATTATAATATTATTATTATATATAATATATGTCAGGCTGAACGGCATGCTGGGAACAGCTCACTTTGCCGCTGGCTACAATATTAACTGTTCCATTGCCCTAGAGCATGCTGGGTACAGTTTGCTCTCTTCTTTGGGTTTCCTATCAGGTGTTCTGATGCACAATTCTTTGAGCAGGTTGTAGACTAACCAATCAATAAATTATAAATAATCATGAGCAGCAGCCCAACATGTTCCTCATGGATTCTTTGAACAGGTGAACAGCTGACTTCTGTACTTTCACCCCCAGCTGAAAGGAAGCAGCAGAGAGAGGAGTCCTGACCTGTGGGTATGCAGCCCCAGCCACGGGGAAGACGGTGGGTCGGGGGACATGCTGCAGAGGGTGTCCCAGGTACTGGGGGGTGCAGACGGTGGGGAGGTGGGCTTGGATGGTGGTGTAGGGGTGCAGGCCCTGGCTGTGGGGGTGAGCCATGGCCTGGCCCGGCATGGTATGGGACTGGTAGATGGTGGAGCCTACAGAGATGACGGGGACCACGGCTGCTGCGGTGACCGAGGCTGTGACCGTCGCCACCCCCGCAGACTCCATGTTGGCCCCGGGGTCGAGGACAACGCAGCTGGACTCTGGGGGCCTCCTGCCCGTGCCCCCGTTGGCCCCGCATCGCCCAGAGGTCTCCCGCTGCTGGCTGGAGCCCCCGCCCACAGACTGCTCATACAGCCAGTACCACTGATGAGCCACCTCAAAGAGGACCTCAGGGTACACTCCCCCACCTTTAGCTGCTTCCTCCACTGCCATGCAGGCCTTCTCCAGCATCACATTGTCCTGCAGGGAGGGAGACGGGACGGACAGGGACACATGCTGAGTGAAGAGGGACGCCACGGCTCATTCATTCACTTTACTTAATAAGTCATGCGTTGTCTCCTTCACTGGCTCCATTATTAGCAGCTTTCAGAAAGATGGATACATTTTTAGACTGATTTTATAATGACTAGATTCAACTTTAACATCAAGAAAAATGTGTCCATGGGGCTGCCGTAGCTCAGTCTGCTGACTCATGCCCCCACACAGACAGTGTACAGAGTGTGGACAGGTAGCTGGGAGGCAACAGCAGTCCTCCGGGGCACTGCTGAAGTGCCCTGGAGCAAGGCACTGCACCCCCAAGCTGCTCTTAATACTTTTTACAAGTAAGGGGTTCACCTGGGTATTTGAATATCAAAATCCAATATTTTTTTCATCCTAAACATTTTTTAATATGACTTGTTTAAATCAACCAATTTCAGGGAATAATATCATGACATCCATCCATCAATGAGCTAGCTAGAGAAAGTGTTGAGCTAATCTTTGCAACCATCAAATCAATTTACCCCCGACGTTATGTCCCGCCTCCTATCCTGTTTCACTGGAAATACGTCACCATACGGAGGATAGAAACTCTGGAGATGACGTTTCAGCTCCACTTTAAATGTGCTCTGTACAATACAAAGTGTGAAAATAAAAGTTGATTCAGATTTTAAATTAGGAAAAGATTCACTTTATGAGATTCCACTTCCACTTTGTGGTGCCAGAACTCATTTCAACAACATGTATTTTCACAATTAACACTTGAAATGATGAAGGCACTTGCATATGACAAGATATGATAATACAAAATATAAAACATACTTTTATCTCTTTCCTTAAGATTTCATTCAATTTATATTCTTTTTAACAAAATGAACCAAAACAATGAAAATGAAGATCATATTAGGGAGATAATATTCAGAATACATCTCAAACTAAATTAAAACAATATCCTCTAAACTAAAAAGAAAGAAACATTACATGCAGAAACTCAAGATTCAAAAGGATTTGTTAAGTCACGATACGACTGTAACATGATGCGTAAGTCACGATACGACCTTAACACGATGCTTAAGTCACGATACGACCGCGACACGATGCTTAAGTCACGATACGACGCGACACGATGCTTAAGTCATGATACGACGCGACACGATGCTTAAGTCATGATACGACGCGACACGATGCTTAAGTCACGATACGACTGCAACACGATGCTTAAGTCACGATACGACCTTAACACGATGCTTAAGTCACGATACGACCGCGACACGATGCTTAAGTCACGATACGACGCGACACGATGCTTAAGTCATGATACGACGCGACACGATGCTTAAGTCACGATACAGCCGCAATACGATGCTTAAGTCACAATATGACCTTAACACGATGCTTAAGTCACGATACGGCCGCAATACGATGCTTAAGTCAAGATATGACCTTAACACGATGCTTAAGCCACAATACGAACTTAACACAATGCTTAAGACACGATACGACCGTAACACGATGCTTAAGTCACAAAACGACCTTAACACAATGCTTAAGCCACGATACGACCGTAACACGATGCTTAAATGACGATACGACCGTAACACGATGCTTAAGTCGCGATACGACCTTAACACAATGCTTAAGTCACGGTACGACCGCAACACGATGCTTAAGTCACGATATGACCTTAACACGATGCTTAAGTCACGATACGACAGTAACACGATACTTAAGTCACGATACGACAGTAACACGATGCTTAAGTCACGATACAACCTTATCACGATGCTTAAGTCACGATACGACCTTAACACAATGCTTAAGTCACAATACGACCTTAACACAATGCTTAAGTCACAAAACGACCTTAACACGATGCTTAAGTCACAATACGACCTTAACACAATGCTTAAGTCACAAAACGACCTTAACACGATGCTTAAGTCACGATACGACAGTAACACGATGCTTAAGTCACGATACGACAGTAACACAATGCTTAAGTCACGATACGGCCGCCACACGATGCTTAAGTCACGATACAACCTTATCACGATGCTTAAGTCACGATACAACCTTAACCGATGCTTAAGTAACAATACGACCTTAACACGATGCTGTTTCAAAGATTATTGAGAGCTTGCGGGCGGCGGCGCCGTCTCTCGAAACTTGCCGCGACGCGACGCGACGGCATTACACGGCTTCTTACATAGACAATGAATGGGAACATTCCCTCCGGGTAAAGGATGACCTCAGGCAGGACGCCGTTTAGTTTCCCGGTTGGTCCGGGACTTCCACAACATGTTCAGTAAGCAGTAAAAGTGTTTATTACGGCCATGAATGATGACACATTATAGGTGTAAATGCAGCGGGTGCCGGTCGGATTTCTCTCTCACCCCGACTGCAGAACGTCCCCGATCCCAAACTGCTCGGCGATCGCTTGCCACAATCCCCTCCTTCCCTCCCCGCTGACACCGCAGCCTCAGCCAAAATCACATGAGAGCCCTGCTCCATACCTGAACTGCTCAGGGCATCAACCGTCTTCTCCGCTCGTAGTTTCAAACGCGAAGTGAGTCGGGACGAGATGTGAGCAGGAGAGTGAGGATTGGATCGGTACATTTAGCCAATAGTAGCCATGCGGACCGGATTGCTACTATTGGCTAAAGTTTGGCTCAAGTAAAAAATCGTAGACTAGAGCTTTAAGTCACGGTATGATATGTTCACGATACTTAAGTCACGATATGATGTTATCACTATAGTTAAGTAACGATATGATATTAACACTATCACTATCACTACTTAAATCATGATACAATATTTTTATGATTTTCACATTTATAGTATTTATATTTATACAGTTTATACTGTGATTACCCTTTTCAACTCCCAATAATCCAGTTTTTCAACATCACTTTTTCTTTTCATATGACTACATGAGCAGCTAAAATATCTTGAGGAAAGAAGAAAAGCGATTTCTGAAGGCATTTCAGTGTGAATGCTGGATGCTGTTAATCAGTATATCAGATTAAGGGACAAAACAACTGATAAAGTTTCACATTGATTTTATCTTGTCATCTCTAGACTGAGCAACACTAACAGCAGCCTGTGACTGTGTATTGATCACCAGGTGGATCGGATGTTGTGAACAGTACCTGCTCTTTGCACTGCACCAGGGCTCTCTGGATTTCATTTGGATTGAGGGCGTGAGCGTGAGGCAGGCAGCTCAGGGCCAGCTCTGCCGCTGCCCGGACCATGTTGGGGTCCCTAGCCCGCGATGCTCGGTCAGCGAGGGACGCCACCTCTGGAGGGGTCAGGTGACCATCCCAACACTCCACCAGGATGTTGAGGGCAGCACTGCCGATCTCCATGGCCTGGCCTGAGAACGGAGACAGGAAACAAAATCTTCTCTTTCATCCATTCACAACGCAAGAGTCATGCCTCTTTTGATGGCGTAGTAAATGTTACTTTAGCCCGCCAGATCATGGCTGACTGGACGAGACTCAATTTTTAGCAGTTCTCGGGTGGTAAAAACTGAAGCAGGAAATCTCTAAAATAACTTGAGCATAGGGATAGCCATCACACACGCTTTCATAATGTTACACAATTACATTTTCTTCCTGATTTATGAACCTTGACAAATGCTGCTGAGCTGCATCTCAATGCCTTTCCGATTCAAAATCTCTTACCAGTGATCCAGGACACATGGGACGAGTAGGTCCTGGACAGCCAGTTGGGGGAGACAAAGTTGTGGAGGCCGAGAGCATAGAGCCCAATCTCAAAGGCACACAGGTGCAGGTTTCTGTGGGGCCCCTGGTGGCCCCCGCTGGCTGAGGGCTGCGTGAAGATGGAGGTGGAGGAGTTTCCTCCGGCTTTGATCAGCACCGTCTTGGCCAGCTCAAAGTAAAAGTGGGCCGCTGCCTCTGATGGTTGGTTGGGAACATGGGGGGCATGGCACTCCGGACGGCGTCCTTTGTACCTGAACATAGAGAGAGACATGAAGACACAAACAAAGACTGTAAATCAACTGCTCGACAAAGCCCTCCATCTTTAGAGACAGACTGGGGCCCGTTCCAGAAAGTAGGTTTTCCTGAAACTCTGAGTTTCTTAACCCTGAGAAGAGGGATATAAGAGTTTTCCGTTCCAGAAAGAGAGGTAACTCAACCTTTAGGTCAGTTACCATAGTAACTGACTCTGTGAACCTAACCTGCTCGCTGGCAGGTTTGCTTCAACAAACCCTGAGTTTCTCCTACATGTCTCCGCCTTTTTCCGGTATCTGAACAACAAAAATTGCCGTCCTTTCCTCGTCAACCATTGATATGGAAATAAAAGTGATTCTAGCAGCTTTACGTCGGGAGAGGATTTTGATTACTTACAAGGAAATTACCGTTTTTTCCTACCGATCACATATCTAAACAATATTCTCCGACATTTTCAACATTACATATCGCGGATATTATGCAGATTCTTTGCAGAGCTCTTTAGATTTTTTGCGAACGGGAGTTTTCTGAAAAAGGACATTTCTTTATTGAAATAGCCGCTTATATTTACTGTTTAATATGTAGATGTGATTAAAATCATATGCCTTAGTCTACGTATTTGTGCACTATTGTTATGCTTAATTTTCAGCTGCAGCCACTTTATTTTTGTGCCTGGGGGATTACACCTACATGAAAATGGTTATTTCTACATTCAGCTACTTTGTGAACTACAGGAGTTGAACCCCTGTCGCCTGCACCGCAGACAGCGTTGCTAACCGTTACACCAGTGTCACGCTGTGGATGTGAAAATAACTTTAGATCAAGCAACTGTTTTATTCAGTTATACGCATTAAGTCAGGCCGTAAATGTCTGCCACGACAACTGTCTCTACTTTGATGCAGTTACGTTGCTCCGCTTTCTAAGGATGAGCTCGTTTTCGACATAAACACTCAGTAATATCTAATAACGCTCTCCCCGTTGCCATGGTGAATCGTAGTATCGGAGCTCCATTGATAATGGCTTTGTAGAGTCGGCAGGCACGCGCGTAACTCAGAGTTTACATACTCAGAGCTGATTGAAGTTTGAACTAATTCAGGACTGCTGTTCTGAAACCGAAAACTCAGAGTTGCCCATCTCAGAGTTAGTCAACTCAGAGTTCAGGGTTAGGTTCAGAGTTGGTTGAGCCTGCTTTCTGGAACGGGCCCCTGGTCCTGGTCCAGTGTACACCTGGTTCAGACTCCAGGATATCTGTCAGATCAGCTGATTATAGAGTCATAAAGTCAGAGACATGGTAGACTACATGCCCGTCTCCGAACAATCACAGCTGCTCGTCTTTCACCACGTGTGATGTCATCACTACTCTGCTGTTTCTCTTCAGCTTTTTTTTCTCTTCACTCTGTCGTGATCGTCCCTTGAGGAAACATCAAAGAGGCGGGGTTGTTGCTGCCATAGCAACAGAAATGTTTCTTCCATTTCACAACATCGTCCTTCTTTCTCTTCATGATTATTTACAGATAGATCTGTGCTCCTATTGGTGAAAGTGACGGCTGTGATGGAAACATGCTAGACTTCCTGGGGGGAATTAGCTCAGGAGGTAGAGCAGATTGGCTGGTAACCGCAAGATTGCTGGTTCGATCCCCGGCTCCTCCTAGCTGAGTGCCTGGTGTCCCTGAGCAAGACGCCTCAACCTAATTGCTCCTGACGAGCTGGCTGTCGCCCTGCGTGTTTGACTCCACCGTCGGTGTGTGAATGTGTGTGTGAATGGGTGAATGTTAGTCATTACTGAGGACCATTTACTTCCTGACAGGACGTTGTAAATAAGATTTAGATCAATTCATAAATCATCAGATCTGTCTGCATAAATAAAGGTTAAATGCATTTAACGTTTTTTTTACACTGTATTTTTAAAATCAGGCTCTATTTCTCAGTTGTTTACAATAACAGAGAGAAACCAGTTTTTTTTTTTAAATGCAATTTGCGATTAAATCCTAGATGGTCCCATCCCTACTGTAGTCCTCTTCTTCTGTATGTTTGCTGACTCTTTTGATTGGTCCAAATGCTTTCTTAATTTGCTCTCACTTTAAATATCAGGTAACTAACTAACTGAACATCAAATTCAACCTTTTACTGAAAGCATGAGAGCAGTATTCAAGCAGTATTGATAATAATAATATATAATATATAAATAATATTGTAAGGTAACAGGTGCTTGTATATCAACACGCCACTGCACATTATGTGGTTTGATAATACATGTTATCTGTATTACCTGCTGGTGTCGGTGCTCTTGGCCCTGGCCCCGCCCCCTGCCCTGCGAGAGCCGCTGGAGGAGGAGGAGCCCAGCGAATCAGACGATGAGCTGCTGATGCTGTCACTGTCCTGGCCCCGCCCCCAGGATGTTGCCGCCCACCCGCCCCGGAGCGGCCGCCGGCTGAGAGTTGGAGAGCTGTCCGAGGTCGTCTCTGGAGCACTGCTGTCGATACTCGCCATGCCTGTCCAAACATTTACATCACTATTACTGTGTGTGTGTGTGTGGGTTCCCGTTTTCTGTGGAGTATCAAAAATATGAGGCCAACATACTCAGTCTAATTCTGTGACAGTGTAATACTGACCTGTGTGTTTCTTCTTCTGCCGGACTGGTGAGCCCCAGCAGCGTTGGTTGTATCCACAACGAGCTCCAAGAGCCAGACGACTAGGCACCGTGGCCTCCATCTTAAATGGAGCCGTTTCATTCTGCTGCTCACCTGATGGAGCAGGCCCATCTGACACTGCAAGGACAGAACTTTGTTTTTTAAAGATGACTTTTAACAACCAGGTGGTGGTCGTGGTGGAAGTGGTAGTGATCATGGTGGTGGTGATGGGGAGTAGTGGTAGTAGTGATGGTGGTGTGGATGGTGGTGGTTGTGGTGGTGATGGTGGTGGTGGTTGTGGTGGTGATAGTGGTGGTGGTGAGGGTGGTTGTGGTGGTGATGGTGGTGGTTGTGGTGGTGGTGATGGTGGTGAGGGTGGTTGTGTATGTGGATGTGGTGGTGATGGTGGTGGTGGTTGTGGTGGTGATGGTGGTGGTTGTGGTCGTTATGGTGGTGGTTGTGGTGGTGATGATGGTGGTCG
This sequence comes from Eutrigla gurnardus, assembly GCF_963514095.1. NCBI lineage: Eukaryota > Metazoa > Chordata > Actinopteri > Perciformes > Triglidae > Eutrigla > Eutrigla gurnardus. The sequence goes on from NC_139925.1 coordinate 27,547,886, forward strand.
TTATGGTGGTAGTTGTGGTTGTGATGGTGGTGGTGGTAGTGGTGGTTGTGGTGGTGGTTGTGGTGGTTGTGATGGTGGTGGTGGTAGTGATGATGGTGGTGGTTGTGGTTGTGGTGGTGGTTGTTATGGTGGTGGTGGTGGTGGTAGTGGTGGTGATGGTGGTGGTTGTGATGGTGGTGGTGGTAGTGATGATGGTGGTGGTTGTGGTTGTGATGGTGGTGGTTGTGGTTGTGATGGTGGTGGTTGTGGTGGTGATGGTGTTAGTGGTAGTGGTGGTGCAGGTTCTCACCGTGCTCCCTGGTCTCAGCCGTGCTCTCTACTGCTGTATTGTTCTGGACTGAGTTCAGATCAGCCCGATGAGCCACATCTTCACCAGCCAGTGCCACAGCAGAGGAAGAGCTGGAGGACGAGGCCACCACGGTGGTGGCAGATGAAGATGAGGGGGCGTGTTTGGAGACTCCACCAGTGGCTCCGCCCACTCCGCTGTGGCTGGCTGCAGTGTGTTTGGACGGGCTGCGCTGGCTGCCAGTGGCTGGCTTACTGGAGTAGAAGGAGCTGAGAGTCTGAGGCTTGTGGGTCTGACTCTCCCTATCCAACAGCTTATCCAGAATCTGGGAGGCAGATTCACACAGAAAGAAGAAACACAAGCTTAGCTCAACATGCAAATCCTTCTAGTTCCTGCTTGGTCACCAACAGTATGTAGCTCTTTAGCTATTGCATACTCCAATCTTCCCGATCATTAGGTATTCAATGTGATTTTCATTGTTTCCGTTTCTTTCACAGAGTTTGACACAACTACACAAGTTGGAGGAATATGAGAAAAGCTGGTGAGCATCATCCAGACTGTTGTCTCTCTCTAGTTTTTTATCGATGCAAACATACAGGAGGCGTGTTGGTCTTGTCATTTCTGTGAGGTGTTTATGTGAGTATCACAATCAATCAAGCTGCTCTCTCATCCTCTGCTAGAGAACATGGGCAACAAAGGAGACTTTGCTCTGCCTGGCTGACTCGAAGAATCTTCTCACGCTGCTTTCATAATAGTCACAATACCAGAACTGTGACTCCAATACGACACCGGAACCACACCATGACAAAAAAACGAACACACCAGGAAAAGTAAAGGAATAATAGATGACAGAACATGGAAATTTCCTATGAAAATATAAAACGAAAAAACGGTATTGTTTCAGATATCACATTAAACAGTATTTAATAAGCTTGTTTTTGTAAAACCTTCTTGAGCTTGCTCTGGTCGTCCTTATAGGTGATCATGAGAGCCAGAGCCAGGTCACCTTTGACCCGTCTAGTTCCTTCACACAGCAGAGGATGCTCGGCCTCACTGACTGTGGTCTTCATACCTTTATATACACGAAGAGGAGAGATTAACGCAGGACACGGGGGGGGGGGGGGGGGGGGGGGGGGAATAGGGTACAGTGGACAGCATGGACAAAGACGGGGGGCCTGAAGAATTGGTCAAGTGGAAAAAGTACCAGAACCCAATTGAAGGAACAGGCTAAGAAACTGTTTACCAAGAGCAGCGACAGCAGCCTCGAAGCCCAGCTCCTCATCACCGGGCATCTCGTTGTTACGGTTACGGCTTGGTGGACGGGAACCCGTTGGGGACACGGCTGCACAAACAATATGGATAAAAGTGAAAGTGATGTTAATTCTTCAACTTCCTACTGAACATGGAAAAATAACAATGTTGTTTCATCAGTCAGTCAGCTGCCACCTGCTCCTGTCAGGCAGGAAGTAAACCCAGAAGAAAGGTAAGCTAGGTATCCATATTAATGCAACACCATCAGGTTGATTCTGGCAGGGGAACCTTTACTAATACACCCGTCATCACATAGTGGTATCCCCGAGCAACACTTGAGTTAACGCATCATCTGGGGGCAAAACTTTACATGAACATCAGAGAGCAAATTGTACCCAGCATGCCATTGGGCTGTGTAACAGTTAGACCCTTTTGCAGCTAACAAGTAATGACATACGTGTCAACATGCAGTTTGTCAGCAGAAGTACAATATATGAGAACCATAGACAGTATATAAGAAGTGGATGTAGTCATGGAGGCATCACTCTTTGGTTTTGAAGCCTCAAGCTCGACATGTGGCCGTCACCATCTTGGAATTTTACAACCAGTGACAGGGCGTACCCACCAAACGCGATGAAACTTCATCGCGCGACAAGATTACATGTAAAGTCAATGCAAAGACGCGATTTGACGCTTCATCGCGCCGGGCGACGCGATGGACGCGATAGCGCGGCGCGATGGACGCGATGGACGCGAAAAATCGCTTCATCGCTTCATCGCGCCATCGCTTCATCGCGCCATCGCTCGAGTTGAAATAATTGAACTTTTGCGGCGAATTCGCGTGAAGACGCGCCGCGACAGCCTATCAGCGTTGAGATCGTCACCGACGTGCTGTCGTACGGACTTTTTGCCGGCTTGCCGCTCCAAACTGGGCAACAGTCAGCCTGAAGTACCGCTGGAACCGGCCGTCGTCCAGGCGCAGCTCCTGCAGGAGACGGTGGAACTCGCCGAGCTCACGCCGCCTCCGTAGGGTAGCATGCACCCAGAACCGACGTCGGCGCCTAGCCCGCAGACGAAGCTGGGAACTTCTCCAGAGTAGATACAGTGCAGCGATGGTGGTTATCTCAGCCATGATCGACGAGAGAATGAAATGGCGGAAGAAATGTTGTTGTTTGGGCGGGCTCGTCGCGCGATGCGATGACGCGATGCCGCGATGAGGCGTTTTTTGGCATATTGGACCGGCGTCAAAACTGGAGCGTCTAGCGCGACGCGTTTTCATTTGTCGCGCGATTGAATCGCGTTCATCGCGTTTGGTGGGTACGCCCCGTGAGGGAAGTGACCAAGCATCCAATTCAAGACGATGGCACTGGCCTTCAGGGCCATCAATGGAACGGCACCCATCTACCTTCAAACACTGGTCAAACCTCATGCCCGGAAGCGAGCACTTCGCTCCTCTACTTCAGCTGGCCGGCAGGTACCACCATCGCTGAAATCAAACAAATGTCGCTCAGCAAAGTCCAGACTCTTCTCTGTTCTGGCGCCTCAGTGGTGGAACGAACTCCCGACCAATGTGAGGACAGCAGAGTCATTTGCCATCTTCCGAAAAGGACTCAAGACTCACCTGTTCAGACTTTACTGCGACTCTGCATAGCATGACCCACTAACACTTTATTGACTTTTACAAACAGGCCAGTGGTTGTCAACACGTCTATTGGCACCACCGCCGGTGTTTGGCTTTAACCAGTGACCGTGTTAACTGGTGACTCTCAGCTGAATGCCTCCGTGGTTGCCCGTAGTGATGGCAGCTGTTAGAAACAAGCCTTCAATCTATTTAAATTACACCTGTGGTGATTATCTCCGCTGACCATTTACTGGAGTTACTACGAGATGAAAGTCACCAGTCTTGTCAGAAAAACTATGCAAGACAAAAATTCAACTGAAAGTATCTTTTTGTTGAATTGGTAAAACAAAAGTCTTCTCTTGGGACGGCTGTGGCTCAGAGGTAGAGCGAGTAGTCGGTTTGAATCCCGGCTCCTCCAGTCTGCATGCCGAAGTGTCCTTGGGCAAGATACTGAACCCCCAAATTGACCCGGTTGCATGAATGTGTTTGAATGAGTTGCAGGTGCCTCCTCTGGCATTAGTGTATAAATGTGTGTGTGAACAGGTAAAAGTGACTGAATGTAGTGTGAAGAACATTGAGTAGCCAGTTATATATCTATATAAATGCAGGTCCATTTACCATTCCCTGCAAACATGCATCCAACATCAAAGAAGCACAGTTGGTGCTTACCTGGAGTACACAGCACATCAAAGATGAAGCTGGCCAACATGAGAGGAAGCACAGGTCTGTAATCGCAGAAGTTTCCGTCTCGGAGCTGCTCGCCTCTCTCTCTGATGGCTGACATCTCCACCAGACCCAGAGGAATCTTCTTCAGCAGAGACACCACCTCGGACTCCTGGTAGGCCAGCTTCACCTGGTCACACACACACACACACACACACACACACACACACACACACACACACACACACACACACACACACACACACACACACACACACACACACACACACACACACACACACACACACACACACACACACACACACACACACACACACACACACACACAGTATTTTGTCTTTGCCAGGTTCGTCGTGGTTTGTGCAGCTTTTCCTCTTATTTTCACTTCCATTCGGCTTTGTTTTTGTTTCACTGAGTGTTTTCCCACTAAACTACATGATGCTAATGTACAAACAATGTATGTGTAATTCATGGTACAATTGAAACAGGATAACATTCTTTCCCCCAAATAAGGTCACATATCGGACACCGGAATGGGTGGGATGTAGCCTCCTTAGCATAAATAATTGACAACAGACACGAATGACATCAGTCTGCAAGCATTCAATGCAGGATTGAGGAGTAAGAGTGTGTATCGTGTGAGAGACCTCCAGAGCTTTGGTAGACGCCGGCGGTCTCTGGAGCTCCAGGGAAAACATGCCGGTGCTGAAGGCCAGGTTGTGGAGCTCCAGTCGTTCACTGAGAACAGTGAGGAGGAAGGCGGCCTTGGACAGCGTGTTAGTGGCTACCTGCGTCTGGCGGCTGGTGGACACCTTGCTCTTCTTACCCTACCCAACCACCAGGGAAAGAAGAATGACGACATTAGAACACACCGTTTACTCCTGATGAGGAGATTTTGTGATTTTCGTGAAAAGTTAAGCAGTCCCTCCAGGACTTCACAGCCCTTTTTTGTGTTGTTGTTTAAAACGTCTGATTTCACATTCACGTTAATATATTAATATTAACGATACTACACAGGCTTATACGTTGCCCATGCCATTATGGGCAATGAGGTTGTTACTTGTTTTACTTCCTGCCTACCTTCGTCTGTGGCTGCTCCACCTTCAGGTCTGGAGGGTTAGCTAACAGGTCTCTGGCCAGCTCCACGGCCAGCCGGCACGCCTCGTTACTGTAGCCATGAGCATGGAGGGCCTCGGCACATGCAAACAGCACCTGTACACACGCACACAACCACACAACCCCACACACACACACAACCCCACACACACAACACAATACACACATGTAGCTAATTATATTCATTTCTATGGAGCTCTAGATGGTCGGTAACATTATAAGTCTATTCATTTACATATTCACACAGACAAACGCAGAAAGGACAGCTAGTTATAAATCACTGAGATGAGTCTTATTATGACTTTACCTGCTTATTATTAATGTAATATTATCAAAAGATCACATCATCTGATTGGTCAGGAGTTGGTGCTGATCTCTTATCTTGAACATAACCTGCTCCAGAGCAGGTGTCAGGTGTGCAGCATCAGTTACCATGGTGATCTACCTGGTAAGATGTGAACCACCATCGTAGGACTGAAAACCCAGAGTTAAACCTGAAGTCACCTCGCTAACCTCAAACCCTGCTTCCTAGTCCAGGACTGTGGTCCTCCTTCCTTACCTCCATGCGTCCCTCCTGCTCCAGCGGTTTCATCCCTGCAAAGATGTCTGGCTCCTCCTCCTGGTGGTTGTCGACTAGCTGTCTGTCTGCTCCCTCCTCTGAGGCAGCACTCAGGTAGTACGCCTGATAGTCATCCTCCCCCACAGCTTCTCCTCCTGCAGCTCCTCCTACAGCCTCTGCTCCTCCTTGGCTCGCTATTCCCCCAGCAGGTGCTGCTGACGCTGCAGAGGCCGCCTCTCTGCGGCTCCTCGGTGGCTTGGCAGATGTCTGAGCAGTGCCTGATCTTGGCGTGGTGGTTGAGGTGGAAGGCTGGTTACTGCCAGCTGAATCTACATCCTCATCTTTGCTGGCATGCTCCACCTCCAGCTCTCCTTCCTTGTCTGCAGCACTGGCAATGTCCATAACCACCACCACTGTGTGCGGTGGAGGAGCCTCTGCAGCAGGAAGTGCAGCTGATGCATGGTTAACACGCTTTGCTTCAAATATCTTGCTCCCTCCGCTGCTGTTGCTGTACTTGCGTGAGTCTCGCAGCAGTGGGCTTGGGGAGGGCAGCATCTCTGGTGGCGGGGGGAGGAACTCAAAGGTGTTGCTGGCCTCAGCCCCCAGAGCCAGACTGCAGCCGTCGTCCAGGCTGAGCTCAGCCAGGTCCGGCTCCAGGGAGCTGTCCTCACTGCTGGTCCTCCGCTTGGCACTCGCATGCTTACCCACTCCAATCCCTCCACTTCCTCCAGGACCTCCGGCAGACGCCCCCTTCCCACCTCCCTGTGTCAGTTTCAGCTTCCCTCCAGAGGAGGAGCCCGGCCCTTTGTACATGCACTTCCCTCCTCCGTCTTCCAAGGACAGAGAGACGCCCCCTCCCAGACGGACCAGCATCCCTCCACCTCCACTCACTGACAGACCCTTCCGCTTGGTCAGTATGGTCTCCTTGGGTCTCACTGCCACCTCCTGTTGGGAAGAATGCCCTCTTCCTTTATAATCTCCCCCAACTCCGCCTTCAGCTCTACCCCCTCCCCCTGGTTCAGGAGGTTCTCCTCCTGCTCCTGCAGCAGCTTTGACTCCTCTCTGGTGCTGCACGGCCCTGGACCAGCAGAATGTGGCGCTCTTCTTATCGGCGCTGCAGTAGGTGATGCCGTCCAGCGGGTAGGCCACCTCCCAGTTGAAGTAGCAGGACTCCACAGCGGGTTTGAAGCCCTGGAACAGTTTATCCAGGGACTTACGATGTTGTCCCCGCTTCACTATCTCGATCACCTTCAGGTGCCACTGCTTCAGCTGGCCGGCCAGCTCCAGACGCCTGCAAGAGAGCAGACACAATTAATGGGTCATTCCATGCCAACTCAGCCACCCATGTACATGGTACCTCTCAGATTTTGCTGAAAAGTGGTGAAAATATGCCTTATGTTATCAAACGAGGGAATCTGAAGTTTCAGGTCAATATCTCAAAAGGTTTGCCCGTGGCGTCCATTTGAATTTCAAGTGCCACGCCCCTTTTTGACACATTGGAATTTTGCATTTCATTTGTTGGCATTTTTGGAGGCCCATAACTTCTGTTCTAATAGTGATAGAAGGGTGGAAATTGGTCTGTTAATTCATTGTAGTTTGTACTACACAATTCTGTTTGGGTGAGAGGTGGGTCACCGAAGTCCAATTTTTTTTTGACGGCCAAAATAATTTTTCACTTTTTGGGTGCCCCTAGGACCACGATTAATGATCATATTTATACTAAACAGGATTATTTGTTATATTTGGGAACTTTGCTCTTGCTGCTGGCCATTCATTTCCTGAAAATCAGAAATTAACCCCTTATCTATCATATTTTATTGCCTTTTTTACATCATGGCCAGGGGACTACAGATGAAAACTAGCCTTCTGGCTAATTCTGGCTTTTTTAACCATGTGTTCTATGAAATTGCACTGTCCCCTTTTAAATAAACTAATAATAATAATTATCCCAGATGAAAGTCTGCAGGCCACTGATACAAACCATATTCTGACACCAATTGAGATGTTTCAATGGGCAAAAGAAAACATTAAGAACATTACATTCTTCTTTGCTAGTGCAAAAGATATTAAGAAACATGAGAAAACGTACGAATTGGAGAGACATTACGCCTCGGCCAAAACGATCAGTGGAACACGATCACATCATTGCTTTATACCAAATTCCAAAAATGAGATATGGATGAAAAGAATATATATTATATTTACAGATATATTCACAGATGTCGATGCAGGACAACAATCGGATTCAGAATACTTGGATACAGAACACCCGGAAGCAGAACACTCGCAGTCAGATCAGCCACAAAACTCAATTTTCCAGCCTCGTGCTGCAAGTCGCTTGTCGCAGGCAGATCTCTTTTATCGGGGATAAGGGGTATTTGTGATTTTCAGGAACTTAATGGCCAGCAGTCTTAATATTTAATTGTTTGCCATCAGTGAGCATAATACTAAGTTATTTCCACTATTTTGCTTTATCATCAGTAATTTCTCCCTGATCTACATTCCAGACTTCTGGAAAAAATGTCCAAAATGGTGCATTATGAAGAATAAAATTCATATGATGGAGCGTCATAGTCAAAGATTTTATTTCACTAAAAGAAATATGTATCTTTATCTGGTATAGATCCCATTAGGATCATCAAGTGCCCACATCATTTGGGGGTCCAAATATGGAGTTCCAAAAGAGTCACCTCTGCCCAAAAGGGTTTTAGGACCCCCATAAAACCCCCACCAGTGGTACCAGACCCTTAAAATTAATTTTGGCAAGAGCAAAGTTCCCAAATATAACAGATAATCCTGTTTAGTATAAATATGATCAATAATCGTGGTGCTAGGGGCACCCAAAAAGTGAAAAATCACAAATGCCGTCAAAAATTTCTCGGACTTTGGTGACCCACCTCTCACCCAAACAGTAAGGAATGTGGATTCTGCCTGCAATTGTCTAGTACAAACTACAATGAACTAACAGACCAATTTTCAGCCTTCTATCACTATTAGAACAGAAGTTGGGCCTCCAAATATGGCAACAAATGAAATGCGAAATTCCAATGTGTCAAAAAGGGATGTGGCACTTGAAATTCAAATGGATGCCACGGGCAAACCGTTTGAGATATTGACCTGAAACTTAAGATTCCTTTGTTTGGTAACATAAGGCATATTTTTACCGCTTTTCAGCAAAATCTGAGAGGTACCATGTATATGGTACCCCGATATTGGCTGTTTTCACATGGAAAACATTTTAACTCCCAACTTAAAGGGACAGTTCATCCAGAATTCTGCTTTTGAAAATGTAAAAATTAATCACTAGCCGATTACTTGAGACAATCCTCAGACCTCGTTGGGGACAGTTTCAAAAATATGTTGTCTCGGTGACGAATACGCTGATATACCAAAACATTTAAAACAGGTGTATGAGCAGTGAGTAGCCGGGTTTCAGTGATCTACCTGCAGGGGCTCATCGTGGGGTCGAGCACCGCCAGCCTCCACAGCACCACCATCTCGTCACACATGCTGGCGCAGGCATGAGCTGCCACCTCCGATTGGCCGTTGCTGCGGCCGGTGTGGCCACTGGCGCTGCTGTGGGACGCAGAGGTCCGGACACTGTACCACCAGCTGATGATCTGAACACACAATCAGACAACTCTGAGGTGTTGATCAAAGAACCAACAGTATATAACCCATAACTTGTTTTTGAATGTTCACATATTCTCTGGAAGAGTTCATCATAGGACAACATCCTATGTCTCTAGAGACTCATGACCAAACATGAAACAGGCCACATGTCTGTGAAAAGACTTTCATAAGGGCATGGAGGACCACTGGGTCACGATTTTATTTTATTGGCTTTTACTATCGCCCTTGTTTTTTTTTTTTCAAACATATTTTTATTGAACTTTTTCTTTTGCAAAGCAGGTCTGCCACAAACAACACAAAAACAGCAACACTACCAAAGTACATAAACTACAGACAATAAAACCTGACACAGAAATAAGAAAGAATGAAAAGTAAAGACAAAAAGGGTAAAAGACAAAAATAATAGTAACAATCACACTTGAGAGTTCAGGGAGACCAAGGAGGACAGCATAACCCCTACAGCAGTTCGACATATCGGACTATAGCCCTACGCCCTTTTTCCAGGCCATGTTTATAAGCCCTGACCTCATCCTACGAGATGCAGTGGCACCCATGTAGTCCAGAAATGGATCCCAGGTCCCATAAAATAAAAAGGGTTTACCCTTCAGTGCTGAAGAGAAAGCTTCAAATGGGATGATGCTCGTCACAGTTTGTTGCCACTGATTGAGAGTGGGAGCTCTATCGGTGATCCATAAGGTCATGATACATTTCCGGGCACAGTGCAGCAAAATGTGCAAAAGGTCTCTGTCACGAAAGTCAGCAGGTATTTCATCCTTTAGTCCCAACAAGCAAGTCCTTGCACCCAGATGTAGGTGTCGCTTGAAAATGACATTAAACTGTTGCAGAATTATAATCCAAAACTGGTGGACATGAGGACAGCTCCACAGACAATGAATAAATGAACCAACAGCAGATTGACATTTAGTACACAGCTCTGACAGAGATGGATTCATTCTATGTCTGGCTTCAGGAGTGATATAGAGCCTATGTAGAATCTTGAATTGCCTCTCCCAGGCTGAGTTAGACACCAGAACTTTGGAGGGCTGGCTGCACAGGTCATCCCAGTCCTCGGACTCTATTGCACCCAGCTCAGATTCCCATCTGGCTCTTACTTTACCAGAATTATCCACATTAAGATTACAGAGGATCTTATAAACCTTCTTAGTGAAAGATTTAATTTGCATATTATTTACCAATAAGGATTCTATAGGAGAACTAGCCAGTCCTCCAGAGAAGTCTTTCAAATTACACCGAATACAATTTTTAACTTGTAGATATTTAATGAAATCATTATTGGTGACACCATATTTGTTTTTCACTTGTTGGAATGTGAGGATTGAGCCTCCCTGAATCATGTCCCCAACAACTTTAATACCTTTATGCCTCTAGTCAGCGAGGCCAGCCTGAAGTCCAGGTTGAAAGTCAGGGTTTTCATGAATATGAGTTAACAAAGAGAAGCAATTAATGTACCCTTCCAATTTTCTGACCTTACGCCAAACATTCAACATATTCTTTAAAAGTACATTGTCTTTTACCAGTACTGCAGCTCTGCCAGGAGAGATATATAATAAATTTCGCAAGGGGATCCTACCTAAAGAAGCTGATTCGCAACTGAGCCAGGCCGAGTCCGGGCCATCCATGAACCATTACAAAAGAAACCTGAACTGTGCAGCCCACAAGTAAAATGGAACTATCGCCCTTGTTAATATCCCAACGCAGATTGCAACATGTATTACAATTCTAAATGTTCATTGGGTGGGTCACATCCTCTCCCACGTCTACAGGAACAGTTTGTATGTATGTGCTTTTGAATCCATGCAGTGGTTTCCTGTCAGCAGCTGGAGCGTGCGTCATGTGATGGACTTACCTGTTCATAGGTGAGCAACTACATTTTGTCTGAAGAAAGAAAGGAAGCTGCATTTTATCTTGTTGGTAAGTCAGAAACTTATTGTAGATACTGGGTTTAGGCATTCTGTGAGTAGAGCTAGATGTAATATTTGTCTTTAAATTCTTGTGAAGCTGTTCATACTAGGGTTGCACGGTATACCGGTACTAATTTGGTACCGGGGTACTGAGGCATTTAAAGCGGTACTATATTGCATTCGGACGGGACCAGTGCCGGCAGCGTCCGCAACAGCGCGGTGAACTCGCCACGTGACGTCACTGCGTTGTAACTACAGCTGAGAGGACGAGGAGCGAGCCGCAGCTTTGGGAGATAAAAAGAAAAAACAAGCAAGCCGGAGGAAACAGCTAGCAAGTTAGCGAGCAGCGTGGACTGGAGCAACAAACGGAGCAGGAGGAAATCTTGGAGAGAGAGACGTTGGAGGGGGAGGGGGAGAGAGAGAGAGAGAGAGAGAGAGAGAGAGAGAGAGAGAGAGAGAGAGAGAGAGGAGGGGGAGCACGGAGAGGAGAATGGCTGCTGCAACCGTCACCACGCCGCAACTTGTGGACAAACCAGCGCCGCGAAGTCTGATATGCAGTACTTTAGCTTAAAAACAAATGCGCAAGGCGAGGCAGTTAACGCCGATGCACCACTGTGTAAACGGTGTTTAAAAACATGCATGGCTAACGGCAGAAACACCTCCGACTTAGCCAAACACTTAAAGGAACAAGCACCCAGACCTGTACACTGAGCTCAGGGAACGACAGGTCATTTACTCAGGAAAAAAAGCCACATTCAGTGATTAAAGCAAGCGCCCCTGGAAGAAAAAAATAGAGCTGGTTTATTTATATTATATATATATATATATAATAATATATATTTTATATTATATTATTGTATTTATATTTTCACATTTTTAAAATTGTGTGCATTAGAAAAGCTTGTCTTTGTGGTATTTTATTTTATTTACTGATAAATATATAAATAATATATTGTTCTAAGATTTTCTATTAAAATAAAGTCAGTAATGCCGTTTTTTGCGTTCACTTTTTATTTGAAAAAGTATTGAAAAGTATCGAAAAGTACCGAAACACATGTTGGTACCGGTACCGGTACCAAAATGTTGGTATCGTGACAACACTAGTTCATACTGAGTGGGCAATTATCTAGTTTCAGCCATCTCAGCTGTAGTGAATAGACTTGATTGGAGGGAGGGGCTAAACCTGCATGAGGTAAACCAAGCACTTAAAGCTCTGGTCTACGATTTGAAAGATTTGTCAATTGAGCCAAAATTGATTCAGTAGTAGCCATCCGGTCCACATGGCTACTATTGGATACATTTTCCGATCCAATCCTTGCTCACTCTCCTGCTCCTGCTCACGCCTCGTCCCGACTCACTTCCACATTTGAAACTACGAGCGGTAGAGTTCTCAACGGGTCGGCCCAGCCCGACAAACCCGACGGGACCCGAAGTTTCGGGCCGGGTCCGGGCCGAAAAAATACGCAAATGAGCCGGGTCGGGTCGGGCCTCGGGCTTCCTTTTTTTATAAAACACATTTCATTAAAAAATAAAAAATAAAAAAAATTGTAGGTTGTAAATTATATATTGTTTGCTGTGAATCATCGCTGTTCACGTTTGGTCAATCTGGCTGCCTGCTTCATGGGGCAGACGCACACCTGACGACGCTGCGTGACGCACTCACGCCTATAGCTATTGTGTGAAGATTTAATTTAATATTTATTTACGGCATATTTATTTAGGCTATTTAAAGTTTCGGTTGTTTGTGTTAAATCTTTTAATTTAAAATAAAGTTTCATTTGAATTCACGTCTGCTGTCTGTCTGATCGTGATAACAAGTGTATGAGGAAAACAATGCAGGCGCGCGGGGGGTCGGGTTCGGGTCGGGTTCGGGTCGGGTTCGGGCCGACAATTCATGCTGGTGTGTCGGGCTGCGTCGGGTTCGGGTTTAAAAACCCGCGGGCCGGGTCGGGTCGGGCTGTAATTTTCAGGCCCGTTGAGAACTCTAACGAGCGGACAAGACGCTTGTTGCCCCAAGCAGTTCAGGTATGGAGGGAAAGCAGAGCTTGCCCCACTGGCAAAGGCTGAAAGAAAGAGAGTCTGTCACAGAAAAGACAGACAAAGCAGAGATAAACGTCGGGTCATCATTTGAAGGGTGGCGAAAGGTCCGCAAAGATATGGCTCTGAAGAGCAATGCTGATACAGCAGAGTTTCTGTTGAACAGCAGGGCTCTCACGTCTCACGCATTTCAACCTGTTCACACGCTCACACGCTACATCTAGTATTTCTCACGCAGACAAATTACCGGGATCATTAAAAAAACGTTCTCTTATTTTACGCAAATAGTTCACCGAAATGTGTTTCTGAAAACATTTTATGCAAGAAATAAGCTATGCAGTTGCTGAATCTGTCTTTATTTTAGATCGACAACAATGAGTTTAAAAGATTTTCGAGAGCTTGCAGGAGGCGGCGCCCAGTCTCTCTAAACTCGCCGCAACGCGAAGGCATTGCACGGTCAGCCAAAATCTCACTCTGAACTAAGTTAAAAACTTGAGAGCCCTGGAACAGTTAATCTTTCATCTTTATTGTGGATGCTGTCACACAGATAAGTTTCATGCCGATGCTGGCTTAGGACTGTGAAAGCTGCCGTTAGTTTGTTTTTGTGTTATTAGACAGTGTTGAGACTATTTCTGTCTCTGCAGTAGTGTTGTCACGATACCAACATTTTGGTACCGGTACCAACATGTGTTTCGGTACTTTTCGATACTTTTTCAAATAAAAAGTGAACGCAAAAAACGGCATTACTGACTTTATTTTAATAGAAAATCTTAGAACAATAACATATTTATCAGTAAATAAAATAAAATACCACAAAGACAAGCTTTTCTAAATAATGCACACAATTTTAAAAATGTGAAAATATAAATACAATAATATAATATAAAATATAATAATATAAATAAACCAGCTCTATTTTTTTCTTCCAGAGCTACTTTTGTTAAGAGTGAAGGGGGGTGGCGCTTGCTTTAATCACTGAATGTGGCTTTTTTTCCTGAGTAAATGACCTGTCGTTCCCTGAGCTCAGTGTACAGGTCTGGGTGCTTGTTCCTTTAAGTGTTTGGCTAAGTCAGAGGTGTTTCCGCTGTTAGCCATGCATGTTTTTAAACACCGTTTACACAGTGGTGCATCGGCGTTAACTGCCTCGCTTTGCGCATTTGTTTTTAAGCTAAAGTACTGCATATCGGACTTCGCGGCGCTGGTTTGTCCACAAGTTGCGGCGTGGTGACGGTTGCAGCAGCCATTCTCCTCTCCGTGCTCCCCCCCCCTCCTCTCTCTCTCTCTCTCCCCCTCCAACGTCTCTCTCTCCAAGATTTCCTCCTGCTCCGTTTGTTGCTCCAGTCCACGCTGCTCGCTAACTTGCTAGCTGTTTCCTCCGGCTTGCTTGTTTTTTCTTTTTATCTCCCAAAGCTGCGGCTCGCTCCTCGTCCTCTCAGCTGTAGTTACAACGCAGTGACGTCACGCGGCGAGTTCGCCGCGCTGTTGCGGGCGCTGCCGGCAGCGCTGCAAGTACCGGCCCCGTCCAAATGCAATATAGTGCCGTTTTAAATGCCTCAGTACCCCGGTACCAAATTAGTACCTGTATACCGTGCAACCCTACTCTGCAGTATTGTTTATTTGTTCGGCAGAGACGTTAGCCTGTAGGGGGTGTGCTTTGTGGGAGGCTCCGAGGGGAGGACTATACAAGCTCGGAGGGGAGGGATTAAGGAGCACAGAGTGGAGGGGTGTGTGTGGGGGGGTGTGCTTTTTTCAAACCTTTCAAATCGTAGACCATAGCTTTAAGAGCTTGTCACTACAGCATCAGCTGCAGCGTCAGGACAAGTGAAGACGAATGAAGACTGTCGAACAAAGACAAGGGATTCTATCTGTGGGAGTCCATCGAGGAAGTCATAACAACTCAACCACCACCCATCGCAGCCATGTGTCCTATCCCAGTCAGGACATCAAACCGGAGAAGACTTCCCCAGAGACCCATCGGTCAAGGCTGTAACCCATCTAATCTCTGCTACCCACCATTCTCCACCGGTACGGAACTTGAAGTACTAGGGGGGCTATGGAACTGCCAGTCTGCATTCAAGAAAGCGGACACTATTTCAGCGTATGCCTCCCTGCAGACTCTCCACTTCCTGGCCCATGGATCACCCCAGAAAACACTGCCACTCCAGCTGCCCTCTCAACTGCCTACTTGTTTTCACACTCCCCAAGACGAACAGGGCGAGGAGGAGGAACTGGACTCCTTATCTCACCCAGGTGGTCCTACCAGGTCCTTCCCCTGCACCACCTACCCCGATCTGCACTTGAATTCCACGCCATCTCTGTCACCCTTCCTTTCAAGCTCTAAATCATAGTGATCTATCGCCCACCCGATCCTCTCCGTGACTTTTTAGATGAGATGGATGCCCTCATAAGCCGCTCCCCTGATCATGGCACACCACTCGTCGTCCTCTGTGACTTCAACATCCACCCGGGAAAGCTGCACTCATCTGAATTCATTGACTTCTTCTCCACATTTGACCTCACACACTCTTCCCTCCTCTCCTCTCCAAGACATCTCACATGACATCTTGCCATTCCTCACCACCCTGATCAACTCCTCCCTCACCTCAGGTGTCATTCCAGCGGCTTTCAAGACAGATACAGTGAAGCCACACCTAAAAAAAAACACCCTAGACGCTGCTGACATCCGAAACTACAGACCTGTATCTCTTCTTTCATTCCTCTCTAAAACCCTGGAACGTGCCGCCTACAACCAACTGCCATCTTATCTCTCCCAGAACAACCTCCTTGACCCTAAACAATCAGGATTCAGGACTGCTCACTCCACTGAGACGGCTCTCCTTACAGTGACTGAGTCCCTGCAAGACACCAGAGCCTCATTCCACTCCTCCGTTCTCATTCTCCTCGACCTATCTACTGCATTTGACACAGTCAACCACCTCCTCTCCATCCTGGCTGAATTTGGCATCACTGACTCTGCTCTAACCTGGTTCACATCATACCTGACAAATCGCACCTTTCAGGTCACATGGAATGGCTCTATGTCCAAACCCTGTTCTCTGGACACAGGTGTCCCTCAAAGCTCAGTACTAGGACCACTTCTGTTCTCATTATACACCTGATCACTAGGCTCTGTAATCACATCACATGGATTCTCCTACCATTGTTATGCAGATGACACCCAGCTATTCCTCTCTTTTCCCCCAACAACCGACACCCACATTGCAACTCGCATCTTGGAATGTCTGGCAGACATCTCTGTTTGGACAACTGCGCATCACCTCAAGCTTAACCTGAATAAAACTGAACTCCTCTTCATCCCAGGGAAAGACTGCCCTCGCATGGACCTGTCGGTCACTGTCGAGGACATCACCGTCATCAACTGTGAGGAACCTGGGCGTAATCCTCGATGACCAACTATCCTGCACCCCCAACATTACTGCTATGGCCGATCCTGCAGATTTTCCCTCTTCAACATCCGCAGGATCCAATCTTTCCTCACAAAGGAAGCAACGCAACTCCTGGTCCAAGCACTGGTCATTTCCCGCCTTGACTGCTGGGTCATTCCGTGTCATTTCATAAAATTTCTGAAAATCTTCCCACCTGACCATCTCAGAATGTCCTGAAAAAATTCAAGTACAAAGACACACTTGTTACTAGGACAAATCCAAAATATTAGGTCTCTACTGTCAATAGTTTTCTCATGAAACATAATTGAATGAAGGGTAGTTTAGACGGTTTTTGGCATCATGCTCTGAAAAGCCATTTTTAAACAGCAATATCTGGAAAACTATCTCACCTGTGGCCTTCAAAATTTGTACAGAGTATATCTGTTACTAATAGCCTCCAGACATTTAATATCAGGGATGTAGCTCAATGATAACCTAGTATGATAGGTACTTAAAATTAGGCTTTTTGAAATAAAGTAGTACATTTGAAGAGTGGCTGAGCTCCCATTTTTACAGATAAAAGACTTCTATCACTTCTGCCTCTATCTCTGGTGTTAGCTTAAACATTCTACAAAATATGGTTTCTCTTAGATTATTAGTTTCACAGATATTAAGGCTCAAAAATGGAAGTAAACACATCTTTGCCCAACTTCAGAGTCATATTCCAAAAAACTGACAACACGTATCAGGTCCAAACTTACGTTTTTTGAAAGATCATATTCTTGTTAAAATCATATTTAAAAATTGGGAGGGTGTTTTGCCTCAATTTGTCGCAGTGATTTTTTAAAATCCTGATATTGGTGGGGTTTTTGTGGCCGTTTTTGGTACTGCATGTCTTATTATCCTACAAGTAAACATCACAGCAGGGCAATTCAAATGTGTTTTTTACCATTTACCAAAGACTTACATGTGACTAAATGCTACTGATAAATTTGGCCTTACGAAAACATTAAAATGTAGCACAGTTGTAGTTACAGAGGCAATAAGTCCTTGAATGTGAGTTGAACATGCTGAAAGCAGCTTTTAATGTCTTATGAACAAATATAGCATAATATTGAAGACTGTACATTTTGTCATACTTTAAGTATATAAATTACACAACTTAATCAAATAATAATCTTAATTTGAGCATAAGATTTTACATTACAGTACAAAAGTCTCCAAAGTTTGATATTGAATAACAGTTTGTCTCTATGCTGACTATGAGACAATATGTGAGTTATGATCAGAAATGGTGGATAGGAAGTATCAGAGATGTTTCAGATCAAGATGAAGATGTACTGGTTCAGTTCATGCACCCACATGGCCCTGCCAAGAGTTTCTACTGGCCAAGAAGAGAAGATGTGCAATGTTCCACTGCAGCATAGAATTGCAAGATTTGACGTTCCCTCTACAGAAACTGGGCGCATGTATGCCATCAAAAAAGATGAGCACAACAGAGCAGAGATGTACATTAGACAATTTCTAAACTGACTGCCAAATTAATGAATGTGACAAAGGAATTGGATCTAAAAGATGAAAAATGTGTGATCCCTCACAGTGAGCATAGAGACAAACTGTTATTCAATATCAAACTTTGGAGACTTTTGTACTGTAATGTAAAATCTTATGCTCAAATTAAGATTATTATTTGATTTGGTTGTGGTATTTATATACTTAAAGTATGACAAAATGTACAGTCTTCAATATTATGCTATTTTTGTTCATGGTTTAAGACATTAAAAGCTGCTTTCAGCATGTTTAACTCACATTCAAGGACTTATTGCCTCTGTAACTACAACTGTGCTACATTTGAATGTTTTCGTAAGGCTTAATTTATCAGTAGCATTTAGGCACATGTAAGTCTTTGGTAAATGGTAAAAAACACATTTGAATTGCCCTCCTGTGATGTTTACTGGTAGGCTATTAGGACATGCAGTACCAAAACCAGCCACAAAACCCCACCAATATCAGGATCTTTAAAAAATCACTGCGACAAAATGAGGCAAAACACCCTCCTGATTTTATAATATGATTTTAAAAAGAATATGATCTTTCAAAAAAAGTATGTTTGGACCTGATACGTGTTGTCAGTTTTTTGGAATATGACTCTGAAGTTGGGCAAAGATGTGTTAACTTCCATTTTTGAGCCTTAATATCTGTGAAACTAATAATCTAAGAGAGACCATATTTTGTAGAATGTTTAAGCTAACACCAGAGATAGAGGCAGAAGTGATAGAAGTCTTTTATCTGTAAAAATGGGAGCTCAGCCACTCTTCAAATGTACTACTTTATTTCAACAAGCCTCATTTTAAGTACCTGCCATACTAGGTTATCATTGAGCTACACCCCTGATATTTCATGTCTGGAGGCTATTAGTAACAGATATACACTGTAGAAATTTTGAAGGCCACAGGTGAGATAGTTTTCCAGATAATGCCGTTTAAAAATGGCTTTTCAGAGTATGATGCCAAAAACCGTCTAAACTACCCTTCATTCAATGATGTTTCATGAGAAAACTGTTGACAGTAGAGACCTAATATTTTGGATT
Organism: Eutrigla gurnardus; assembly: GCF_963514095.1. Taxonomy (NCBI): domain Eukaryota; kingdom Metazoa; phylum Chordata; class Actinopteri; order Perciformes; family Triglidae; genus Eutrigla; species Eutrigla gurnardus. The sequence continues at coordinate 27,566,971 of NC_139925.1, forward strand.
TGTCCTATTAACAAGTGTGTCTTTGTACTCAAATTTTTTCAGGACATTCTAAGATGGTCAGGTGGGAGGCATTTGATGAAATGACACGGAATGACCCTGCTGCAACTCTCTCCTGGCTGGACTCCCAGCCTTGCCGACTAAACCATTGAGGCGTATCCAGAATTCTCCAGCATGCCTTGTCTTCAATCTACCCAAATTCTCCCATGTGACCCCCCTCCTCCGTGACCTCCACTGGCTCCCTGTTGCAGCACACATCCAATTCAAGATGATGGCACTGGCCTTCAAGGCCATCAATGGAACGGCACCCATCTACCTTCAAACACTGGTCAACCACACGCCCCGACATGAGCACTTCACTCCTCTACTTCAGCTGGCCGGCTGGTAACACCATTGCAGAAAATCAAACAAACGTCGCTCAGCAAAGTCGCGACTCTTCTCTGTTCTGGCGCCTCAGTGGTGGAACGAACTCCCGACCAATGTCAGGACAGCAGAGTCACTTGCCATCTTCCGAAAAAGGCTCAAGACTCACTTGTTCAGACTTTACCTCGAATCTGCATGACGCACTTAAAAAAAGCATGACGCACTTAAAAAAAAATTAGACCTTCCGTACCTATAGCACTTTGATCACAGCACTGTTGTTCTTAAGGTATACTTGCTGAACAGCCACTACTTTTCTCAGACGAGGACCGAACACTTGTTTTTACTTTTAGCACTTAATATATCGGCAATTATATGTTGTGGTTTCTTTCTTTCGACAAATGTACTTACTGTAAGTTGACAAAAGCCCTCAATGCCCTAAATGTAAATGTGACAGACTTACCTGTTCATAGGTGAGGCACTGTTCAGTGAGTATCTCCAGCAGCGGTGCAGCGTTGCTGTCTCGTCTCTTGAACATCTCCCTGACGATGGACAGGAGGTTCCAGATGCCTTCTGGCTCTCGGCCCCTCAGAGGGCGCAGCAGACACGCCCACTCAGCGGCAGCTGGCGGCTCCGTGGATGACAGGTACATGGAGTTAACGTCACTGTGGAGAACACACAGGGCACTGGTTCAAGGAAGACAGCCGTATAGTGAGAATCAACTACACTACACAAACTGTATCTGAAGGAAAACGCTTTCCCTCAATTCCTGGAAATGCAGACTCCATGATACCAGCCTGATGCTATCTCATGATAATTGATTAATAATAATATAATGGTTTTATACCGTGTAGTGTGTCATAGGAGATGGTCCCAAACACACTCTTCAGCTACTACAGTACTTCTATAGTTATACAACGTATAAAATTAACTTTTAAATTGACAAACATCAATTAATATAAAAGGATCAAAAATGTATTTGTCTCTCACCATTGTCTCATGGGGGGAGACAGGAAGGGGTGGGACTATACACTAACGAAAACATAGTCGTGTATATTATCTTCCATTTCTGCTAATATATCCTCTGAAATGCTTCACACTGGCCCTTTAAGAAATGTGTTCAGGACCGTGACGTGAGACCAGTAGAGTGTACCTGAAGACGACGGGCGAGGGCCCGCAAAACTTGTGTAGAGTCTTTTTGATGTTGTCGCTGAGGGTTGATTCATCCAGATACCAAGTACTCTGGTCAGATGCCGAAGGGCCTGCTGTGGGATCTACAGCAATAATCATATAGTTATAATATGAACAAGGCATCCAGAGAAAATCCAGACAAAAGAGCTGAGATGAAATTTGGTGATATATATACAATATATACACACACACATATACAGTGGTGTGAAAAAGTATTTGCCCCCTTCCTGCTTTTTTCTTTTTTTGCATGTTTGCCACACTTAAATGTTTCAGATCACCAAACAAATTTTAATATAAGGCAAGGATAACTCAAGTAAACACAAAATGCAGTTTTTAAATGAAGGTTTGTATTATAAAGGGAGAAAAAAATCCAAACCTTCATGGCCCTGTGTGAAAAAGTATTTGCCCCTCCAGTTAAAACATAACTTAACTAAGGTTTATCACACCTGAGTTCAATTTCTCTAGCCACCCCCAGGCCTGATCACTGCCACACCAGTTCCCAATCAAGAATTCACTTAAATAGGACCTGCCTGACAAAGTGAAGCTCCTCAAAAGCAAGACATCATGGTGAAAACCAAAGAAATTCAGGAACAAATGAGAAAGAAAGCAATTGAGATCTATCAGTCTGGAAAAGGTTATAAAGCCATTTCTAAAGCTTTGAGACTCAAGAGAACCACAGTGAGAGCCATAATCCACAAATGGTGAATACATGACACCGTAATGAGCCTTCCCAGGAGTGGCCGGCCAACCAAAATGACGCCAAGAGTGCAGCGACGACTCATCCAAGAGGTGACAAAAGACCCCAGAACAACATCAAAAGAACTGCAGGCCTTGCTTGCATCAATTAAGGTCAATGTTCATGACTCTACCATAAGAAAGACACTGGGCAAAAATGGCCTACATGGCAGAGTTTCAAGACGGAAACCACTGCTGAGCCAAAAAAATATTAAAGCACGTCTAATGTTTGCCAGGAAACATCTTGCTGATCCCCAACACTTTTGGGAGAATACTTTGTGGACTGACGAGACAAAAGTTGAACTTTATGGAAGGTGTGTGTCCCAATACATCTGGCGTAAAAGTAACACCGCTTTTCAGAAAAAGAACATCATACCAACAGTAAAATATGGTGGTGGTAGTGTGATGGTCTGGGGCTGTTTTGCTGCTTCAGGGCCTGGAAGACTTGCTGTGATAAATGGAGCCATGAATTCTGCTGTCTACCAACAAATCCTGAAGGAGAATGTCCGTCCATCTGTTCGAGACCTCAAGCTGAAGCGAACTTGGGTTCTGCAGCAGGATAATGATCCAAAACACACCAGCAAGTCCACCTCTGAATGGCTAACGAAGAACAAAATTAAGACTTTGGAGTGGCCTAGTCAAAGTCCTGACCTGAATCCTATTGAGATGCTGTGGCATGACCTCAAAAAGGCGGTTCATGCTCGAAAACCCTCCAATAAGGTTGAATTACAACGACTGTGCAAAGAGGAGTGGGCCAAAATTCCTCCACAGCGCTGTCAAAGACTCATTGCAAGTTATCGCAAACGCTTGATGGCTGTTGCTGCTGTTAAGGGTGGCCCAACCAGTTATTAGGTTTAGGGGGCAAATACTTTTTCACATAGGGCAATGTACATTTGGATTTTCTTTTCCCCTTAATAAAAGAAAACTTCATTTAAAAACTGCATTTTGTGTTTACTTGAGTTATCCTTGCCTTATATTAAAATTTGTTTGATGATCTGAAACATTTAAGTGTGACAAACATGCAAAAAAAGAAGAAAGCAGGAAGGGGGCAAATACTTTTTCACACCACTGTACACACTGTACAGTACACTATGTTGCCAAAAGTATTCACTCACCCATCCAAATAATTGAAATCAGGTGTTCCAATCACTTCCATGGCTTCAGGTGTATGAAAGCAAGCACCTAGGCATGCAGACTGTTTCTACAAACCTTTGTGAAAGAATGGGTCGCTCTCAGGAGCTCAGTGAATTCCAGCGTGGTACTGTGATAGGATGCCACCTGTGCAACAATCCAGTGGTGAAATTTCCTTACTCCCAAATATTCCACAGTCAACTGTCAGTGGGATTATAACAAAGTGGAAGTGATTGGGAACGACCGCAACTCAGCCAAGAAGTGGTAGGACACGTAAAATGACAGAGTGGGGTCAGCGGATGCTGAGGCACATAGTGCACAGAGGTCACCAACTTTCTGCAGAGTCAATCACTACAGACCTCCAAACTTCATGTGGCCTTCAGATTAGCTCAAGAACAGCGTAGAGAGCTTCATGGGTTTCCATGGCGATCAGCTGCATCCAAGCCATACATCAGCAAGTGCAATGCAAAGCGTCTGATGCAGTGGTGTAAAGCACGCCACCACTGGACTCTAGAGCAGTGGAGATGCCTTCTCTGGAGGGACGAATCACGCTTCTCTATCTGGCAATCTGATGGACGAGTCTGGATTTGGCAGTTGCCAGGACGATACTTGTCTGACTGCATTGTGCCACGTGTAAAGTTTGGTGGAGGGGGATGATGGTGTGGGGTTGTTTCTCAGGAGCTGGGCTTGGCCCCTTAGTTCCAGTGAAAGGAACTCTGAATGCTTCAGCATACCAAGAGATGTTGGACAATTCCATGCTCCCAACTTTGTGGAACAGTTTGGGGATGACCCCTTCCTGTTCCAACATGACTGTGCACCAGTGCACAAAGCAAGGTCCATAAAGACATGGAGGAGAGAGTTTGGTATGGATGAACTTGACTGGCCTGCACTTCCTGACCTCAACCCGATAGAACACCTTTGGGATGAATTAGAGTGGAGACTGAGAGCGAGGCCTTCTGTCCAACATCAGTGTGTGAACTCACAAATACACTTCTAGAAGAAGAAGGGGGGTTTAGCTCAGTAGGTAGAGCGGGTTGTCTGGGAACCGCAAGATTGCTGGTTCGATCCCCGGCTCCTCCTAGCTGAGTGCCTGGTGTCCCTGAGCAAGACACCTCATTGCTCCTGACGAGCTGGCTGTCGCCCTGCGTGGTTGACTCTGCCGTCGGTGTGTGAATGTGTGTATGAATGGGTGAATGTCAGTCATAACTGTAAAGCGCTTTGGACAAAAGCCCTATATACTGTAAATGAGGCCATTTACCATTTTGCCATTTTAGAAGAATGGCCCATAAACACACTCCTAAACCTTGTGGAAAGCCTTCCAGAAGAGTTGAAGCTGTTATAGCTGCAAAGGATGGACCGACGTCATATTAAACCCTATGGATTAAGAATGGGATGTCACTTAAATTCATATGCCAGTCAAGGCAGGTGAGCAAATACTTTTGGCAATATAGTGTGTGTGTATGTATGTATGTGTGTGTATACACACACACACACACACACCCACACACACAAGAAAAATAAATGCATACATTCATAGAAGTTAGCTAGTATGAATGCCGGTTGTTCGCATCATAATAAAGTATATATAAAATATGTATATATATAACCATAATCTGTGTCATCATCTGTGTTGTTCCTTTTCCATATCTATTTTGATTTAGTTACTCCATTACATGTGTAAATGTGTGTAGGGGTTTGTGTGTGTGCTGTACCACAAAAGTAAGTACCATCTAAGTAACTAATTAAGTAAGTACCATCTAAGTAACTAATTAAGTAAGTACCATCTAAGTAAGTACCATCTAAGTAACTAAGTAAGTACCATCTAAGTAAGTAAGTACCATCTAAGTAACTAAGTAAGTACCATCTAAGTAACTAAGTAAGTACCATCTAAGTAACTAAGTAAGTACCATCTAAGTAAGTAAGTACCATCTAAGTAACCAAGTAAGTACCATCTAAGTAAATAAGTAAGTAAGTACCATCTAAGCAACCAAGTAAGTAAGTACCATCGAAGTACTTGAGTAAGTAAGTAATCCCATCTAAGTAACCAAGTATGTAATTACCATCTAAGTAACTAAGTAAGTAAGTACCATCTAAGTAACTAAGTAAGTAAGTACCATCTAAGTAACCAAGTGAGAAAGTTCAATCTAAGTAACTAAGTAAGTAAGTACCATGCGTGTCCCTGGGCTGCAGAGATATGATCAATAATTTAGGTTGGAAGTGGTTGTTAGTTTCAGGAAAAAGGGTTTGATGATGTGACCAAAGGTTCTGGTGTGGTGACGGTATCAGACAGGGGACATCAGCTGCAGCTGTCCCTCCTACTTTACCTGGAGCTCCACACACGGTGTTAATGGCGGTGGACTGAGAGGACAGCAGCTCATCCAGCAAACGTTGAGCTGTGGGGAGGATCTGAGACACAAACAACATGCTCAAACTCCAAAGTCAGGTATCTCTAAATGTATTCAAGTCCATGTAAATTTAATTTCCCGATCACATGACTTTGTATATATATAAATATATTATGTTATTTGTCTTTTTTTAATATTATCATAGCCATTTCTTCTATTTCAGTTAAGTACATTGGGGGAGATAAAAAAAAAAAAAAAAATTCTGAACGCATACATGACCAAATAGAAATAAAAAATAAAGTTACATTTTAAACATTTGGGTAAGTAAAGTGACCAACTGGTCAGACGGAAGTTACCTGCTGAGGCAGCTCACTAATGAGGTACTGGGCAAACTTTTGGAGCTGGTCCCTCTGCAGCCGGGACAAAGACTCAGAGACTGGAGCCCTCAGACACACTGCTGAAGCCTGCGCACACACACACTTACTAGTTTCATTGTCCATCATTATGTTGATATTTTTTTTCAAATAACTGCGAATGTACGATAGGCATTTATTAATTATTCAGCAGAAATAACAAAGTCTAAAGGATGAGTCTTCAAATTGCTTATGTGTGAATAATATGCTATTCAATCTACAGCAGAAGTAAAAAGAAAACAGCTGTTTTGTAGTTGCTTTCCGGTATTTCCCCTGATAATAACTTGGTTTTCTGTAGTTGGGTTGATTTGGTCTGGACCAAGAGAAAATGTTACGCTAGCTGTGTCCCAGTTCAGCGGCTACATCCGTCGAAGGCTGAATGGATCACAGCAGCTGATAAATGATCTCTGGCCCCATCTTAGTCAGATAACGGTAGTGACCTCTTCTAAACTCTTCATCGTCAACCCTAGCTGGTTGCTTGGCAGCAGGAGCCGTAAAGCATTGGGGAAGGGAACAGCTGATGTCGCAAACATTAACCAGACCGTTTCATTTCGGTGATGTAGGCCACGAAGGCCGGACCGAGCGGTCGGGCGATCCGAGAAGACCAGGTCCTCCGAAGGATTCAGATGCTGAATTTGGACACAACTACTGTTGCATTTTATTGTTGCTCCACTTCTTGTTCAAAATGACTTTTTAGCTCATATACGGTCTTTTATACAGATCTATGACATGACTTCCTGAACAGATGGATTCATTATTAGTGTAGCTTTTGAAATCATGCTACAATCTACGACGGCGTATTAAGGAGAGGTGGGCAATATTCCATATATTCCCGTTAGCTACCACTAGCATCTTAGCCCAACCACCCGATTTGGCCCATATAACTAAAACCAACAATAACCATCAACATCATCACCCTAAGGACCTTAACGAGGCATTGTCACACGTTGTGATGTATTAATTAGAAAAATAAATGCCTATATTCAGTTAGCTAGGATAGATGCCGGCTGTTAGCATCGTCATGTCCTAAAGTCGCAATGTTTTTTCTCAAAATACTGCCCTCCTCTCTAGGATCTCTTTCCTACAGTGGCCCTAATACACCGTTGTAAAAAATCACATATCTGTGGATCAAAAAATCCTGTGTCACACCTCAAATGAACCAAACCAAACCGGTTGGATGTGAACGTAGCCTAAGACTGCTCATTTCCTTCCCTGATGCTGCTGCTGTGCCCGATACATTCTGTTCTCTTATCAATACTTAACAATACTGTGTACATCTTTCTTGATAAAATGAGATCAACAGAGTTGATAAACATGTGACACGGTTTCATAGAATCGGTCCATGGAGAACAGATACTCACATTGTGGATCCTGAAGAGGCAGAGCGCCACCACATGGGCGCACCATTTGGCCCCAGCGCCACAGGTGCAGCTGCAGGAAGTGATGCGGCAGCGATCAAACATGACTGCCACATTGCAGGCTCCTTTGGACTGACTGGACACCACTGTAGCACTCAGATGGAAACCTGGTAACAGAGAGGCAGACGAACACAGGTTAAGCACTCAATCACAAACACATAGGATGCTGAATCTGCATATTGAATACATTTCAACATCTGCTGCATTACCCATGTGATTTCTAGGCCTGCATGATTATTATAGGTGTGAACTGATCACTGTTCACTTGTGATCATATCATCTATGTTAACGTCTGGTGTGAAGAGAGTGAGACCTGAACCCACCGATCTGCAGGGGGTCTTTGACAGCTCTGATCCTGTAGAGCTGCTCTCCGCGCTGGAATTCATCTGGACTCCCATTAGCCAGGCAGGAATATAACCTGCAGCAGGAGGAGGACAGCGAGAAGGAGACAAGGAAGACACAGAGACAACTTATTAGTAGAAGTACATCTACACTGCTGAGTCCTGTTTATCCAAGTCATTGAGTTCAAGGAAGCAATCCCAGCAGACGTTGGGTAAGAGGGAGGGTAAACCCAGGAGTTTTTCTGGGTTATGGCAATCCAACGTTTGGCTTTTTCTTCTTCTGGTGAGTTGCATATTGTGAACCAATTCCCCTCCAATGGGCATGGCTTTCAAACTGTGATGTGTTACACACTGTCTCTCTATTGACTGCACCTCACATTAGCTGCTGGGTCATTCCGTGTCATTTCATCAAAAGCCTCCCACCTGACCATCACAGAATTTCTTGAAAACAATCAAGTACGAAGACACACACTTGTTAATAGGAAAAATCCAAAATATTGGGTCTCTACTGTCAACAGTTTTCTCATGAAACATCATTGAATTAAGGGTAGTGTTAAAAAAGCTCATGCTGTTAATGTTTGTTAACTTGTTTATTGGATTGTGTTCCATTCCATTCAGTAATGACTTGTTTATCGGTAAGTTTCCATATGTCCCATGCTCTTAAACACACCATAGCCGTTCTGTCGCTATTGAATGCACCATACCTGCGTGTGAACTGCTGTGCGGTCAATGTTCTCTTTCGATACAGCAGTGGATAGATGCAATTGCCTTTGCCTTCCCCATCATTCACCTGTACCTCTCTGCTTAATTGCTGTGTGTAAATGCCAGAAGGTGAGCGTAATGATGTTATGCTGTCTAAGTTTGATGCTAATATTGTTAATGTGCATTGTTTAGTTCTGAATAAGCTATCTTATTATGCTGGTGTGTTGTTAAAGCTAATAAGCTAAGTCATGCTGTCCGTGTGCCTTGTGTGAGGTGATTGGTTTAGGTTATATGATCCATATGATATACTTGAGTACTAAATACAGTGCTTTGTAACCTTAGTTATCTCATTATGTTTGTGTATCATGTATAGTGTACTAATTGTTACTTTGTATTGATATTACAGACCACAGCTAAATAAATCAACCTAAACCAGGACATCTGTATCAGTGTTCTTTAACGGGAACACTAACCCTACACCTTGCCGCTCTAAACCAGTTAAAATCCGGGAGACAATCACTTCTCTCCCTTTTAGGTAGTTTCAACGGTTTTTGGCATCATACTCTGAAAAGCCATTTTTAAACAGCAATATCTGGAAAACTATCTCACCTGTGGCCTTCAAAATTTCTACAGTGTATATCTGTTACTAAAAGCCTCCAGACATGGCATGTCAGGGGTGTAGCTCAATGATAACCTAGTATGGTAGGTACTTAAACTTCTCCCAAAATGTGGCTTGTCGAAATGAAGTAGCAAATTTGTAGAGTTGTTGAGCTCCCATTTTTGCAGATAAAAGACTTCTATCACTTCTGCCTCTATCCCTGGTGTTAGCTTAAACATTCTACAAATATGGTTTCTCTTAGATGATTAGTTTCACAGATATTAAAGCTCAAAAATGGAAGTAAACACATCTTTGCCCAACTTCAGGGTCATATTCCAAAAAACTGACAAGTATCAGGTCCAAACTTACTTTTTTTGAAAGATCAAATTCTTGTTAAAGTGATAGTTCGGAGTAAAATGCACCCTAGGTTATTTCCACCAGACATCCAGCCAAATACCCCCTCGGAAGCATTTTTAGCGATGGTCAACATTGGTCAAGATAGGGCTTACACTTACAAACTTTCAAATGCCTCGTTTTGTGAGTACAGTCCCTATGTGTACTACTGCAGAAGTTTGGTAACATTCCATTCATTATTAGTGGGGTAATTTATGAGAAAACAAAATGTACCATTAGCGCCAGTACTAAGCCATTCGGCTGATAGCCCTATCTTGACCAATGTTGACCATCGCTAAATGCTTCCGAGGGGGTATTAATATGATACTTTAAAATAATATTTAAAAAATCAGGAGGGTGTTTTGCCTCATTTTGTTACAGTGATTTTCTAAAATCCTGATATTGGTGGGGTTTTTATGGCCGTTTTTGGTACTGCATGTCCTAATAGCCGACGAGTAAACATCACAGCAGGGCGATTCAATTGTGTTTTTTACCATTTACCAAAGACTTGCATGTGACTAAATGCTACTGATAAATTTAGCCTTACGAAAACATTAAAATGTAGCACAGTTGTAGTTACAGAGGCAATAAGTCCTTGAATGTGAGTTGAACATGCTGAAAACAGCTTTTAATGTTTTAAACCATGAACAAACATATGATAGCATAATATTGAAGACTGCACATTTTGTCATACTTTAAGTATATAAATTAAACAACCAAATCAAATAATAATCTTAATTTGAGCATAAAGATTTTCCATTACAGCAGAAAAGTTTCTAAAGTTTGATATTGAATAAAAGTTTGTCTCTATGCTCACTATGAGGGATCAAACATTTTTCATCTTTTAGATCCTGTTCCTTAGTCACATTCATTAATTTGTACATCTCTGCTCTGTTGTGCTCATCTTTTTTGATGGCATACATGCGCCCAGTTTCTGTAGAGGGAACGTCAATCCTTGCAATTCTATGCTGCAGTGGGACATTACACATGTCTTCTTTTCTTGACCAGTAGAAACTCTTGGCAGGGCCATGTGGGTGCATGAACTGAACCAGTACATCTTCATCTTGCTCTGAAACATCTCTGATACTTCCTATCCACCATTTCTGATCATACACACAACTCACATATTGTCTCATAGTGAGCATAGAGACAAACTGTAATTCAATATCAAACTTTGGAGACTTAAGTAATGTAATGTAAAATATTTATGCTCAAATTAAGAATATTATTTGATTTGGTTGTGTAATGTATGTACTTAAAGTATGACAAAATGTGCAGTCTTTAATATTATGCTATCATATGTTTGCTCATGGGCTGCACGGTGGTGTAGTGGGTAGCACTGTCGCCTCACAGTGAGAGGGTCCCGGGTTCCATTCCCGGGTCGGGTTTGGGTTCCTTCTGTGTGGAGTTTGCATGTTCTCCCCATGTGAGCGTGGGTTCTTTCCAGGTTCTCTGGCTTCCTCCCACAGTCCAAAGACATGCAGGATGGGGATAGGTTAATTGATGACTCTAAATTGCCGTAGGTGTGAATGTGAGCGTGAATGGTTGTTTGTCTCTAAGGGCCTGTCCACACGAAAACGTTTTCAGTGCGTAAACGCAGAAGTCTTGTGCGTTTCGCCCTGCCGTCCATACGGATCCGGCGTTTCCGCAGCGTGAAAACGCACTTTTTTGAAACCAGCTCTCAGGGTGGAAAAGAAAAAAACGGCACCCCTCCGTTTCGTGATCGTTTTCGTGTGGACGGCGAAAACGAAAACGCTGACGTCATCGCCCCGCTCCTCGACCCTCTGACTTCTTCCCCCGCGACGTCTCGTAACAACAACAATAACGGCGGCCTCCGTGCTGTCTGTACGACGGCGTATCAGGGCTGCTGTATGAAAAAAAACGGAGCCGAGAGAGGGGGGCGATATTCCGGGGAAAAAGCTACTTTATTACGATGCTAACAAACAACCGCTAGCTAACTTCCCATGAATGTAGGCATTTATTTGTCTAATTAATCCATCCCAACGTGTGACAACGCCTCGTCAAGGTCCTTAGGGTGACGGCTGTTGGTGCTTATTGTTGGTTTTATTTATACGGGCCAAATTGTCATCTTATAGGTGTTTATTGATCGGGTGGTCGGGTGGAGATTAGCCGTAACTCTCACGTGTTGCCATAGCAACGGCAAACATCCGGTCACGCTCCGTCTCTTCTTCTGCATTTTTGTAGCAGAAACAGCGCCGCATAAGGGCCTGGAATATGTACTACAGCTCGCTGAGTCGTTTTCAGTGGATTCGTTTGGACGCAGATTTTCTTGAAACGACGCCAAGGCAAAACGGAGAAAAAAAGCTTGTTTTGCTTCTTGTGTATGGGGCCTAAATGTCAGGCCCTGCGATAGACTGGCGTCCTGTCCAGGGTGTACCCTGCCTTCGCCCAATGACAGCTGGGATCGGCTCCTTTTTTTGAATATGACTGAAGTTGAGCAAAGATGTGTTAACTTATTTTTGAGCCTTAATATCTGTGAAACTAATCATCTAAGAGAAACCATATTTTGTAGAATGTTTAAGCTAACACCAGGGATAGAGGCAGAAGTGATAGAAGTCTTTTATCTGCAAAAATGGGAGCTCAGAAATGGGAGCTCAGCAACTCTTCAAATTTGCTACTTCATTTCGACAAGCCATATTTTGGGAGAAGTTTAAGTACCTACCATACTAGGTTATCATTTAGGTACACCCCTGATATTCCATGTCTGCAGGCTATTAGTAACAGATATACACTGTCGAAATTTTGAAGGCCACAGGTGAGATAGTTTTCCAGATATTGCTGTTTAAAAATGGCTTTTCAGAGTATGATGCCAAAAAACGTCTAAACTACCCTTCATTCAATGATGTTTCATGAGAAAACTGTTGACAGTAGAGACCTAATGTTTTGCATTTGTCCTATTAACAAGTGTGTCTTCATACTTGATTTTTTTCAAGAAATTCTGTGATGGTCAGGTGGGAAGATTTTCAGAAATTTGATGAAATGACACGGAATGACCCTGATGGATACAGCTTGCTAACGCTACAAAGATGCTGATAACGTCGCAAGCAAACCTTTCTTCACTTCCCTGGAGTCAACGAACACCAGCTGATAGCCGACTTTAACACTTAGCTGTAAAGTTGACCTTGAATTATGAAACTAACTTTGTTAGCAGCTTCACACCAGAATCCAGATGGATCCGGATCCAGATCCAGTAAGGTTGTTGCTACTCCTCCACAGTCCAAATATGGTCACTTCCTTCACTGGTTGCAAAAAAATGACAACGACCAAAATCCTGACCTTGAGGCGATTTAAAAGGTGAAACACCAACAATATGGTTTGAAGCATTTCCTTTTCTTTTTTAAAATAAAGTTTAAGTTTTGGACTGAGGACTTGTTGTTGGATGTGTTTTTAAGACTTAATGAAGAGCACAGAACAAGCTCATAGATGATTCATTTATAAGGGCATGGAGAGGAAAGATGAATGGAGACAAGACAACGGAGCCCATTTTTCATGTCAAAACACCCAAACAAGATGGATTTTGCAGAATTCTTCTGGAACAAACAACTTTTTAACTTTGCTCTGGCGGCTGATCCTGAAGACTGACCAGACTCTCTGACCATGGGATTTCTTGGGCCTGAAAGCACTGGTTCCACTGGGGGAAATCATGTAGCATGGCTGCCTTAAGGAAAAATTCAGTCGATGACGGAAAGTATTTGATCAACGCCACCTGCTAGTACAAGATTCATTTATTGTCAATGTACAAAATGGGGTTTGTAGTCCTACAACATAAGAAAACTAAAACTAGTCTTTCAGCTGCTCTTAAGTCTGCTGGTTCATCAGCTGATACTTGTGTATCCCAGAATGCAGCAGGGTGAACAGACCGTCTGGGTGGGGTTTGTCCTTTAATATCTTTGGGCTCTGTGCAGGCACCTCTTGTCACCAATATCTCTGATACTTGGTGAAAGGTCCCAGTGATGTTCTCCGGTCCTGGTCCGTGAACATCCAATGACAGTTTGTAATGTTTCCAGTGAAGATGGTTTTTATCGCTCCTCTGGAAAGTTAACAACAACTTAAACTTCCTTAAAGGTCCCCTATTATACTGTTTTTCCTCAATTCCATACAGCTGTCAGAGATCCAACAACACTGGATTTGATATGCATTGCCCCAAACCCATCCGTGGTCCTGAATTTCAGCTGTCAAATGAGCTCCGCTGAGAACAGGCTGTTTCTGTGCCTGCACCTTTAAATGCTAATGAGCTCTGTCTCTCATCGCCTACTTGGAGAGAGACGGAGACGATGCCGCTTATGCTAGCGGTAGCATGCGCCAATGTTTACAGTGGATGTATCGCTATGGCTCGCCTATGTGGCTCAGGTGAAGTTGCTGGGTCCCGTATGGTTGGGACAGATCCTTTTACGAGGGTCAGTGTCGAGGCAAAGCCAGCTTTGTACTGACCCTCGTTACTGAAGCAGTCCGATGTGAAGTGGTTAGCACACACATACAAGCTAAGACAAACCGTACCACATTAAAAATGAAACGCAACCACTGTCTCTTCTGTAGCTGGGACGGAATATAAGCACTTATGTTGATTTGTACAACCAACAACAGAGCAATCTGCGTGTCTAACTCTGAGCGACGACATTGTGAAACACCGCTATCTCACTGCTGTCTCCCTGCAGGACCCACCAAACTTTCTCTCGGATGTCTCCTATCATCAGAGGAGTTCGGCCTATGCAAATGACTCCCTTCGTTACGTAAGCACAGGAGCTGTATCTGAACAGCCTGTAGGAGTGATGTTGTACCGGGGGAGGGGGGGTGCTGCAGAGACCATGCAGGAGTCGCTTGTTTTCCTCATCCTGGGAGTTGACAGGCTCAGGGAGGACCAGTTTAAAGGTGTAGAGACCAGAGAAAACCTGTTTATCATAATATGGGACCTTGAAGACATACAGTTGGTCATGGTTTTTTTTAACCAGGATGTGTGATGACTATGAATGGTCTTTTGTGATGCTGATTTCCAGGGAATAAAGTTCTCTGCAGTGGCTCTCATATGTCAGAAAATGATTGCAGTAACTTTCCAAACAGCTGTTATTTAGATAAACTAACCACATATTGAGAATCGAAATGGTTCCTGTTTCATAAGAAACATGTTCAAACTTAATAAGGTGATATATTAACAGCTTCTGGAAAACATTTTAAGAGATTTCTCTTCTCTTAGGCCGAAGCGGATCCTTAATAAGAAGTGAAGAAAAACCATCAAAGTCATTATCGTTTTCACCTGATGTCCTCCTCGTTCTCGGGGAAGCTCCAGTAAGCGATGCGAAGCTGCAGCTGTTCAGGGACTGGGGGGTAGACCTTCTCCACCACCTCAAACGGGATGTGGAACGCCACCTGCTTTGCTGACAACTCCACCAGGGGGATCACCTGACCATCTGAGGACGAGCACAGGAGAGGAACATGAGGAGAAACTCCAGCAGCACATGATGGAAAGCCTCAATGACCTGACACATTTTAATACGTGCCGTCACATTTACCAAAACATTTACCTGACTTTAAGCCACATTTTCCTGGCCATATGTTCTCCATGTATATACCAAAAAATAAGAATAAAAATATCAACGCTTCTCCATCTGGCAATCTGATGGGCAGGTCTGGGTTTGGCGGTTGCCAGGACAACGATATTTGTCTGACTGCATTGTGCCACGTGTAAAGTTTGGTTCCAACTTCCTGTTCCAACATGACTGTGTAGCAGTGCACAAAGCAAGGTCCATAAAGAGAGTTTGGTGTGGATGAACTTGACTGGCCTGCACAGAGTCCTGACCTCAACCCGATAGAACACCTTTGGGATGAATTAGAGTGGAGACTGAGAGCCGGCCTCCCCTTCAACATCAGTGTGTGACCTCACAAATACACTTCTGGAAGAAGCTGTATAGCTGCAAATAGGGGTGTAACGGTACACTGAAGTCACGGTTTGGTACGTACCTCGGTTCAGACATGACGGTTTGATACGAGTTCGGGGCAATGGAGGGAACAGAAAAAACCCCCGAAAATGCAGAAGGTAATTCTTTTGTATTGTGCATGTCTCAGGTTGTACCACCGAGTGTCATACAGTCTCTCTCCTGAGCTAGTTGCAACATCCTGAACTGTGTAATCTAAGATGTGAACAGTAGCCAGGAGGCGGAGCTCTGAATCAATTGAAAACGACTCAGCATGTTGTAGTACATATTCCAGGCCCTTATGTGGTGTTGTTTCTGCTACAAAAATACACCAAAAACGAGACGGAGCTTGACCGGATGTTTGCCGTTGCTATGGCAACACGTGAAAGCTAAGGCTACTATCCACCCGACCAAAAAATATCCATAAGATGACAATTTGGCCCGTATAAATAAAACCAACAATAAGCATCAACAGCCGCCATCCTAAGGACCTTAACGAGGCGTTGTCACACGTCGTGATGGATTAATTCGAAAAATAAATGCATTGGTTGTTTGTTAGCATCGTAAAAAAGTAGCAATTCTGCAACTTTTTTCCCCGGAATATTGCCCCCTTCTCTCTGCTCCGGGTTTTCCATACAGTGGCCCTAATACCCCGTAGTACAGAGGAGCAGAATATCTGCTGCAGCACGTTCGCGAGCACGTAGGCCACCGTTGTTGTTGTTGTTACGAGACGTTGCGGGATAAGAAGTCGGGCTCGAGGGTCGAGGAGCGGGGCAGTGACGTCAGCGTATGCGTCTTTGCCGTCTACATGAAAACAAACACGAAACGGAGGGGTGCCGTTTTTTTCTTTTTCACCCTGGGACCTGGTTTCAAAAAAGTGTGTTTTCAGGCCTTGAAAACGCTGGATCCGTATGGACGGCCTCTAACAGTAGTTCTGTAATTAATTTGCGTGCCGATTTTATTTATTTTTATACCGTGTATTATCCGTGTAAATCCAGGCACCATATTGTGACCCCCGTACCATTTCGGTTCATTACGAATACGTATCGTTACACCCCTAGCTGCAAAGGTTGGACGTCATATTAAACCCTATGGATTAAGAATGGGATGTCACTTAAGTTCATATGCGAGTCAAGGTGAGCGAATACTTTTGGCAATATAGTGTATATACAGTATACAGTAAATATATATAAATACAGAACACAAAACAGGGACAAGGAAGACGGAAATTACCACATATTTCACTAACATAACCATACAATATGATATTCCTTAACTATATATCCTCTTTATATTGTCTTTCATACACCATTTCACTTGTTGAACATAAGTCAGAACATAGACTACCACATACCATCTAAGGGTGCACTCACTAGTTCATCCGTAGTGTGCCCTGGCTGGATTGAGCCTAAGTCTGTGGGGTCCCACAGGGGTCAGTTCTGGGTCCAAAGCTGTTTATATTATACATAAATGATATATGCAAAGTGTCAAATACTCTGAAATTAATATTATTCGCGGATGACACAAATATTTTCTGCTCGGGGAGTGACTTGAACCAACTTGTGGAAACAGTAAATCAGGAAATGGCCAAACTTCAAGTGTGGTTTAATATAAATAAATTATCACTAAATCTTGGAAAAACTAAATACATGCTATATGGGAAAAGAGGCTGCAACAACAGTCCCAACATTCAAGTAAACGGAGTTAATATTGAGAGGGTCCGTGAGAATAAGGTTCTGGGAGTGATTATCGATGACATGTTAAGTTGGAAGCCACACATAACACAATTAAAAAGGAAGTTGGCCAGGAGTGTGTCCATACTTTGGAAAGTACAAAAAATACTAAATCAAAAAGCACTTCATCTGTTATACTGCGCACTAGTCTCTCCGCACCTGCAATACTATGCAGAGGTGTGGGGACACACATAAAGGCTCCACACAGCCCTTGTTAATTCTCCAAAAAAGAGCCTTGAGAATCTTACACTATGCCAACTACTGGCACACACCAATCACTTATTTATCGAATCAAGAATACTCAAACTATATGACTTAATAAACTATCGCACAGTACAAATGATGTACCAAGCTTCTAACAGAACTCTCCCCCAGAACCTGCAAATACTTTTTCTAGACAGAGAGAGACACAATCTTAGAGGGAACATGATTTTCAGGCAAAGGAAGGTACGAACTACGTTAAAATCCTTTTCCTTATCGGTCACAGGTGTTAGACAATGGAATGTGTTAGAAGAAGAAGTCAAAAAATCAGCAACACTAAGTGGCTTTAAGAAGAAGTATGTAAATTCAACCGTTGACCGGTATAGATTATTGCATGAGAGTTGAAAAAGGTCTGAGGCACGAATCAGCAGACATGGTGTTGGGTCGGGATGGGAGCACAACTAATGAACATTCTGTACCCAAACAATAAGTTGAACCTGACACACACGCAATCTGTATACACTGGACTTCAGCTCTCTGTACCACCTACTGCTGTAACATGTTATGTCAAATGTCACAAGTAAAAGAAAATGTTATGTCAAATGAAAAATGTATTTGAAAAAAGATGTGTGATGATTTAACTGACATGCCCGAAATAAATAAATAAATAAAGTCTGGTTTGTTTGGCTAGGGTGAGTGCGCCACTTTCTCAGCCCCGGCACAATTGGAAGAGGTGGCTTTCAGCACGGTACGGTTCATGCACGGGTAAGCAATGTTGACATAGGCCTTCCCTCTCATTATCTCTCAGTGTTCTACTATCGCTATCGAGACAATTTATGGATGAAAATACTGTTGATGTCTGTAAGGGACATGCATTCTGGGTTGGGCTTGGGCTTCAGACTCGTGGTGTGAGCGGTACTGTAGTAGGACATAGGGAGATGGTCAAACCTTTTATAATAAAAATGCAGCTCTGTCCAAAATGTGCTCCGCTTGCATGCTCTGATGTAGGTCGAGTGTTTACTAGAAATATTGTCAGTAAAGTTTCAGTCATGTTCTCTATTATTCTCTATTCTCTATAAAACTACATCAAGCCATGTGTGTGCCATATTGTGACGTGATGATGTACAAGAGCGACATGTCAATCAGCAGGTAGCCCCGCCCTTAAAGCATCCCCTGCTTTCTGGTCTGTTGGACTCTAAATGGACCATAATGTACTAAATGAACATCATGCTGGATTGAAGAAGACTTGAAACTAGAGATTGAGACCATAAACTCATGTTTACAATGTTTACTGAGATAATACATCAAGAGAGAAGTAGGACCATTTTCTCATAGACTTCTATACAATCAGACTTCTTTTTGCAACCTGATGGTCAGGAGTAGGGCCCGACCGATATTGATTTTTGAGTGCCGATGCCGATTATTTTCAGAGAAAAATTACGATAACGATTTAATCGGCCGATTATAAAAAAATAAAAAAATAAATTTAAAAAAAGCATATAAAACGTATTTTTTTGATACCTTAAATATACTTTAAACACTTTTGACGAATATGTGAATTGAATGCAGAACCTTTGAGTGTTTTAGAATACATTTACAGTCAAAAATGAGTGCAAATACAGCCTTATCTTATTGTCAATAAAATAAAATAAAAAGATCTTAAAAAAATGAGTGCAGGAACTTATTTTTATTGGTAACATAGTTCTAACAAAGTAGTACAGGACAGTACAGGAAGAAGAACTATTTTGTAACTATACGCAACATCTTTGAAAACAAATCAATAATAATGTAAAATAACTGTATAGGAACGAGGTAACATGTTGTGTGGGGCAAGCAGCATATTAACATTTTGCACAACAATCTTTTGACATAAAGTGCAGGAAGAACTTTTTTGTAACTATACACAACATCTTTGAAAACAAATCAATAACTGCGCACTGAGCAGTATGGTCTCACCGTTAGAGTCTACAGTATAACAAATGAACATGGCCTCGGACCTAAAGAAAAACAGGCACAACATGCTCAAACAACGCGTCTTGTGTACATTGGTGAGGTGAGCGCGCAGCTGCCTGAGCGAGAGTGCTTTCATGTTGTACGGTAAAATTCAATCTCCTCTTTTTTACTCCGGCTAAAGTTGCTAGTTAGCAAGGCTAGGTTAGCTTTACTGTATTTGAAGGGTAGTGGGGGGTTAGGTGTACTTTTCCTTTTTTTAAGCATGACCTACACGTTTAAAAGGGCCAATTGTTCATTACACAAACTAGTTATAAACTTACCGTGGGGGGAAACTCTGCTAGGTTTATCCAATGAGCTCAGCACATTCAAGCTACATGCGCTCCGGTGTTGTGTCCAAAAATGAGTGCGGTGGGTGAGACTGAGAGCCTTTCTTAAGTAGAATGGAGTAGGAGCGCACTAAGCTGGATACTAAGCGCAATAACATTAAAAAAAAAAAAAAAATCGGTTGTAATCGGCGTCTTTTGGCAGATGTTGATTATTTTCAAAAAGGCTATAATCGGCCGATTAAATCGGCAGGCCGATGAATCGGTCGGGCCCTAGTCAGGAGAGAGATTGTCATTGCCAGCTCTGGACAAATGGGTTTTAATCACTTTTTAAAAGAGTCCACAAATTCAAAGATCTCAAGCTTAATGGCAGACAATGCAAAGTTAAGGCACTACTGATTGGAAAGACATATCTCTCCAAGTCTTAAAACATGTGTGTGGTGTTGGGACCTAACCGTTAGGACTACACAATGCGGCCTACAGAAGCCTACACATGCGGCCAGGACAAAGGGACAAAGGGGATTAAAAACTACACCGCCATTTTAGTTTCACATCTCACCCAGGTGAGAGATGCGACGCCACCCAACGAGTGCCCCATTGGCTGACATCTTCAGGGAACCCCGGGGGGTCCCCTGGAGCGGCCTGAGCTTTATAAACCGAAGCCGCCCGGAGAACGCTCTTATTCACTCTTACTCTCTGGCTCCCACTCCTACCCGGGCGCTGGTTCCAGCGCTTCCATCGCAACACCACGTTGCCACGGGAGGCGACCCCTCCACCAACAGGAGGTGGACACGGCCCCGCAGCGCACCGTTGCAACAAGAGGAACCAAGCCGGTTCCTGCCTTCCAGCTACCAGACGCTGTCTGAAGTAAGCTGACTAAATCGCCAAGCCGCGATTATATCGCCGCTCGTGGAAGGAGGAAACACCAACTGTTTTCTTTATTTGAGTTTGATCAACGAGACGAAACCCGCTCCGCTCTTGTCTGGACGAAGCCGACTCATCACGTCCCCCGCTGACGCCGGGGACTCACGAACCACCGCCGTTACGGAACGCCGTCATCGTCTTACGCAACGATACCAGTAAGAGGCTATCAGTCTGGGCAGAGACACAAGTGATAGTGTAGGATATGCTTGTAATTCTTGTTAATGTGTTTTAAGTTCTGATCGCGGACCGCCGAGTTCGTTGGTTCATGTGCTGCTGTATTTTAATACTGATCGTGTACCACGCAGCTGGGTTGATTTCTGTAACAGTGTTTCCGACTAACCTCCGCCATATTCGCGAGCTCAGAAAGCCTCTACTATCAGTTAAAAGACCGGTCTCGCGGAATAAACGCCAGTTCATTCACGCGAGCCCGTGTGATAACGGCACGCTTTCTGTCCCTCCGAATATCGCTCGCGCATCCTCTCTCTCTTTGTTTGTGTCCCGCTAACACACACACACACACATACACGCCGCACACACGTGTCCTAAGCCAGCTGTTCCCGGCGGGCGCTAGGGACATAGCTACATCTGGTGGCTACATACGGCTATCTCTCTCTCTCTCTCTCTCTCTCTCTCGCTACTCCATCAGACCTCAGTGGCTCCGCCCCTGAACGCTGCGAGGAATAGCTCCACCTCTCTCTCTCTCTCGCTACTCCGTCAGACCTCAGTGGCTACGCCCCTGAACGCTGCGAGGAATAGCTCCACCTCTCTCTCTCGCTACCCCATCGAACCTCAGTGGCTCCGCCCCTGAACGCTGCGAGGAATAGCTCCATCCGGTGGCCGCCCATAGCCATCTCTCCCTCTCTCTCTCTCGACACGCACGCACGCACGCACGCACACACGCACACACACACATACGCACACACACACTCCACGTGTGTATCTCCCTTTGTTTAAGCTTAGCTTTGTGTTAGGTAGTTAGGTAATAAGGCTTTGTTAATTGCAGTGTTATTGATTGTGATCATTATTACTGATTTTAATAAATCTTATTATATTATAACTAGCGGTCTCTTGTGCTTGTTGTGTATATGTCACTGGATAACAGCAGGTTGTGAAGGCTAGTGCTTGAATTTCACGCCTTTTTAATTGTTCGATAGGTTTTATACTCACATGCCAAGGTTTAAGAAGGCCTCCTCACGGGAGAAGCTCAGACTAGTCGGGAAGACCACAACCAGACATGTCCGCAGTTTCATAGGAACACTTGCACCCAGAACCCAGGACCGATACCCCAGACTTTGTGCAGCACTCCGGAAGGAGTATAGCCGGGACTGGGATCCCGCCGCCGCTACGATCAGTGCCCTCGCCGTCGTACATGAGGAGCAGGAATCACCCACGGAGTACTATTGGCGCTTCAGGGCCGCCTATGCTCAGGGCTGTAACTCCCCAGGAGTGGAGGAAGAGCCTGCGCCTTCAAGGCCCTCTTCCTGCATAACCTACACGAAAGTGTGCGCTACGATGTCACCATACACTTCAGGACACATCGACTTTCCATGCAAGAGATTCGTAATTACGCACAGATGGCTTGGGAAACCCACTTAGCGCGCAAACTTAAAAGCCAGCCCGCTAACTTCGACACATCTGCGTCCGAAACGTCTGCCGCCTTAAAGCATAGCCCTTATAACAGCGCAAAAGGGGGTGGGCGGCCAGCACGCCCCAGGAATCAGACAAAACCAAGGAACGAGAGTAACTCCCAAACATCCGCCGCCTTAAAGCAGAGCCCTCATAACAGCGCGAAAGGGGGTGAGCGGCCAGCACGCCCCTGGAGTCAGACAAACTCCCAAACTGACGAAGATAGGGATCCGTGCGACCCAATCGAGAAGCTGATAAAAACGATAGCGCTATGGCGTTGACTCGACCCGACCATCACTAAACTCCCCCCAGAAGCCTGGTAAGAGACGGCGTGGGGATACTGAGCATCACCGACATGCCCACCAACTGCGTCGAGATGGGCATTCACACAGAAGTAGTAGGAAGCCCTACTCCGAAATTCTGTCCCAGTCACGTGAACCAGCAGTGTACAAACATGACAACTCAGATAATGACAGCGCCTCTGACATTTCCTCTGTTTCTGGCTACATGGAGCGTTACAGCCCTGAGCCACAACATAGTAAATATGGCTAACTTAAATCTTCTCCAGGAGTAAACCAAACGACCACTAACCCCTTCTCCTTTCCCTCACTTTCCTTTTCCTCCTTCGTTCCGTTTTCATAGTTGGGGTGTGTCCTGTTTGAAACTACCTGAGTGTAATGACAATGTTGATGTTTGTGAAAATTGTGTCTTAGCAGATGTTTGATATAGGTTAGATGGTTAGAAATCTCTGCCCAGACCATAGAAATCTCTGCCCAGACCTTGCCTCAATCTCTGCCCAGACAATGCCTCCATCAAGTTATGGACTTCGACCTGAATGACTGTTTAACCTTTTTTCCATGGAATATACAGACTGTTTGGACTCCCCCATGTTTCAAGGAATACATGGACGGTTCGGCCCTTATGTTGCTCCGAAGGTTGCGTCCCACACCTCAACCTTCAGACCAAAAGGGGGACTGTTGGGACCTAACCGTTAGGACTACACAATGCGGCCTACAGAAGCCTACACATGCGGCCAGGACAAAGGGACAAAGGGGATTAAAAACTACACCGCCATTTTAGTTTCACATCTCACCCAGGTGAGAGATGCGACGCCACCCAACGAGTGCCCCATTGGCTGACATCTTCAGGGAACCCCGGGGGGTCCCCTGGAGCGGCCTGAGCTTTATAAACCGAAGCCGCCCGGAGAACGCTCTTATTCACTCTTACTCTCTGGCTCCCACTCCTACCCGGGCGCTGGTTCCAGCGCTTCCATCGCAACACCACGTTGCCACGGGAGGCGACCCCTCCACCAACAGGAGGTGGACACGGCCCCGCAGCGCACCGTTGCAACAAGAGGAACCAAGCCGGTTCCTGCCTTCCAGCTACCAGACGCTGTCTGAAGTAAGCTGACTAAATCGCCAAGCCGCGATTATATCGCCGCTCGTGGAAGGAGGAAACACCAACTGTTTTCTTCATTTGAGTTTGATCAACGAGACGAAACCCGCTCCGCTCTCGTCTGGACGAAGCCGACTCATCACGTCCCCCGCTGACGCCGGGGACTCACGAACCACCGCCGTTACGGAACGCCGTCATCGTCTTACGCAACGATACCAGTAAGAGGCTATCAGTCTGGGCAGAGACACAAGTGATAGTGTAGGATATGCTTGTAATTCTTGTTAATGTGTTTTAAGTTCTGATCGCGGACCGCCGAGTCCGTTGGTTCATGTGCTGCTGTATTTGAATACTGATTGTGTACCACGCAGCTGGGTTGATTTCTGTAACAGTGTTTCCGACTAACCTCCGCCATATTCGCGAGCTCAGAAAGCCTCTACTATCAGTTAAAAGACCGGTCTCGCGGAATAAACGCCAGTTCATTCACGCAAGCCCGTGTGATAACGGCACGCTTTCTGTCCCTCCGAATATCGCTCGCGCATCCTCTCTCTCTTTGTTTGTGTCCCGCTAACACACACACACACACATACACGCCGCACACACGTGTCCTAAGCCAGCTGTTCCCGGCGGGCGCTAGGGACATAGCTACATCTGGTGGCTACATACGGCTATCTCTCTCTCTCTCTCTCTCGCTACTCCATCAGACCTCAGTGGCTCCGCCCCTGAACTCTGCGAGGAATAGCTCCACCTCTCTCTCTCTCTCGCTACTCAGTCAGACCTCAGTGGCTCCGCCCCTGAACGCTGCGAGGAATAGCTCCACCTCTCTCTCTCGCTACCCCATCGAACCTCAGTGGCTCCGCCCCTGAACGCTGCGAGGAATAGCTCCATCCGGTGGCCGCCCATAGCCATCTCTCCCTCTCTCTCTCTCTCTCGACACGCACGCACGCACGCACACACACACACACACACACACGCACACGCACGCACACACGCACACACACACTCCACGTGTGTATCTCCCTTTGTTTAAGCTTAGCTTTGTGTTAGGTAGTTAGGTAATAAGGCTTTGTTAATTGCAGTGTTATTGATTGTGATCATTATTACTGATTTTAATAAATCTTATTATATTATAACTAGCGGTCTCTTGTGCTTGTTGTGTATATGTCACTGGATAACAGCAGGTTGTGAAGGCTAGTGCTTGAATTTCACGCCTTTTTAATTGTTCGATTGGTTTTGTACTCCTATGCCAATGATCACGATGATTGGCATGTGAGTATAAAACCTTTATATTGAGACTGAATACAGTTTTAGGTTATCTTTTCCCTGATCCCAGGGTGGTGCCCCGTTTATTCATGATTATATCATGATAATATATTAAATATAATTATTAATACTGATAATCATATTGATATTGATAGTTAACTGTTGATAACCAAATCTGCTCCTGCTACAACCCCAACAGTGGTACACAAAACCCATGAGTGGAGCTGGGCTCGTGGTGTGGGGGTGCAGAAATCCATGATGAAGATGAATTCTAATATTAACAGGAAGCTAGTGCAGAGAGATAAAAATAGGCATGTTAAGAGCCTAGCAGCAGGATTCATTAAAGCAGGTAGAAAAAGAATTACAGTAACATGATGAGATAAAAACATCTATTTGTATATCCATTCCACATCATGGCACATGGACCCAAGTCTGTGGAGATGAAAGAAAAAGGATCACAAACACCTCCCTTGTCGCTAAAAGCTTCAGGTTGATGGATGGATGTCATGATATTATTGGTGGCACTTGTTTGGTTAAAGCTGATGTAAGCACACATCATATTTTGTTTTGCAGAAAAATGTATTGTTTTTTTATGTTAAAATATATACAATATGAATGTGGCTACAGCCCCCGTTATTTTTTGGACACCTGGAGAATGTGACGGTAACTTGACTGTAAATGTCTCCAGTCAGGTTTCATTGGGCTGATGGGCTTAAATGGTTTCACACATTTATGCCGTTTCCACAACATTTACCTCTAGTTCAACATCTGACATGTGGCTTTGCTCTTTTCCAGCTCTCCGCTGTCCTCAGTCTTTTTAAATCAAAATGCTGCCAGACATCTGCCTTCAGGCTTTCAGCGGCGCAGCTTCTGTCATGTTTCGGTTCACCCACACTCCAAGCTTCCAAACCGGAGTCCACAAACCAACTAGTGACGTCACAATGACTACGTCCACTTCTCAGATACAGTCTATAGTTGAATGCAGGAGGCATTCACAACATTTGCTCTCCTGTGCACGGAATTCTTTATTTTTCTACTTATTTATCTTCTGGGTCAGAAAGTTTGGCCCCCAACTCCTTCAACATTTTTCAACGAATTCACTCCATTCCAACAAAATATTAATCTCAATTGGGAATTGACTGTATCTATTTTTCTAATTGATATGATTCATAATTTCAGATATGACGTTTTTCGACCATGTTTTTCCATTCAAGCAGATTATGGAATCTCAAGAAATCCTCAATATTCACACTTTCAAAGCTCATCTTCTTCCAGATATAAACTCTGTTCAAACTGGGAAACGTTCACAAATATTAGGACATGAATTCAACTTTGTCACATTCATACTTTTTGCAGTTCAAATATTGGTCACCGAGCTTTTCAACAATCCAATCCAAATTTATTTATAAAGCACATTTAAAAACAACAAAGTTGACCAAAGTGCTGTACAGTTAGACATAAAAAACAACACAAGAAAATACAAAGACCAATTTAAAACGTCCAAAACATTAAAATAATAAAAGCGTTGAGACCAATAGGAAAGGAAAAAAGGATTAAAATAGGCAACTCTCATGCCGAGCCAAATGCCAAGGAAAAAAAGTGCGTTTTAAGGTTTGATTTAAAAACGGGCAGTGTGGGGGACAGCCGAACATGTGTCGGCAGAGCGTTCCAGAGCTTTGGAGCTGCAACTGAAAAGGCTCGGTCCCCCCTAAGTTTCAGTCTAGACCTCGGGATAGTCAGAAGCAGCTGGTCAGATCATCTGAGTGTCCTGGATAAAATAAGTGGTTTTAAAAGGTCTGACAGGTACTTTGGAGATTGCCTGCGCAATGATTTATATGTTAATAATAAAATCTGAAAATCAATCCTAAAACGCACAGGGAGCCAGTGAAGTAAAGCCAGAACAGGCGAGATGTGCTCTGGTTTACGGGTACCAGTTAGCTGCACTGTTAGCTGAACTAGCTGCAGGCGAGACAGAGAGGCTTGGCTAACACCAGCGTAAAGTGCATTGCAGTAGTCGAGGCGCGTGGTGATAAAAGCATGCATTACTGTTTTAAAATCATTAAAAGATAAGAAGGACTTAACCCTGGATAAAAGGCGCAGATGGAAAACACTTGATTTGACCACTGAGTTTATCCGTTTGTCCATTTTAAAATCCTTGTCCATTATGACCCCTAAATTCTTTACAGATGATTTGATAAAAGATTCGAGGGGGGAAAGGTCCATGATGGGGTTGTTTCTGCCTCCATTTGCCCCAAAAACAATGACTTCAGTTTTGTTCTTGTTGAGCTTTAGAAAATGTATAGCCAACCAGTCTTTAATGTCTTTGAGACAGGCAAGCAATGTGCTCAAAAACCATACATTATTTCACAGTTTTTATATATTTTGGCCATTATTGAAAGTTTAATAAAAAGCATCCGCATTTGGCTTCAGCCTGTCAACAGGGAGCATTCACAACCGCAAGTTCTTCACAACTTGCCTTCTTTAGTTGTTCCTGGGTGGTCCGTCTGTCTGATTCCATGTGAATGCAGCGTAACTGCAACAAACTAGAATGTCATCAGGAGCCATTTTTATCACAAAGTGAGAATAATGTCTCCGACAAACCAGCAAGGCCCTGAGAACTGGTGTAATGAATCTAGAAAACTGACATATAGACTACAGATGATACACAAACAGTGTGTGTGTGTGTGTGTGTGTGTGTGTGTGTGTGTGTGTGTGTGTGTGTGTGTGTGTGTGTGTGTGACTGAAGTTTGGGGGAGCAGTGTTACTGAGAGTACAGTGGTCTACCACTGAGAGATGAGGAAGTAGTGATGGGTCTCAGATTACAGTGCTGCTGTTGACCTTATATGGAGGAAACCCTCCATTCACATAATGCCATGGCTGCTGTCGAGGCTCAGGGTCTCATGGTTACAGGGCATGGGAAACCCATCAAGTGGAGCAGCCCAGCATCACTCATACACTGGGTGTGGCTTGGCTGATTTACTCCCACACAGGTTCAAACCCAGGTGTTTGCTGAAATAACATGCTCCACCAGCAACCTTAAGTGATGCCTTCAGTCTTACAAAATACACAATTTAGGATAGAAAAGTAGCTAGCTGTAACACTATTGTCAGAGCCTAAATGCAGTTTTCTTGTTGAGAATAAGTTAAGAACATTAGAAGGGCAATAAGGATAAGAATATTTACCTTATTTACAGTTTTATATGTTTTGTTTAGCGAGGCAATAAGTACATGTTTGGGTAATTTCAATATTTGCAGACAGCGAAAATGATCCTTTATAGTTTATTTGTGGTATAGTGGACGGATGTATTTTTGTTTTATACAGATTGCAACTCAGTCAGGACAAGCGAGGACTGGAGCCATATAGTTATTTGACCTCTCATAATGTGTATCAGACGCGATTTGGATTTATTTGGATTTCATCTTGTGACAACTTAACTTTGGATTATTTGGATGTGGACACAAGGAAGATTGTTAAGAGTGTCAGACTGAGGCTTCACCTACAACTATAGTAGCATGTTATGCACAGTAATTCATCCTGTATCAATTCAAAAACCTTTTGAAAGTTGCCTTTTTTCCTTCCTTTCATCGCAGGACTGGGACTGACTACAAGTAGTGAATTTGCAGGGCTCATAAATATGGATTGGCCCCTCCCCTGGGGCAAGTGATATGCAACGCTGAGCTTAGTTTAATGTACACAGTCTTCTTGTTTCTTTGCCCCGTTTGGACCTGGAGCAATGCAAGTGCAGGCTGGCGGGGGGAGGGTGATGGGGATGGGCACAATCATGCTTCGTCGTGGTACGGGGAAACTGGCACTAGTGTGAATGTGCCCTAAGGTTGTTGTTGGGGTACACAGTCCAAATATAGGTTTTGTCCAATATCACTCAGTCATTCACTACTCCCTCCTCACTGTGCAGGGAGTTCTATAGACGACTATACAATCACTGGCCACTTTCTTAGGTACACCTTGCTAGTACCGGGTTGGACCCCTTTTTGCCTTCAGAACTGCCTTAATCCTTCGTGGCATAGATTCAACAAGGTACTGGAAACATTCCTCAGAGAGTTTGGTCCATATTGACATGATAGCATCACGCAGTTGCTGCAGATTTGTCGGCTGCACATTCATGATACGAATCTCCCGTTCCGCCACATCCCAAAGGTGCTCTATTGGATTGAGATCTGGTGACTGTGGAGGCCATTTGAGTACAGTGAACTCATTGTCATGTTCAAGAAACCAGTCTGAGATGATTGGCGCTTTATGACATGGCGCGTTATCCTGCTGGAAGTAGCCATCAGAAGATGGGTACACTGTGGTCATAAGGGGATGGACATGGTCAGCAACAATACTCAGGTAGGCTGTGGCGTTGACACGATGCTCAATTGGTACTAATGGGCCCAAAGTGTGCCAAGAAAATATCCCCCACACCATTACACCACCACCAGCAGCCTGAACCGTTGATACAAGGCAGGATGGATCCATGCTTTCTAGGGCTGTAACGACACACATATCGAAAATGAAATCGCAACACTATGATCCACGAACCTGTCTC
Source organism: Eutrigla gurnardus (assembly GCF_963514095.1). Lineage (NCBI taxonomy): Eukaryota > Metazoa > Chordata > Actinopteri > Perciformes > Triglidae > Eutrigla > Eutrigla gurnardus. Next base: position 27,596,486 of record NC_139925.1, read on the forward strand.
GCGGTGTGAGAAGGCAGAATCACGACACAACTTCCAGCTATCAGTGCTACCAAGCGGCGTGTCATGTGACCACCCTCCAATCATGAGACGCTAAACTTTTTGCAAGCAGCTGCTAGGCTGGGTGACGAAGTTGGCTACAAGAAGATGGCTAATGCCGGTAACCCTGATATTGCGGACCCTAACCCTAACCCTCAAATAGTGTGGCAAAACGACATAAATATGTGTGTTTTTGCATGGAGTTACTCACCTCAAATCACCCTGTAGACATTAGCAGTAGATAGCCGAGCGCCTGTTGTCCCTCCCAGTCACCGCAGAAACAAAAACGTTTTTCTCGTAGTTTTGATTTTGTATGCATAAAGAAACGATCGAGCAGTGCAGTCGTCATGTCCGTAATAAATCCATGAAGCTGTTATGCATTGTTATGTTATGTAGTACTATGGAAGACTGTTCACAGACTGTTCAGGTATTTGACTGTTTTAATATTAATTATTATAATATAATATTAATTTCAATAAAGTTCTGTATAAATCAGTTAGGCCCATTTAATTACTGCATTTTAGATCATAAAGGCTTAACTTTAGCTCTACTGGATTTCATATTTTTGAACCTTAATTTTATCTAACATTATGTTGTTATGGGTTTTGTCTTTGTTAGGCCCAGACTTTCAGGGAGGAGACAGAGGAACAATCAGAGATGGCCTCCAGCAGCAGTGACTGTCCTCCTCCAGCCAAAAGAGCACCAATGGCTGAACTTTTTGGAGACTTATTTCCAGTGGAACAGACATCATCAAAGCCTTTGTCTCAAGTGGTGGATGAGGAGGTGCAGCATTACAGAGCCGTGCAGAGCCTCTCAGTGGAGTCAAATCCACTTGTGTGGTGGAAGGACAATCAGAACCAGTTTCCTCATTTAGCCAAGTTGGCTAAACGTTACCTTGGAATCCCAGCCACATCGGTTTGTATCGAACCGTGGGTCAAAAATCGTGATACAAACCGAATCGTGAGTTTGGTGCATCGTTACAGCCCTAATGCTTTCATGTTGTTGACGCCAAATTCTGACCCTACCATCCGAATGTCGCAGCAGAAATCGAGACTCATCAGACCAGGCAACGTTTTTCCAATCTTCTATTGTACAATTTTGGTGAGCCTGTGTGAATTGTAGCCTCAGTTTCCTGTTCTTAGCTGACAGGAGCGACACCCGGTGTGGTCTTCTGCTGCTGTAGCCCATCCGCCTCAAGGTTCGACGTGTTGTGCGTTCAGAGATGCTCTTCTGCATACCTCGGTTGTAACAAGTGGTTATTTGAGTTACTGTTGTCTTTCTATCAGCTCGAACCAGTCTGGCCATTCTCCTCTGACCTCTGGCATCAACAAGGCATTTGCGCCCACAGAACTGCCGCTCACTGGATATTTTCTCTTTTTCGGACCATTCTCTGTAAACCCTAGAGATGGTTGTGCGTGAAAATCCCAGTAGATCAGCAGTTTCTGAAATACTCAGACCAGCCCGTCTGGCACCAACAACCATGCCACGTTCAAAGTCACTTAAATCACCTTTCTTCCCCATTCTGATGCTCGGTTTGAACTGCAGTAGATCGTCTTGACCATGTCTACATGCTTAAATGCATTGAGTTGCTGCCATGTGATTGGCTGATTAGAAATTTGCGTTAACGAGCAGTTGGACAGGTGTACCTAATAAAGTGTCCGGTGAGTGTATATTGAGGTCATCAGTAAAAGGATAAACACACGTTAGGACACGTTTGCTTGGGTCATTTTCTGTCCGTCGTTAATTTAGTCACTGCAATTAAGACATGTAAGATCAACGGTGGCCGGTGCACCAGACATTTTTGTTGATAATATACCTACTATAAGATAATTTGTTGTAATTTAAGTTCCACTGGTAAGCAGTGATGCTGCATCTATGTCTGTCTTTTATTATGAAAGGTAAGAAGAAAGGGAGTCGGATACGCTGGTGTAATTTACCAAATTAATAAATCAATTCAAAGTATTTTGTGATGAATTTTCTTCTGATGCTCTCCTCACATTAAATATATCAGTTTCATGACTTTGTCTCAATAACTCTATTCTCTCTGCTCTCTAACGTCTGTCATTTTCCTTCAAAGCAATGCATGATGGGATACGATGCTTGGTTAGTGACAGTTGGTTGTATGCTACTTTTCAAGACGAATTGTGGGATGCTTTGAGTCTACTATGTAGGGTGTAATCATTATAACTAAACATTCAGACAGCACTACAGTCCATGGTTGTAACCTCGATGTTGATATGGCAAACTGATCAACAATAATGTCAAAAAGGTCAAAAAGGTTGCTACACCCTGCTCTAAAGTCTGTCACTGGAAGTGGGACAGTCTGACTGTCCAAGACCTGAAGACAGAGGGGGAACTGGGAAGCTGGGTAGCTGCAAGCACAGAGGGACGCCATGACAGCTGTTCCTTTGTAGCTGCTGACGAGCTGAGGAGTCGTGTCTCTCCTCGCTGGATCACTCGTTGTCAGTCCCTGCCCAATTATCTTCATTAGCATGCTGACGTGCACATATGGTGCATTACTCAGCTGATGCAAAAAACTAGAGGTCAAGTATTGGACTCGCTCTACAAAGTTGGTGAATAAGTCTTGATTAATATTTATTGTAGTCTGCAAGTTTAAATAAATGAATGATGATCTGCTGATCGCCCCGGCAGAAGGAGGCGAGTGACACGTAATTTGAAATATTTCAGCTTGAGTAGGAAATTTACATGACGCTGGGTCACTAAAGCCTCTGTGGTCCCCCAGAGGTCTAGATCAGGGGTTACCAACTCCGGTCCTGGAGGGCCACTGTCCTGCATGTTTTAGGTTTCTCCCTGCTCTTACACACCGAATACTGGAGCTCTTGATACTTCGTTCGTAAAAGGTTCATCCTCATTAAAAACCACTAGTATCTATCTACCTTTTATCGTCTACTGCTGCTGCCACATCTACTGCCATCAAAACAGGAAAGAAGTGATTAATAGTACCCCTCTTGCTCCATTCGATTGGCTGCCTGGGCCAAGTGGTGTGACTCTACGCCTGGAGGTTTATTCTCAATTTTATGGGTGTCACAGCGTGCAGTGAGGAGGAGCGCATGCAACGCTGGGCGTACCATGGCGTACGCCATTGATTTTCCAACAGACTCAAGTTCTGCAGAATTCAGACAGGATCATTTCAGAGCAATGGGTGTTTCAGTTTCAGAAAGGAATGTTTAAAAAAAATGTTTATAGAACATCGTGGAAGACACTCTTTGAAGCAAAACGCAGTAGCATTAACAAGATTGACTGGACTGATGAAATCCTCCTGAAATCTGGTCTCCGCAGCTGATTTCATGTCAGTTTACTCCTGTTTATCACACACAATGATACATCAATGATGGAGTTAATAACCATAAGGGTCATTCTACGCCAACTCACCTCGGGGTCCCCAGGTCACAGCCTTAGATTTTGCTGGAAAAAACCTAAATGCAGATCTATGTTTGTACACACCATGCAAAATATTAACTTTCAATTCTGCATAGTTTCAGAAATACAGACCTTTGAAATTTGACCCCAAAAAAGCCATGTGCAAAAAATGCATTTTTACCCAACTTCAGGAACTTATAATTTCATAATTGATTGATCTCGGAAACTAATATTGCAGATATTTACTAAATGGTATCGATATTTTTAGTTAGCCTCTGGGATGCTTATATATCACTCTATGGTAACCTATAATGGCTTTTTGGCAAAAACAAGCAAAAAAAAAAGGTGAAACTATAGGAGTCATCCTGAAAATATGGAACAACTGTTTTCTTCATAACACGGAAATAACAGGCTTGTTATCTATTCACATGTATATTTTGCCAGGATAACAGTTAGGTGATGAATTATGCGAGGGCTCTAAAATGGGCCGTTTTCCCATGATGTTACCATGTGGCCAGGGGTTTAGAATCTTCACATTTTTTTCTTAATATCATCTCATATAAGATACATCTACTCATCAAAGTATTTTAACGAATGCCCATGACTTCAAATTTAAATATATTTTTATGTACAAGAATTTTTTTTTTTTCATATTCAGGGGCTTATAAATCTGAAACAGAACTCTCAAGTAGGGCTGAACGATTTTGGGAAAAGATCTAATTGCGATTTTTCTGACAGATATTGCGATTTCGATTTAATTAACGATTTCCTTCAAATCAAGCTTCAGTGCAATATTCACAATGTACAGTAACATTAAAACATTGAATGCTATTACTCTAATGCAAGGACTAAAGTTAAAAATTGCTTCAAAATGAATTTATTAACAAGAAACATGCATGTTCATTCTTTAAAGTCCTTGACCAATGGCAGTTATTACAAATGAACTAAAAGAGCCATCTTTGACTGTCTTAAAATGTGCAAAAATCCTTAACTGTAATAATTCAATTGTAAATCAAATACAAAAACTGTTATTGAAATAAAATGACCCTTCTAAAAAATGTCAGACATTAAAATAGGTGGGTCATTCATTTATGGCTTACCACTTTTTCTTTACACTCCGCGTATAGCTGTGGGACGGCAACCTGTTAGAGGTCGGAGCGGGAGGGAATCGTATATCTGTCCAGCGTGCGGAGGAGGTTTTTAAATCCGTCTTTCCGGTGTCTTCCGCTGCTCTTATCGTACGGAGTTACACTGGCAAAAGATGCTGTAATTGTAGTCTGTTTGCTACAGTGGGCCTGATCATCATAGTCACCGGACTTTTTACCGGACTTTTTCGCCATGCACGCGTCATGCAAATGTCTGTGGTGATTTTTCAAGTGCCGGTGTTGTGCCGTAATCAGCGCCCCTGCCGTGAAATGCACCCTCTCGCGGGAGATTATATCACCAGTATATATTGGTTGTGTTTCCGCTGGATGTTATAACTTTAGCGCGACAGGTTTTGCACAGTACCTGTTTCTGGTGCACGTCTGCAGCCTCAAACCCGAAATACTCCCAATGACGGACGTGCTGTTTTTCTTGGCGATTAAATCCCCTAACTCCGCTTCTGGTCCAGTTGAAGTAATTTCTGACTAATTACAAATACGGAGCAGGTTAATACTGATTGGTTAGCGTGACCTGTTCACGAGTAGTCTGATTGGTGAGCTTGGCAGGATGGTCGGGAGACGGCATGTGTAAAATAGTTGACAACAGATCCTGGGTGAGTCAGGAGCGCTGCAAAAACCGCAGCTTTGGCGATCACATGATAGCGTTGTCTGAAATCGCAATTTCGGTCAGAAAACGATAAATCGTTCAGCCCTACTCTCAAGCAAAGTGATATTGCAGATATTTATCAACTGGCATACACACTTTCAGATTCTGGTATGAGAATACCTGAAGAATGTTTGTTTTTCCTTCTGTAGGCAGCTGAAAGTGGAAATTTGGCCAAAAACGGTAAATATGCAGGGGGCCTAAGCCCTTAAGTGAGGCTACGTGAAATGTTTGTTCTGGCCCCCAGCATTGATCTCTCCTGTTTTCTGGAGGCCCTGAGAATGTGTTGCCCCTTCCTCCCTTCATGAAATTCACAAACACATCATTTTCAGCATCGTTTCTTGTGACAATGTTCCCATTGTACCATTTATGAACAGAAAAAAATGTCACATAACGTCACTGAAGGGGTCTACTTTTCACTATGACTGAACACAACCTCTGCTAAGCTTTGGGAAACATATTTAGGGCCTGAGCGCCGACAACGTCGGGCAGCAAAGCCCTATTGAAACTGTATTGTTTTTTATTATTTTATTTTCCAGAGGCCTTTTTGGGGGCCTAAACATATTCACAAGTTGAAAAAAATTGGCATGCTAATAGAACACGGTGAAAACTTTGATATTTTAAAGGTTTCATAGTTGGCCACAAAAAATTGGCTCGCTAGCGCCACCTAACGCAAATAAGGATGGCCAGCTCACACCGTAACTCCAATTGACTTGAAATTTTGCACAGACATGCAGATCCGTGAGCTCTACAAAAAATTACATTATGGCACCAAAGTCCGCCTACCGAAATTTTCCGCCATTTTGAATTTTGTGAAAAACACGTTTTTGCTCATTTTTCCTAAACCGTAGATCCGATTCTCACCAAAATTGCTGTGGATCATCATTAGACCAAGCTGATCAAGTGCTATCAAAGGCTTTGAAAAATATTGTTGCGTTTAAAAGTTATAAGCCAATGAACATCGGAGGGGCAGGGCTCTAGAAATCAATACACATAACTCCATAATCTCTAACCCAATCATCACGAAACTTGCAGGATATGTTTACATATGGGTCATTCCGTGTCATTTCATCAAATGCCTCCCACCTGACCATCTCAGAATGTCCTGAAAAAATTCAAGTACAAAGACACACTTGTTAATAGCACAAATCCAAAATATTAGGTCTCTACTGTCAACATTTTTCTCATGAAACATCATTGAATGAAGGGTAGTTTAGATGGTTTTTGGCATTATACTCTGAAAAGCCATTTTTAAACAGCAATATCTGGAAAACTATCTCACCTGTGGCCTTCAAAATTTCTACAGTGTATATCTGTTACTAATAGCCCCCAGACATGAAATATCAGGGGTGTAGCTCAATGATAACCTAGTATGGTAGGTACTTAAAATGAAGCTTGTTGAAATAAAGTAGTACATTTGAAGAGTGGCTGAGCTCCCATTTTTGCAGATAAAATACTTCTATCACTTCTGCCTCTATCTCTGGTGTTAGCTTAAACATTCTACAAAATATGGTTTCTCTCAGATGATTAGTTTCACAGATATTAAGGCTCAAAAATGGAAGTTAACTGTAAACAGACGGGGAATGGAAGGAGCTTCTGTCTCTGTTTAATGCAGTTCCAGTCTGCTTTCCACCAGATCAACCGTCAGAAATCTTTCCACACCTGCTAATGACTTTATACATTGTCTAATCTGACAACCGGCTGCGTGGCAATGGCTGGGGACGACGCGCGCCGTGGCGGTTGCCGGGGACGACCCGCGCCGTGGCGGTGGCCAGGCCAGGCGGTCCGACATGTCAGGCGGCCGTAGCACTAAGTTACGTTACAAGTTACGTGCCATGCGAGGGCCCGTTCGTCACTGCTCGCAGTTTTAATTATCATTGGTGTTCTATTGTATAGACTGTGAGTTTTTCCACCAGAGAAACCCATTGGTTTGTGGACTACGGTTTTGAAGCCTGAAGTTCAGCAGAAGGGCCTATGTTCTAACAGAGCTTGATATGTTGTTGCAAAAACTACAAACAACATATGTGAAATTCATGGCACAATTCAAACGGGACCAAAAAATAATTTCGATCTCGTCATAGGAATACATGCATCAGAAATTCATTTTGAGGTCCCCTGTACCGGAAATAGAAAGGTGGGACTTCGCCACTCTATAGCATTAACTCTGGAGGACGTGCACAGCCAATGCTCCAAACAGACACGGGACAAACAAGGCAGCCATCACGGGAAGGCGTAGTTAGCAGCAAGCACATCTCCGACTGCGTAAACAACCAACGTAAAAGCAGCTGGCATCTTAGTTGCTGTAGCACATGGCTTTCTGCCTGCTGCTGATAAACATGAACATGGAGGAGGAATCTGGAGAATAAGCTCAGAGAGCAGCATCTGGTCAGGAAACACATCTACCTGGAGCCACTGGTTTCCACATTCCCAGGACACTTTCATAACACTGAGCCAGAGAACCATTCAGATACACAGCAGTGCTCTTCCAAAAGGCTTTGAGAGTGAGACTGGAGTAGCAGTTTGTTGTGAAAACCGCCACTGTGTAAATAGTTCAGTGGTTAATGCATCAGTCCTGCACTGAGGCATATGCACAGAGACATTTTCCCCATTACTGAGCTTTTAGAGATGGGACAATGAAGGATTTTATTGTGGATTGTGATTTAAAAAAATAACACACACGATAAATTGATTGTGGTGAATTTTCATTATCGGGATTATCATAAATGTCACAATGAGTGACTTGAAAAAGCACTCACTACCACTATCATGGTAGAGAAGTGAAAAATAGAGCCTGATTAAATGTTTCTTAGATGTATGTATCCTTTATTTATGCAGGGAAACCTAGGACTCTATGAAATCCATTTTTTTTCCCTAAATTCTGTTTTATTTTTTCTAAATTCAGTGTTTTACACTTTTATAGCATTTTCTCTCCCATACCTACATGCAATAATCACCAGCACATTTCTCTATTGTATCACTCCAATCAATCTGTAAATTAGAACAATATAAAATAGCTATGTTATAATAAGATACCATAGGTGTGCCAGCAACAGGTCACACTACTAATGCACTTTAACATTGTTGTAATTAACTTTCGCCAAGTCTGTCACACTGATAATGTAAATATAGATATTTAAAAACAAGTAGGGGTGTGTGTGTGTGTGTGTCCTCCAACCTTTAATCTTGACAGTAGGGGAGTTGGGTCCGGCGGACTGTTTCCTCCATCCCCTCCAGTTCTGACAGAGGCTCTCGGCCTCGGAGATGAAGGAGCATAGAGAGTCTTCCTCGAAGCGGTCCGAGTCTTCAAAGGAGAACCTCTCCCCGTCCTCCCACTCGGCGAACATCAGTTCCATCACATCCACGTTTTAAACCGCCTCGGAGTCCGGGGGACTGCGACGCGAGCACACGGCCTTTCTTCGATCTGGAAACCGAGGAGAGCCGGCGGACGGTGTCCAAACAGTCGGGGAGAATCGGGAGTCTCAAGGCTGGGGGAGGGGAGGCCACTAGCAACCAAAACACAGCTGAGAGGCTTACTGCTGGGCCCTCCAACACCGCTACATAATACGAACTGACAACGCGGTGGTCTCCTTTAAACAGTCTGCAGGAAACACACACACCGTCAAACTGCGAGTGAAAATTATATTTACGTGACTTATCCTGGGTTTGGGGCTTGTTTATTGTATATTCAAACCAAACTACCGGTGGTTTACATGGACTGAACGGCTGTGTCCATGCTGCCCGGCTGACTTGTGGCTCTTACAGCCTGTTACTCTGAACAGAAGGCCCCGTCTCTCTAACCGGACTAGTACCGTCTGCTGCCGCTGAGAACAGACGAGCCCAACTCACCGGCCACGAACAGATCCCGTATAACAGCCGAGACCACTAACCCACTGACGGCACGAAGACACGACGAACAGACGGAATAGAGCCGCCGACGATGGATGGCGATGTGATTAAATATTTTAAGAAGTCATCAAGTTGTTTTCCGGCGTTGCTCTCCAGCCAGCCGACTGGACTACATCTAGCTTATCTAACGCAGCGTAAACACTCCCACCGACCATTAAAGTGTGTATTTCACAGCAAAACACTTTTCGGCGAGGCGACGTCGAAAACACACGCTGCCAAAATCTGCTCTTTGTTCTACATCCAGTGCGCTGGTTTAATGTTATTATGATGGGCTGCTAATGCAAAGAACACTTAGCCGACGTTAGCCGAGAGGCTAATTATGCCGATAAACGCATTCTGAGATCACACAGGCAGCTGTCATCCGACGCAGACGACTTTATTGAGGTTTAATTTGGTTTTGAAGCCGACGACAGGTTTGTTCAGGTCGGGTTACCTTCGTTCTACTTCGGTACAACTACCTTACATTAGCTAGGCTACGCGTATTAGCATTAGAAAGCTAATCCCGGTCGGCTAACTTCAGCTAGCTTAAATAGCTGTTTGTTTACATTTACTGGTGACGCTCTACGTCTTTCGTGCTGTGCGGACTACATGCTTATTTACTTCGCATTGAACTTTTGCATTTGCCAAGCTTACATACGTTTTTCCAGATATTAACCCCCCGCTCCGAGCTTAATGTTTCCCTTCTTTGTGTTAGTATAAGAAGCTCCTCTCCGCCGTTTAACGCTGGTGTATTCCTCCGTCGGCTGCGTGCGGAGATCCCGCTGAGTCCTTCAGGTGTCCTCTTCCACACGGACACCGGCTGTCCTGGCGTCTTTTCAACGGCTCTATCTCCAAATGACACCGGGATCCCCAGATGATGTCCCGTATCCCTCTCGTCCAGGCTGGCTCTCTCGGAGTGGATCGGTCTGCCGGGGGAAGATGGCTCACCTCTCCTGCTGCTCCTCCTCCATCAGCTGATCACAGCTTCCGGCTGGCAGTTGTTCAGATGGCTTTCACTTGTAGTACACCGAGCTGAGCATGCTGTCACGAGAGCACCTCAGACCACATATTGGACTTGGATTTTTTTTCATTTCCGATTTTTATTTATATAGAAAAGTCTTCATTTAATTTTCTGTTGCTGCTGCCTTATATTGAATCATTTCTTACACAGCACTTTAACTCTTATTCTTGTCTTATTTTAGCTTGTTGTTATTTCCTGTTTACTTGGCTCTTAAATGAATGCTTTTGATTGTATTAAATTGTCTTTTTATAATGTGCTTTAATTACACTTTGATGTTTTATGTAAAGTGCTTTGAATTGCCTTGATGCTGAAATGTAATGTATAAATAAACCTGGCTTGCCTCGACATGCCCCATAAATAATCCCCAACCTGAGCTCAAGAGCTTCTGTCTGTGTTGCTTACTAGAGGAAGTCTGTATGACAGTACCCTGATAGACCACACACACTGTATAGAAGAAGCGGATGTAGTCTTCACCCACTGGTTTGTGGACTACATTTTCGAAGCCTCAAGTTTGGCATTGTGGCTCTCACCATCTTGGACGTTTTGCAACCAGTGAAGGAAGTGACCATATTTAGACTGTGGAGGAGCGACGGCAGCAGAGCAGCAACCTTACTGGATCTGGATCCATCTGGATTCTGTTGTGAAGCTGTTAACAAAAGCCGCTTTTATGCTTTTTCGTAGCGGGAGTAACACTCCTTTTTTCTGCACCGCTACGAGGCGAGCCGGGAACCCAGAACAGAAGGTGACATTTTTGAAGACGAAGACAAGCTGAGAACGTTGTTCGCACAAGGCCGCTGTTGTATACATCACCGTGTATATGATGCACAGCAACTTCGCTTGCAGTTGAAGAGTCTGTAAATATGCACAGCATGTTGTTTTGGTGTGCTACAGCTAGACACTTATTTAATACGTCACACTACCGTCAACGCTGTTATGTTACACGTCAGCATCATTACTGAGGTAATACATCAAGAGAGAAGTAGGCTCATTTTGTCATAGACTTCAATGTAATGTAACCAGAGGAGTCGCCCCCTGATGGCCACCAGAGAGAATGCGTGTTTAAGGTACTTCAGTTTGGCTTCACTTTTCAGAACGGGAGGTTGCCGCCTGCTATAGACATGTTGAGTATGGACCATAGTTATCTGAGATGTGGTTGAACTTTGAACTTGTCAGAATCAAGATGAAGTAAAAATGTATTTTTAACCCTTACAGATCACGTCCCTGGTCTTATTGTTCACCTATTAAATAGTTTATGCAACAACTGTGTGGAACCACAGTCCTCTGTAGCTCCGTATCGTCCTACATTCTAAACCCGCCCACTTTCAGTAGTCCAATCAAATGTAAACCACTCAAATATTCCATTTGACTGTGAAATATGTCATAATACAGACATTAAAGATGCTCTAACTTCTGCTTCACTGGGACACTGAGATATTAATGTCAGACTCACGAGAGAATACAAAGTCATAATTAACGAAAACAGATACAACAACAACAATCCATCATTCAATTAAAAAGAAACGTTGGCTGTCTTTGTTTTCAGTCCTGGTGAGTACCGAGTGCAGCTCTTCCTCCACTGTGATGCTGTTCTCTGACTCATCAGGGACCCAGAAACCTGCTGGAAAGCTGAGAGCCACGTTCAGCGTGGGCCTGTCCAAGCCGACGCAGAGTCCCACAAGGGGATCCTGCTACACCGCCCATCCCTGACCGCTGGGGTGAATCCCAAGAGCGGACCACAGACATCACCGTGGAGATTTGACACAGATTGGTGAGTTGTAGGCATCTTGAGGCAAATGTGTTTCTTGTGATGTTCGGCCGCAGAGAGGCTGAGTCCCGCCCCTTCCTGCCCCCCCCCCCCCCCCCCCCCCCCCCATGAGACCTTATTTCAGAAAAAAATATGTACAGTAGTCAATGGGGAGAAATGTTTTGATCCTGTTTGAATCGTACCATGAATTACACAGATGATGTTTCCAATTGAAAAGATCATTCTTAAAGTCTGTTGCACACAGAATGTGTAATTCATGTTTCTAATGGGATCAAAAATTAATTTGTCTCTCTTTGTTGACTACCATACATATTTATCCTGAAATAATACCAAATAAACAAATATGAGAGGAAGTGAGGAGCTGATATAAAATCCAGCTGAGCATAGGTGCAAAATAAAAAGTCATGTTTTCTCCACGTTTACTGTACAATGATTCCAGGTCCAGGTATTTAGTGATCTCATCGATCAACAACAGTTCCTGTCATAAATCAAACTGTGCTGATCACGGACGTAATATAGGGGGGGGACACAGGGGACATGTCCCCTGCACTTTTTCAAAAGGCCGTTTTGGTCCCCTGCACTTTTTACCGTCCAAAAACAATGTTACGCTTTAGTAAACAGAGACGTGTCAAGCACTAGGACCAAGCGGAAAACGGCCGCTCAAGCTGAAGCCTGTTCCCCAAGCATTTGAGGCTAGACCGCCCACAAGCTTCTCGATTGGCTCTGCCGTTGCTTGTGTGATTGGCTGTGCCCGCTGTCACTCCATCTTGCTTGCACACCGGTCTGCTAGTCTGCGATCAGGAGTCCTACAGGAGTCCGCTACTATGCGTTGGGAGTTTGTTCTGCCTGGTTCACGTCAGCTAGAAGGATTGTATATCAGAGGTTTCATTTACATTAACGTTTGAATCGGTGTCCATGTGCGTATGTGCGCGCGTGCGCGCGCGTGCGTATGTGTGTTTGGTAATTAGACGCAGCCAGGATGTCTAAAAAAAGAAAAGTGGACATAAGAGACTTCTTTAGAAGTCAAAGTGTAAGTTACTCAAAGAAATGCGTTACACCCACCCTGCAACACCTTCACTGGCTCCCAATAAAGCAGCATATCCACTTCAAGATCCTCCTCATCATCTACAAAGCTCTCAATAATCTGATCAATAAAATGTATTATTATTATTGTTGTTATTATAACTATTGGATTAGAATTGGGTGATAATGTTTTGCTACATGATTTACAACCAGTCAAACCACAAAAGGGAACAGTAAACTTAAACATAGCAATAGAAAACTAGAAGAACTAGCCTACTAGAAAACAGAGTGAACTGAAAGAGTTAGAGTTTTATTAAAAATACTTGTGTCGAAATCAAAATTTCGTCCTTGGTGCTGATGATAATCATCAGTCAGGGTTATTAAGTCACTCAGCTTTTCCATTATTTTTTAATATACTTCGTTTTGTAAAATGTTTGTTTGTTTTTCTTCCATTTCTCATTTTAATTTAGTCCACTTGGACATTGTGGAGGGGGAGCAACAAATGTTTGATACCATCTGTATTTAATGTATTAACTGTATTGAATCCTTTATTGTGGGAGAAAACGTGAAAATCTCAATAAATATAATGTATTTCTTTTTTATCTATTAATTAGGAAAATTCCAGTTTGATGCGCTTCATGCATATTAGTGATGGGGACATTGTTACTCTGTGTTTGGCAAGGCAGACAAAAAAACAGGTAAGAAATAGAAATACAGCAGGACATTCTGTCATGAATCATTCCAGTGAATGCTGAATGTTTATTTTAGAATCCAGAAAAACAACTTTTTATTCAAAGGCAACAAAGAACAGAGCCATCATAGTTTTCTGCATGATGAATGACCAAATATAATGGACCGTTGGTTAAGACATGTTACTAAGTTTTCTCTGTGAAGGATCTTGGAGCGTGCTGTTCCTGTGAAGTGAACATGTATGAGTGTGAAAGGCGATGAAGAAGAGGAGGAAGAATTCTCCTGCTTTGAAACCTGCTGAATGTATTTATGAGCTTTACTCACAGTAACTATGTCAAATTAAGAGTATTTGATTGTTAATTTTCCATTTAAAGGTATTCAAATACAGTTTTGTTGCAATTGCCGAGACAAACTGCGGAGACATTTATTGAAAGCACTAAATCTAGAGACCCACACGCAGGGCCGGCCCAAAGCATAAGCAAACTAAGCGGCTGCATTGGTGGCCACCAGGGGGCCCCTAATCGTGTGTGGAGATTTTCAAGCTATGAATCTGAACAAATGTAGGTATTGCCATTCTCCAGCTGGCCATCCCCAAAATGCACCAGAATACAGGAAATCAAATCTACCGAATTCAGAATGTCATGGGGTCTTCATGCATCTGTGCCCAGGGTGACAGTAGTTCATAATCCGTCACTGTATTAATACAATTTATAACCTAACATTATATTGTAGTACACATATAGTAATAATAATCATCAAGCACAGGTGACTCCACGGTGGTGGGAGGGGGGCCCCAAATCAAAATCTGCTTAGGGCTTGGGCTGGGCCTGGAACCGGGCGCTGTGAACAGCGGTTGGTTCCTGTCGTTAGTTGGCTTTACCTATTATGGTAAAATAATGTCTATAAATAAAAAGTTAAAAAAGAAGGGTTTTACATTCGGCTCATCGTGTTGTGAGAATGTAAGAGATTTAGTATTTACTGTGGATGTTTTTGTTTTTTTGTGTTAGAAGGGAGTTAGGGGGCATTACAGGGAGACATTCACCCGGTCACCTGCGCCTTTAAGAGAGAGGGCGGGTGGAGGAAGTAGGGAGTCAGTTGCCGGCACACATGGCCCCTGGCTGGATGTGTATTGTTTGTAGCCGTCTTTTTGGTGCAAAGTAAACCAACTCAACCTGCCTTCGTCTCCTGGTGTCGTTGTTTACCGCACTTCCACAACAGTGCGCTTTTTATTTGAATAAAACCTGGAAATTAAGGAATTCTGAATTTTTTTCACATTTATCTCTTTGATTGTTGCAACACAATGTGAATTCACCGTTCATATTCTGTTCTGCTTCTATTGCTTCTGTTTGGCCTCCTGTTGTAACACCATCCTCTTCGCTGCTGTACTGTTTTAAATGTTCCCTCGGTGGGACTAATAAAGATTTATCATCATGGAATAATGAACCAAATGGACAGATCTTTTTGGCAGGATTTGTAAACTGGAAAACATCTTTATTGCACTGCTCACCAAATTAATTTAATTTTGAACCCAAATAAAGCAAAAGCAGCTTTTTAATCACATTTTCATTATTGTCTATAGTTGTCTATAGAATTAAGTGATGTTTTGTGTTTTACAACGATGGTCCTGGTTTAGTAATTGTTTGAGTGGGAAAAGATTGCTTTGTGTCTGACCTGCAACTTGTTCTGTGTTTTAACTCCACTTCTTTATTTCTGGCTCTGCAGAAGGCAAATGTTTTTACACAGTTACAGATTTTTGCAGCAGAATTGTCTGTAAACGTAACGCTGTTTCACATGAAAAGCCTTGCAGCCAGCAGGGCAGCAATCCTTCACTCTGACTGTCTCTGTGAGCGTCTGCAGGAGGGGACTGTCATCAGTAGAAACTTCATGTTGAGGACAACACAGTAGAATAGATGAAACACTTGGTGGAGTATGGATCATGCAGGGAGTTTGTGAGGAGGAATGAATCATTTGTTTTCAGAGGTGTATTGAATGGTGTCTACAAAATGAACAAAGACTAGCCAGCTACTTTACTACGTGTGGTAGAATGCTGATGTCCTCATCCTGTCATTTGGTAATGTGAACACTACTTAAATAAACACACCTCAACAAAGTCACATACATTAAAAACATGAAAGATAGAAATTTGCAAAACAGAACACAGAAAAAAAGTACACCTTATAGACATGACAGACGTTGTGTGGGTTATTTCCAAAATATAAATCCATGTTCATTTTTGATTATTCCAAATGTAAACACAACATCAGCTGAGATGATGGAGGTTTTAAATCGATATTCCCCTCCACAGAAGGCTCTGATCATATCAGGTGATAATAAACACACACTCATATCAGACACAGTCACACATGACCGAACAGTGAGCCTGCTGTTGCTGCTTCTAATAGACTCACGACAAGTTCTACTGGAGGACAGTCATGACTCCTCAGAGTCATCATCTCTGTCTCAAATCATGCTCTAATACAACTAAACTACACTCTGAACTGTTTCAAATGTGCCGTCAACAGACAAAACAAACAAACAAACAGGCTACAAAACAACATATTTAGGTTTAGACAACAAAATGACTTGGTTACTTTTTTTGTAAAAAGCATCATGGCTTGGATTAAAATGATTATGACATTGAAACAACATCAGTCTCCTGGTGAAAGTCCTGTTTTTGGACCCTTCCACCCACCAGACCTCCTCCCTGCCTGGACTCGTTTGAAACCACTCTGTGATACGGCGATATAGATACAAATAAAATAAAGTTAAAATAATAACTTGATTCACTGTGTAGTTTTGTTGTGAGGGGACATGGTTTTTAGGAGCAGGCTGAGATTCTTCATGTTGATGCAATGAATGGTTATAATAATAATAATAATAATAATAATAATAATAATAATAATAATAATAATAATAATAAGTGGTGGTTGGACCTGTGGTTTTGCTTCAGAAAGGCACACTTGGAATGTCAATCAAACTAAATAAATGTGTGTGTGTGTGTGTGGATCATATCATTGCTCAGTTCTTTCACTGGCTGCAGCCTGCATGAGGTTTCATGTGATCTGAGGCATGCCATTGTAGTGCAACGTGCTTCAGCTCTTCTGTAGCACTATTATCTGGTCCATGAGAATCCAGCAGAGCTCTTCACAGGTCCTGTGTGTCTCTGTCCGTCGATCCTATATCAGGTTCTTTTCTCCATCTGGAGTATTACCCATCAATAAATGGATTTACGCATGTCAATTGGTCCACTTCAGGTCCAGACTTCTGGGCCCATTAGGGCCTGTACTGTCCGGCCATATTGCAGTTGGTCAAATGTCAAATCCGTTAAATGAAGCAACCTTCTCCCATGGTGTGAGGACGCGTGCTCATTGTCCTCACACGATGACACAACACTAGTGTCACCTACATGGGGATGATGTCACACTGACAGAATATGCTACTTTACAGCAGGATTGTTTAACGTGGAAAAAGATCATTTAATTTATGAACATCATGCTGTATTGAAGAAGATGTGAAACCAGAGATTGAGACCATAAACTGATTTTCTCATAGACTTCTATACAATCAGACTTCTTTTACAACCAGAGGAGTCGCCCCCTGATGGCAGCTTCAGCTTTGGTTTCACTTTTCAGAACTGGAGGATGAGCCGGAGCTCTTTGCACAACAGAAGCCAACGTGGGCGAAGCTGCACATCACTGTGATTGCTTTGCCACTAAAAGCATGCAGGTCACACGGTGTGAGAATTACACTAACTGTTGTTTTTCCCACCCAGAATAAAATGTTTCTGGTTTTTTGATGCGTTGAATCTTGGTTTATGAACCAAAAATACGTGACATGTCAACATTTCTACATAAGTTTATATCAATGTTTCAAAACTGCATCCCCAATGACTTTAAGCTTCAGTCAACAAAAGTACTTTGTAAAAAGCTTAAACCAAGTTTGTTTTGGTTTCACACCAGACATGAGTCCAAAGGATATTACAAGACAAGAAGTTTCAGCTGATGTACCACCAGACTTCAGAGCAGCCTCATACATTCATATAATATTCATATAATATAGGTTTTTTTTTTGTAGCAATAATGGAGTACAAATTGAATGTCCTTGTGCAACGCTGTTGTACAATGATAAATAATGAACCTTGAACTTTGGGTGAAAGTCTATTTGTGATACCTCAAACGTAAAAAACGTTTCCCTCCAAACGTAATTGATGATGCGGTTTTGCTGTCATTTACTAGAACGCATAGTGAACATGTGTAGTTGTGTACAGTTACTTTAGCTTGTGCATTATACAAACAGCCTTTGGCAGCGTAGCATTTCTGTGACATACACTGTCACGCAGCCATGCAGTAAACAAGTGTCCTTCTTTTGGTTGTAGGGGAACGTTTTGTTGTTCTTTTGTAGGTCAATACATGAATATATGATACTTCAAAGACATCGAGTGATGTTACCTGTTCCTATACTGTGTTCACACTAAACACGAAGCAAATGAAGCAAAGGACTCATGATATTCACACGACTGAGAGTGTTTTGACTGTGGTCGATGCACTGTAGAGGAGGCGGGGCTTACCTCCATGTAAATACTAACAAGGTTTCATCCATCATGGCTGAAATCACCACTGTTGCTGCTTTGTAGATGTTGAAGTCCCAGATCCACCAGGAAACCAAACACAGTCCTGTCTGAGTTCATGACATCATCCAGAGGTGCTCTGTGGATTTCACTAAGCTGGATTCACTGGATCTAGCAAGACACATCAGCTGGTTTACTACAGCTGGATGAACCAGAATAAACTATTTATCTGTGATTTAATATCAATAACCAGATGGAAAGATACTGAAATAATAATAATGATGGTGATCAGTAGAAAGTATGAAGACATGCTTCTGGATTGATGGGTGCTATGCTATGCTAACATTGTTGCTGCTGCATCAACACACCAAATAAGGTAATCTAGACATAAATACAGCAGAGACCTTGTTGTTTGGACCACAGACACTGTCTCTGGTTTCTCCACATAGTCTGGTCTGGTCTCTGGACTAATGTGAGCTACTATGGTAGACCTCTGGGGGACCACAGACAGTCTCTGGTGTCTCCACATAGTCTGGTCTGGTCTCTGGACTAATGTGAGCTACTATGGTAGACCTCTGGGGGACCACAGACAGTCTCTGGTTTCTCCACATAGTCTGGTCTGGTCTCTGGACCAATGTGAGCTACTATCTAGACCTCTTGGGGACCACAGACAGTCTCTGGTGTCTCCACATAGTCTGGTCTTGTCTCTGGACTAATGTGAGCTACTATGGTAGACCTCTGGGGGACCACAGACAGTCTCTGGTTTCTCCACATAGTCTGGGCTGGTCTCTGGACTAATGTGAGCTAGTATCTAGACCTCTGTGGGTTCACAAACAGTCTCTGGTTACTCCACATAGTCTGGTCTGGTCTCTGGACTAATGTGAGCTACTATCTAGACCTCTGGGGGACCACAGACACAGGAGACAACATTTGTTTCCTCCATGTATCATCCAGCAACGTCAGTCACGTGAATGTCTAACACACAAGTAAGGTGAAGTTCATGTATTGGCCTCATTCATGTCATTGCAGTGACTTTGTTCAAATTGGCTTTGTGTTTGGTGTGAACGCAGCATGAGGGTCTTTGTTGGTCATGGTGTTCTGAGTGATGATGGTTGCTCTGGTCCGGGTATCTGGGGTTTTGGTTGCGTTGGTGCATTTTGGATGTGTTGTTCTTTGATGCTCAGGTGTTGAAGGGTTTGTTGATGACTTTGTCGATCCACCGCAGGAACCTGCTGACACGCGTGTACACCCCAGGGAATGATGGGTTTCCACAGCCATGACCCCAGGAGATGACTCCCGTCAGCACCCAGCGGCCCCCCTCCCCCTGGCAAACCAGCGGACCCCCACTGTCGCCCTGGCAACTGTCCACACGGTGGCGGTCCGACAGGCTACCGGCACACAGCATGCGTCTGGTGAAGCGATCGCCGTATCGCTTCTTACACCTCCAGGCTGGAAGCAGGGGGACCCAGGCCTGGAGCAGGGTCCTGGAGTAGTCCGAGTCTGGGAGCAGGAGGAGACGGGACAACACGAGAGGACAGTCATATGACAGACTCAGGGAGAAGACATCTGACAGACATGAGATCAATCAAGCAAACGTTTGGAAAATGTTCCCATAACATGTTACAGCAATAATCACAACACATTTTAAAGCATTTTCTATGACTTTGAAGTATCAAAATACTTCAAAACTCACTATTTAATTTTGCAAGGATCATAATGTTTTATATTTTCCACTGTTGTAGAGCATCACAAACTTAAAAATATATTTAATGTATAGATTCAACGATATTTATTTCACTACTTAAAGCAAACAATGACCACTTAGAGTAAAGTATAATACATTATAACAGTGATCATAATGGCTTATTACAAGATTCTAATGTATTACAAATCCAGGAATTACTAGATCACTGCATTAGTGACCAGTAATTATAAAGAATTATGATACTTGATCTTATTTCATTATACACTTAAACACAAACCTAAATAATTACAAAAATATAATAACAATAAAAATAACAACAATAATAATAGTGATTACTTTATAATATTGAATGATATTGGGATAAACCGAAGGAATTATCATACAGTAGTATCATTGCAAAAACAAACATCAGTGACCAGCAATATTACGAATTATAATACTTGACCATGTTTCATTATAGATTTAAATATTAAGTAAAAATAATAATAATTGTAATAATACAGAATTATACAATGCTTTAGAATGTGTTACAATTATTGTTATAAAGCATTATAAACATTTATGAGTGCTTTTATAAGTATAATTACAAATAAACAGATTAAACACAAGTATTCATGATAAATCATTTTGGGCATCATAGAAAGTGTAAACAGTGGTGTTGTATAGCACGGTGCCATAGCAACCAGTATTCATGGTACACTCACCTGTGTGTTGCCCTGTAAAACTGGACCTGTGCTGCAGGTAGAGGTGAGCTACTAAAGCATATACATGCAGGCATCCAGCTCATCCCCATCACACACACCCATCACTACTGGACACAGTTTGAACTCACAGCAAAGTGACATTGAAACAGTTCAGGTGATGATAGTCTAATGAAAACATAGCTATGAATATTATTTTCCATTTCTGTTAATAAGTCCCTGCAAACGCGGGACACTGGCCCTTTAAGATACCATTTCCGTGATGCTGGGATGAAAACCTGATGACAGGACTCTGAGCAGACAGTTTACCTGTGACGCCCCAGCCAGTGATCACACAGGCAGCAGGTCTCTTCTCCCACCGGTTTCCTGCCTCTGGCAGACACACGGCTCCAGTGTGAGGGTTGAACGCCACACAGTTGCCCTCGGTGCCTTTGAGCCGCAGCAAGGCGATGTCGTACTCCCAGCCCTGACTCTGGTACTTCCTGTGGATGACGATGCGTTCGGGGGACAAGCTGCGCTCAAAGTCGTCCTGCTCCTCGGTGTGGTAGTCGCCCAGGCGCAGCACGTAGCGGCTCGGGTCTCTGCCGAACCTGTAGGAGCAAAGCCACGCTGGAAATGTGCTTGATAAATGTTCATCTTCTAACATTAGATAAGGTAAGATTAAACCACAAAATAATGTTCCTACATTTCACATGACGGAACAAAAATAAAAATCTTAAAAAGGAAATACAGGCAATTGTTTTTCTAATGATTTGATTAATTTCACTTGATTTGGTTTCAAAAGAAAATGTTCAGGGTGAGCAGAGACCACCTTCACGAATATCTGTCCATTTGGTTTCATTATTATATTATGAGTTAACAATCAACAGCTAGACGGAAATGATTCAGTTCTCCTCACAGACTCCCTGCATGACCCGTACTGTGTTTCATTTATCCTACTGTGTTGTCCTCAACATGAAGTTTCTACTGATGACAGTCCCCTCCTGCAGACGCTCACAGAGACAGTCAGAGTGAAGGAGTGCTGCCCTGCTGGCTGGAAGGCTTTTCATGTGAAACAGCGTTACGTTTACAGACAATTCTGCTGCAAAAATCTGTAACTGTGTAAAAAATATTTGCCTTCTGCAGAGCCAGAAATAAAGAAGTGGTTTCATTATTCCATGATGATAAATCTTTATTAGTCCCACGGAGGGAACATTTAAAACAGTACAGCAGCGAAGAGGATGGTGCCACAACAAGAGGCCAAACAGAAGCAATAGAAGCAGAACATGAATGAGATAAGAGGAAACTTAGTAACATCTGTCTCAACCATCGTTCAATATTTGGTCATTTATAAAGTCATCTATGATGACATTTAGGATTCACTGGGACATGAGTAAGTTACTTCAATAAATGTAGAACAAGTAACAGTTTTCTTTTCTTGACTGAATTAAAAAACTGTCCTGCCTCGCTGTAATGACTGTGTGAGAAATGACAACCACTAGGGGGCGCTGTCTCCTACCTCTTGAAACAGTGGGCGGCGGTCACAACCCAGCAGGGGTTGATGAGTGAAGCTCCACACAGAGGATGGCTTCCTGTAGACTGAGACCGGAGCCACAGAGACACCTGCCAGGGCCACTCCCCTCTGAAGACACACACATACACACACACACACACACACACACACACCCTGGTATAATAGTGGTATGTGGATACATCAGAAAGCTATAATAACAATAAACTTGTACCAACTGTGAAGTAACTGTGTGAGCAATTCTAAAAACACATTTCCTGTTTAAATGATTTAACATGTTATTGTGTTTTGTATTAAATTGCTGTATTTTTCTCTTTTTTCCATTTATTGTTGTATTGTATGTAATGTCAGAGATTAATACAGTACAAAACCATATGAACAGAAATGCATTGAACTATTCGTTGTCATAGAAAGGCCAGATATTGTGGCCAAGGTTTAGCAAATTATTGTTTTTATTTACTTACAATTAGGGCTGGCCTATTAATAATATATTTCACAATCTTTTTAAATCTCCTTGAAATCACTGTGCACACACAATAAATACAATCACACCAGCAGTGGTGGGCTGTCAGGGCCATTAGGGCCTTCTCTGCTGGCCCTGTCAAAATCAAAAAAAGTATTTTTTTTCATAATTAAATTAATGTGTCTGAACTAGGGGTGTGAATCTTTGGCTTCACAGCGATTGGATTTGATTAACGATACAGTAGTTGGCGATTCGATTCAAGGACGATTTTTATTTTTTTAACGATTCGATTCGATTCTGTAAACCACGATTCGATTCAGTAACTTGTAACCAAAATTCTATATCCATTAAATAAACATGCAATAATGCGAGTGAGACTATTTGTATTCTTCTGAAAGGTGAAAAAATAACATATTTATTCTATAAAAAAGTAAACCTGCATAATATTTTATGCTGAATACAAAAATGTTATTAAACATTGCTCGGTTATTTTTTAACATTTTCAGTAGACTACATGCTGGCAGGGGAGAGAGTGTCTTAAACGTAGTGTTGTGGTAGTAGCAGGAGCAGATTTGGTTATCAACAGCTAATTATTAATGTCAATATGATCATCGATATTAATAATTATATTTAATATATTATCATGATATAATCATGGATAAATGGCGGTGTAGTTTTTAATCCCCTTTGTCCCTTTGTTCTGACCGCATGTGTAGGCTTTTGTAGGCCGCATTGTGTAGTCCTAATCGTGAGGTCCCAACAGTATTAAACATTAATCATAAGTAAGAATCACGATTAATCCGATTAAATGCATTTATATCGATTATTGGTGAAGCCAAAACGATTCATTTTATTTATTTATTGTAGCAGATCGATTGAATCTATAGGACTGACAATCGATTCATCGATTTATCGAATGAATCGTTACACCTCTAGTCTGAACATTTTTTCGTAACATTTTTTCAGTATGTTACGATTATATTTGCAGAACGAATATGGTTATTTTTTGTGAAGCTGAGCTGGATTTTCCATATGTCTTTAAACGCATCACAGCTCCGTGGACATGCTCTAGTAGTATTGCTAGCCTTGTGTTGAAGCTGCCATTTCCTATTTGTTTATAACTTTGACTGACGTGTGTCATCAGCCAATCAAATTTTGATGCATAGTGACAGAACGCCCCATGGGCCCAGCGATGTGTCTGGCGCTAGCCCCCGCTGATGTCAGCAAACGAAGTTTGAACCTTTGGCGGGTTTTTCAGAGCGTTGTGAGTGAACTACGCTATGGCCGCTGCCTTTACACCACCTATCGATCCTGTTTCCGATCTCCTTCGTGTGCCTTTTTCAAGGCGCTCGTTTGGAGAGAAGACAGAAGTTATTACAAGAGGAAGACCTACACCTAAGCTGGATGGACTGACCAAGGCCGGCAAAGGTTTTGTGCAGCACTTCACTGAGGCTAACTACGACCGCTATGACTGGCTAACAGCTAGCACCGAGCGGAACAAGCTATTTTGCTGGCCGTGTTTGCTTTTTAATACCAGTCTGGGAGCATGGAACAGCACGGGTTTTAACAGTCTGAATAGCTTCACCAAGGCAGCTATTAAACATCAGGCATCCGAGCGCCACCTTATAGCGGAGGTACATTTGAAGACATTTGGTGAGTCCAGGGTCGATTTGCAGCTGGATGAGCAGCGGAGACGAGAGACAAGCCTGCACAATGAGAGGGTGAAAAGAACCGGGACATTCTGGAGCGCCTCATCGATTGTGTCCACATTGTGTCCATAGACCACGGATTTCAGCAACACTGCACAGCTGTCATTTGTGCTCCGGTATGTCACTGACATCGGAGTAAAAGAGAGATTTCTGAAGTTTGAGGATGTCACAGAAAGAAAACGAGCGCATGATCTAGCAGCTTCAGTACTTGAAGTGTTTGGCAGCTACGATTGCAAAACAAAGTTAGTGGCACAGTGCTACGATGGAGCCACTGTCATGGCATCGGGAATTAATGGCGTACAGGCGCGCGTTAAAGAAGAAATCCCTCAGGCTCTTTTTGTGCACTGTTATGCACACACGCTAAATCTTGTGATGTCTCAGGGAGCATCAAAAATTAAGGACTGCAAGATTTTTTTGCAAATCTGGGAGGATTGTCCGCATTTTTTACACGTTCTCCCAAGCGCACAAAACTGCTGGATGAGTTTTGCGAGAGGCGGCTGCCGCGGGTCTCTCAGGTGAGATGGAACTTTAACTCCAGGTTGGTGTGCACGGTCCACGACAAAAGAGCTGAGCTGGTCGAGGTTTTCCAGCACATCCTCGATCACGCTGAGGATTTTGACCGTGAAACAGTGCATTGTGCATCAGGACACTTGTCACAGTTGACACACTTTTTTCTTTTTTCTTTCATCGGCATTTTTGACTTTGCTGACGTGCTCTTCGAAATACTGCAAAATAAGAGCTTAGACGTGCAGTTCAGTCTGGCCAGAATTGCAGATTTTTGCCAGAGTCTTGAAGGTGAGCGTGGGAAATTTGATGCCATCTATGAGTGCACAGTGGAGGCCGCAGGACAGCCGACCAGACCCACGAGGCTGACCAGACCCACGCGCACACTACAGAGAGTTACACACAGCGCTAATCGTCAGCATCATCGCGCAGATAAGGAATTGTTTTGAAGATCACAAGGGACTCCTGTTTGTTGCACTGCTGGATGCACAACTGTTCACAAAGTTCAAGCAGACATTTCCTGAAGCAGAGCTCAGGAGCCTGGATGAGAGCTACGGCACACAATTTGACCTGGGCAGACTCCGAGCTGTGCTCAAGGTGATGTACAGCATGACAAACTTTCAGGGAAAGAGTCCAAGTGACCTACTGACATTTCTGAGGAGCACGGGGCTTGCAGTCAGCATGTCACAACTTTATGCCCTCACATGCTTGATCCTGACAATACCAGTGTCCACCGCATCAGTTGAGCGATCTTTCTCAGCTCTCAAGCGCATCAAAACATACTCGAGGAATACAACTGGACAAACAGGACTCTCTGCACTGGCATCTATTGCCATAGAGAAGGAGCTGCTCATTCAACTTTAGCAGGACGCGCAACTGCATGATGAGGTCATTGAACGTTTCATCAGAAAGGATCGGAGGATGGATTAAGGTGTGTTACATCCTGGTGTAAGGTACCATGATGTAACGTTACTATAACAACAGGTCTCTCTGTGTGTTGGGTACCAGGATGTAACGTTACTATAACAACAGGTCTCTCTGTGTGTTGGGTACCAGGATGTAATGTTACTATAACAACAGGTCTCTCTGTGTGTAAGTACCAGGATGTAACGTTACTATAACAACAGGTCTCTCTGTGTGTTGGGTACCAGGATGTAACGTTACTATAACAACAGGACTCCTTCTTTCTCTTCCTGCTGATAAAAAGAGATGCTGGATCAAACACACCAGCGAAGATAACGTTACATGCAGGACTTGGCCTGTGTCCGTACACTAACCTCAGCGACTTATCTCCTCCTATGATCCTGCGGCGGCGACGCTGGTTATTGAGTCTCAGCCCACAGGTCTGCATGTCCACGGCAGCGTCACCTAGAGGATCCAGGGTGTAGTCACAGATGACGCCCGCGTCCTCACTGTGGCGGCAGTCCTGGCTTTCTTGACCAACAGCTGGACACTGACTCAAGGACGTCTCAGTGCCCGAGCATCGCACGTTGTCCAGGTGGATGGCACCCTGACCCTCGCCAAAGTACGCCATGGACCGAGCTTTCGCCACACCACTTGGGGGGGGGGGGGGCAGTATACCAAAGACACAGACTTTTTTATAAACAAACACATGCTGTATGTATTATACACATTTACTCTCAAAGGGACAGTATAGTATATTATATATATTCACAACACACTGGTTTGCAAGACATTATTTGGCTCTGGTTTTGTTTAAAGTCTAATTTTGTTATGTATTGTGTTTTTCTGCTTCTCCCCTGTCCTTTCGTGTGTTCATAGTTTTTTTGTGTGTAAAAGGTCTCCAGAGTGTCTCAAACCCTTTATAAAAAAACTTCAAAAGGGGTTGATTCCACAAAAAACATAGCAGACCTCTTATGCTTCACTGCCAGCTCTTACCATCTGAGCTACTTTCGTAGACCTCTGGGGGAGAACAGACAGTCTCTGGTTTCTCCATATAGTCTAGTCTGGTCTCTGGACTAATGTGAGCTACTATCTAGACCTCTGGGGGACCACAGACAGTCTCTGGTTTCTCCACATAGTCTGGTCTGGTCTCTGGACTAATGTGAGCTACTATCTAGACCTCTGGGGGACCACAGACAGTCTCTGGTTCTCCACATAGTCTGGTCTGGTCTCTGGACTAATGTGAGCTACTATCTAGACCTCTGGGGGACCACAGACAGTCTCTGGTTTCTCAATATAGTCTGGTCTGGTCTCTGGACTAATGTGAGCTACTATCTAGAACCCTGGGGGACCACAGAACCAGGAGACATTTGTTTGCAACATCAGGATGGCAGGAGGAGAATCTCAGTGCTGATATTCATTCATGACACAGCGTCATGCAAAGTTCTGGCTTTGCATCAATCCGTGTCGTATTGTATTTGTATTGACTTCACCATGACTTCAACTACACTGTGCAAAAGGTTGACTTTGCGTTTACTGTGAACTCACCATAATAGACAGCTTTCCTTGACATTTTATGAGCACAATCATCCTCTCAAAAGGATGAATCTTTTCCATGTTGGACACGGCCTGAGCTTTTGACTAGCTCCCTTAGGCAATAATATCAGAGAGAAATCATACTAACTGGAATCCCAGCTGTCTGCAGACTACAGCTGCATTAACATCATTCCAGCCGTCATCACACACGCTTCCCCACTTGTCGTCCATGAAGACCTCCACTCGGCCCTCCTTCCTGCTCTCTCCAGCAACCAAACGCACCAGAGGGCCTGCGAGCAAACGTCACAGGGACGACATGTTATCATTGTGTCCACGAGCTCAGTAAAGGTGGGGCTTAAAGGCCAAATCCCGACTTGAACGAGGCTAAAGCGGCAATTCAAGTTCACACAATCAGATTAATTCAAGTAGGCAGGGTAGTTGAATGTGCATGCTACTCTTAAGCAATGTAACAAAATACGACCGTTGTTTTGGACTGTCAGGTGTGAAAACACCGTCATCCTGCCTTTCTTCGGGAGTCACCCATGTGTGTTCTTACCGACAGAGGTCAAAAGATGTGGCATGTCATTGGTCTCACAGCGGACCCCCACATCCTCGCTGTGGGAGCAGTCATGTCGGCCCCACTCAGAGCGGCTGCAGGCCAGTAAAGTGCTCTCTGTGCCCAGACACTGCACCTCGTCCAGCAGGATCTGGCCCCGGCCTTCTTCATATACGCCATCAGGAGCCACCGTGGCTCGTCCCCTGCAGATAGCAGCACATCTCTCTTTGGACGCTCACTTTCATGGTGTAGAACAAGAGCAACATCCTGAGAACAAACACTACTGTGCAAATGTCTGCATTCGCTAAATCTTGATATAGGTTGCAGAAATTCTGATCTGTAATAACACAAATCATTTACAATCTTTTTTTCTGATGTTTGAAGGATGGACTCTAATAGGGCTATTTTTGAAATTGATTAATCTAGCAAATATTTTTTCGATGCATCGATTAATCTAACGCTTATTTTTTCGATTCGATTTGTGATTATTTCCCCATAATTTGACCTATATTTATGTATCTCAATGAAAAAACACAAATTTCAACATTTGTATTGCTCTTAATTACCAATTTCCAAAATACAATTCAAGTAATGAATACAGTAGTGCAATCTGATGCCAGAGGTAGCATTTAACAAAAAATAAAATAAAAAAATCCTGCCTTTAAACAAGCGTTTGTGTTTGTTCGTTCGTTCGTTTCCCTAATCTGAGGAGAAGGCCAGGCATAAACATGAAATATTATTGGCTATATGTTTAGCAGAGTAGGTCTACATATCACATGTGTACAAAGTAAAAAAAAAAAAAGACGCTACACATACTGCGCACGCATCATTCATAACAGTTCCGCTCTGTGCAGCTAAATCAAAGAATAAAGGAGTTGCAACATGGAGCTTGGAGACATAAAGGATTAAAAACAGGACAATTAACGTTGAGCAAGTCATCAGGAAAGTCCGAGGTACGGGATCATTTCAAGTGAGTAGTGGGAGGAGGAGGCGATAACACATGTGTCGGCTTTGTCCAGTCATATCCTAATCGCAGCACTAACGTAGCCTATAAAATGATTTGTATATTTTTGTGGCTGAGTATACTGATGATTAGTGTGTACAGTCAAGTATACTACTATTTATTATGCTCAGTCTATTTATTTTCCACCAAGGTTTCTTTTACTAGACTGATGTGATAAATTCCCAGAAGTGATGCACTGACCTGAAGCCTAGCTGTCGACACACTACCTGGGCGTTGAGCTCGGTCCAGTTGTCATCACATACGGTGCCCCAGTCTCCCTGGTGGTAAACCTCCACGCGACCTTCCCAGTGACTGTCTGCTCCGATCAGACGAACTGCACCGTCTGCCTCCACACAGGGAAACACACATCACTCACTACTCACTACATACTGACCTCTCCATGTTGTGGTGCTGTCTGAATGGATAGTGAGAATGATTACACCCTATAATGTGGACTCAAAGTATCCCACAATTCATCTTGAAAAGTAGTGTACAACTGAGCATTACATACCATCATGCATTGCTGTTGAAAATAGGAAAGTGGGAAATATTCTTGTTGGAGATGAACTGCGTCTCGCCTAGTCCTCTACATAGTCCTCTATATAGTCCTCTACATAGTCCTCTATATAGCCCTCTACATAGTCCTCTATATAGCCCTCTACATAGTCCTCTTTATAGTCCTCTACAGGACACCCCTGTGTCTGGTCTCTGACCTGTATGTGGGTTACAGGACACCCCTGCGTCCTCTATGTGGTCACAGTTGTGTTGCTGCCAGATGTTATGAGGACACTCGTCCAAGGAGAGTTCATTTCCTGAACACTGAACCCTGTTCAGGAAGATGGGACCAGCACCCTGGCCGAAGTGGGCCCAGGACCAGGCCTTGGCCACGCCCCTGTAGGTCAGGACAAACAATCACCAGCTGAGGCCACACCAGGTCAACAAATAATATAAATATATACAATCATTAGTGTGATACATATTAAGTACATAAGACATAATACTAACACCAGTGCAAAATACAACAGCAGTGAGATAAATATAAATTTTTTAAATAAGTCTACTACAATAGAAAAACAATATTTCAAATAATATTGACAAAGCAATATTGCACCTGGCACACAGACAATGAATATTGCACAATGTCAAAAAAGTAAAAATGCACATAACACACATGACCCAATGTGCATTATGGATTTTGGCTCAATCTTTAAATTTTTGCAAGCAGTAAAAGGAAGTGACCATATTTGGACTGCAGACAAGCGACAAGTGGATCTGATGAACACAAGCAGCAGAGCAGCAACCTTACTGGATCTGGATCCATCTGGATTCTGGTGTGAAGCTTTTAAAGGATAGTTCGGAATTTTGGACTTAAGACCTATTTTCCAAGTGAGCCGGTGTGTTCGAGACGTCTGGAGACGTTTTCAAGAAATTTCATTCAGTTCTTCTAGTTGCCGAGTTCGCTTGTGCTATGGCTAGCGCAAGTCAATGGTTCTAACTAGACAGGCATTAAAAACAGTCTTGCCCACTCCACAGTGCACCCAAGGCAAATCCATTGTAACGGCAGACTATCGATGTATATCTGTGTTGATAGAATGTTTGAAATAAAACCAACCTTGCATTTCTAAGGATTTATGTCTCAGCAGCAGCAGCAGCGTGTCATACTTCCTAGTAGGCTATGGCAGTGGCGGACTGATATCACCTAGCACTTATAAGTTACCGGTTCTATAATAGTTTGTTTACCTGCTGTCATTGCTACAGACACAGAGTAGCCTGCAGTGCTAGTTTCTTTAGTCTCACAGAAATGGCCACTTTTGGAGAATATACTGAAACTTTTGGAGACAATGATGAGGAGTTTTTTTTCCACCCAAACCGAACCGTACCTGTACGAGCCTGAATATACAGAGGAAGAATTGCGCGAGAGGGATGCTCAAAGGGCAGAACGTGAACGAGCGTCTGTGGAGACCGAGATAACCCCCGCTGGAGCTGAGAACCGGGATCGAACAAACGGAGACTGGTGGTGCCAGGAGGGATCCCCCGCAACGCGTCCGAGGGTTTACGGGTCTACGGACGGAGCAGAGGTCCGGGTTCGCGGTGCGTAATTGTGGGTTCGCGTGGCCGTGGGCTGCCCGGTGTTTGCGTGAGGTCCAAGTGCTTTTCACCCAGGTCTGAGGGCATGAGTCCCGACAATTCGTCCTGGTTCGATTGCCTATTTACGGGCAGTATTTGGGCGGCGCGTTTTAGAGTTTTGAGTCCGACGGAGAGTCCACATGTGTGGATTTGCGGAGCCGCCCGCTGCCCGGTGTTGGTCTACGGTCTGCGGGCTTTTCACCCAGCTCTGAGGGCACGAGGCCCGAATATTCGGCGGTGTTTATGTGTCTATTTACCGGAGGGAATCCCCGCAACGCGTCCGAGGGTTTACGGTTCTCCGGACGGAGCAGTGGTCCGGGTTCGCGGTGCGTAATTGTGGCTTTGCGTGGCCGTGGGCTGCCCGGTGTTTGAGTGAGCTCCGAGGGCTTTTCAGACAGCCTTGGGGGTATAAGTGCCGACAGTTTGGCCCGGTTTGATTGCCTATTTACGGGCAGTATTTCGGGTGGCGCGTCTTAGAGTTTTGAGTCCGACGGAGCAAAGTAAAGTTCTGCTGCTGCTGAGAAACTAGTTCCTCAAAAAATGGATGATTCATGCGATGCAAGGTTAGTTTTGTTTCAAATATTATTCTATCAACACAGATATGTACATCGACAGTCTAGTGTTTTAATTGATTTGCCTCGGGTGCACTGTGGAGTCAGTATGAGTGTTTTTAATGCCTATCTAGCTAGAACCATTGACTTGCGCTAGCCATAGCACAAGCGAACTCGGCAACTAGATGAACTGAATGAAATTTCTTGAAAATGTCTCCAGACGTCTCGAACACACCGGCTCACTTGGAAAATAGGTCTTATGTCCAAAATTCCGAACTATCCCTTTAACACAGTTAGCTTCATAATTCTACTGCACCCCTGCTTTCTGGTCTGTTGGACTCTAAATGGACCTGTCAATCAGCAGGTAAGCCCGCCCCTAAAGCATCCCCTGCTTTCTGGTCTGTTGGACTCAAAATGGATAATACATCAAGAGAGAAGTAGGACCATTTTCTCATAGACTTCTTTAGAATCAGACTTCTTTTTGCAACCAAAGGAGTTGCCCTCTGATGGCCAGTAGAGAGAACACAAGTTTATGGCACTTCGGCCTTGGCTTCACTTTTCAGAACCGGAGGTTGCCATCAGGTGCTGGTCCTCTCTTGGCAGATTTGTAGTGGTGCCATATTCTTTGCATTTTGTGATAATGGATTTAATGATGCTCCGTTAGATCATGTGACAGATAATGTGACACTTAGATGCCCACAGGTGGACTTTACTTAACTAATTATGTGACTTCTGAAGGTAACTGATAGCCCCAGATTCAATTTAGAGGGCTCATTTACAGGGAAAATACATATGCACGCACCACTTTTCACTTTTTTATTTTTCAAACCAATTTTGAATATTTTGTTTACGTCCATTAAAACAATCTGAATATAGATACATTTGAACTAAAGCACACACATTAAAACATCACTGTGTCATCACTGTGGATCTGAATATCTTTGTGTAGCAGTAGCACAGCAGTTGTTTCTTACCCCAGACCCAACTGTCGACACACCACCTCAGCATCAATGTCGTCCCACTGGTCATCGCAAACGGTTCCCCACTTCCCATCCCGGTAGACCTCCACCCGGCCCTCGAAGTCCTCCAGGCCTCCCACCAGCCTTAGAGGGATGTTGGTGCCTGAGAAACACAACATCAACTGAGCCAATAATACACTTGTTTTTTTGGGGGACTTCAGAAACTGACTCTATCTCTGACTCTATATAGTCCCCTATTTAGTCCCCTATACAGTCCTCTACATAGTCCTCTATATAATCCCCTATATAGTCCTCTACATTGTCCTCTATAAAGTCCTCTACATAGTCCTCTATATAGTCCTCTACATAGTCCTCTATATAGTCCCCTATATAGTCCTCTACATTGTCCTCCATAAAGTCCTCTCCATAAAGTCCTCTACATAGTCCTCTATATAGTCCTCTATATAGTCCCCTATATAGTCCTCTATATCAGTGGTCCCCAGGCTCTTCTCCTGTTTCTTCACTGGGCCTTTTCCCCTTCGCAAATCATTTTTACAAAGACGTCTGTTTCTTACTCATTTTGCTAGCTTGTGGGTTAAACTTTGGCGCTCAAGTGACCGAGACGTAACCAAGAGAATCCGGTCATTTTTCAAAATAAAATTTCAAAATAAAAGATCGTTTAGACACAGATAATACATAAAACAGAAATAATTATTTATTTCTTGTGCGGCCCGGTACCAATTGATCCACGGACCGGTACCGGTCCGCGGCCCGGGGGTTGGGGACCACTGCTCTATATAGTCCTCTACATAGTCCTCTATATATTCCCCTATATAGTCCTGTATATAGTCCCCTATATAGTCCTCTATAAAGTCCTCTACATAGTCCTCTACATAGTCCTCTATATAGTCCCCTATATAGTCCTCTACATAGTCCCCTATATAGTCCTCTATATAGTCCTCTACATAGTCCTCTATATATTCCCCTATATAGTCCTGTATATAGTCCCCTATATAGTCCTCTACATAGTTCTCTATATATTCCCCTATATAGTCCTGTATATAGTCCCCTATATAGTCCTCTACATAGTCCTCTATATATTCCCCTATATAGTCCTGTATATAGTCCCCTATATAGTCCTCTACATAGTCCTCTACCTAGTAAATGGTAAATGGTCCTCATTTATGTAGCGCTTTTATCCAAAGCGCTTTACAGTGTTGACTGACATTCACCCATTCATACACACATTCACACACACCGACGGTGGAGTCAACCACGCAGGGCTACAGCCAGCTCGTCAGGAGCAATTAGGGTGAGGCGTCTTGCTCAGGGACACCAGACACTCAACTAGGAGGAGCCGGGGATCGAACCAGCAATTGACATAGTTCTCTACATAGTCCTCTATGTAGTCCTCTACATAGTCCTCTACAAAGTCCTCTATATAGTCCTCTATATAGTCCTCTATATAGTCCCCCCCCCCCCACATTTTCAATAAACAGAATAGACATCTACATATTAACATAGCGTTAAAAATATAAATAGGCAAGTCATTGTAAATAAGGAAATTGTAAAACTGTATTCATTAATATGCAGGTGTTTCATCTACTTGCACATAACAGTACAGAAATATCCATATATAGACCCACGCATGTTTCACTGTTGTTATTACTATGTACTATTTGTCATGTATCCATGTATTTACATGCATAACGTATCCACACTTGTTATTATTGATCAGTAATGTCACCCTGATCTCACCTTCAGGTTCGGCACAGTCCACCCCCGCTTCGTTGCCATGGTTACAGTCGTTCATGACAAACTTCCTGCTCCGGCACTCCAGCAGGGAATTCTCATTGCCACGGCAACCCAAACGCTCATAGTGGAAGACAGAAGCCGGGCCGAAGTAGGAATGCTGCAGGGCCGTACCGATCTCACTGTGTGGATGGCAGAGACACGCTATGAAGACACTTTGAATGATTGGAAGCTCCTCATACTCAGACCAGTGCATCGAACCACTGCTCCCACATACAGTATGTTGACAAAACTCCACTTTCCCAAAAAGCAAAAGAACTCCATAGATGAAATGGGAAATGTGGAGGAGATCTGGACAATATGTTATGAATTTCAACGGATGAAGCTCAACCTAGTGGAGAGCATTAGGCTGGAGAAGCCTTACGGCGGGTTCACACTGGCCGCGGAAGCGCCGTGGAAGTGCCGCGGTGCGGCGCGCCGACGAAAATCGTGCGCGGTCCGCTGCCCCCCTGTTCACACCAGACATGTATTTCTCCGCTGCGGTCGACAAGCTTCTGCTCAGCTGTTGTTCATTCAGATCTATTTTTTTCCATTACGAAGTAAATAACACCATAAAATGAATACGCCATGTTTCTGTAACCAAGAAGTTTGAACACTTCTTGTATTTATCCGTTCTCTCTCTCTCTCTGAGAGAGAGAAAGAGAGCGAGAGAGAGAGAGAGGGACACACACACAGACAGAGAGAGTGTGTATGGTAGTAGACAGTAGTAGTAGTGTGTTGAAATACACATATTTTTTTTATCTACTCTCTTCACATTTATTAAATGTATTGTCTCTTCCTGTTTCCCAGTGCGAGTTTAGATACACAAATATGATCGCAGTTGTCAATCGCAGTATTTTATTTTGAAAATTGCTTATATTTTGAAAATTGACCGGATTGTCTCGTGTTTCTCTGTGTGATTTCCTGCCAGAATTGACGCGTTCGCTCGCGGCACGCGCAAAAAATAGAGCAGACGCCGAAACGATCGCTTCACGGCGCGGGACGGCCGCGCCTATTCGCGGCGCTCCGCGTCTGGTGTGAACGGCACTATCGCTTAACAGGGGCGCCGAATGGAAGCGGGCTCCGCTACGCGCCTATTCGCGGTGCTTCCGCGGCCAGTGTGAACCTGGCGTTAGTAGTCTTTATCACAGCTGCTCAAAGGTCTCTTCAATCACTACCACCAGAAGTAAATTGTCAATACTGAATTTGTGAATATATCAGGGACAAAAATGACTTTTGATTGGGAAAAACCCCATCCACAATCAACACCCACACACAGTCCAAAGAAATGGCTTAGAGCAGACAACCCAACTGTAGAATACCGGTGTGATGTATGCAGGGCCTGAAATCCACCAGCCACTGTGGCAGGTGGATTTTGAAATCCAAAAATGGTTCTTGAACTTGTACAGAATACACATTAAAGTGTGTGCAAGGTTTTTTTTGTGTTTTTTTTTGCCTCTAACGTTTTTTGTCCCGGTTACAAATGGGTTTGCAGTGTTTCCCACAGGATTTTTGGAGACTATGGTGTGGGGGCTCGTGATCCTCTAGGGTTGAAAATGTTGAATAATTTCATTGTAATGCATCAATTTGGTGAATTCTGAGAACCAGAATATCACATATCAATTACTGACCAATTTCTTTCAAACTGCTGGTACTGATACAAATGTTGACATTCTAAATGGGGTTGAGGAGTTTAAGCATTCAAGAAAAGATGAAAACAAAAATGACTAAAACACAGTGCTGAGCCTTTAAACTATTAGTTTATCATGACTATTATTATTATTATTATTATTATTATTATTATTATTATTATTAATAATATAAGTGGGTGACTATTCCTCAGCCTTCCTTGGTGTTTTGGTTTTGACTGAAGCCCTGTTCACATACGTCGCTACTCGACCATCTCTGAGCGACAGCTGTCAATGGAATGTGAATGTGTTCTAGCGGAATGTGGCCAGGACAGGCGATGCGATGTGGGCGGGGACGGAGAGAAAATCATTTTAACTTTCTGCGATGCGAGTGAAGCGAGTACCAAGTGAGTACCAATCAGAATGTAGAATAGAGATGATTGACAGTTGACGTCAACAGAGAGTTCCACAGAGTTGCCGCTTGAACTCGCCGCCGGCAGAAGTGAATGTTTTTGGCCAGCGAGTGGAATTCAGTGAGAAAGTGAGAGGCGAGTAGCGGCGGAAGTGAACGGGGCTATACGCGCACGCACTGTCAAACTCGCCAGCTGAGGGGAGGTGGGGGGGCCAACACACATTGGCTACCTGATTGGTCAAAAACTCAACACTTGCTCAGTGTTGTGTTGTCTTATTGGCTACCCGCCAATGTGGCAGGTAGATTGACAGTTTCACCCGGCAATCACAAAAGCCACCTGCATTTGGCGTGCGGGCGGGTGCCAATTTCATGCCCTGGATGTATGTATGTCAGACTGGTTGTAGCTTTGTAACATGGTGTCTACTGGTGGTCTGTCCTCATGAAGCTGTCTGTCTCTAGGAGACTGTCCTTACCCCAGTCCAAGCTGTCTGCATAAGACGCTGGCGTCACGGTCGGTCCAGTGTGTGTCACACACTGCCCCCCACTGGCCATTCAGATAGACCTCCAGACGCCCACTCTTGCCTGATGACCCCCCCATCAACCTGGCAGCACCTGCAAACCACACACAAGGAAACCTGTTGTATGGAGCCAAAAAAATCAAGATTAGTAGCTTTAATAATGACTTCCTTCCTTCCTTCCTTTGACATGTCCTTCCTTCCTTCCATCCACCCACCCATCTATCCTTTAATCCTTCTTTCCATCCATCCATCCATCCATCCTTCCATCCATCCATCTGTCCGTGCATCCATCCATCCATCAATCCTTATTTCCATCCATCCATCCATCCACCCATCTTTCTTCCTTCCTTCCTTCCTTCCTTCCTTCCTTCCTTCCATCAATCAATCCATCCATCTTTGTTTCCTTCCTTCCTTCCTTCCTTCCATCCATCTTTGTTTCCTTCCTTCCATCCATCCATCCATCAATTCTTATTTCCATCCATCCATCCACCCAACTTTCTTTCTTTCTTTCTTTCCTTCCTTCCATCCATCAATCAATCCATTCATCTTTGTTTCCTTCCTTCCTTCCTTCCTTCCATCCATCCATCCATCTTTGTTTCCTTCCTTCCTTCCTTCCTTCCATCCATCCATCCATCCATCCATCCATAGCCACATGGTCCACTCCCCTAGCTCACCCTGATGACAGTCACAGTAGGCCCAGCCAATGGCCCCAGAGCTCTGCCTGATGAAGCACCAGGGTTTAGTCTCTCTGTCTGGATTTCTGCAGAAGCTGTGGTCCCCCAGTCCTCGGCCCGGGTACTGCCTCATGTAGTCTAGGAAGTCTGTCCACTTCAGGCAGGGAGAGCCTGAGTCTGTGTGGGACACTGAGCCGTTATAGTAGCCCAGCTCTGTAAATCCTTGTGTACAGGAGAGGAGAGCTGCAGACACAGACCATCAGTCAGTGAGTCATACATACAGCCTATGATTACTGTATCATATTCCAATGAGCTTCAAGATATTCCTAAAAATACAGACAAGCTGCATGGCTAACACGTTCCTTACAAACTAATATTCTCTCATCGTTGAGAATCAAATGGCTGCTGTGAAAATCCAAAGTGCATTTATACATAGGACCGATGTAGATATGAAGGACAAATTTGTCGGCAACGAAAACATGACGATTCTGAGTGTCAGGTGATTGTCCACTAATGAAAACATGGTTATTAATATTATATTCAATTTCTGCTAATAGATCCCCTGAAATGCTGCACACTGACCCTCAAAGTAAAACATTTGAAAGCAATACTTTTACTGGTAACAGAGTACATTGACTTCGTTAACTGCTACCCAGAGACAAACATTCTATTGAAATCAACATAGCAGGATGCAGAAGGGAGGCCATTTCTATGTGTACCGTTGCCATAGCTACTGTCATAGCTGATGACTTCTGTTCACACGCTCACACGCCACATCTAGTATTTCTCACGCAGACAAATTACCAGGATAATTAAAACAACTTTCTCTTGTTATACGAAAATAGTTCATCGAAATGTGTTTCTGAAAACATTTTATGCAAGAAATAAGCTATGCAGTTGCTGAATCTGTCTTCATTTTAGATCGACAACGGTCAGTTTAAAAGATTTTCGAGAGCTTGCGGAGGCGGCACCCTGTCTCTCGAAACTCGCCACAACGCGAAGGCATTGCACGGCTTCTTACATAGACAATGAATGGGAAGCGTGGAAATAACGCTGCCTGTGGACTCGTACCTTCAGCCAAATCTCACGCTGAACTAGGTTAAAAAAACTTGAGAGTCCTGCAGTAACGACTACCAGTGGAGTCGTAATGTTAGGAAGCAGAGAGACAGAATAAATGCATCAAATGTAACAATTTTCTTTAACAAGTGCAACATTAAAGCAGTGGAATTAGCAAGCTAGCTAGCTAACTAGCACACAGCTGGTTTGGTAGCTAGCTTGCTTATTCTGTCATTCTTTAATGCTACACTGGTTCGCAGCAGCAAATTCAAATTAAACATCCCAAGTTAAACCTACAGAAAATAATAAAAAAGGGTATAAACAATGAGGCACCCCCAAAAAGACTTGCAGCTTGGGGCCCCCCTAGTGGCTGAGGGGGCCCTATGCAACCACATAGTCCGCTTATAGCAAGAAAAGGCTCTGTTACCCTGGATCAACTGCCAGAAACCAGTCCTATGAGGCTGCAGTCCATGCCAAACTTGACACCTTCATCTGGTGAACAGATGGTAGTTTAACAAGACAATGCAGAAATGCAGAGAAGACACTTAATTGCAACCAGAAACTCTGCCGACTGTAAAACAGATCTATAAAAGTGCATCTTGGGTAAACGCTGTGAGACAAGTTCACACAAAACAATCCCTGATTTACCCACAATCCTACAGTCAGTCACTCGACATCTGGCGCATGTAGATTCTTGTAGACTGCAACACACCTGCCAGGCATTAAAATACATTCCCCAGTGGGAAAATCTGAGAGACATTAAGGCCTTTTTCCCATTAGCGGTGAAGCATGAGAATCAGGTAATGTACAGACTGACTCCAGTGGTTTAACTGCTGCTGGGACGGTTCACACAGTAACCTGGTTTACTGCACATAAACATGCTGTGACTGGAGAGCACACAGCTGAGGAGGAAACGGAGAGGTTCTGTAGAGACGCTGTCAGCTGCAGACCATATGAGACTGTCTGCTGAGGTAGATTAGTAGTGACTATATGGCTGTCTGGAGAGTATGTGTCTACTGCAGTCTCAGGTCTGTCTAAATGTATGCACAGACACAAATGATCCACCTTCACCATCGTGTTTTGGAAAATACGTTTCAGAACAATCGCAACACACATTTCCATTCAGCTTTATTGTTTCTCACACTCCAACATTCAACTTGGAACCAGAAGTGATGGGGATTTAAGCTGTACTACAATAACAGGGAGTCAAGAGAGCACACATTAAATATGAACTAAACCTTAGAGTTATGGTTAGAAGTGCCTCTCCCCTGGAAATTCAAAACATGTCTCGAGAAGGTGAAAAAGAAAAGTATCAGCATGTGAAGGTGGTAGAGACATGTCGAGTCATGTTTATCATTGACTCGTTTTCCATAATCAGCGTGTCATGACAATCACAGCTTTTCTCTCGTTACCGTGGATATCAGAACATTCTAACATCTGGAATATCTGGTGTTATTAACTTAAAATCTGCTGATAGGAATGTGCTTTCCTACACTGTGATGACAGAGTGTGGATGCAGCATTTAGAGGCTGGCTACTTAGCTAGCTCCTAGTTCCATGCACTGAATATAAGTAGTTGACTTAGTCATAGTGACGTCACCCATTGGTTTGTG
Source organism: Eutrigla gurnardus (assembly GCF_963514095.1). Classification (NCBI taxonomy): domain Eukaryota; kingdom Metazoa; phylum Chordata; class Actinopteri; order Perciformes; family Triglidae; genus Eutrigla; species Eutrigla gurnardus. The sequence continues at coordinate 27,636,578 of NC_139925.1, forward strand.
GACTACGGTTTTGAAGCAGCAAGCTCAGCATTTTGGACGTAGCCATCTAGGAATTTTTGCTTCCAGTGAAGGAAGTGACCATATTTGGACTGCGGAACACAAGCGGCAGAGCGGCACGCTGAGCAGCAACCCTACTGGATCTGGACCCATCTGGCTTCATGTTAACAAAGTTAACTTAACGTAACATAATTCAACCTTTAGAGCTAAGTGTTCAAGTAATCTTAGTAGTTAATTGCATTGCTAACGTGGTAGCGATGGTGATTAATGAATAAAGCTGCCTCCATGTGTCACCTGGCTCCAGATCAGATAACAGCAAAATTGAATATATATATATAGATATATATATTAAATTTCGCTGTTATCTATATATATTTATATAGGGGGCATTTGTTTCCAGCTGAATTAAGGGGTTTCAGGGTTTAGTTACTCTTTAATAAAGACTGTATGATGGACTTTACCTGCACTCTGCACCATATCCAAGTGGCCACCTTCAGTGAGCTGTGAAGAAATACAACATGCAGAGAAGTCAACACGCAGCAAACACATGGGACCACTTCTATATGCTTTCATGTCACAGAGCCAACTTTTCCCATATGAAAAGTTTCCTTGTCGTTATGTTTGGAACCGACAAACTGCAGTCAGTTTGAGTTTGTGTAATATACTGAATAACTTGTGTTGATTGTCACAATACCAGTCCTCAAAGCTCCAAACTTTCAATGTCTATGCCTGCACATGTGACAAAGATAAAACCCATATTGAGTTTGTTATCTACGTCAGGCGTGATGCTGTGTTCATAGCAATGGGAAGATGTGGATGGATGTGAAATATGTGTGGAAACCAGATACTGTCTGTGGTCCCCCAGAGGTCTATGATAGTAGCTCACATTAGTCCAGAGACCAGACCAGACTATGTGGAGAAACCAGAGACTGTCTGTGGTCCCCCAGAGGTCTATGATAGTAGCTCACATTAGTCCAGAGACCAGACTATGTTGATAAACCAGAGACTGTCTGTGGTCCCCAAGAGGTCCACGATAGTAGCTCATATTAATCCAGAGACCAGACCAGACTATGTGGAGAAACCAGAGACTGTCTGTGGTCCCCCAGAGGTCTATGATAGTAGCTCACATTAGTCCAGAGACCAGACTATGTTGATAAACCAGAGACTGTCTGTGGTCCCCAAGAGGTCCACGATAGTAGCTCATATTAGTCCAGAGACCAGACCAGACTATGTGGAGAAAACAGAGACTGTCTGTGGTCCCCCAGAGGTCCACGATAGTGGCTCATATTAATCCAGAGACCAGACCAGACTATGTGGAGAAACCAGAGACTGTCTGTGGTCCACCAGAGGTCTAGATAGTAGCTCACATTAGTCCAGAGACCAGACCAGACTATGTGTAGAAACCAGAGACTGTCTGTGGTCCCCCAGAGGTCCACGATAGTGGCTCATATTAATCCAGAGACCAGACCAGACTATGTGGAGAAACCAGAGACTGTCTGTGGTCCACCAGAGGTCTAGATAGTAGCTCACATTAGTCCAGAGACCAGACCAGACTATGTGGAGGAACCAGAGACGGTCTGTGGTCCCTCAGAGGTCTAAGATAGTAGCTCACATTAGTCCAGAGACCAGACCAGACTATGTGGAGGAACCAGAGACTGTCTGCGGTCCCCCAGAGGTCTAGATAGTAGCTCACATTAGTCCAGAGACAAGACCAGACTATGTGGAGAAACCAGAGAATGTCTGTGGTCCCCCAGAGGTCTACGATAGTAGCTCACATTAGTCCAGAGACCAGACCAGACGTGGAGAAACCAGAGATTTTCTGTGGTCCAAACAACAAGGTCTCTGCTGTATTTATGTCCAGATGACCTTATTTGGAGTGTTGATGGCGCAGATACTATGTTAGCATAGCCTAGCATCCATCAATCTAGACTCCATTCAGAAAACACGCATTTTAAAAGTAGTTAGCTTGTGGTCTTACAGACAGACCTAACAAAGCATGTCTTCATACTTTCTACTGATCACCATCATTATTATTATTTCAGTATCTTTCCATCTGGTTATTGATATTAAATCACAGATAAATAGTTTATTCTGGTTCATCCAGCTGTAGTAAACCAGCTGATGTGTCTTGCTAGATCCAGTGAATCCAGCTTAGTGAAATTCACGAGCACCTCTGGATGATGTCATGAACTCAGACAGGACTGTGTTTGGTTTCCTGGTGGATCTGGGACTTCAACATGTACAAAGCAGCAACAGTGGTGATTTCAGCCATGATGGATGAAACCTTGTTAGTATTTACATGGAGGTAAGCCGTTTAGCACAAGTGACGCAGATTAACACAAATGATCCCGTGAATAAACAAAAATGATCCTGCAGCCAGGGCTGCACGGTGGTGTAGTGGGTAGCACTCTCGACTCACAGCAAGAGGGTCCTGGGTTCGATTCCCGGGTCAGCCCGGGTTCCTTCTGTGTGGAGTTGGCATGTTCTCCCCGTGTAAGCGTGGGTTCTCTCCGGGTTCTCCGGCTTCCTCCCACAGTCCAAAGACATGCATGGGGATAGGTTCATTGGTGACTCTAAATTGCCCGTAGGTGTGAATGTGAGTGTGAATGGTTGTCTGTCTCTACATGTTTGCCCTGCGATAGACTGGCGTCCTGTCCAGGGTGTACCCTGCCTTCGCCCAATGACAGCTGGGATCGGCTCCAGCCCCCCCGCGACCCTGAATACAGGATAAGCGGTAGAAAATGGATGGATGGATCCTGCAGCCAAACTCACACAAGTAACGCGGGCATGTGTTTCGCGTTTGGTGTGAAAATATTTTTGCGTTTGGTGGGAGATATTGTGTTTGGTCCTATGTGTGTGTGTGTGTACCTGTCTGTCCGTCCACGGCTAACCTCTCATAGTACTGGACCCGTCAGTCTAATATTTATTGTACTCATTTATGACCGTTTGCCCAAGGACCCCTTGTGATTGAGGTGATTCACCATTTTCTCTCAGCCAGTCTGTAGGAGCAGCAAGTGATCAACAACTGCTTCAGTAGCAATTTACTAATCTGATGAGGGTCATATTAAGGCCTTTGTCGTGGCTCAAAAAATGACATCCATGAAAAAGTTTGGTCTCATTTTGAACTCAGATTCACCTCTTCTTTGTTTATGAGGCAGATGGAGAGTGCAAGAATATATTTGGTATATACTACACATAATGATGGTCAGCAGTGAAGGAGTGTGAATCATTGGAGCTCCTTTCCTTTGCATTTAGAGAATCTGAACGGCTCTTATCATGGCAGCCACTTGTTTACTTCTGGGTCACTTCTTCAGTTCTTCAGTTAGGAAGCTTCCTAAGCAAAATACCACAAAATACCGCAGGTCCCAGAGGCTCACCTGCAGTTCCATCGACCACCAAAGAGGCCGCTAGAAGCAACGCATCTCAAATCTTACCGACTGCCACTTAACGTCCAGAAGTTGCATGATAGATAATTCAACTTTGACTTCTGGGACATGAACAGTGGTCTCCTGAGTGAAAGTCTAGTGTTTTTAGACATCACTCATCCACCTCCTCCTGGTGTGGCCTTTGTTGCTCTTTATGGTTCAAAATAACATGGATTGCATACAAATTGATTACCCGGGTTAAAAACGAGTAATGTGCATTAATCCTTGTAGGTAAACACCAGCTATAAGCAGTGAATGACAGCCTGCACGATGATCCATAGAGGATCTGTCAAAAAGTAGACGTCAACAGGGTAAATACGTCTGATATGCTTGTGGTTTGTCTTTTCAAGCAGAGCAGCAGTGGTGTCTGCAGAGATCCCTGGGTCCCACCGGATGGGATCAGGATTTTATGGTTTCAGGAATCAAACGAGCTCTGTGAAAGTGTTTCATTGATGTGATATGAATCAGAGTAGACTTTGACCTGCTGATAATATGAAGCAAACACAGTGGAATGAAAAGACCAACTGTGGCGTTTGGACATGTTTTGTCTGCAGTCCAGTGCTGAATCATCTTAAACTGCTTGAATATGAAGCTGTTTAAATGCACCCTGGGTAAAAATGTGCAGGAATGATTACCGCCCAGTCACCATTGTCTAATAATGTGAAACAATGAATATGAATTTCCTACACTGTTTATTCATGCGAACAACCTCAACACCTACATTGTATTGTACACACGGTCATCTACAGCAGTTGTGCTTAGAACTATCACATGTGTGTGTTCTGTGTTGTATTCAGGGGCCACTCAGTTTCAATACAGCGTCTCCCTTCTGTCTGCTGTTCTTCTGGAGAGGGCGTGGTACAGACATGTTTTAAACTATGATTCTTATTACTACAATTAGGAGCATCTGATGCAACAACAAACCAGTCAAATATCTGACTCTGCAGAGGATTTTTGGCAGTTTAATCCACATGAAATAGATGCTAGAGCACCGAAAACTCAACTGTGAGGAAAACAAATCAACAGCCTCAATATGTTGTTAACTGAGCGTTTAAGGAGATTAGCTGATGAGTGTCCTCTTGTCTGCACACAGCTTTCTATTGCTCCTGCTAATATAATTAATAGAATTGATTGTATTACCAGCTCTGGTTTCCACAGGGGACTTCTATTCTCTGTGACGCTGTGTGAAGATTGAAAGAGTTTAAAGTCTGGGACACCGTATTAATGAAGTGGACATTGTCCCAGACGATGAGCTGTTAATTCATTATAAATTCTCCTGAAGGTTCCTATAAGGTCAGTGTCATTCACACACACAGATCAGTATCAGGTAGAGTGTATAGTGCACATTAGACACACAGGCACAGATTACAAATGCACATGGCATCTTTTTATGTACTTGATAATAATGTCAGACTGCACAGTCACAGCAGCAATGCACCAGTAGACCGCACAACCAAACACTGACAAGTTATTCATTCATGTGCAATACCAACATTTCATATTTCATATGTGCGATAATGCGAATTTAACCAGTCTTTCTCAGATTATATTTAGTTTACTTCTTTATTATACATTGTTGATTCTATATATTATTATATAGATATATATTATATATACACCTATAATTGTTTGTTATTTTGTACTGTTGCCTGTTGTTCCTCTTTGCTGCTGTAATTCTGTTAATGTGGGACTATTAAAGATATTATAGTTACTCTATTTTGCTATCCCATTTTACTTACTTTATTAATTGTGGCATCATAACAATGTACATCATTGTGCAAAATCAACATTCCATATTTCCTTTTTTTATGTGCGATAATGTGAACAATTATATTTGGTTTTTATTATATATTTTATATTCAATCGAATATAAATGATATATATTATTGTTTACTTCATTATGTATTCTATTGATTGTTGTTGTTTTACTGTTGTTGCAGTCATTCTGGACGTTTCCCCACCATGGGACTAATGAAAACCATCTTACTTGATTTGATATTAATATATTTGTTGGCTTGTTAATCATAGTTTAAATGATCTGTGGAAATCAGTAAGTGTTCAGAAACAGTTTGTGTCTCAGATTGTTTTCTCATATTTCCCTATCATGAACTAAAAGTTATTTAGGAGATTGCTGGTCCATAAGGTGCCCCAGTTCTCAGCCCGGTGACATGACAACGTGACGAAGCCCGGTCCAGGTCCAGGCTCGGTGACAGCTCGTAATATCACCTTTATATCGGCTGAGAGTTGCTGCTGACTTACCTCTGCACACGCACAAAGGGCCAGTAAAAGCCAACAGGGCACGGACCCGGGCACCACGTTCTTCCGGTCCATCCTGCGGACGGAACCATCGCCTCCTCCACGCCGTCCACTCAGCGTCCTGTCCCCGCTACAACAACCAGGCCGCTCCACTCCTTCAAAGACACCGGCCGAGGTCCCCTCTGCTCCGGACACAACTCAGACATCAACACGCTGCGGAGCTAAAAATGACGCGCTGTTGGCGAGGAGACTCCCCCTCCGTCCCTCCGTTCCTCTCTCTCTCTCTCTCTCTCTCTCTCTCTCTCTCTCTCTCTCTCTCTCTCTCTCTCACACACACACACACACACACACACACACGCAGAGGGGTGGTGCCGCCCTCATACTGAGCCTGTATATCTGTGACTTCCATTGGAGCCCCTGTCAATAATTCATCTTTACACTTCCAGCAGCCTTTCTTATAACGGCCTCAAGCAGCCAGATATAGAACACGGCCCAGTTCTACATAACAGGGATACAGGAACGCCCGGAGGTCCTTGAAGGCAGCAAGGAGAGCGGCAGAGCACAGCTGACGTTCACGTTCTGTCTGTGAGAAGCAATGAGTCTAACAGCTGTCTGAGAGGCGCGATTCAATACAGAAGTTAAAGTGATGGTTCGGAGTGAAATGCACCCTATGTAATTTCCACCATGACATCCAGTAGCCAAACACCCCCTCGGAAGCATTTTTAGCGATGGTCAGCATTGGTCAAGATAGGGCTATCAGCCGAATGGCTTAGTACTAGCGCGATGGTACATGGTGTATATCTCGTAAATTTCCCCACTAATAATGCATGGAATGTTACCTAACTTCTGCAGTAGTACACATAGGGTCTGTACTCACAAAACGAGGCATTTTAAAGTTTGTACATCAGGAGTTTATTTAAAAGAACACTTGCCTGATAGCTTCTACTGCCAAAGCTACCGCTGTTGCGTAGACGGCACTTCCGTGTTTACCCAGCTTCTTTCACGTGAGAGTATGAAAAAGTTTTGTTTTTTTTATAAATGCTTCTATTATCAGGTCGACAAGTGTTGACATGATAATACAAGCATTTATAAAAAATCAGCGAAACTTTTTCATACTCAGGCGTGAAACTTGCAACACGGAAACAGCTGGGTAAACGCCGACTGCCATTAAACACCAACAAAGAAGAAGAAGCTGGGTAACAGCTTCTTCTTCTTTGTTGGTGAAGAAGTTTGGTAACATTCCATGCATTATTAGTGGGGAAATTTACGAGATATACACTATACACCATCGTGCTATTACTAAGCCATTCGGCTGATCACCCTATCTTGACCAATGCTGACCATCGCTAAAAAATGCTTCCGAGGGGGTGTTTGGCTGGATGTCATGGTGGAAATTGCCCAGGGTGCATTTTACTCCGAACCATCACTTTAATGCAGTGAATGTGGTGGATTTACACTGGAGTTAAGGATGGTTTAACACTTGTGTTAAAAAAACACTTAGTTAAAGGAAAACACCACCGCATTTCCATACTGAACTATGTTCTGCTCTGATCTTAGACGAGGTGATACATACCTCCCTCTCCTCTGTGAGCCCATTGTGCGTGCACTCAATGGGCCCTAGTTTCGTAGACCAGGCGCAGTCAGCTTTCAGCGCACCTGCGCCGCGCCGACGGGGTGTGTCCGCCTGGACTTTGCAAGTTTCGTGCACCGCGCAGGCTCGCGCAGGCACACCTCCCGTCTCGCCCACCTGCGCAAGCGGGAAAGAGGGAGGAGAAGAAGGCGTGAGTGGGAGACGAGGAGGAGACGAGGAGGAGACGAGGCGTGGACTGGGATTAATACAGCCGATTCAGATCTTCACCAATCAAATGAGCTCCTCTCCTCTCCTTTAATGCGTTAGGGGAGGTTCAGTGCAAGTTCCGTCACTTGACAACCCGATGACAGAAGCAGCGCCGCTGCTCCCACCACGCGCATCATGCGCTGTGCGCGCGTATCATAATAATAACAATGCCGATATTATAAAAAACAGGGGAGAGAGAGGGAGATGTTTTGGTCCAAGAGGCTGAGTTTCCGTTACGCTTGCCATCGGCCTTTGATCTGACGTCAGATGTGACGTGACAATCTATATAGATATAAATTCACGTGTTGATTCAATTAGTTGCATTAAATAGTGTTTGTTGTGATTATTTATTGCATTTAAATGTGCCTGGAACTGTGGAAACCTGCCTGTGAGGTCTCGGTGACGTGTGCGCACTGCGCGCCATCAGCCAAACTTCCACTCCGCCAGCTGTGTTTCGCATTGAATGAATGGACTTTATTTACGCCTTGCGCCGAAAGTAGACCAGGTTGGAGCTGGCGAGCTTTCAGCGCAGTCTCGGCGAGGCTTTTTGCCACGAAACTTCCGCCAAGGAACCGCCAAGCTGAATCTGTGACGCCTCCCCCTGCTGCGCCGCCACACCCATCTTGGCGCAGGCGATCCCCCAAACTGCCAAACTGACGGTGCGCAAGGCTCGAAACTAGCATTGCGCCGGCTCCACCACCCTGCGCCGCCATGCGCAACGAAACTAGGGCCCAATGGCTCTTGCGCGCACTCCGCGCAGCGCTAATTTGCTAGCATGTAGCTTGTCCCAGTATATTCCTTAGGATCCAAAGGGGGGTGAAGTTAGAAGCGACCAAGCACTTCCACGTTGTCCCTATTTAAATATGGTTACGTGAGTAGTTACACGACCCAAGTTTGGTTACACAAAATGAAACATGCCAATTTTTCTAAGCGGATAACAAGGATAACTATATAGTATGGCGGAATAACAACTGGAAGCACTTCGACGTCGGCGCAGTAATATCATCACTCCGCTCCCCCTCTTAAGGCCCCCACACACCGCCCAGACGTCCAACTGCCTTATCCGACCACTCTCCGCCCACTCTGTTGCCTCTCGTCTGACCCGTTCGGCAGAAAAGTTGCGTTGTACACACCGCTTCGACGTGCTTCCGACAGCACAGCAGCGTGTACGTTCTGCGCTTGCGCGAGATACAATAGGCCTCCTTAACAGCGGGTGGCGCTAGTCTCGTGCCAGTACTCCAAAACAGGAAAACGGCGGCGTGAGATTTTGGCTGAAGGTACGTGTCCAAAGGCAGTCTTATTTCCATGCTTCCCATTGTATATATTAGAGGATTTAAGGTATGTAAGAACCCATGCAATGCCTTCGCGTCGCGGCGAGCCTCCTGCAAGTTTTCGAAAATCTTTCAGAAACACGTTTTGGTGAACTTTTTGTGTAAAATAAGAACGTTTCCAAACGAGCCGCCATGTTGGGGTTTTGAAATCCGGGAGCCGACAGGACAGCTGTGAAAGCTCGCCAAGCAGGTGCTGCCAAGTGTGCGCGTGATTGTATGAAGGAGAGCGCCTGTCAATCATCCTCCCAGTGGCAGCCCACCAAGCGTGCGATAGTGGCAAGCGGCACGTCAACTAGCGTTTAACAACGGCTAACGTTGTTTACAGTAACATGGCAGCTGCGGAGCCAAAGAGGAGAGTTTTTCAATAAATGAACCTAGTATTTTATAGGTTCCAATAGACACAAAATCTTGATTTTATTAATTCTACTGGTAGTCTGTTTTGCTCAAATAGAAATAGAGACCTGTCTCTGCTATATCAAAGCTCTGAATATTGAATGCAGCAGCTTTATGTCAATTCCAAATGTTAGCTTAATTAATCAATTGTCAAAGCTCCTACAGGACTTGCTGGCCTTAAAAACCCTACTGGGAATCTTATCACGTAGGGTGTGGTCATGATTCGGTAAACTAAAACGTTTGTCTGAGCAGGTTACTCTTACTGACACCTGGGAAACAATGGAAGCTCTGAACACAGCAGCTGTGGAAGTCAACATCCTGCCACTGTAACACTGACCACAGACTGAGATAACCAGGGAGAGTCCATCATCTCTCTCCAAATACAAATTTCAAAGGGGCGACATTCGAAGCGCTGATTGTTTTTCCTGGCGATCTCTCACAAACACAGATGATTAGAACGCTTGATCTTTATCGTATCATCAAAACTCAGTGTGCCTCTTGGGGCCAAGGCCTCGAGTGCTCCAGACTTTTAGGAGATTGAGGTTAAAGATTGTGACATTTTCCCACTGAACAAACACAACAACAACATTCATCCTAACAAAAACAGAAAGCACCTCCAGGCACTGAGATGGTTGTCAAAGGCAGTCACTAAGTAGCTGTTAGTATTTTGGAGATAAGTTATATCAAACGTAAGGCTCACGAACCAGAGAAAGTATCTGCAGTGTCTAAAGCTGAAAGACATGCAGATCCAGTTGAAGTATTATAATAAGTATTGTTTGCTATCTTACCCAGCTCAGTACAACATTTGGAGTTATTACAGGCTATAATATAAATGTGATAGACAGAACAGACAACACACATGAGATGTTGTATTTCAACGCTGTCGTCACACAGCAGATTGTGAAATAGTTACCCAACTTTAATCGAGTGATTCATGTACATGGGCGTGCATTTTCCATGTTTTTCAAGTTGCTCAGCACGGCTTTCAAACTAATACCTTTGAATTGGAAGTGTTGTTCGTGCCTGCACCATGTCGGACGACATTATGCTGCAAAACCGATAGCTAGCTTTAGACAACAAACCAAAGTTAGGTTTAGAAAACAAAACCAACGTTAGGTTTTGTCATGCACGTGAGGTTTGTCTTGTCTTGGTTTTTGTCTTGTGGACTTCCTGTTTTATTTTGAAAGAGTAACTCCCTCGTTTCAGGTTTCCTTCCTCATGTGTCCCCAGTCTGACGTCATCCCTGATTGTTTTCACCTGTTGCCCATTATCCCTCTGTGTATTTAAGTCTGCATCTCCCTTGTCTTGTGCCAGTGCGTTTCGTCTTTCATCTCTCGTCTCATGCCAAGCTAAGTCAAGTATTTTTGCGTTCTGTTGTTTGTAGTTTTATGTCTGTAGCCTGGTTTTTACTCCCTGTGGAGCGATCTTTTGTTTGTACCTTTTTTTAATCCTGATTAGCGTTGTTTAAGTTTGTATCCAAGTTGTGTTTTGTTTTTTTTTTTTTTTTTTTACACTTTTTTAGAATAAAAGCCTGAATACTGCCTCTGCCCTGCATCTGAGTCCTCCCTCCTTGCCCAAGCCTGACAGGTTTAGACAACAAAACCAACGTTAGGTTTAGGCAACAAACTAACGTTAGGTTATGACAACATAAATACCCCACCCCTACCAGTTTGCTGAGGTGTTAATCCCCAGAAGTTCCACGGTACGATATTATCACAATACTTCAGTCACAATACAATTTTATTGTGATTTTAAACATTTTGCGACATGCTGAGTATTGAACTAACAGATACTAGCATTTATTATCTTTTTTGAACTGCAAATTAAATAGGATCATAATGTACTAAATGAACTGGATTGACAAAGACTTGAAACTAGAGATTGAGACCATAAACTGTTTAAAATGTTTACTGAGATAATACATCAAGAGAGAAGTAGGACCATTTTTCATAGACTTCCATACAACAAGTCTTCTTTTTGCAACCAGAGGAGTCACCCCCTGATGGCCAGGAGAGAGAATGCAAGTTTAAGGTACTTTAGCTTCATTTTTCAGAACCTGAAGCTGACAGGTTATTATTAGTTTCTCACTTGGGTTGTATTAAAATATACAGTTATCACAATGTGTAAGCTTTCTTATCTGCTACTATAGAAATAAACTGACAGCAGTGTGTGAGTTTAATTCACAGACAGGATGCTTCATGTCTCTTCAATGACTCACCTTGTGTTTCTGGCAGAAATATTGACATTGTGTTAATGACATTGTAAAAAGAGGATTTGATGTTTTGTCTGAGGGACAGGAAAGATTTGTGCTCTGTTTGCCCCACCATTGTCAGAATGTGGTATTTCTGCTGCGTCCCGTTTATCATCCCGTCATCACACAGAACCATTTCCCCCACGAGCTTATCACTTCCTCCCAAACATGGAGGCCTCAGAGGAAACGAGCAATCACTCTCTCACTGCTACACATCTTCCCACACCCCAACGTCCTACTTGTGTACGTGAACAATGATCCAAGGTAGTTAAATTAGGAAAGTGAACTGATGCTCATAAACGCAGCAGTCTCCATCTCCTCTAACAGCATTATGAGATGCTCATTCATACCAGGTAACAACGTAGTTGTGCTTTTTTCACATTCTGGTCACTAGTGGGGCCCTACGTCAAGTTGTTCTATTTATCACCTAAATCCATAGACTCTATGTAAGAAGAAGACGTAGTTACGGTAAAATCACCCACTGGTTTGTGGACTATGGTTCTTTTGAAGCCTTGAGTTTGGCCTTTTGGCCGTCACCAACTTGTAATTTTTGCAACCAGTGAAGGAAGTGACCGTATTTGGACTGTGGAGGAGCACCCGTGAGCACAAGCAGCAACGGGTTAACACAAGCAGCAGAGCAGCAACCTTACTGGATCTGGATCCATCTGGATTCTGATGTGAAGCTACTAACAAAGTTAGCTTCATTATTCAAGGTTAACTTTACAGTTAAGTGTTAAAGTCATCTTAGTAGCTAACTGCATTGGTAGCGTAGTAGCAACCTGTCAATCATAAGGTAGCCCCGCCCCCTAAAGCATCCCCTGCTTTCTGGTCTATTCATCTACAAGGACAGCCGCCTTTGCCTGCGTAACATTGCTAAATCCAGCCCATCTTGTCTGTATTTGTGACCTGAAGGCTGGATTATTACAATTCCTTATAATCAGGTTGTTTCAATAAATCACTTAGATTTCTCAAGCTGGTCCAGAATGCTGCAGCACTTTTTCTTTTTACAAGGAGTCGCCCCCTGATGGCCAGCAGAGGGAATGCAAGTTTAAGGCACTGGCTTCACTTTCCAGAACAGGAAGTTGCCGCTTGCCCAAATTTAAGAACCATGACTTTATTTCAAATACGAGACATACAGAACCAAAGTCAGACCCCACCTCCAGCATACTTAGACCACAGTACACCTCTTCACTGAAAAATTCCAAGATGGCATCGGCCAAAATGCTGAACACAAGGCTTCTTAACATACTGTCAATGGGTGACATCACCATACGTCCACTCCTCTATCTTCTATGGGACAGACCTTTGTGATGTCTGTGGCTCAACTGTTGAGTGTCTGTGGGATCCAGGTTTTGTCCGAGGGATGACCCAGGCTATAGTGGAATAGTCAAAAAATAAGGTCCTAACTCCTATTCCTTGACCTCGGGGGAAAACGTCACGGGGTTAAGGAAAGGCAATAGGAGAACTCAAAAGGATTTAGGAAAAGACGGCCGGGGTGCTCAGAGAATCTGACCGGACTTTCACTAAGCTACGTCATTATAATGCTGCTGATGATTGACAGCTGATGATCAGCACCAGTGATTGACGTGCGTCTGCGCTGGAGAAACTACAAGTAATTGTTAATTATGCAAATAGGTACAGTAGAGCTATAAAACGAATCACTGGAGCTCCAGGTCACTTCTTCAGTTAGGAACCTTCCTAAGAGAAAAAGACTACTAGACTGCAGCCCCTGTGTCAGACTCGGGAAAACCCCTGGACCAGACCCAGTCAGATTTTGTACTACACACCTGCTGGGTTCACACACAATAAAATAAATTTAAAATGAAAAAGAAAATGCAAAAGGGAAAGGGGGAAAAGATAAGAAAGAAGCCATAATTTATTATGGGGGGGGGGGGGGGTTATTGAAAGCCATCATATTGTCTTTTATTGATGATGTAAGCTGTTCCAGATTTGCATGGTCGGTTAATAGATTAAGCCAATGCTGGGTTGAGAGTTTTGGATCTGTCTTTCCAGTTGAGTAAAATCGTTTTCTTGGCTACAATGAGTGCTATGGGAATGAAAGTTTGGAGATGTTGTGGTACAGTGAGAGAGGAGAGATCACCTAAAAGAGCGATGTAGGGAGAGAAAGGGATGCTGAAGTTGAGGAGCTCCGACAGCTCTCTCATGACCCCCGACCAAAACCGGCTGACGAGTGGGCAGAGCCAGAATGCATGGATGTGGTTGTCTATTGTGGAGGGGCAATATGTGCAGGTGTTGCTATCTGTGAAACCCATATAGTGCATTGTGTGAGTGGTGATGTGTACCCTGTGTATGATTTTGTATTGAATGAGTTGAGTCTTAAAGTTGAGTGACATGGAGAATGTATTGTTGCATATGGTTTAGTTTAGTTTAGTTTATTAGTTTATTATGTCGAAGACAATCCCAGTTAATCAACTGTATCAATAACAGTAAAAAAGGCAGCTTTAGCCAACATGGCTAATATCCTGCTGCAGTCCCCGGCCAGATGACAATAGGCACCCTAAAAAGCAAAACAAAAAACAAAAAACAATATATTACAGCACATTGATTAAAGGAGAGCGTTAGGACAGCTAGGAGACAGGATAAATCAATGAAGATAGGAGAGAACAGTGAAACATCAGTACAATCATGCAGAGACAACACATAATCGAGACATACAGAAGCAGCACATAAAACATAAAACATAGTCACACAGCAGCAACATAATCACACATCAGCACATAAAGCATAATCACACATCAGCACATACAATCACATTCAGGAGTGCGGACAGACATCACGTACTGTATAGACAGGCGGCATCCATGATCATGACGCAAAATAACACAGCCATATGTTAGTGCCAGTCTATGTCGTTGTGTTCTATTTCTAAGTCTGAATCCATTTATGTGCTGGTATAGAGATGGTGGTGTCATGGTGAGAAAGTAATTTATAAATTTGTGATAGTAATTTTTTGGGTTGTAGTGAACGTAGTTTTGATAGTAAGGGGGGGTCAAGGTTATGGAAGTTGCTAAAGTCAATTGTCTTTTTTATGGCCTCTTTCAACTGTAGGTACTGGTACTGACAGTGGTTGGGTAGGTTGTGTGTTTGTTTTAGAAGGTCGAAGGTCATGAGAGAGCTGCCAGAACAGAGGTGCCCCAGGCTGGTTACTCCTCTCTGTTTCCATGCGGGGAAGTTAATGGGGTGGTTATTTATTTTGAACATGGGGTTGTGCCAGATGGGAGTGAGGGCAGAGGTAGTTAGTTGAGTGTTGAGGATGTCATTAGCTTTCCACCAGGCAGTGAGGGCTGTGTTTACTGTATGAAATTTGAAGCAGTGGTGTGTTTTAATTGATTTGTCGATGAAAGCAATGTGTTGAATGGGCAGATTATTGCAGATGGTTTGTTCAATGTCGAGCCAGGCAGAGTTACGGTTGTTTGTCCAGTGGTGAATATATTGAAGCTGGTGGGAAAGAAAGTAGTAGAAATTTGGTTTTTGAAGAGTGGTTAATTTAATCCTAGATTTCTTTTCTTTCCAATAAAATGTATTGACAATTGCATTCAGAGAGGAGAACCAGCCAAGGGACGGGTTGACAGGGGTCATGGCAAATAGGTAGTTGATTTTTGGAAGAATTTTCATTTTGACAGTAGATATGCGGCCGATTAAGGAGAGTGGGAGTTTGTTCCATCTGTTCAAGTCTTCTTTGATGCTTTGTAGTAGTGGGGTAAAATTGAGTTTGCATATATCATTTTGATTAGTTGAAATTTGGATTCCAAGGTATTTAATGGTTTGAGTTGTACGGTGGTAGGGTAGGTCCCCAACCCCAGCATCCCAGTCAAAGTGGTTAAGAGGAATCTCGGACCAATTGATGGAGTAGCCAGAAACCCTGCTGTAGCTGTTGATCAGATTGTGGACTGAATGAAGGGATGTTGATGGATTGGTTAGATAGAGTAAGATGTCATCGGTGTAAAGACTAATTTTATGGTGGTGTGAATTGGTTTTTGTACCTGAAATACTGTCATTCTGTCTTATGGCTGGCTGTTCAATGAAAAGTGCAAATAGTAATGGTGATAATGGGCATCCTTGCGTAGTACCTCTATTTAAGTGGAATGATTGGGATATTATTCTGTTGGTGATTGCTGATGCTGATGGTGTGTTATATAGTGTCTTAATCCAGTTTGTAAAGTAGGGGCCAAAACCAAAGTGGTTTAAGGAGGTGAAGAGAAAGGGCGACCCCACCCTGTCAAATGCCTTTTCTGCATCTAGAGTTGCAATGATGGCTGGGTGGTGTTTTTTTTCTGTATCCAGGGCTTTGTATGGATGAAGTATGTTAAATAATCTTCGCATGTTTTCTGAGGACTGTCTCCCTTTGATGAAGCCAGTCTGATCCGGGTGTACAAGTGATGCGATTACAGATTCCAATCTTATTGCCAGAGCTTTGCTTATGATTTTGACGTCTGTGTTTATTAATGATATCGGTCGGTAGTTGGAGCAGTGTGTAGGGTCTTTATTTGGTTTGGGGATCAATGTGATCAGGGCAGCATTCATATGGTGGGGAATTTTAAGGTTATTGTAGATTTCTGAAATTGTACTGAAAAATAAAGGTGAAAGGAAGGACCAGAAATGTTTGTAGAACTCAACAGGGTATCCATCTAGTCCAGGGGATTTATTGTTGGGCATGAGCTGTAGTGCTTTCTTTAATTCGTCTATGGTAAGTGGGTTTTCCAAATTCTCTGCTTGGTTTCTATTGATTTGCGGGAGGGAGACAGTCCTCAGAAAAGCATCTGCTTCTGTAGATGTGGTGTTATTGTTCGGTGTGTATAGATTAGTATAGTATTTTTTGAATGTTTCATTTCACTTAAAGTGTGGTCTAGAATGGTGTTTCCAGAGGAGTCCAAACTTCTGGAGTGATTAGCCAGAAGTTTACCAGTTTTGTTGCCAAATTCGAAATTTTGTTGCCGGAGTCTGAGGATATTGTATTACATTTTTTTATTAAGAAGGTTGTTAAGTTCATGTTTTGTTTTAAGTAATTGCTTTCTGATTGTGTCTGTAAGAGGAGTATGCTATTATTTTACCTCCCATGACTGCTTTTACTGTTTCCCATAAAATGCTGCTACTGATATCCGGGGTATTGTTGGTTTTTGGAAGGATGCCCATTCTTGTTCGAAGTATTTAATAAAATCTAGGTATTTTAGGAGTGATGTGTTGAAGCGCCATCTGGGTGGGGGCAGGTGTTGAATTTCTGTTACTAATTGGTTCACGAGTTTGGGAAGTTGGCTTATTCTGCAAATAGGGAATGGAAAAATGTGGGGGGAGTCTGTGTTTGGGCCGTAGATACTGGCTATTGTTATGTTGTTCTTTTCAATGTTGCTGTTGATTATGATGAAACGTCCTTCCGGGTCAGTTACAGTTGAAATATGGGAGTATGGTGTGTTTTTGCTTAGCAGAATTGAAATGCCTCGTTTTTCGAAGTTGTAGATTGCGTGGAAAGTCTGGTTAATCCATCCGGCCCTCAATTTCCAAGACTCTGCCTCTGTGAGATGGGTTTCTTGTAATAGACAGATGTCTGATTTCAGTTTGTGTAGATGGTTCAATATTTTGGCTCTTTTTGCATGGGAGCTGATTCCTCTTATTTTCCAAGAGGTAATATTCAGTGTCAATGGCATGATGTTAATTTTGTTAAAAATGGGAAAGGGTTTGCGCTATATATTGAGTTTGTTGGGGTTGCAAAGGGGGGAGGGAGAAGAAGAGATGAGAGAGAGAGAGAAAAGAGGAAAAAAAGACAGGAATAACAAAATAAAAAGCAAGGGTCTTCAAAAACATGTAAGGACATTGTACACAAGAAAAGAGAAAACAAACAAAAACAAAACAAAAAATAAATAAATGTCAATGAAATAATATCTTATTATACAGACAACCAGGTGAAGGTTGGATATTCTAACGATGCAATGTTTAAACAAGATGTATTGTGATTTATTATTAAGTCAAATTACAAACCCGATTACAAAAAAGTTGGGACACTGTACAAATTGTGAATAAAAACAGAATGCAATGATGTGGAAGTTTCAAATTTTAAATACATTTTATTTTAAATTTTATTTTATTATTATTTTATTTCAGAATACAACATAGATCACATATCAAATGTTCAAACTGAGAAAATGTATAGTTTTAAGGGGAAAATAAGTTGTTTTTCAATTTCATGGCATCAACATCTCAAAAAAGTTGGGACAAGGCCATGTTTACCACTGTGTGGCATCCCCTCCTCTTTTTATAACAGTCTGAAAAAGTCTGGGGACTGAGGAGACAAGTTGCTCAAATTTAGGAATAGGAATGTTGTCCCATTCTTGTCTAATACAGGCTTCTAGTTGCTCAACTGTCTTAGGTCTTCTTTGTCGCATCTTCCTCTTTATCATGCGCCAAATGTTTTCTATGGGTGAAAGATCTGGAGTGCAGGCTGGCCATTTCAGTACCCGGATCCTTCTTCTACCCAGCCATGATGTTGTAATTGATGCAGTATATGGTCTGGCATTGTCCTGTTGGAAAATGCAAGGTCTTCCCTGAAAGAGACGACGTCTGGATGGGAGCATATGTTGTTCTAGAACTTGGATATACCTTTCAGCATTGATGGTGCCTTTCCAGATGTGTAAGCTGCCCATGCCACACGCACTCATGCAACCCCATACTTTCAGAGATGCATGCTTCTGAACTGAGGGCTGATAACAACTTGGGTTGTCCTTGTCCTCTTTAGTCGGGTGACATGGCGTCCCAGTTTTCCAAAAAGAAAATTTGGAACAGTTTTCCACTTTGCCACAGTCCATTTTAAATGAGCCTTGGCCCAGAGAAAACGCCTGCGCTTCTGGATCATGTTTAGAAATGGGTTCTTTTTTTACCTATAGGGCCCTAGTTTCGTAGACCAGGTGCAGTCAGCGCTCAGCGCACCTGCGCCACGCCGACGGGGTGTGTCCGCCTGGACTTTGCAAGTTTCGTGCACCGCGCAGGCTCGCGCAGGCACACCTCCCGTCACTCCCACCCGCGCAAGTGGGAAAGAGGGAGGAGAAGAAGGCGTGAGTGGGAGATGAGGCGTGGACTGGGATTAATACAGCCGATTCAGATCTTCACCAATCAAATGAGCTCCTCTCCTCACCTTTAATGCATTAGGGGAGGTTCAGTGCAAGTTCCGTCACTTGACAACCTGATGACAGAGGCAGCGCCGCCGCTCCCACCACGCGCATCACGCGTTGTGCGTGCGTATCATAATAATAACATTGCCGATATTATAAAAAACAGGAGAGAGAGAGGGAGATGTTTTGGTCCGAGAGGCTGAGTTTCCGTTACACGTGCCATCCGCCTTTGATCTGACGTCAGATGTGACGGGACAATCTATATAGATATAAATTCACGTGTTGATTCAATTAGTTGCATTAAATAGTGTTTGTTGTGATTATGGATTGCATTTAAATGCGCCTGGAACTGTGGAAACCTGCCTGTGAGGTCTCGGTGACGTGTGCGCACTGCGCGCCGTCAGCCAAACTTCCACTCCGCCAGCTGTGATTCACCTTGAATGAATGGACTTTATTTACGCCTTGCGCCGAGAGTAGACCTGAGGGGTATTCCATCAAACTCGCTAAGCGCAAAGCCGGGCTAATTTCGATAAGCCTCGCTACCTTTAGCGAGAGTTTCGTTCCATCAACCTGACTTGAGGCACTCTCCGCTAAGTAACCATGGGAATTTATCCGACCAAACTAACCTGCCCCGGGGCAGGCTAACCATCAGGCTTACTTTAGCGGGGGTTTCAGAGAAGTCCGTCTGTCGGAAACAACTGTACCAGCAGAAGGTTCCGCCAAGCCTAGTCCTCGTGATTTCGTCACGTGAAAGAACAAAAAATTAGTGCAAACAGACTATATTTTCATCAAGCGTCTAAAAATACATGCTTGCAATTAAAAAAATATGAATAAATTGTTTATTTTGTTTAAGACCGACTGGCCATATGGTTATTTAAAGCCCCCGGTTGGGTGAGTGGTGATGCACCTGCCCTCCAATGTGGGCATCGCAGGTTCATGTCCCGGCGAGGACGTTTCATGTGTTTTTTTTTGCCTGTCTTTATATCAGAGAATTAGACCAACATTTTACCTTAACTATAAACCTTACCTATAAATATGTCATACAATTTCCCGAGAACCCAAATATAACTTGCAAAAACATGATAGGCATAAATATGTTATTATTAATAGCATGTTATAGATCCCAATGACAAAGGCATTGCTGCATGCAATTTTCAGCCACATAAATTCCTTTCAGGTGAGTTCATTAATAGATTCATTGAATGTGTTCATTGAATTGTCAATGTAGATGCATTTACTAGGCCTATCTAAAAAAGAGAGAGAGAGAGAGAGAGAGAGAGAGAGAGAGAGAGAGTGTTCCGCCCAAAGAAAGTGGTTTCAAAAAGCTCCATAGTCAGGGATCGAACCATGGCCTGCCGCGTTCAAAGCCGGCACGTTACCTCTACACTATCCTGATGTTCAAGAAATCACTGTCAGTGTTATATTAGAACATGTTATTCTTAACGGTACTTCTGTATTTAATCGCTCGGTAATTCTTGCCCAAGCAGCCTCGCGATCTTTATTTATCACTACAGTATTCCCTTTTTTGGTTATGATGGGTTTGTACTCCTCGTACAGTTCCATCAATCATTTTTGCTCTGGTCTTTTCTGCCATTTTCTCGATGATTCGACATTCACGGTTCTGGTCTGGCTTCATATCCCGTGAACGGCGTAACACACGACGTTAACCTGGCTTGAATTAGCCTCAACAAGGCACGGCTGAAATGCGTTAATGGAATGGGTTTAGCCGCAAGTGGAAGTTGGTGTTAGTTCTAACCAGGCTTAACCAGGTAAGCGCCGCTTTAATTAGCGAGTTTGGTGGAATACCCCTCAGGTCGGAGCTGGCGAGCTTTCAGCGCAGTCTCGGCGAGGCTTTTTGCCACGAAACTTCCGCTACGCCAAGCTGAATCTGTGACGCCTCCCCCTGGTGCGGCCGCCACACCCATCTTGGCGCAGGCGATCCACCAAACTGCCAAACTGACCGTGCGCAAGGCTGCGCGGGTCGAAACTTGCATTGCGCCGGCTCCACCACCCTGCGCAGCCCTGCGCTGCGCCACGAAACTAGGGCCCATAGAGTTTTAGCCGGCAACGGCGAATGGTACATTTAACTTTTCCAGCCTCTTATTGCTACCTGTCCCAACTTTTTTGGAATGTGTAGCTCTCATGAAATCCAAAATGAGCCAATATTTGGCATGACATTTCAAAATGTCTCACTTTCAACATTTGCCATGTTATCTATATTCTAGTGTGAATAAAATATAAATTTATGAGATTTGTAAATAATTGCATTCCTTTTTTATTCACAATTTGTACAGTGTCCCAACTTTTTTGGAATCGGGTTTGTAAATGAATAAACAAAATAAAGAAACAAGGAACTAAATAAACTCCATTAAATATTTCAATTGATGTATGCTTGAACAATGTAACTTAAATTTAACTTGCCTACATCAACAAAGACAAACATACTCTATGTGCATTCTCATGTTCATGCATTCATACATGTGCCTACTTATACACACAATCACACCCTCTCACACACACACGTTTTTTATCTTGCATAAAGACACACCCTGATATATAGTTTGATATATGCACACATACATACATACATATATGCACATACCCACTTACACATGCACTTATACATACACATATAGACAAGCATACATTCATCCTCCCACCTGCACATCCACCTATCGCCCACCCACCCTCACACATCCCTACCCTGTGTATGAACAGAAAGTGACCATAGTGAATGTCGGACAGGTAACAAACAGACAAATTGACAGAAAGGAAAACGGGCAGACAGACAATCATGCAAACAAGTAGCCAGATAGAGACAAACAGGTAAACAGACTGACAGACAGCTGGGCGGTTAGATAAACAGGTAGGCGTTAGTTGGTTAGATCCGAGCAATCTGATAGGCTGCCGATTTCATTTCATCCACCAATCTCAGCGTCCACAGGAATGACAAGGCATTTAAGTGCTCTGCAATGACGGGAATGAAACCCAAGAAGAATCGTTCCATCACAGCCACTAATAACATCTCTGAACTCCGTGAGACCACTCTGTTTAATTGGATTGAGACAAAATTGGCGCCGTCCTCATCAGAGCAAACTGAGGACAAAGTCACATTAGAATCCAAACATAAAAGGCAGAGTGTTGTGAATAGAAACACTGCTGTACCGGAACAATGCGAAATGAAATAAGGAGTGGTGCAGCTTGTTCAGCTCCTTTATTCATTTTAACACATGTACATTGTGGAATCATACAGTAGTTCCTTAACATGACGACATCCTGCACAATTACAGTCCGTGCCAGTAAAACTATTAAAAGGTTGGTTTCTAGATCTCAGTAGACAGGTTGGGATATTTCTTCAGCAGCGTTGTGGCTAGTTGCGGATGCAGGCGTCCTCCCTGGAGGCTGCTCTGGTCAGATTTATTCTTCATGGCAGCCTGTGACAGAGGACGATGACAATGTTCAGTGAGACTAAATACTCCTAAATTGCACTGCACAACAGTCATATTTTCTTGCAGAGTAGCCTCAAAGTCACTCAGTTACATTAACAATAACTAAAAAACAAAAGTTAAAAGAAGTTAAATTCATCACTACTTGATGTTCTCTGTAAAATAAATCTTGTGCATATCGTATTGGCAAGCGATCAAAATAAGTGGAAAATATCACATTAAACAGCATTTGATAATTTTCTTTGTAAAACAGCGCAGCCATTGGTGCATTGGAAGACACTAAATGATAATAAATTCAGATGAAGTTCTGTGAGAAGTTGATGAGGGAAAGCTGCCAGAATCAGACACCACAGTAAGTGTAGAAAGCTCTGGTTTGAGCTGAAGTGATATTATAAATCTATTAACTTACACATTCACACAGTCAGTTATATATTACCAGCTGTCCTTTCTGCATTTGCCAGTCTAAACTGAGATGATTTTAGTCTTATTATAACTTCTTATTATTAGTGTAATATTATCCAACGATCACATCGAGCTCTGATTGGTCAGTGGGTCATTCCATGTCATTTCATCCAATTCCTCCCACCTGACCATCTCAGAATGTCCTGTACAAATTCTAGTACAAAGACACACTTGTTAATCGGACAAATCCAAAATATTAGGTCTCTACTGTCAACAATTTTCTCATGAAACATCATTGAATGAAGGATAGTTTAGAAGGTTTTTGGCATCATACTCTGAAAAGCCATTTTTAAACAGCAATATCTGGAAAACTATCTCACCTGTGGCCTTCAAAATTTCTGCAGTGTATATCCGTTACTAATAGCCTCCAGACCTGGAATATCAGGGGTGTAGCTCAATGATAACCTAGTATGGTAGGTACTTAAATTTGCAGAAAGACGACTTCTATCACTTCTGCCTCTATCTCTGGTGTTAGCTTAAACATTCTACAAAATATGGTCTCTCTTAGTGATTAGTTTCACAGATATTAAAGCTAAAAAAGGAAGTAAACACATCTTTGCCCAACTTCAGAGCCATATTCCAAAAAACTGACAACAGGTATCAGGTCCAAACTTGATGTTTCATGAGAAAACTGTTGACAGTAGAGACCTAATATTTTGGATTTGTCCTATCAACAAGTGTGTCTTTTTACTAGAAGTTTTTCAATAAATTCTGTGATGGTCAAGTGGGAATATTTTCAGAAATTTGATGAAATGACAAGGAATGACCCCAGTAGTTGGTGCTGATCTGTGTCCAGCATCAGTTACCATGGTGATCTACCTGGTAAGAAGTGAACCATCTTCGTAGGACTGAAAACCCCGAGTTAAACCTGAAGTCACCTCGCTAACCTCAAAACATGACTTTTGCCAAACTTTTCAGCCCACAACCCCCAAAATAATAGTTGACCCCCACTATCCCCGGAAGAGACTGAAACATAAGAATGTGTGCGTCCTAATAGGCGTATCCAAACACGGGCATAACAACAACACAAAAGAACAGAACCCTGACAACCATGATATGATTTTACATTAAATACTATATTTACTATCACATAAAAGCAGAATATCTTAGTCAAAGTCATCTCCATGGAACTTAGGAGTGAACATTGTTGCAAACTTCATTCTAATACAATACTTTCATTTCCATGTTAGCAGAAGCACATCTCAGTCAAAGTTAGGGATGGACGACATTATCGGCAAGGTATTAGTATCGGCCGATATTAATGTTAAAATGTATTATGGGATATTGGATAACATGCCGATATATTTAACTGATAAATGAAGACTGCTGCTTCCTTGATTAAATCAGATTAAATGCCTGAGGGCGCGAGGATTGCGTGCGCAGCGCGACACGTCACCTACTTTAACTTGCAGCAGAGCGAGGGAGAAAATCAGCGGTGTGTACGTTTTTTAAGGTGTCGGAAACGGTTAGCAAAGTTTGTATTTGCAATGATTGTTCAGCGTCGGTGATGCGGAGAATGCGGAGCCAAGACGCATTCTTTTAACACCACAAACATAAGTCGCAGTCGGCAACATTTGTTTGATCATGTTCACTGAAGCCGACACTATGCTCCGACACTATACATAAATCACCCGGTTTTAGAAAAAAAACACGCCTCTACGTGCACGTAGAGCCTGTTTGTTTTGCAAATATCCACCGCGCCCGTCTCATCCTGTCTACTCGGCACAGTTCACAGTTCTTGCACACGCCACAGATCCCACCTCCCCCTCACGCATGTTACAATATCACAGGCTAAATGACGTTAGCAGTTGCTCTCTATGAGTAAGTTAGCCCGCCTACCTCTGTCTAGCGTGTACTCTATACCGTTTATCGATGAGAGAAGACACGGGCGCGTTCACAGAATCTGGTGCACGCGCACTGACGAGCACTCGATGGGAGGGAGCGGAGGAGCTTGGTGGTAGAGGGGGAGGGGCCTGATTGTTGTAAACATTCGAAATTTCACTGAGTCAACTCGATCGAACTGCACTTTAATTGTCCATTTGAAGAACCGTCATCCGCTACAAGTTTGTATATATATTAGGGATGTCCACCGGTGTCTGTTTGACCGGTGGTTGACCGTATTAACGTTAACCGGTCCTGCAGACGTGCTGAGAGAAAATGGAAGGACAAATTACAGGTGTCATATGGTATATTACGAGACTGTATACAAGAGTATCAAAAAACAGTGAAAGCTGCGAAAACTACGTATTTCTCCAACCTTGTGTCTAGCAACATTAATAGGCCTAAAGTTCTTTTTAATGTTTTGGATTCCATTGTTAACCCTCGTAATATTGACCCAAAAACACCTACACCTGCTCTCTGTAATAATTTTGTTTACTTCTTCATTGACAAAATCACTTCTTTGCGATCAGTCTCACCTGTTGCTTCCCCTGACCCCTCTGAGCCCCACCTGTGCTCTGCTGCTTTTAACCAGTTTGAGCCTATAGCACTAGAGGAGCTGTCAGATGTTGTTCAAGGGCTTCGCCCCACAAACTGCCCTTCCGACTGTATTCCCTGCCGCCTTTTTAAGACAGTTTTTAATTCTACTGGCTCTTTCATTCTAAGGCTAGTCCACGCATGTTTCACCTCGGGGTGTTTCCCAGCATCTCTAAAGCATGCTATAGTACAGCCACTTATTAAAAAACCCAACCTTGACCCCACTCTTCTTTCTAACTTCCGACCTATCTCCAAACTTTCATTTCTATCTAAAGTGCTGGAGAAGGCAATGGCTAACCAGCTGTTATCATTTCTGGAGGAGAATAACATTTTCGAAAAATTTCAGTCTGGCTTTAGACCTCGTCAAAGCTGTGAAACCGCCCTGCTTAAAGTCTTTAATGACATTTGTGTAACCCTAGACTCAGGATGTGCAGCAATGCTAATGACCCTGGATTTAACTGCAGCATTTGACACTGTATATCATAGGACCCTGCTGTCACGTCTGAAGCAACATGTGGGCATTAAAGGGTCAGCCCTCATGCTGATTAGGTCATACTTGACTGATAGGAGCTTTTCTGTGCAGTTGGGCAGTTTTTCTTCTGTTGTGGCCCCCTTCACATGTGGAGTGCCACAGGGTTCAATTTTTGGCCCCCTATTATTCTTATTGTACATGCTGCCATTGGGATCTATCTTCCGTAAGCACAACATATGGGTCATTTCGTGTCATTTCATCAAATGCCTCCCACCTGACCATCTCAGAATGTCCTGAAAAAATTCAAGTACAAAGACACACTTGTTAATAGGACAAATCCAAAATATTAGTTCTCTACTGTCAATAGTTTTCTCATGAAACATCATTGAATGAAGGGTAGTTTAGATGGTTTTTGGCATCATACTCTGAAAAGCCATTTTTAAACAGCAATATCTGGAAAACTATCTCACCTGTGGCCGTCAAATTTTCTACAGTGTATATCTGTTACTAATAGCCTCCAGACATGAAATATCAGGGGTGTAGCTCAATAATAACCTAGTATGGTAGGTACTTAAAATGTGGCTTGTTGAAATAAAGTAGTACATTTGA
Source organism: Eutrigla gurnardus (assembly GCF_963514095.1). Classification (NCBI taxonomy): domain Eukaryota; kingdom Metazoa; phylum Chordata; class Actinopteri; order Perciformes; family Triglidae; genus Eutrigla; species Eutrigla gurnardus. Next base: position 27,662,653 of record NC_139925.1, read on the forward strand.
AGAGTGGCTGAGCCCCCATTTTTACAGATAAAAGACTTCTATCACTTCTGCCTCGATCTCTGGTGTTAGCTTAAACATTCTACAAAATATGGTCTCTCTCAGATGATTAGTTTCACAGATATTAAGGCTCAAAAATGGAAGTAAATACATCTTTGCCCAACTTCAGAGTCATATTCCAAAAAACTGACAACAGGTATCAGGTCCAAACTTACTTTTTTTGAAAGATCATATTCTTGTTAAAATCATATTAAAAAATCGGGAGGGTGTTTTGCCTCAATTTGTTGCAGTGATTTTTTAAAATCCTGATATTGGTGGGGTTTTTGTGGCCGGTTTTGGTACTGCATGTCCTAATAGCCTACTTGTAAACATCACAGCAGGGCAATTCAATTGTGTTTTTTGCCATTTACCAAAGACTTACATGTGACTAAATGCTACTGATAAATTTAGCCTTACCAAAACATTAAAATGTAGCACAGTTGTAGTTACAGAGGCAATAAGTCCTTGAATGTGAGTTAGCATCTTTTAATGTCTTAAACCATGAACAAACAGCATAATATTGAAGACTGAACATTTTGTCATACTAGTATATAAATTACACAACCAAATCAAATAATAATCTTAATTTGAGCATAAAGATTTTACATTACAGTAGAAAAGTCTCCAAAGTTTGATATTGAATAACAGTTTGTCTCTATGCTCACTATGAGGGATCACACATTTTTCATCTTTTAGATCCAATTCCTTCATCACATTCATTAATTTGGCAGTCACTTTACAAATTGTCTAATGTACATCTCTGCTCTGTTGTGCTCATCTTTGATGGCATACATGCGCCCAGTTTCTGTAGAGGGAACGTCAAATCTTGCAATTCTATGCTGCAGTGGGACATTACACATGTCTTCTCTTCTTGGCCAGTAGAAACTCTTGGCAGGGCCATGTGGGTGCATGAACTGAACCAATACATCTTCATCTTCATCTGAAACATCTCTGATACTTCCTATCCACCATTTCTGATCATACACACAACTCACATATTGTCTCATAGTGAGCATAGAGACAAACTGTTATTCAATATCAAACTTTGGATACTTTTCTGCTGTAATGTAAAATCTTTATGCTCAAATTAAGATTATTATTTGATTTGGTTGTGTAATTTATATACTTAGTATGACAAAATGTACAGTCTTCAATATTATGCTGTTTGTTCATGGTTTAAGACATTAAAAGCTGCTTTCAGCATGTTCAACTCACATCCAAGGACTTATTGCCTCTATAACTACAACTGTGCTAAAAAAGTAAGTAAGTTTGGACCTGATACCTTTTGTCAGTTTTTTGGAATATGGCTCTGAAGTTGGGCAAAAATGTATTTACTTCCATTTTTGAGCTTTAATATCTGTGAAACTAAGCATCTAAGAGAGACCATATTTTGTAGAATGTTTAAGCTAACACCAGAGATAGAGGCAGTAGTGATAGAAATCTTTTATCTGCAAAAATGGGAGCTCAGCCACTCTTCAAATGTACTACTTTATTTCAACAAGCCACATTTTAAGTACCTACCATACTAGGTTATCATTGAGCTACACCCCCGATATTCCATGTCTGGAGGCTATTAGTAACAGATATACACTGTAGAAAATTTGAAGGCCACAGGTGAGATAGTTTTCCAGATATTGCTGTTTAAAAATGGCTTTTCAGAGCATGATGCCAAAAATCATCTAAACTACCCTTCATTCAATGATGTTTCATGAGAAAACTATCAACAGTAGAGACCTAATATTTTGGATTTGTCCTATCAACAAGCGTGTCTTTGTACTTGAATTTTTTCAGGACATTCTGAGATGGTCAAGTGGGAAGATCTTCAGAAATTTGATGAAATGACACGGAATGACCCATATCCTTCCATTGCTATGCAGATGATGTGCAGATTTACCTCCCTCTTCAGTTGTCCTCTAAGGATCCTCTAAAATCTGTATTAGCTTGTCTTGCCGACGTCAAGAACTGGATGAACCTGAGCCAACTTAATCTAAATGAAAATTAAACTGAGGTCACTGTATTTGATCTTCCAGAAGGTTGCTTACTCATTTGATGGTCAGGATGTCCTTGCTCTTAAAACCACTCCTTTAATTAAGAGCCTTGGTGTAACTATTGATTGCAACCTTGATTTTAAGAAACAAATCAGTACAGTAGTTAAAGGGTCTTTTCACCAAATTCGTATTTTATCAAAAGTCAAGCCTTATTTATCTTTTAATGACTTGGAAAGAGTCATCCATGCCTTTATATCATGCAGGCTCGATTACTGTAATTTGTTATATGTTGGTCTTGACCAGAGCTCGCTCCGCCGCCTGCAGCTGGTGCAGAATGCGGCTGCTCGCCTTTTGACTGGCACTAAAAAAACGTGACCACATCACCCCTGTTCTGGCCTCCCTCCACTGGCTTCCCATCCGCTTTAGGATTGATTTTAAAGTGCTATTAATTGTTTTTAAGATTTTAACTGGTCTGGCTCCTCTATATCTGGCGGAACTTATACAAGTACGTAATCCAGCCAGAGATCTACGGTCATCCAGTGAGTTGTTGTTGGATGTACCTCGATCAAAATTGAAGACCAAGGGAGATCGTGCCTTCTCTGTGGCTGCTCCTAAACTCTGGAACAGCTTGCCATTACATGTTAGACATGCGGGTTCCATAGAGAGGTTTAAGTGTGCTTTAAAAACACATCTTTTCACCTTGGCCTTTGGATCCACAGGGACTTCTAAACCAGCCTAGTTTTGTTTTTGCACTAGTGTTTCTGACTATTGTAGCAGTGCACGTATGTGCACAAGTTTGTATATGTGCATGTGCTACATGTAGTTGTGTGTGAATATGTGTGATTATATTCATGTTTTCTTGCTTCTTGTACATGTGTTCTTTTTGTTTTTGTCTCTGCTCTGTGAAGCACTTTGGATGACTGTTACAGGTCTTTTTAACTGTGCTATATAAATAAAAGTGAACTTGAACTTAACCGATTAAACTTGTCGATAGTCGGTAAAAACAAAACAAAAAAATAAATAAATCAGGATCGTGTTCTGCTTGTGCGCCTCTCGTGCCTGGTCTCGCGCCTCGGCAGCCTGTTGTCCGTGGAGAAACGCGCAAATTTGCCGCGAGCTGGAGCCGGAGTTGGGGCTGCAGCTGGTCTGAGCGGCGCGCGAGGGCCACGCGGGCCCCGGTGTCCCGCCGTTCTGGTGTTGGATGGGGAATCCGGTGCAGCTGTGGAGCACGGATGATGATCTACCCTGTTTTGTGATATACATGCATGATGGACACAGCGTCTCCCACTGTATAATTTCTTCTCAAGTCTTAAAGGGACTTAGGGCAGGATCAAGAAATAAGACTCAACAGTGACACGACGGCCGTTAGGGTAACTGCAGCCATCTGCCAAGCCGGCGCGGTAGCGCGCACAAACTCTTCAGTGCAGCTGATGCTGTGACACGGTTATTTATTTACTCGCTGTTCACGTGACTGTTTACTACAAGCCCTCCGCACATGCCTCCGCGGAACTACGTTGGTAGCATACATCTGCGAACAGCATCATGTCAAGCGACGAAGTAAGTAAACAAGTGTTTATTTTAGTGTAACTTTAGGATGACGAATTGCCGCTGATAAAACCTTCGTTTTCTTCTTGGTATTACTTTTTAGTGGACTTTGTGTGGTGGTGGGTCGTTTTCCGGCCGAAGCAGAGTCCATTACTACACATACAGTACTTGAGCCCACCGCGCTTGTCTTCTTCTGGTCTCCAAGCCGTCGAGTACGCGTTCAGCGTGACGTCAAATGACGCATTCAGCGTCATTTGACGTCACGTCCGCCGGACTGCGCGGGAAATTCGGACCACGAATTGCAGTACATCATGCAGCACACAGCCTGTTCAAGGCAATGGGGAGATATGTGTGTGGTCTCATTCTTTTTGGTTTTGAACGCTTCATCACCCATTAGCATTAAAAGACTTAAAGTGAATGTTTATTTTTTCACAAATCCTGCCCTAAGTCCCTTTAATTATTCATCTCATTAAAAGATCTTTGTTTGTGTGAAGTGAACAAATTATCCCTCACACTCAATGTTTCATAAATCGCATGTTTATACTTAATAGCCCAAATAAAAACATTTCGCGCCGGTGTGTCTTTTACGCATTCCGAAGGTGCCTGTTTTATCTTGGATGGGCTTGGATTCGGACATTACTACATTTCAGGATTTTCAGTGGTAACAGATAAGGTCATGATAATAATCATCTTGCTTTATTATTATTATTATAATATTATATATATATATATATATATATATATATATATATATATATATATATATATATATATATATATATATATAGAGAGAGAGAGAGAGAGAGAGAGAGAGAGAGAGAGAGAGAGCTCCAGTCTAGTGTACATTAGACAGCATGTCCTCTTAAAGCATGAATGGACTGAGGACATGTTGCCATGCTGTAACATACCTGAGCCTTCTCTACACAAGTGTAGAAGGAGTTCATCTCAGGTGAGCACAAACCGTCCACGAAGTTGTTCTGCTTCCAGCAGGCCATGAGGACGGACATCTCTGTGATACAGGTGGCCTCTGTGGACACAAACATACATCTGTCATCTGCATGACTAAGGCTACGTTCACACCGCAGGTCTTAATGCACAATTCCGATTTATGGCTCAAATCCGATTTTTTGTTTGGCTGTTCACATTACCTCTTTAAATGCGGCCCGTCTACGGATTGCTGTGTGAACAGCTCACGCTCCTGAAGTGACCCGCATGCGCAGTTGATCATTGATGACATCACGCCACAGCGGTGTTTACGGAAGCGAACATGGCAACGGCAATCGGTAACGTGGGACTGTATGGCTTCATGCTAAAAACAGTGTGTGGCGGCAGCCGGCAAATTTGTGAGCGGGTGATTGCACGAAGGAGGAAGAGGAGAAAGAAAATTCACATTTTAATGATGGCTCTATGCGCTTCGCTGCTGTCCTCTATGTTTGTTTTGGCTCCCGCCCGCTTTTCAATCAACTTTATTTGTCATTCATTTACAAAACAGTGCAGCGCGGGTCAGAATGACGTCAAAGTCGCATTAAATGCGACCTGGCTGTTCAGACTGCGGTCGCATTCAAAAAAATCTGATACGTATCCGATTCAGTACCACATTTAAATGTGGCCTGAATCTGATTAGAAAATGTCAGATTCAATGCGACTTGTGCTGTTCACATTGTCAAAAGCAAATCAGATATGGGTCACATATGAGCGAAAAAATCCGATTCAGGTCACTTGTAACTGCGGTGTGAACGTAGCCTAAGTGTCTTCGGTGTCTGAAGGACTGTCCCTCATGGACAGGATCCTTCAGGACTGAGTCCTTCTTTCAGAAGGATTATGAGGGTATGTGTACCCTTCAAAATCCCCACACCCCTTTGTGCACAATGCACTTCCTGTCCCCCAAATTGGAAAGCGAAGAAATATGCTTGTAATCTTTACGTTATCAATTGAAAAGCTGCTGTTTAGCTGCAGCTGGAAGCAGAAAATCCTCTTTAAACTCAACTCATCAATGTTTGTATCCCATCACACATACAAGCTCCCTAAATGTGCTTTATAGGCCAACTACAGGAAGTCCCAATCAGCCTGTTTCCTGGTTTCTACTGCCATTTGGCGAGTTTGGATGTAGATCCTGGACTCTGCTGGAGCCACTATCCTAGTTTTGTGAGGTTTCAGCCCCGAGTGCTCCGATTATAACCACTACCACTGATGCCTGAACTCTCCACAGCTTTTCTCTTTCTTGGTATTTTTCAGCTTCTCGTGTCCCTTCTCCATGATGTAGCGGTCTCTTGGAATACTCCATCTATCTCTGCTGTGGCCTTTGTTGCTGGTCCTCCACCACCACGATGTCCGGTTGGTTATCAGTCTGGATCTGATGTCCCACAGGAGCTCAGCTCGATCGTTCTCATCCACCTTGGGAGGATTCTTCCAGTGTGACCTCAGGACTCCCAGCCCCTAACACTCAGCAGACACTGCTGTACACTATTCAGCCACCTGGCTATGGAGCTCAGCTCCCTGCCTGCTTCTAACAGCCCCAACCATCAGAAGAGTCGTGACGTCATGAAGTACAGAGACGGACATCCACACAATCCTATCGCCGACATTGTCCGATGAGGGACCACTTTGTCAGCTCATTTCCCGTAAATCGTCAAACATATCAAACCGTACCTCCTTTCTTGAGTTTGCGGTTCGCTACCGCGTCTCTCAGAGCCAGAGTCCGGTTGGGTTTCAGGACCGGTTTTCCGTTCCGCCTGCTGAGCAGCCTGCTGACCTTCTCCTGGAACAGGACGCCTCCCTGCGCCGCCATTTCTCCTCACGAGCCCCCAGCTGGTCCTCGGTAAGCCGGCGGGCTCAGCGGAGAGCTGCTGCGGACGGTACCGACGGACGAGGATGAAAGTGAGCACACGTCACCGGTCTTCACCTCCGCGCCGCGTTCCTTCTCTGAGCTCTGCAGTGGGGCGCCATGTTCTGCCGTAAGACGTAACTCAGTGCCGTAAAAAATGTGTGGGTAAAATAAAAATCTTCTTCTTCTTCTTTGCGTTTTTTGGCGGATTGCAATACCAACTGTAAGGTGCATACCGCCACCTACTGAACCGGAGTATGTAGGACATGATCTAGTTGTCTATAGTTTTACATTAAATTGTCATATATAATAATGATAATGAAGCAAAACAAAGAAAAAAAAGAAAAATATCCTATAAAACAAACCAGTGTCACCTAGAAACTCTATGACCCCTCTCTGTGTCTCCCACACCTTATCGCCCTTAGTTCCCAGTATCCCTGCCAAATTCCACTCACGTCCTGCCTCTCTCACCCTGTCTTTCAACCTTGCCCTTTCTTCGATATATTTACTACATTGCATAATTACATGTTCAGCGTTTTCTGTTTTCTTATATACTGTACAAAGATCTGAATTTACTTTTCCCAATAAAAACAATGTCTTATTTAATCCAGTGTGATCGAATCTTAATCTTGATAACACTACCTCCTCTCTTCTACTTCTTCCCTTTATACTCTGTGTTCTGACTGTGTTTTGTATTCTATAATAAGTTCTGCCCTTGCTGTCCTCGTCCTACTTCTTCTGCCAAAATCCAGATATTTTCTTTTTGACTAGTGCTTTGCCTTCACCTTTTCCAAATGGAATATCAGTGATATGTCTCGTGTTTAATGCTGTTTTTGCCACTTTATCTGCACATTCATTACCTTTAATTCCCACATGAGCAGGTACCCAGCAGAATTCTACCTCGATCCCCATTCTCTGAATTCTGAACAGACACTGAAGAACTTCATATATCAAATCATCCCTGAGTGACTTCGTAGTCTGTAAGCTCAATAGCACTGCTGCAGAGTCCACACACCTCACCACCCTGTCTGGTCTGACTTCCTCCACCCACTGAAGCCCAAAAATGAGTTGATCTGTTATCCTATTGCTCAGTTGAATTTGAAAAAGCGAGATGTAAACTCCTGTAACAACACAATCGTTGAAAAAAAAAATATTTAAAGGAGTCATAACCTGGTTTTATACGTATCCAGCCCCCCTTGGATCGCTTTGGATCAATTCGTAAAACTTATTAGAAAAAAAAAAAAAATTTTTAATCAAACATTGAGCTTGTTCTGACCCTTTTTCGTACCGCGATTTTATCACGCGAGATTACGCGCGAGGTTTTGACTGGTCCGGATGTGCATTGTATAATATGTAATGAGGCGCGCGTTGATTCGCCGCAGGAAGGACAGAGCCGGGGGGGCTTGCCTGCATGCAGACTCCAAAACATAAACAGCCCCCTGTCATGGCGCACACACTAAATGACGAACCTTACGGAATTCAGGCATTTATGTACGAACCAGAGTCGGAACCCGAACCGGAGAGTGAAGAGCCAGAGATGGTTGAAGAGACACGTTTACAGCAGGACGTCAGGTAGCGGACGGGGGGGGGTTGGGTGGTGAAAGAGGGGTGGGCTTATGCAAGTAGCCTCCACGGTGACGTCACCGTAGGCGCAGAATCAAAATCTCGTGCTTTAGGAATGCACACCCTTGTGTGCTATTCCTGTTCGGAAAAAGAGCAGAAGCGAAAAAACGGCGCCACTTTCAAACTCCAGCCTTTCAGGCAAGTTTCAACTGAGGTCAAACACAGATATGCATGTTTTAACAAGAGAAATTGCGATTTCCTGGTGATGACTCCTTTAAACTGTCAGCATATAAAGAAGACGGCAGAATCAGCTTTGCAAAATAAAACGAACAAAAAACAGTACCAAACACAAAAGTACAGCAGAAATTAAACCAACCCAAACGTCAAATAAATAACATAAATAGAGATGTGAGGGAATCACAACAAAATCCCTTCAACACTTTAAAGAAATTACATACAATGTTTTTATACCTTTGTTTGCAAGGAAGTAAGATTCGATATGCATCTTGATACACAGGTTACGACGCAAGTTGAGACACAAGCGATTGACATTCAAAGCCATCCGTCTCTCACGTGCGGTCGTGGAGTGACTGCGGTCACACGGCAGCGTCGCAGCCGCCTACCTGTGCTGCGCCCGCCTCTCCACCTCCACCTCCACCTCCACCTCCTCCATGTTCCGTGTTGTCCCTTGTTTATCACTCATACAAGCTAGGCAGCTACGGCGTTAAATAGAGTCATACCGGCTCAGATGTCGCCCGGGTCAACAAACTGATGAGAAATGGGCTACTGGACCAAAACACAGATGGACGAGGGCAGAAAATGCGGAGTAGTTGGAATGCTACTATACAAGCAATCCCAGAGAGAGGGGTTACATGCAGCAAATGTGGGACCATTGGATACTTCAAAACCAACAATCAGGGCTAACAAAGAAACAGCTGTTAGCCCAGTGTTCCAACATCCGTAACCGAAAACTACTATCACAACTAGAGATTAATGAAATACAACAACGATGCTACAGCAAGGGGGAGCCAGGACAACAGGTCAGCGGGGGGATGTCATCCCCCCAACCAGCAATTGGGTACCCAGCCTCAACACAAGAGCTGCTGACCTGAGAAGGAAGATCCTGACCCAACTAGAAACCTGGAGCCCCCGAGTACCTTCAGAAGAAGGTACCTCTAGTGGACCAGAGGGCAACATAGGTGATATCCAAGACTAGTCTGAAGACAATCCCCACAGGGACCAACAAGCTGATACACAGTACAGCAACAGTAACCATGGAGGGCTTGGGACATAACAAACAGTGCCCACCATGGAAAAGACGGTTAGAGGCCAAGATAAAGGCAACATGGAGAGAAGTTAGCCACCAAGGAGGGAGAGGCCAGGAGAATAAACAAGCTGTTCTCCACTGAACCAGCCAATGTGTACTCTCAGTGGCAGGGAAACAACAACCAGTCAGACCTGCCAAGAACTGAGGTGGAAAAATACTGGAAAGACATATGGGAAAAAGAGGCATCACACAACACCAATGCCCAATGGTTAGTGGACCTAGGAGCTGACCACAGCAACCTCCCAGAACAAGAACCAGTAACCATCTCAATGGCAGACATCCAAGAAAGAGTGTCAAAAATGAAGAGCTGGACAGCACCAGGCCCTGATATGATCCATACGTACTGGCTGAATATATATTTTATATAGGCCTTTGACTAGGCCCAGCCCAAAGCAATCGGCACACGGAAACTCAACAACAATAATGCCTGGCATGAGTGTCACAATACTTTCATTGTGGCTCATGACACTATAGGTTGAGCTGGAGTGGGTGTCATCCTCTGCTCTCGGTCTAAGCTCAACCTGAATAAACAAATTATGGAATGGATTAAAAAAAAAAAACATTATTATAAAATGTTCTGTGATTCTCCAGATCACACAGATGGCCAGTCCGCCCCTGTACACAGTATATAGGTCCAACTCCCATTCACTTGTTCTCTCTACATAATGGCTTGTCCTTTTTTTGGAGGATGTACTGGATGAGGAAGCCCTAATCCTCAGATGAGCATTTAGGCACGCAAGAATCTTCCAGGACAGGTCAGGCCCATTGGCCTTTGGAGATGACTATCTCATTGAGAGATACAGATTCTCAGGTGATGGACTGAGCTATTTATGTAGGCTGCTGAATCCAAAAATACAGCACCAGACAGCACGAAGCCATGCTCTCACTGTACCACAGATGGTCTGTGTTACAATGAGAATTGGCCTGGCTCAGTGCATGACTCCAGAATCTTTCGGTCCAGTCCAATTTACGAGAGACATCCACAAGGTAAGCCACACATTTTATTTGTACTGTAAGCACCTTGGACATCATGAGTGTTTAACTCTGCTGTATAGTTTTCTAAATGATATCCTGCATTATCAGGCAAATTCTCTGGTGTGCTGCTGGGAGACAAAGGCTATGCCTGTGAGTCATTCCTCCTGACTCCCCTTGCGGACCCCCAAACCCCACCACAGCAGGCCTACAACCATGCGCACAGCAGGACAAGGTCTCAAATTGAGATGACCTTTGGCCTTCTGAAATCTCGGTGGTTATTTTAAATTCTACTTCACATTAATGAAAAAGGGAGACACCACAATTTTTTTTTTTATTTGGCAATCATTTCTCTTGGTTGCTTGGATCCTGGAATAGAGAGAGCAAAAGCAACAACGATTAAAACATTGTATTGCAGTTATTGTTACTGTGTGCACTGAAATACTCACTTCTCTTTGTAGTTTCTGGATTTCCAGGTCCAGTTTCCTCATTGTTCTGTGTTTTATCTCAAGATCCAGCTCTATTTCTTGGAGCTTTCTCCTCTTTCATTTAATTTTAATGTCTGCCAGCTCAATTTGTTTCTCCAGGTGCTTTGCATACAGTCTCCTGACAGTTTGTGAAGTCTGTAAAAGAAATTTCAATTAGCACAGCAGGATTTGTGCACAATATAGATTTACTTTAGCCAATACTCACATTGTTACCAGGCTGCTTAGGAGACTGTGCAGCATCTGGGTCCTGTTACACATATTTTCTATTAGCACCACATCACTGACTAAATAAGCAGGATATGTCCATAAAATTGACATACCTCAAGCCTTCTGGAGTCTAGTGACACAGTCTCCTCATCTGCAGAAGTGCATTCTGCAGCTGCAGATGTGCCTTCCCCCTGCCATATACATACATGTATTGAGAGAACTTGAATTAAGATTTCACAGGAGATACCACACTTGTGATTTCAATACAATGTACTAACCGGATCATCTTCTGGTGGCTCCAAAAGTGTGACTTTGTTCCCAGACACTGTAAGGAAATTCAAAATCAGACAGTATAATATAGTTATTTGATTGTGTTCCATATGCAGTAGTACCATTATGTACCTTGAATGAAGCGTACAGTTTCTGTGTCTGGGACAGAGTCTGTTACTGTCCCTCCCTGGCCAACACTGGCCTCCCTTTATTCAAATGGAGTGCCAGCTCCACTGCTGGCGTCATATCCTGGCTTGGTGGGCCGCCCCCTGTGCCAGTTCTATGGGCTTTCTTTTTAAACTGCTACAATCGTACAGACATTCAACATGTCAGCAGACACCTAATCTATTCACCTCATTTGTACACTGTCATCTACTTTAAAGTCACTTACCAGCCTGCAAAATGTTTCTGTATTTAATCTTAACGTTCTGTCAGGTCCTTTTATGGCCAGACATGTTTGTTCTTTATGAAGGAGAGATAGATCAAATAAATAAATAAATAAATAAAAACGTAACATGACAAAAATAGATTAAATGACACATTGTAGATAATTGTTTGCACTTAATCATACTCTATAGTTCCTGAGTAACATGCACCTCTACTTGCCAAATTTAAAGCAAACAGTTTATTAGTGGACTTTAAAAATATCTCCTTTAGTCCTTTAATTGTAGCCTAATTAAACAGTTCCAGTGGAGCACTGTTTATTAATTGTACAGTTTTGAACTACTTACGCCTTAAGCCGGTCTGCTATCTTCTGCCAGGCTTTCTCTCTCTGTTTAATTACGGCACTGGTGTTGCCTTTTCTTTTGATAATATCCTTCACCTCTTTGTGTGACTCCATCAGGAGCTGTTGTTCGGCGGCCGTGAAATATAAAGCTTTTATCCATGTTCCCATCGATGATTCTGTGAGTGATCGCGAGGTATATTTAAAGTTCCCATATTATACTGTTTTCATCAATTCCACACAGCTGTCAGAGGTCCAACAACACTGTTTTCGATATGCATTGCCTCAAACCCATCTGTGGTCCTGAATTTCAGCTGAGAACATGCTGCTTCTGTGTCTGCACCTTTAAATGCTAATGAGCTCCGTCTGTCATCGCCTACTCAGACGGAGACGACGCCACTTGCACTACGCGGCAGCATGCGGCAATGTTTACGCGGATGTATCGCTATGGCTCGCCTATATGTCTCAGGTGAAGTCCCGTATTGTGGGCCCGTATTGTGGGGACAGATCCTTTTACTAGGGTCAGTGTCGAGGCAAAGCCAGCTTTGTACTGACCCTTGTTACTGAAGCAGCCCGATGTGAAGTGGTTAGCACACACATAGAAGCTAACATGGACCGTAGCCGTAAAAATGAAACTTAAGAGACCAGACCCGGACCGTTGTGCACGGCGCTCTGTCGGACACGCGCCCCTGGGCTCCGTCCGACCGGAGGCAGCAGTGAAGACACACCAGAGCGCGTGAGACAGAGGGAGGATTGTCTCCAGCTTCACCTGCACAGGGATTTATTCACAGAGCACCAGCCAGATCACCCAGTGCCATGACCGGTAAGTTGGGCTGCACTCTCCGTGCACACTGTGGGTCCGTGCACGCTGTCTGCCCCTGCTCTCCGTGCCGCTCTCCGTGAGTGCTCTCAATGCACGCTATGGGTCTGTAGGTCGCGCTCTCCCTTGCTGTCTGTCCTTGATGTTGGTCCACATTCTCCGTGCGCGCTGTGGGTCCGTGCGCACTGTGGGTCCGTGCGTGCTGTCGGTCCGTGCGCACTGTCAGACGGCACCGTGCCGACATGCTGCGTGCTGCTGCTAGCTGCGTGCTGCTGCTAGCTGCAGCATCGATGCTAGCTGCAGAATCGATAACACTATGCCCTGCGAGAGCTGTCATAAAAACCAGCATGACATATCCATACTCTGGGAGAAGATCAAAACACTTACCGATGAGCTAAAACAAAAAGACCAGCTTCTAAGCAAATTCATAGACACTGCGGCCACACAGTCACAAATAATCAACATTCTCAACTCACCAGCAGCAGCGGCGGACACGATCCTGTGGGAACCATCCTCATCCCGCCACCCACCATCCTCCACCTCCACTCCCAGCTCACGGGCTCTTTGGACGGAGGTGGTGTCTCGAGGTAGGAGGCAAATATCCCGGACTGTCTCTCCTCCACCTCTCAACCTCACAAACCGCTTCTCCGTGTTGCCGTCCAGTGTCACCATTCACCCTGATGGTGTCCTCAGGGCCGGGGCTGATGCATGCCCACCGAACGCCGAGCTGTCGGCTGGTGTGCCGCCCTCTCCACCTCTGGTTGTGGCGCCTGTCCCGGTGGACACGGCGGGGGCTCCAACTTCTGTGACCGTCTCGACCACCGCTGTGAGCCTCTCTAAGAGAGGGAGCTCTTCTGGCGCTGTCACATCTCCACCCGGCGCTGGTACTGATCGGTTCGGCTGACCGTTTTACCGCGGGACAGCAGAACACCTGGCTGGGAATGCCCTCCACTGCTCCCGCTACTAGCATCGTTGCTGCTAGCACCATTGACACTAACACCGTACTTCGCCCGACTACCACCAGGAGCCTCTTTGGGAGAGGGGGCTCTTCTGGTGCTGTCACATCTCCACCCGGCGCTGGTACTAAACGGTCGGCTGACCGTTTCACCGCAGTACAGCAGAACCAAACCTACACCAGCTTGGATAAAGACTGAAATTAAACAACTCAAAAGAAATTGCAGGAGTGCAGAGAGAAAATGGAGGCAGTCAAAGTTAACAGTACATCACAAAATATTCCGGGACAAACTCAAAACCTACAATAAAGCAGTAAAACAGGCAAGAACTTTCCATTTTTCACAACTCATCTCTTAAGTGTGGGGTGCCCCAAGGGTCAATTTTAGGTCCAATACTTTTTAATATATATATGCTCCCCCTTGGTGACGTCATCAGGAGGCACGGCATCAATTTTCACAGCTACGCTGATGATACACATCTCTACATTGCCGTGTCTCCTGATGACACGGGACCTATTGATTCCCTTTTAAACTGTATTATAGATATAAAGTCATGGATGGCAGAGAATTTCCTGCAGCTCAACCAGGACAAAACAGAGGTTTTAATTATTGGTCCCGAAGGCAAGAGAGAGAAACTTTTTCCAAAACGAAATGCTTCGAATACCTTTGTGCTGTGTTGAAATGCTCTCCCAGAGTTCTCCGGTTAATTATTTACAGGCCACCTAAATATTCATCAAATTTTTTCGATGATTTTACTGAATTATTGTCTAGCATCTCCACTGATTTTGACTGCCTAGTTATAACTGGTGACTTTAATTTTCATATTTATGATTTGAATGACGGGCTGCACGGTGGTGTAGTGGGTAGCACTCTCGCCTCACAGCAAGAGGGTCCTGGGTTCGATCCCCGGGTCGGCCCGGGTTCCTTCTGTGTGGAGTTTGCATGTTCTCCCCGTGTAAGCGTGGGTTCTCTCCGGGTTCTCCGGCTTCCTCCCACAGTCCAAAGACATGCAGGATGGGGATAGGTTAATTGATGACTCTAAATTGCCCGTAGGTGTGAATGTGAGCGTGAATGGTTGTTTGTCTCTACATGTCGGCCCTGCGATAGACTGGCGTCCTGTCCAGGGTGTACCCTGCCTTCGCCCAATGACAGCTGGGATCAGCTCCAGCCCCCCCGCGACCCTGAATACAGGATAAGCGGTAGAAAATGGATGGATGGATGGATTTGAATGACAAGGGTGCAAAATAACTTTTTAATATTCTAGACATTTTCAACCTTTCTCAACATGTGAAAGAGGCTACTCATTGTCTGATCACTTCTGTGTTTTCTTTAATATTTCTTTCATTCCTGACACACAAACAGAATCAAATAAGGTCAAAAAGTGGTACATCAATGAACATGCCAATGTACTCTTTAAAAATGCCATCTCCTCGTTACCACCTCTAAACCCATGTCATGCTGATGATCTTGTAAACATCTTTAATTCCAAAATTTTGAATGTCATTGCACCTGCTACGGTTAAAGCAATTTCTGGTAAGAAAAAGGCACCCTGGAGAAAAGCTGCTGTTGTGACAGCCCAGAGAAGAGAGTGCAGGAAGGCTGAACGAATCTGGCGGAGTACTAAACTTCATATTCACCATGACATCTATAAAGAGACCAACTAAACTACATTCCACACTGAAATGCAATGAGTTTGCATTCTTTTATACTAATAAAATTGAAAGCATCAGACGCGCCATCAATATCTCAAACAAAAAAGTTGGATCACCACGCTGTTCAGGCAAAAGTAACACAGCAATGATGGTAAGCTTTAATGCCATAGACTCTAAAACTCTAGTGGAAACGGTGACAAATCTAAAATCATCCACCTGCTGCCTTGATGCTTTACCTACCAACTTTTTTAAGAATGTTTTTGACTGCCTATCAATAGACGTATTGCAAATAGTTAATAACTCCATTCAATCAGGCAATTTCCCAAAGGCCTTCAAAACTGCAGTCATTAAACCTCTTCTAAAAAAGCAGAGCCTAGATGCCTCTATTATCAACAACTACAGACCAATTTCAAATCTACCCTTCATAAGTAAAATAATTGAGAAAGTTGTCCTCCAACAACTAAATCACTTCCTGGCTTCAACTGGCTGCCACAACAACTTCCAGTCAGGATTTCAACCTTTTCATAGCACCGAGACGGCCCTTATTAAAGTTGTAAATTACATCCATCTTAACACAGACTCTGGCAAAACTTCAATATTAATGCTATTAGACCTCAGTGCTGCATTTGACACTGTCGACCACTCAATACTCTTGGACAGGTTGGAAAACTGGGTGAGGCTCTCAGGCACAGTCTTAAGCTGGTTCAAGTCATATCTACAAGATAGGAACTATTTTGTTTCCATTGGCGACTTTGTATCAGAACCTACCAATGTAACGTGTGGAGTCCCCCAAGTTCAATTTGGGGCCGACTTTATTCAACATCTACATGCTCCCACTAGGACAAATCATGCAAAATAATAACATTGACCACCATTGCTATGCCGATGACACCCAAATGTATGTAGCACTATCACCATACGACTATCGCCCCATAGATCTTCTGTGCCAGTGCATTGAGCAAGTCAAAGACTGGATGTGCCAAAACTTCCTACAACTAAATGAGGACAAAACTGAGATAATTGTTTTTGGTGCTAAAAAAGAAAGGTTTAAAGTAATTCAACACCTTCACTCTCTGTCCCTGAAAACCTCAAACAAAGCCAGAAACCTTGGGGTTATTATGGATTCTGATTTACATTTCGACAGTCACATTAAATCAGTAACAAAATCAGCCTACTATCACCTCAAAAATATAGCAAGACTTAGAGGCTATACGACATGTCAGCTCAAGACTTAGAAAAACTTGTACATGCCTTTATTACTAGTAGGCTAGACTACTGTAATGGTCTCCTTGCAGGTCTTCCGAAAAAAACTGTCAGGCAGCTACAGCTTGATCAGAACGCTGCTGCTAGAGTTCTTACAAAGACCGTATGTCAGAGGATTGATTTCAAAATCCTCCTGCTCACATATAAATCATTACATGGTCTAGGGCCGAAGTATATCACTGATATGCTCCCACTACATAAGCCTTCTAGACCACTAAGATCTTCTGAGACCAATCTGTTAGTGATTCCCAGAGTAAACAACAATCACGGGAGAGCATTTAGTCACTATGCAACAAATAGCTGGAATAAACTTCCTGAAGATGAAGATGTAAGATTTGCCCCAACTCTGACCACTTTTAAAACTAGACTGAAAACTTTTATGTTCACCATAGCTTTCTGCTAAATCATTTAATGTCTGCACTGTTTTTAATTATTGCAAATATGTTTTTATTCTCCTTTCTTTCTGTAATGCATTTTAATTGTGCCTTTATTTTCTTTTAATTCTTCTATTTTTTTTTTCATTTTGTTGTATGACATGTCATGATGTGAAGCACTTTGAGTCTGCCTTGTGTATGAAATGTGCTATACAAATAAAGTTGCCTTGCCTTGCCTTGCCTTAAACATTCACAGTGCGTAAAAAACCTGGGCGTTCTTTTCGACTCTGAGCTTGATTTTAATCCACACATCAGAAATACTTCAAAGATTGGTTTTTACCATCTTAAGAATATAGCCAGAGTTTGCCCGTTTCTCTCTCTGGCCAGCACAGAGGTGCTAATGTATGCTTTTATCTCTAGCCGGTTAGATTACTGTAATGCCCTGCTTTCTGGTCTCCCCAAAAAGAGCATTTTGCACCTTCAGCTGCTCCAGAACATGACGACCAGAAGGTGGGCTCACATTACACCGGTTTTAGAATCGCTGCATTGGCTCCCTGTGCACTTCAGGATTGATTTTAAGGTTCTTTTACTAGTTTTTAAGTGTCTTAACGGCCTTGGGCCTTCTTATCTGTCTGACCTGCTTTTACCGTATCGGCCCTCGCGGACCCTGAGGTCCTCCGGTAGTGGTCTTTTATCTGTTCCCAATGTTAGAACCAAAACCTTTGGTGAAGCCTCATTTTATCATTACGGCCCGTGCCTGTGGAACAGCCTGCCGGAGGGCCTCAGGGCCACTGAGTCTGTCGATGCTTTTAAACGCAGGCTCAAGACTCACCTTTTTAATTTAGCTTTTAACTAAGTCCTTTTTATTCTTTTATTCTTTTAGTAATACTCATTTATCCTGTCCTGTCATTTTACGTTGTCTTAATTTTCTCTTAAAGGTTTTGTTATTCATTTACTTATTTATTTTTGTTTTACTCTCAGTAATTCATATTAACATTAATTTATGTTGTTTTAGGAGGTTTTTCATTTATTTTATTATCTATTTTTATTGTCTCTTAGTTTCCAGCTCCATTGTTCTCCTCATGGGGGCACTCCACTCCGGGAGCTCTGTCTGGCCTGCCTGCGGTGCTGTCCTTGGGGGTTGTCCAGGCCTGGACAGTTGGGGAGTTCTGCCCCAGGGCTTTATGGCCATGGTATGGGTCCCTATCTGTCTGGGTCTCTGTGGCGGCGTCCCCTGTAGTCGTGGGCTTGGACGGCTCTTGGTGTGGAGGGCTTCCTTGGGGGGGGGGTTATGTATCGGTGCAGCATGTGTGTGTGTGTGTGTATGTGTGTGTGTTACATGAGGGTGTGGGGAGTAGGGATGTTAAAAGGGTCTGTTTTATTTTTATTTTATTTTAATGTAAAGCACTTTGGGTTGCATTTGTATATCTATGAAAGGTGCTATATAAATAAAGATGACTTGACTTGACTTGTACGGTGGCCCTGAAGTGCAAAACGCAAAAACAAAACACACACAAAAAAGAAAACACACACACAAAAAAGAAAACAAACACAAAAAAGAAAATGAGCACAAAAAAGAAAACAAACACAAAAAAGAAAGCAAACACAAAAAAGGAAATGAACACAAAAAAGAAAACGAACACAAAAAAGAAAACAAACACAAAAAAGAAAATGAACACAAAAAAGAAAAACGAACACAAATAAGAAAGCAAACACAAAAAAGAAAACGAACACAAAAAAGAAAGCGAACACAAAAAAGAAAGCAAACACAAAAAAGAAAGCAAACACAAAAAAGAAAATGAACACAAAAAAGAAAACGAACACAAAAAAGAAAACAAACACAAAAAAGAAAATGAACACAAAAAAGAAAAACGAACACAAAAAAAGAAAGCAAACACAAAAAAGAAAACGAACACAAAAAAGAAAGCGAACACAAAAAAGAAAGCAAACACAAAAAAGCAAACACACACAAGAAAGGAAACACACACAAAAAAGAAATCCCAAAACGGAAGTGTTACCTTCGGCGGACATCGCTGATTGGACAAGGTAGGCTTGCCCCAGAAACTAAACTTGCTTTCCCGTCTACGCCGCCAGAAACGAACACAAGAAGAAGACGAACATGAACGACGAAATGGACAGCGAAACCGAACTCTCTATTATAAAGCAGTATTTTGATGCAGGACACCAATACGATGTGATAGTTGACATGTTGTCGACTATTCACGGTCGTAAGATGAGTCTTCGAACGCTGAAGACCCGTTTGTAAGAAGCCGGCTTACTTAGACGCCGTAACTATTCCCCACTATCCGAGATGAGGCGTGCAATTCTGAGTGAGCTTGATGGACCGGGGATACTGTTTGGATATCGGACTATGTGGCAAGTCCTACTACAAAAACATCGACTGCGTGTTAAACGTGACGTTGTAATGAGGTTGCTGAGACAATTGAATCAACAACAGACGGCTTTGAGGAGACGCGGGAGGTTTACACGGCGGACGTACCACTCCATGGGTCCAAACTATATATGGCATGTAGATGGGTACGACAAACTCAAACCATTTGGCCTGGCTCTCTCGGGATGCATAGATGGATTTTCACGAAGAATCATGTGGCTTGTTTGTGGACTGTCAAACAACAATCCATCTGTCATCGCTCACAACTACATCAACTGCGTCAAGAGTACTGGTGTTGTTCCAATGAGATTACGAACTGACCTCGGAACAGAAAATTGAACAATGGCAGCAATACAGTGTACCCTCCGCCATGGGCATACGGACTACTATGCAGGCTTGTCCAGTCACAGTTACGGCTCATCAACAGGGAATCAGCGCATTGAGTCGTGGTGGTCTTTTTTCAGAAGAGGAAGGTTGGTAAATCTCTGTTTGATAGATGAAAAGTACATTAGAAACTGTATAGTGATCGACTGTGTTTAACTGATTTTTACGCCTGTCTGTCATTGTATTATCCACATTAAATAACAATAACAGCTTTGCATTTGCTTCATTGCTCAGTTCAACAAGCACCGGATTCGTCCTAGCAGACCAGCCTCATGTCCAGGAGGGATCCCAAATGAGCTATATCTCTTGCCCCACAGGTAGTAAAGGTTTATATCAGCGGTTCTTAACCAGGGGGGCTGCACTTTCCATAGGGGTGGGGGGGTAGAACAAATAGGGTTTGAGCAATACCAGCGCAGTATTTAGCCCCTGTGGCAAGAGAAGCCGCCTCGACAGCTCGTAGTGGCAGCAAGAGAGGGAGAGAGAAAGAATCTGCGCTGATTTTATGTTGATGCTGGTGGGATTTTCTCCTCCTCTCTTCTCTCCTCCTCCTCTCTCCTACTGATCCCTCCTCTGTCCTCCTTATCTTTCTCCGCCATGCTCTCCTCTCTCTCCTCCCCATCCCTCGTCCCCTCTCCTCCATACTCTCCTACTCATCCCTCCTTCTCTCTCTCTCCTCTGCCTCTCCCCTCCTCCTTCTCTCAAGATAGATGGATATATTATGTATATATCTACCTACCTACCTATCTACCTGGAGTGGGTGGCGCCCAGAAGAGGGGGCCCCCTCCCAACTGCATTGAAACAGGCCTTTGTTTTTTGTTT
Source organism: Eutrigla gurnardus (assembly GCF_963514095.1). Classification (NCBI taxonomy): domain Eukaryota; kingdom Metazoa; phylum Chordata; class Actinopteri; order Perciformes; family Triglidae; genus Eutrigla; species Eutrigla gurnardus. The sequence goes on from NC_139925.1 coordinate 27,683,254, forward strand.
TGTTTTTTTGGGGGGGTAAACTCCTGGTTTACATCATATACATTACAAAAAAATTAAGGAGTAAAGGTTGGTATAATCTTGTATTTAGAGGCTCTGTCTCTGCAATGACCAAGTCCTTCATAATACTTTTTATCTAATTTTTCAGATTTGGCGCGAGGGACTGTGGATTCTTTGTTGAAGATGCAGAGCTGGATGTTTTTCCTGAGGCAAGGCAAGAGATTGATTTTTACAGTGAAGACATGAAGGAATACCTACAACAGGCCGTGGAACAAAACGGACTACAACAGCCACATGACTGGAGGACAGCCTCTGACCTTTACATCACTCTGAAGCAAATAGCTGGCCTGTAAATACTGACTCCTGGGTCCCACTGGTCCTTCTGGTTACGGGGCTTTCCACCATGTTGGTCTGCTCGTCTGTCAGTTATGGCCGTCCAGTTGATGGCACAGTCCTTATCCTCCTGCTCTTACCAGTGTCAATGGCCCTGCAGATGGCATTTCCCCTGTTCCTCAGTGCCTAGCCATGTGTCCCTAAGACTCACAGTCATAAGAAAGTGTATAGTTGTCTGTATATGTGTAATTGGTGGTGGGAGGAATGGATTTTTGACTTAAATTATTTGATCAAAGGATTCTCTCTTACATTATTCTTTAAAATATTTATGAATCTTTGTGGACAAGAGTTGACAATACCTCATATTTTTAGTACACTGTGACAGGTACCTTTATTAAACATCTTTGAATAAAACTGTAGTGTTCAGCAGTTATTTAAACATTTCACAATGTCTACAACTATATGTTTTTGACTATTGATAAGAGTGAGCTGTTAAACAATAATCAACAGCAACATAATCCATAATCTGGACCCATGTACAAATCTGACCAGAGGGTTGTTGATAGAAAAAAAGGAGCAACAACAAAAAGAAAACCATGGATCAGGACCCAGTTATTTACATTAATGTGTAAGCTGTGCATATAGATAACTGCACAGACTGAAATATATACAAGTCCTTACACAGGTGAATCTTTAAACTGTGCATGTAGCTGCATGGATTAAAATACAAGGTGCGTTCACACAGGTAAACAGAAAAATGAAAGGTAGCTATGGCAGCTAAAAACATCCAAATCCTGGAGCATTCTGGATCCCAAACTCCATGTTTGTCTTAAAGACAATGTAAGAATCCAAGAGCGGCAGCTTCATCGTATTTGTGCAGGTGTTCGCCATTGGAAAAGGAGAATCGTTTAAAAACTCTATGCTTGGAGAGGGTGTCATTCCAGCTGGTGGAAGCGCTGCTAAGCCACTGGCAAACATGAGTACATCCTGAAGGGACACTGCTGTTGCTTTTTCTAAAGACAAAAAGTCAACATTTTAGTTAGTCATATTTCATCAGATAAAATACAAATTATAAATATTACTACACTACAATTAATCTAACAAAGCCTTGACAAACCCTCGCAATCAAGAAGAAAGTCAGCCCAAAATCCAATTGTTTGGTTCTCCTTCTGCCACCTGTTGCTGCCTCTTAGGCTGCGGTCAGGACGGAACAAGCTTTCCATTTCTGATGCAGTCAGAGCCTTGGAAGAATGAAACAGAAGAGGAAAGTCAAAAACTGCAGACTGGCCAGTCCCTCTTTGAATCTATAAAGGAAAAATATTGTGTAAGACAGGGGTTCTCAACCTTTTGAAAGCTGAAGCTGGGGGACCCCCCCCCCCCCCCCAAGGCTGGTTGAATTCATTTGGCCAGGTGCCACCCACTCGACTCAGGAGGGGAGGAGAGGATGAGCAGTAGAGAAGGTGAGTTCAAAACTAAACTATGACATTATTGATGATCGTTTCTAAAAAAAAAAAAAAAAGAGGGAAAAAAAACCAGCCTGAAATAACTTACCTCTGAATGGCAATCTGGTTGCGTCCTAGGATGTACCATCTCAGATAGTCCTCTATGAGTGTATGCCTCTCATGAACTTTGATGCGTCTAAAGCATCCTGCTGTCCGGAACATTGTGCTGTATTGCAAAATTACATTTTGCAAAGATTCCTCTGATTCAGCTTCCTGAACATATTCAAAAGACAGTTATTGTAGGAAATACAAAGATATAAATTCTGTCAAAGTTTTTCCTTAGTTTATACCAATCTAAGGGGGAAAAAGAGGCTAACGTGCCTTTACTTCTCGTTGAAATAATACGATTTCAATCCTTAGGACCTATTGAGCATAGTCATACTATCTTTTTCTGAAATAATTTTCATGTGCCCCCTTAGCAAATTCAGTCCATGGGTCAAGATCATTTTCTACCTGACGCAGAGCTTTCCCTATCTCTTCATCAGTTATGTCTTCCACTGTGGCGTTGAAAGTTGTCTTCCCTATTAGGTGGTTAACAAGGTCCTTTGAGAGATAATGTGGCGCAGGTCCCCCCGTGCATAATGGAGACAGCTATCATCTTCCCTGCTAGAAAGTACTCGTCTTTCCTGACAGCTGTTACAGAGGGTAAAGAATGATTTTGCATGATCATCATCTACATCACCTGAAGAAAAACAAATTAAAATGAATGAAAACTAAAAATTTCTAAAATACAATCTGTGCCCACCAATCTAAACCCACCTGTGGAATTGTACACGAGATAGCGTCTTTCGGGAGGTCGAAAATGGGGCGATTTCTGAGGTGACTCATGAGAAGCGTTAGGAATTCTCTTCTGGGCCCACCTGTATCCAACCCTTCTTCAAAGGAACCTGCATCATCGATAAACTTGACAAAGAGGTCACTGGATTCAGAGTATGTGCTGCGTCGAAATCCACGGACAGCTCCATCCCACACGTCAGCTCTCGAGATATTGAACCGGCTGACTGTCTTGTGGTCAATTGCAAGTGCCAAATTTGCAATTATTTCGGCTGCCTGCACACCTGTGGGTCTTGACAAAAAAAAAGGAGTGAGAAACTTAATGTACACTTAAAAAATATACTTAAATGTCAATTCGGGGACAAGAGAGACTCACTCTCTAAAACAATGACCAAATTTAATTTTTTAACTTCATTCCAACGGACTCTACTCACACACACAGCTTAACAACTGGACCTGATGCAGGCAGTTACAGGCATATACAGTCAGAGGTGTTCTTTTTAGTGACTTCTCACTTTGGAATGAAGTAATAATGGAAAACACAGAACTGGTTAATTTTCTAACGGCTATGACTCACTCAAATTCTTCAGAAGGCATATCATTTTTTTCGTCGGGAATGGGATCTTCATGCTCATCATCATCAATGATGATAGGCGTAAAGAGGTTGGTGTAAGTCCTGCAATATTAAGATATTATTTGCACAAAACACCTACAAATTTAAAGATGAGCAACTAATAAATTCAGAAATGCAGAAACATCCCCAATTAAATGTTTGACCCTTATTTAGGTTTGAATTTAGATAAGACGTAACACACCTGTAACATGAGCTCTTGGCATCAGGACATCCAGAGGGACCTGCATAATTACACTCGTCATCCAAGACTATGGTCTGAAAAAAAAAGAAATGTAGAAATATGCTCAATATTCAAGCAAATAAAAGACAGCTCCCTATGAGTGCTTAAGGACATAAATGACAAAACTAAGAAACAACACCTATGAAAATTTAGCGACGCACCAATTTCCATTTTCTGGCCCATCACCAATTTTTAAGAAGTCTAACCTGGTGATTCGTATTCCAATTTTGTTTGAAAAGCTAATTACCTGTGGTACATCAGAAGAGAGTGAAAGCCCCCCAGCACCGTTCCTGAGATGGCAAAGGAACATAAAACATAATTTACTCCAAAATATAGTAACATTTCAAAACCAAGCAAACATCAAATTTTCTGACACATACACACGCGCACACAAACACACACACACTGTAAGTACTTACAGCTTTTCAGGCTCATTGTGCACAGGACTGCTCATATTATGAGGTTCAAACGGCTGTAGTGAAGATAGGTATTTGTTTAGTACCAGTACGTGGTCACACAAATGGGTTTGAAACTGCACTCACCAGTGTATCAGCTAGATCAAACGTTCTGTCTTTTTATTACAATTTCAGGGTCTGAGTCTTTGTCAGATGAGCCACATAATTCTCCAACTGCAAAACATGAAACAAAATTAAGATCAATTGAATGATAATTGCTTGAGAAAAAGCAAAAACATAGAGAAATGCTTAGTTAACTCCAAGCTGGTTAACAGAGAAGAACATGAATGCTGAAAACACTGAGGAGCAACTAATAAAATCCAAAAGCCTCTTTCACATGACAGCTTTGGTGAAAATTCATAATCCAAAAGTGAGGATAAGCCATTAAAACATCTCATCTTTTTAAAACATAGTCGCTACATCAAAATCAATATAGCACTTAAAGGCATCTTTGCACTGGACACAACTAGGAAAAAACAACACAATTTACCTTCGTCAAAGTCTTTTTTTGCGCAAATGTAAATGGTAATGCGCTGATATGATTTGCCAATTTCCTCCTTGTATTTCTTTAACACAAAGGGTATTTGTGTGCCAGGGATATTGACCACTTCCGATACATCTGGATAAAGCAGGATGAAAGGTCCATCATCCAAGTTTTGATCAAAGTCTCTCATTTTTTTCAATGCCTGATCCAGCAGATCTGGGGCAGTGACATCAGGATGTGTCGAAAGGCTCAGACTTCTCCCACGCTGTGGCTTGATACCACCTCCCTTCACAATCCTCATTAAACCAACATTTATCTGCAAGATTAAGTGTGGACCGTTAGTGGATAATGATTAAATATCAATCAACAGATGATAAGTAATATGAATATTTTGCATGTCACAGTTAATTATACATCATGGAAAGGAACTAGCAAATGTGCACAAAGTAAACACAGAACTTGCCTGGACTTTCACTGGTTTCTTTGCTGCCTTTTTCCCACACGAAAAACGTTGCCTCTCCTCTGCTTTCTTCTTTCTGTATTCCAGAAAGGTCCCAAGACTAGAGTTTTGACTAGTCTGTGATGCTGCAGGAAAACAAAGAAAAATGTTATATGTTAAAAAATATGTGTGGTCTCATATTTCTATATGTTGCTAAGGATGCCGCAATGATCAGAGAAGGACGTCGCGCATGTGGCTGGCAAGGCATAGCAACACGAAGAAAACGGAGGAAAAACTTATCTCTGTATCCGACGGGGAAACCTAGAGCGGGCGTGACTTGGCGGTGGCAAAGTGGCTAATTAAACAATATTGCCCCCCCAATATCATAGAAATTTGCTTTTTAAATACTGATTTCCTTTGACGTCACGCAGCTTCATAATGTCTATATCTCAAATACTAAAGCAGAGGCACATACGAACATTTTTTTGCAGCACAAACGATAAAAAAGTATTTTTAAAAGGTTAGCTTTTGTAGAAGAATTGCTGAGGAAGGGCAGAAAAGAGACGCAAATTAACGCTGTTAATCTAATGTCACAAGTACAACACCCACAAGTGGCACAAAAATCCCTTACTTGATGGCCGTGCACTCTGGTCGTCATCATCTGCTTCCTGCAGCCTCTTCCCACAATTGCTACAGTAGTTGGGTTTTTCCGGGAGCTCTTTGCCACAGTAGAGGCAATACATCGCTAAACATGCACGGCTCGCGCAGATTTTTTTTTTTGTTTGTTTGCACCGGGGCAAAAGACTGACGAGTTCTGCCATCCAATCAGCGATGTCCGCCGAAGGTAACACTTCCGTTTTGGGATTTCTCTTTTGTGTGTGTTTTCTTTCTTGTGTTTGCTTTCTTTTTTGTGTTCGCTTTCTTTTTTGTGTTTGTTTGCTTTTTTGTGTTTGTTTTCTTTTTTGTGTTTGTTTTTTCTTTTTTGTGTGTGTGTTTTTTTTTGTGTGTGTGTTTTGTTTTTGCGGTTGCGTTTTGCACTTCAGGGCCACCGTAGACTTGACATAGCCACGCCTTTTCATCCTGGCTCTGCAAACGTGCAACCAATTAAGCCAGGATGCGCTGAGCAGACTAGGTCACGCTGCGCTTGCTCAATTATCCTGGATTTCTTTATTCTACTTTTGTGCAACACCCCTCAGGTGACGTCCGTTAAGTCCCTGAGGGTTCAGGTCTTAGACCTTCGGGGGGACGCTGGGATTTGGCCCAACTGTGAAGTATGGTGGAGGGGGCATGATTGTTTGGAGTTGCTTTGCAGCATCAGGGCCAGGACAGATTTCATCATCGACGGAAAAATGAATTCCCAAGTTTATCAAGACATTTTGCAGGAGATTTTAAGGCCACCAATTGAAGCTCAACAGAAGATGGGTGATGCAACGGGACAACGACGCAAAGCACAGAAGTAAATCAACAACAGAATGCCTTCAACAGAAGAAAATACGCCTTCTGGAGTGGCCCAGTCGATTGAGGTGCTGTGGTATGACCTCAAGAGAGCGATTCACAACCCAAGAATACTGCTTAACTGAAACAGTTTTGTAAAGAGGAATGGTCCAAAATTCCTCCTGACCGTTCTGCAGGTCTGATCTGCAACTGATCTGCAACTGTAAATGATCTGCAATGAGGAGGTTGAGGTTATTGCTGCCAAAGGAGGGTCAACCAGTTATTAAATCCAAGCGTTCACATACTTGTCCACCCTGCACTGTGAATTATATATATTTTTTTTATAATTAATTATTTTATATTAATATTTTTTGTGTGGTATTAGTTTAAGCAGACTGTGTTTGTCTATTGTTGTGACTTAGATGAAGATCAGAACACATTTTATGACCGATTTATGCAAAAATCCAGGTAATAGACAGAAAGAGATGTAAAAATAACGGGAGGCGCACATATCTGCTCCCATGAATGTCATTACATTGTTTGTGTCATCTTAATTTGTAGTCATGTTTATTACTGGAGCTCTGATGACACGTGACAGAATCAACATCGGAGAAGGAAGTGTGGGGGTTGGATGTCGGCAGATAATTGTTTTTGTTGCCGCTTCTGATGCAAACTGCAAGAATACACTTTTATTTTGGTTTATTTTGTTTCGTCATATTTTTCCTGTGAAGCATATGTTCTACACAGCACTTTGTTTTGTATCCCTCTGTTGCAGAATAACAATAAATGATCCTTGAACCTCGATCCAACTTAAAGGCCACCCTCAGCTTAGCCTTGTTTATGCTTCTGCATCACGTCGTAGCGGACCCCCATGCCATAGCCCAGGGTGGGAATTTCACGACGGCAACGACGGCCATGCCCCACACTTTGGCCTTGTTGCCCTGTGAAAAAATGTTCAATTTACGTCCAAGGTCAAGGCCTTTGTGTCCCTGTCCAAGTTCCATGTAAAAAGCTCCTGTGCAGTGTAGTGGGCTCAATTACAGCCACCCGAGTGGAGCTGAGCGAGCAGGCAGTAAAAGTACACAATGGCTTTTGTATTATAAAAGTACTGGTCCGGTTCCCATCCGGTTCCGCTCCCACTCACACCACGAGTCTGAAGCTCGACCCAGAATGCCGCTGTCCTAGACAGTCATCAACAGTATTTTCAGACATAAAACAGGTCAATAGCGGGGTTGAACACTTCATGTCCACATTGCCTACCTGTGTATGTGCTTGTGCATCATTCATATATATATATATTCGCTTCATCGCGTTATTTTTTGTTGTCTCTTCCATTTTAGGGGGAAGTGTGACAACTTTGCCTGTTGTTGCCATTTATCGTCACGACTGAACAAGGACTTGAACCCAAAAGCAGGCAGGAGACAGAGTAAAACGCCCAAAAAATGTTTATTTAACTAATAAAACAAAGTATCAACTCAGTGAGACCACAAGGGTAAAAACGGCAGTCAAAAAGAAAACACTTACGATACTAACAAAACACGAAGGACACGGGAGGCTGGACACAGGAAGACGAATAATCCCAGGGACCCAGAGTGGTGCAGCATGCAGGACCCAACATATACATTAGGCGCATTTCCAATCATGCATGCGCATGCATTTGCCTCACATAACCAGGCAATCTGGGATAAAAACGTCAGAAATGCTGGTGATAACTTCCCTTTGCGACATGTCACATGGCTTTAAAAACTTGCGGGATCTCCAGGGTACCTCCCTCCGCATGCTTTTCTGTGCAGATGGTCTCAAATAAGTGCGGACATAAGACACTCCCCTCAACGTTGCCCTAGTTGGTTGGAATTACCACGTGGAATTTCCCACGTGAGAAACCTTTGCTCCACAGCCTCCATCAACAAGGGGAGTTCCAATGCCTCGAATTTGTCCGCGACGAAGATAGCCAGCCCACTGGGTAGGCCATATTCTTTGTGCAAAGTCCGTCAAGTGCACCTGTGTCCAACTTGACGTGGTGGGAACTTGACGTGTTTATGACGAGTTCCGACGGATCCTCTCAAGTCTCGTGCATGCATAGGCGCAAATGCATGCGATCCGAAACGCAGCCAATGATCCGACAGCAAGACAGGGGAAAAACACAGACTGTATACACAGGGAGGCAGGGAGCTGACGAGGGACAGGTGAAACCCATAAGGGCAGGTAGGTAATCGACACGAGAGGGTCAGGGAGTCAAGACAGCAGAAATAACAAGGACCAGGAAGTACAGGAAACCACACAGAGGACAAAATTACAAAATAAAACAGGAAATTAACCCATGAAAAACACAGATCATGACATTTATCTTCATTTAGTTGCCCCCCCCAAAAAATATATTTCAAACAAATTGAAATACGATTTAGTTGCTTCAGATCCATCCATCCATCCATTGTCTACCGCTTATCATGTATTCAGGGTCGCGGGGGGGCTGGAGCCGATCCCAGCTGTCATTGGGCGAAGGCAGGGTACACCCTGGACAGGACGCCAGTCTATCACAGGTTGCTTCAGATGTTTGTTGAAAAAGTACTTATTTCCCAGACATCTCTCTCTCTCTCTCTCTCTCTCTCTCTCTCTCTGAGATTGCGTGTGAGTAAGGATCTGAGAGCGTATGGTTTTGTCTCGACTTTTCACAAGTTTTGAGAAAACTCAAAAGAACGTGTTTATGATTTTTCATTTGATCGTTTTTTTGTATAAGGGGGGTTTTTGTGTGTGTGTGTGTGTGAACGTGTGTGTGCAATTGTTTGGTGAAGGGAGCGTGCTCTGTGTGGCACAATGCCGCTGGCGGAGGCTGCACCCGCGGAGTTTGAAAGGCTGACTCGCCGGCATGCGATTAAGCCCCCTGTTCATCAAAAACGAATTGCTGGGGAAGGAGCTGGTACGGACAAGTTGTATCAACGATTAGGATGGTTTTGCTGGGGTGTAAAGATCCTAAATTAAAAGCACGTTGTGTGTCACAGAAGACAAGTGTACATGATTTTAAAAGAGAGAAACGTCGATCTGAGCCTGTCTTTCTCTTTCAAAGTTGACGGCTTTAACTATGTGGTTTTCATTTCCTCTGAAACTATGAAATGTTTTGGTTGTGGGGCGGAGGCCCGCCCAGTGCTGCTGTGGCGCCTCCGGGCGGAGACCCGCCCGCGGAGGTCACCAGTGCCCCGGTTACTGTGTGGGGCACTCCAGTTGTTGCAGCGAGTTTCTGCTCTGGTGGGGCCGTCTGTTGCGGGGGCTCTGGTCCCTGAAGTGTCTTCTGAGACAAACATTGAAGCCATAACAAGTTTGACTAAACAGAGCGATATGATTCAACAAATGATGGAGGAGGATATGTCAGATGACAATCTCCTCAAAATGTCTCAGAAAAGAAAAAACATTGAATCTGGAAAACTGAACAGTAAAATAAAGAAAACGAGCTCCCTGATGTCCACAGAGTCAAGAGAGTGATTTTCTCCTGACTCAGCTGGACTCCCAGTGTCACTACTCTCCGGAGAAAATTAAAGCCTTCCTGGAGCAGACTAAAGGAGCCAGGCTGCCTAACGTAGGAGAGTTCTTTCCCGACCTACAGTTATTTGCTAGTTCAGCCAGGCCGCTCACAAGGAAGAGCAGTGGTGGGGAGGAGGTTTTATCTGGGAAAGAAATATTCAGACTAAAAAAGTTGATACTGAAGGTAAAAGCTCAAATCATCGATGATGAAGAATATTGTTAGATGTTTTTACCTTTTACTGACTGCTCTCCTTACCGTTTTTTATTTTTTTTATCTATGTGTGATTTTAATATCAGCACCTTAAACCTGAACGGGGCCAGGTCTGATTTTATATGAGCCGCTCTTTTTAAACTGATGGAGACTAGAAGAATTGATGTCATGTTTGTTCAAGAAACTCACAGCACCACAGACAATGAAAGTGACTGGAAAAGGGCTTTTAAAGGGGAGGTGATTTTAAGCCACAGGTCCAGTCTGAGTGGAGGAGTTTGGGGTTTATTTGCTCAAGAGCTTTTTACCTGTCTCTTTTACTATTGATGAAGTCATTCCAGTTGTTCCAATTCCAGCTGTCTTTGAAAATGTGAAACTTGTGTTTTGAATTATCTACACTCCCACTGAGGCAGTGGACATGGTAGCTTTTTAAAACATTTTAAGTGACTGCGTTAAGAACTGTGAGGATGATGGTTTTATGTTTTTAGGGGGTGATTTTAACTGCACAGAAAATCGAACCCTAGACAGGAACCATCCTGAGCCACACCCTCCTTCATCTCACACACTCAGGCAGCTGATGGAGAACCAGGAGCTGAGTGATGTGTGGAGTATTTTTAACAGTCAGCACAGACAGTACACCTGGAGCCACAGTAGGGAGGGGGTTTTATCTCTGGCTAGACTGGACCGCTTTTATTGTTTTAAACACAATTTGAATATTTTGATATTTTTTAATATTTTAATATTTAAGAGGTGTTTTATTCAGCCTGTGGGTTTTAGTGATCATTCTCTAGTCTCCTGTCATGTTTTTATCAAAAACATCCAGTCAAAATCATTTAGTGATTTAAGATCAGAATATAACATCCCGAATAAACACTTTTTTAAATATCTACAAATTCGAAGCGTTACAACCGCTCTCATTAAGGAAACAAAATTACGGCTTGGGCTATCTGAACTGGAAGACATCTTACTATCCTCAGACACAACAAAAGGAAAGATTAGTGAATGTTATCATATTCTGACAGGAGAAGGTCATTCTTCTTTCCAATTGCTAAAGAAGATATGGGAGAAGGACTTGGGGAGAACCTTTGAAGATAATGTCTGGTTAAATATCTGTAATAAAATTTATTAAAATTCCATTTACAAGTAATAAAATCAAGGAAGCTCATTTCAAATTAATTCATAAAACCTACCTAACTCCAATAAAAATGCATAAAATATCAAAAGACATTTCAGCAGTATGTCAGAGATGCAAAAAGGTGGAGGGGACATTCTTGCACATGTTTTGGGACTGCGTCCATTAAAAAAGTTATTGGAGCTCAATCCATTCTTTTACTCAATCAGTTATGAACATACAATTTGATTCAAGCAGCAGCTTATATTTATTAAATGACACAAATAATTTACACTTAGATCTAGAGCTGTGCGATATTACGATATATATCGTAGTACGATATAAAAATGTCTACCGTAGGATATAACCCTCTGTCGTTTATATCGTAATTTTAACGTGTAGGCTACTTGTTTAGTATGAGAGGCCGTTTAGGAAATAATTCATATTTGCTCTCACATGTTATATCATAATGTCTTACAAACACTACTATAGTCACGCACATATACTACTATAGCTACACACACTTACTATCATACTCTCTCACAAACACTACTATAGTCACACACACTTACTACTATAGTTACACATACACACTTACTATCATACTCTCTCACAAACACTACTATAGTCACACACACACATACTATCATACTCTCTCACATACACTACTATAGTCACACACACATACTATCATACTCTCTCACATACACTACTATAGTCACACACACATACTATCATACTCTCTCACATACACTACTATAGTCACACACACTTACTATCATACTCTCTCACAAACACTACTATAGTCACGCACATATACTACTATAGCTACACACACTTACTATCATACTCTCTCACAAACACTACTATAGTCACACACACTTACTACTATAGTTACACATACACACTTACTATCATACTCTCTCACAAACACTACTATAGTCACACACACTTACTATCATACTCTCTCACATACACTACTATAGTCACACACACTTACTATCATACTCTCTCACAAACACTACTATAGTCACACACACTTACTATCATACTCTCTCACAAACACTACTATAGTCACACACACTTACTATCATACTCTCTCACAAACACTACTATAGTCACACACACTTACTACTATAGTTACACATACACACTTACCGTCATACTCTCTCACAAACACTACTATAGTCACACACACATACTATCATACTCTCTCACAAACACTACTATAGTCACACACACTTACTACTATAGTTACACACACTTACCGTCATACTCTCTCACAAACACTACTATAGTCACACACACATACTATCATACTCTCTCACAAACACTACTAAAGTCACACACAGATACTATCATACTCTCTCACAAACACTACTATAGTCACACACACATACTATCATACTCTCTCACAAACACTACTAAAGTCACACACAGATACTATCATACTCTCTCACAAACACTACTATAGTCACACACACATACTATCATACTCTCTCACAAACACTACTATAGTCACACACACATACTACTATAGTTACACACACTTACCATCATACTCTCTCACAAACACTACTATAGTCACACACACATACTATCATACTCTCTCACAAACACTACTATAGTCACACACACTTACTACTATAGTTACACACACTTACCGTCATACTCTCTCACAAACACTACTATAGTCACACACACATACTATCATACTCTCTCACAAACACTACTAAAGTCACACACAGATACTATCATACTCTCTCACAAACACTACTATAGTCACACACACATACTATCATACTCTCTCACAAACACTACTATAGTCACACACACATACTATCATACTCTCTCACAAACACTACTATAGTCACACACACTTACTACTATAGTTACACACACTTACTATCATACTCTCTCACATACACTATTATACTCAAAATTACTAAAACAGGAAGTTAGTTTGTTTAAACAGGAAATAGTAAAGCCTCATTCCTTGATTGGTGCACAGCTCTGGGAGCTTACTGCTAGCTAAATGGAAGCTGTGTGGGAGAACTGAAATCAAGAAGGCAACTTTATAAGTACAACTTTATAATTTTGTAAGTAGCTGCAGTTGCAAATATGATTTTTCCACTAATTTACCTTCTTTTTCAAAGCAACTTTTTGTTAGCAGTAAATGGTAATGAGGAGAGTATTAGGATTTTTTTCACTATTGCAATGAGGTGCCTTCAGCACATTGCGAGTGAAACTGACAGAGGCGGATATGACAGCATGATTTTGGATCGGTTATTCTTTGAGCTTAATGGATATGCACGTACAATTTTGTTCTTTAGCCAGCAGTTTGAAGGAGGTGTCGATCAAGAGAGCTTTGTTACACTGGAGGCCCTACATTTATGTTTTTGTTCCATCATAAATTCATTTCAAAACTCAAGATCACTGCAAATGAGCCAAAGGGAAATGTTGACTTCAAGAGGCCCACCAACAGGGCTGGACTGGGACCAAAAATTGTCCTGGGCAACCGAGACTGTCCCACCAGGTATCGATGGAAAGACAATGAAGCCTATGAACAAACTTTTTTGTGACAATGCTTGTACACTGTCGGGCACTGCCCCTCGGCTGTAATTGGTCCAGCCCAGAATCAATCATGACTAAGGGGCCGATCTACCAGTTTTGTGTACCAATAGCAGTGTTTCCCACAGGATTCTATCGTGGGGTGTCTTGCGATCTTCTAGGGGGGTCCGGGGGCATGACCCCCCCCGGCAGAAAATGGGGTTGAGGAGTTGAAGCATTCAAGAAAAGATGAAAACAAAAATGACTAAAACACAGTGCTAAGCCTTCCAGGGTTCCCTAATTAGTTTTCACTGAGGGCCAAATTATGCCCAGGTTGCCAAGATGACCAGGCTTTTAGAACTGCTTTTAAGTTTTTTTGGGAATCCCACAGAGAGAGCAGGCCTGCCTTTACCAACATACAACAGTGGTGGGACTTTGGTAAGACCCAGATAAAACAGCCTTGCCAGCAGTTCACTCGCGGTGTCACTACAGACTTAACCCGGTCCATGAAAGATCTGGAGACCGGCAAACTGCCTCTGAGCTGCAGGAGGGCCGCAATAACCCTGCTGCCTAAAAAGGGAGACCTGCAGGAACTGAAAAACTGGAGGCCGGTCTCATTGCTGTGCACAGATTATAAGATCCTGTTCAAAGTTCTGGCCCTTAGACTGAGAGAGGTGATGGCGTCCATCATCCACCCTGACCAGACCTACTGTGTGCCCGGCAGGCTCATCAGTAACGTCACTTTAATTCGAGAAGTTTTGGAGCTCTCCAGTTCGTTGGGTATAGAGACAGGTCTGATTTCAATAGACCAAGAAAAGGCTTTTGACCGGGTTGAACACCAGTATCTGTGGCAGACTCTGGCTGCTTTTGGGTTCAACCCTGGCTTCATAGCCATGGTCCGGGCTCTCTATAGTGACATTGTGAGCGTTCTGAAAATTAACAGCGGGCTGAGCGCACCATTTGAGATCCAGAGAGGGGTAAGGCAGGGCTGCTCTCTCTCTCTCGGATGTTATATTCGGTAGCCATCGAGCCTCTGCTCCACAAACTCAGAGCTAAACTTACAGGTGTGTGTTTCCCCCAGTGTCCCATGTGTTTTAAACTGTCTGTGTACGCGGATGATCTCGTTGTTTTAGTAAAATCCCAACAAGATATTGACATTTTAACTGACACTGTGAATAACTTTGGTTTTATTTCATCTGCTAGAGTGAACTGGGGGAAAAGCGAGGCTCTGATGGCAGGAGGGGAGCTGGGGGGCCGGCTCGGGCTGCCTGGTGGATTACGGTGGAAAAAAGGAGGATTCAAATACCTTAGAGTCTTCCTGGGGGATGAGACCAACACCAATAAAAAGTGGAGGTGGCTACTCCCAAAAATGTCGTATATAGGCCAAACCTTAATAGCCAATAACCTGGTCTCATCCTCCTTGTGGCACCAGCTGGCCTGTCTCGATTCTCTGGTTTCTCTCCTGTCTAAAATTCAGTCGGTTTTAGTTGATTTTATTTGGGACAAGTTGCACTGGGTCCCACAGAGTGTCCTGTTTTTACCTAAAGAGGAGGGGGGGCAAGGCTTGGTCCATCTGGCCAGCAGGGGTGCGGCTTTCCACCTCCAGTTTATCCAAAGGTTACTGACTGGACCAAAGGACATCTCCTTTGCCTGCTTTTTATAAAAGTGTTTTTAGGGTGTGGAACATGCTGAGGAAAGAGAGGAGGGGGCAAGCAGACTCCCTGCATTGGATCCTCCAAGAGCCGGTCCTGTGGGGGGCCCGTTTGGACCTTCCCAGCTGGGCAGGTCAGAGTCTGGCCACAAGACTGCAGACTGCGAGGGTCGTTACTCTGGGGCAGGTGGTGGCGTTAACGAATGACCCCTCTGGACTCGCTGCCTGGCTGGGACTGACCTCAGTGAGGATCACACAAAGAATCGTGGAACACTGGAAACAGCGACTCACAGGACACGACCGCCTGCTTTTAAACTCCTCTTTTAATCAAACAGAGACCAATGACGATCCCTTTCCTGCCATTTTCCTGGCACCGGATTTTAAAGACTGCTCTGGGATTTTAATGGAATGTACACACCTCGCACCACTGGATGGTACCACGGGAACAATGTTTTACAGGATCTTGGTGAAAGCAATCAACAAAACAAAACTGGACAAGAGACCTGACACTCCATGGAGGAGATATCTGCAGCTGGCTCCTGCAGCCAGACCTGAGTGGAGGCCCTTCTACAAGCCTCCACTCTCAAAAAGACATGCGGATATTCACTGGAGAGTCCTCCATGGGGTCATAGCAGTGAACTCCTTTGTGTCCACCATAAACCCGGCAGTAGAGGACAAGTGTCCCTACTGCGACCAAAGCAGGCAGGTAGGCAGGCAGGCAGGAGTCCAGAGGAGAAGTGCTGGGGATTTCCTGGAGAGCGAAGCCACAAGACAGGCGTTAGCGTAAACAGCTACGGTACACGGAAGTACGTTCAGGTTTATAAAGAGAGCGATACGGAGCACGTCAACATCACTGTAGGGACTGAATCATCTGGAGATGAAGTTGTGGAGGGACCAGGGTTAAGTAGGCTGGAGCTGATGAGCTGAATGGGAACACGTGCGCCTACTCTGTCTTGGCTGCCGGCACGCCCACCGGACACACCCCGAGGAGGGGCCGGTGAGGGAGAGGAAAGGAGGGGGAAGACAGACAGGGAAAAACACACAAACAGGCACAAAACCCCAGACTGTCCCGGCAGAACCGTAACAAGTGGAGAGGTTTTTACGCCAACACAAAAACAAATGCCAGCTTTTAAACTTTGTTTTAGGGCGGGCCAAGATGGTGGTGTATTTTAGCCGAAGGAGGAAAGTGAAGGATGGTTTTATTGTTGAACCTGTTACTGTATGTGCAAATATGATGAAGTCCAGACTCCTCATTGATTTTAACTATTACAGAGCAGCAGGAGATCTGGACACTTTCCAGCAGGTTTGGTGTTTTAATCAGGTGTTGTGTTCTGTGGAAAACCACACTGCAGTTTGGAGATGTGCTCATGTGAATCAAGTATTTATTTATTTACACTAAGTAAGAGTGGGTATGTTTGAATGTATTATTTTCAAGATGATTCTTGAAAAAAGAACGAAAAATAAAGTTGATTAAAAAATTAAAAAAATCTCTTTCTCTCTCTCTCTCTCTCTCCCTCCCTCTCCCTCTAATTGTCTCTCTCTAAATGTCTCTGTTGAGACTCTTTGTGTCCTCAGGTTTCCAGAGATGAACACATTCCTGTGTGGTATTCTCTATGTCTCTGCACGTTCTTCACCTGGAGAAGCAGCCGTCTCTGGACTGGTAGAAACGTGGCTTTGATTCTGTGCCAAGATCAGTTCCTCCACAGTGATCTGACACTTCATTCAGGGACCAGTACAAATCAAGTGTGTTTCTTCGTATGTGCACATTTCCTCAACTTCAACACACAAACACAAAACAATAGAATGGGTTTTAAAGAATCTGAGGATCGATCACTCTGCCAGTGTTCTTTCAGATGTACTGATCAAGCAGTTTCCTGGGGTCCGTTTCACAAAGCAGGTTTAGTGAAAACCTTGAGTTAGTTAACCCTGAGATGAGGGAAACTCTGGTTTTTCGGTTTCACAAAGCCAGTTCAGCATAAATCTGAGTCAGTTGCCCGGGTAACATACTCCGTGAACCTAACCTGCTCGCTAGCAGGTTTGCTTCAACAAACCCTGAGTTTCTCCCTACATGTTTCCGCCTTTTTCCGGAATCTGAACCGACTCTGAAAAAATGTGCCGTCCTTTCATCGTCAACCTAATCGATATGGAAATAAAAGTGATTTTAGCAGCTTTGCGTCGGGAGAGGATTTTGATTACCTTTCCTTCCAATCACATTAGATATTATCTCAACAATATTCTCTGACATTTTCAACATTTCATATCGCGGACATAATCCGCAACCAGATTCTTTGCGGAGCTAGCTTTTTTGCGAACGGGAGATTTATGAAATGTTTAAGTACATTCCTGTGTTGACATATCTGCTTATATTTACTGTTTAATATGTGAAATATGATTAAAATCATATGCCTTAGTTAATGTATTTGCGCAATATTCTTATGCTTAATTTTCAACTGAAGCCACTTTCTTTCTGTGCCTGGGGGGATTACACCCAATGAAAATGATAACTTATTCATTGCGCTACTTTGTGAACTACGGGAATTGAACCGCTGTCACCTGCACCATAGGCAGCATTGCTAACCGTTACCCCACAGTGTCGCTCTGCAAAGCTGAAAATGAACACTTATTACCTTTAGATCAATCGACTGTTTCATTCAGTTATACACATTAGATCGGGCAGTAATTGTCTGCCACGCCAACTATCGCTACTTTGCTGCAGTTACGTTGCTCCGCTTTCTCAGGATGAGCTCGTTTTCTACATAAACACTCGGTAATATCTAATAACGCTCTCCCGGTTGCCATGGTGAATCGTAGTATCGGAGCTCCATTGATGATGGCTTTGTAGAGTCGGCAGGCACGCGCGTAACTCAGAGTTTACATACTCAGAGTTGACTGAACTAATTCAAAACTGCTGTTCTGAAACCGAAAACTCAGAGTTGCCCATCTCAGAGTTGGTCAACTCAGAGTTCAGGGTTAGGTCTAGAGTTTGTTGAACCTGCTTTGTGAAACGGACCCCTGTTAAACCTTAAAAGACAAACACACTGTCGAATTTTACCAGGCGGCACCCCTGCTTGTGAAAAATGTATCCAAGTGTCTTCAACTATCATTCTCTCTACTGGCCATCAGGGGCGACTCCTCTGGTTGCAAAAATAAGTCTGATGTATAGAAGAAAATGAAAAATGTTAGTCTGGTTTTAGTAGGGGACACAGTGCTGAATCAGTGTCATCTTTTAAATCACTTCTTAAAACCCATTTTTATAGACTTTCCTTCCTGTGATGCCGTCTTTTTTATCTTTTTATCCCTTTATCCCATTGTTTTTCTTTCTTTGCAAGCACCTCACTTTAATTTATAAGCTAATAATAATTTCCTCTGTCCTCTGTACATTTGTTTTTGTTTTGCTTTTACTGTATTTGTGTGTGTACTGTGATTTTTGACATGTCAAAGCACTTTGTTAACTGCTGTTTTTAAAGGTGCTATACAAATAAAGTTATTATATTATTATTATAGTACTGTTAAGCAGTAACGAGGCTGCTGCTCGGGGTACTGCTCTGCTGCTTGTGTTCATCAGATCCATCCGTCGCTCCGCCACAGTCCAAATATGGTCACTTCCTTCACTGGTTGCAAAAAGTCTAAAATGGAAACATCCAACATGCCGAAATCGAGGCCTCAAAACTGAATCCTCAAACAAATGGGTGATATCACCATGACTACATCCACTTGACATGCCGACAGTAGGAGCTGGTGGTAAAACCGCCAACCTTGTGGTTAAAGTAGGTTTGAAATCCTCTCTGCCCTCTGTGCTGCAGTTGAATGGAATTACAGTGAAATGTTAGAGGGGTACGTAGAGTGTCATAGTTTGAAGTGTTGGGCCACTGACCAGGCGGCCAAGTTTGACGAGGTGCCGTGAGAATGTGACAGCTCTACTGTATCAGTTGGCACCAAGTATGACAAAAGCTTGCTGGCTCACTTATCTGCTTGGTTCAGTTAAAACAAACAGGTCTGTTTTCTCCGTTAGTAGGGTTCCTTTGTATGGTGTGAAAGCTGTCAATCAAACACTGGCGAGGACCAGACAAGGGAACTGAGAGCGCTGGAAAAGGTGGGTGTCGGTCTGCTTCTAGACTCTCGTCTAGCAGGTCTCCCTGGACTGTGGTGGAACCTGATCCTGACTGCACCGACGCTGTAGTCTTGTTTGACTCTTACCGCTTGTATTTTTAAGGCAACTATAATTATTGATTTAGGAAATTGACTAAAATCTGCATCTCTAATGTTACGAATTGGACTACTCTAGTCTGGCTAGTACTTTCTCGAGGTGGTAAATCTGAGTCAGTGTGCTGATCTCTGGGTCAATCACCAAACTGATCCGGGTCACTTGAGTCAGTGCCACCCAGATAGAAATCCTATCTGTAAAAGGCGATTTATAAATATATACACTACAATAAACTAAACAAGCTGTTTCCGTTTGGGGAAAATAAGGATAACACTATAATTATTATTAATTATTTTAACTTTATTAGGGCCCAAGCGCCGACAACGTTGGGCTGCGAAGCCCTATTGTATTTCAAATGTTTCTTATTATTCTAACGCAAAAGTAACTCGCCTAAGAATAACATAAAAAACTCACCAAAATTGGTGTGTGCATAAAAATTACAGGAAATTTTGATAGGGTAGCGGTTTCGCATTCAGCCACAAAAAAGTTGCTCGCTAGTGCCACCTAGCGCGGGGATTTGCCAGCCCCGCCACACCGTAACACCGATCGACATGAACATTTGCACACATGTGCAGACGAGTGTCCTCTACAAAACAATCCTCTTGGAGTACAAAAGTCCGTCGAGTATATGCAGTATATATGACTCTTTTACAGTAGTTTTTCTGTTCTTTGAAAATAGTGTACAAAACTGTAAAATTACAAACTTTATCAGTAAATGAACAATCTGCCTGTTATTTTAAGTATTATGACAGTAATGACAAACTACATTTATTTCTCATTTTATAAAATACTATATTAATTATACATTATCTTTCCGTTTTCTTAAATTAAATACAAATTATTGTAAAATGACAGTAATTCTCTATAATTAAATATGTAACTTGTAATAAAAAGGTTTATGTCCATAAAAACAATCTTAACACTTTTCTCTGTAATTTTACAGTAAATCTTATTATTTTCACATTTGCATGTAATTATACATTCAACCTGCAATTAAATATGTAGCTTGTTATATGAAGGTTTATTTCCATACTAACAATCTAATGTTTTTCTCTGTAATTTTAAGGTAAATCTTATTAGTTTTAGATTTATGTGTACTTTTACATTCAAACTCTGTAATTAAATATGTAGCTCATTATATTAAGATTTATGTCCATACTGACGTTTTTCTCTGTAAGGTTAAGGTAAATCTTATTAATTCACTAGTACTATGTGGTATGTATAAAAGTACTTGTATAGACTTTGGATTAGACTAGATAGTATTAGACTAGTGAGTACTTTAATATTCAAACTGTAATTCTGGATATAATGGCAATGATTCTAACAAAAATACGTACAGGTCAGGCTGTCTGTGCAGGCAGGTATGGCGTGTCTTTCAGTGGCTGAAGGCAGCGTAATGTGTGGGGAGGTCAAAAACAGGTCAATGACGGCAATCGGTAAACTTGTTGATGGGTAAAGCTTGAATTCGGATGATGCTTCAATAACAATGATTATCGCAAAATAAAAAAATATGAGTGGGTTAGCATTTATACATTCCAATTAAAATAATTTCTATCTATTATATCTATGTTACATTAAACTGGAATAGGCCTTTATCTGCTGTTCAGCAAGAAATGTAAGTACCAGTAAAAATATTGATGCTTTTGATATTTTGCTTAAATCAAGTGAAGTCAACTCATCTTTGTTTATATAGTGCTTTACACATAATGCAGTAGGTCGTGTGTGACAGAGAGAGAGAGAGAGATAGAGATGCTTATGTAATTAAATATATACCCGCCACAAATAAAAATAAATAAACATTTATTTTCTTTATCATCTTTTCCTGATAAAGAAAAAGATACCACGCTGATACAATTGCTATTGGCTGTCTTGCCATGTTGCTTTGTATGTGATTGGTTGATGTGGCTGTCATCACGAAAACTGGCCAATGACAACTGTGCGCGCCTTCTTTTTGAAAATACGTCAGTTTGAATGGGTACGCGCTGGCAATCGTGCACTAGTGGACTACCTGACCACTAACGTATTACCTGGATTATTACCTGGACTATTTTACATCTGCTCGCCATGTTTTCATTTGGAGCGAATCTGAGTTGTGGGATTTCAACGGAGAACAAAAAAGTAGAGTAGAGTATGGACACAGTTGAAGGGTCAGGCGGATCTGTTTGGTCAGCTATTACTTGGACTTGGACATTCTATAACTGTTCTGCTGTATCAGGTAAGAATTCATTTCCCTTCCCTTTGTAAAATCATAACCTAACGCAGTGTTTGTGTTCATTCCCTTAATTTACAGTGATGGTCTTGTCAAACTGTTAGCTAACCGTTAACTACTGTTATTGTATAGTCGTAGGTGATTAACGTTATTTTAGCACATTTAGGTCATTTCGGTCAGCACCGAAATGTGTTTCTGAAAACATCCAATGCGAGAAATAAGCTATGCAGTTGCTGAATCTGTCTTTATTTTAGATCGACAACGGTCAGTTTAAAAGATTTTCGACAGCTTGCGGGAGGCGGCGCCCCGTCTCTCAAAACTCGCCGCAAGCCATTGCACAGCAAACAAACAAAATAGTGTAGTGCTGTGTCCATTTATTCAACTCAAGCATTAATTCAAGAACAGCAATAAGGTTTGTGGCATTCAGATAGCACCATACAGCTTCACTTCTACTTGAAACAGAAGCACTGATGTCAACCTGAACACTGAAGTAAACATTCATACTGGGAGCGGTACAGCAGCTAGGGAGCTACCTCTCCTAGCATGAATGTTTACTCCGGTGTTACTGTTGACTTCAGTGCTGACGTTTCCAGTAGAAGTGAATATCGCTGCTTGCTGCTCGCTCCCGTTCGCGTCGTCACTTCTTGTCCGCGTATTTTTTGGGAAAAAATACGGATATCCATACCGAACACCACAGCTAACTAGCGACTAGAGCAACTGCGACCATGAACGTCAAGTACTAACAGCGTCCCTCTCATGAGTCTGATTCAATGACCCACCTCCCCAGCCCCTGTAATTGGCCAGCACGTTTGTTCGTTGATTGGATTGGTTGAATTGTATCGACAAACCGAGATAGGAATAATAGAGGGTTGGCCACTCCGAGGTAAAAAACAAAACCCAAATAAAACAAACAGTTTCCAGCCCAGGGCAGGCACGGCCATATCTATGGGCAAAAAAAACTGACTCTGGATCAACTAATAATAATAGAAAAATAAATAAAATCTTTTTTATAGTAAGGACTTTTCAGTGGATCTTACTTTGTCCTTTTTCCTTTCCCCCTCCCCCAGGTGCACCAAAGATCCAGTTGATTACTGGCAACTTGGAGGAGGATTCTTCTTGATCTGCTACATTGCACTGTCACCCCTGGTACAGATTAATTGACCTTTTGTGGTATGTTTTGATTTTATTTGATAATACACTGTACATTTATGGTTAAATTAAGAGGGCTGAATAGGCTAAATTAAGAATGTAATGTATGTGCACAAATACTACAAATATTATTGGAACTACAGAGCCCCCAGGGACAGGAGAACATTGTGGAAAACAATATAAAACTGAATTGGAAAATACAAGCTAAAAAACAACTGACAACAACCCCCTCAGCCCAGCAGCTCTCCACCTGTTTCAAAAGTGAAACGCCATCACCTTGTCATGATAGTACAGCTAACAGACAAGATAGACACATGGAGAAATTAAATTTTTAGTTTTTCAATTCTTCCTTGGGAACTGTTTGAGAATAATTGGTTGATATTGTAAATTTACAACTCAATACATTAAATAAAGGGGTTTTAGAATCAATATTGGTGTGTATTTTATTTATAATTAAGTTTCGTGACCTACTTTAATTGAAACAGTGAAAACCTTTAGATGTATCAATTTTGAATTTCCTAAGTATGTTTTGAGTTGAGGATATTTCACAATTATCTTTGAGCAGCAGAATGAAAATGTTACTTAATCTGAATTAGATGTATTATTATAGATATTTTACTTAAGGTGTTTTTTAACTGTTATTAAAGGTGTTTGATTGTAATAATTTAGGAAAAATCTGTAGAATAATGGTATTTTTCTACAGAACCTTTAGCACTGTCACTTTATTAAAGGTGTTTGATCATTAAAAAATAGGAAAAATCTGTAAAATAACAGTATTTTCTGCAGATCTTTTAGCATTGTCACTTTATTAAAGGTGTTTGATTGCCGATAAAGTAAGAGCTAAAAATAGAACAAGTGTTAGGTCCTCATCTGATTAAAGTAGTACCTTAAGAGCAACAGTGCTATGATCAGAGTGCTATAGGTGAGGTTTTTTTTTTTTCCAGGGGGGGGGGGGGGGTGTTAGTGGGTCATGCTATGTAGAGTCGAGGTGAAGTCTGAACAGGTGAGTCTCTAGCCTTTTTCGGAAGATGGCAAATGACTCTGCTGTCCTGACATTGGTTGGGAGTTCGTTCCACCACTGAGGCGCCGGAACAGAGAAGAGTCTGGACTTGGCTGGGCGACATTTGTTTGATTTCAGCGATGGTGGTACCAGCCGGCCAGCTGAAGTAGAGGAGCGAAGTGCTCGCTTCGGGGCGTGAGGTTTGACCACTATTTGAAGGTAGATGGGTGCCGTTCCATTGATGGCCCTGAAGGCCAGTGCCATCGTCTTGAATTGGATGCCTGCTGCAACAGGGAGCCAGTGGAGGTCACGGAGGAGGGGGGTCACATGGGAGAATTTGGGTAGATTGAAGATAAGGCGTGCTGCATCGTTCTGGATACGCTACAATGGTTTAGTCGCAGGGGCCGGGAGTCCGGCCAGGAGAGAGTTGCAGTAGTCAAGGCGGGAGATGACCAGTGCTTGGACCAGGAGTTGCGTTGCATCCTTTGTGAGGAAGGTCCGAATCCTGCGTATATTGTAGAGGGCAAATCTGCAGGATCTGGGCACAGCAGTGATGTTGGAGGTGCAGGATAGTTGGTCATCGAGGATTACACCCAGGTTCCTCGCAGTTGAGGAAGGTAATACTATGATGCCCTCGACAGTGACCGACAGCTCCATGTGAGGGCAGTCTTTCCCTGGGATGAAGAGGAGTTCGGTTTTATTCAGGTTAAGCTTGAGGTGATGTGCAGTTGTCCAGACAGAGATGTCAGCCAGACAGTCTGAGATGCGAGTTGCAATGTGAATGTCAGAGGTTGGGGGAAAAGAGAGGAACAGCTGGGTGTCATCTGCGTAGCAATGGTAGGAAAATCCATGCGACTTAATAACAGAACCTAGTGATCTGGTGTATAGTGAGAACAGAAGCGGTCCTAATACTGAGCCTTGAGGGACACCCATGTCCAGAGAACAGGGTTTGGACATAGAGCCATTCCATGTGACCTGAAAGGTGCGATTTGTCAGGTATGATGTAAACCAGGTGAGAGCAGAGTCAGTTATGCCAAGTTCAGCCAGGGTGGAGAGGAGGATTTGGTGGTTGACTGTGTCAAATGCAGCAGATAGGTCGAGGAGAATGAGAACGGAGGAGTGGGATGAGGCTCTGGCGTCTCACAGGGACTCGGTCACTGTGAGGAGGGCCGTCTCAGTGGAGTGAGCAGTCCTGAATCCTGAATGATTAGGGTCAAGGGGGTTGTTCTGCGAGAGATAGGATCACAGTTGGTTGTAGGCGGCACGTTCCAAGGTTTTAGAGAGGAATGAAAGAAGAGTTGAGGTGAAGTCAAAGAGGAGCTGGTGGTAGTGAGCAAGGTCCTTGTGCTGGCCCGATTTCTTCCATTTTCTCTCTGACGCTCGCAACACTGATCTGTTGGTTCGCAGAGGTTCAGACAGCCAAGAAGGGGAGGGAGATTGTAGTGGTGACGATCCGAACCAAAAAAAAGTATTTAGTCACCGAGAGGCTGAACGGGGGAAAGTTGCTCGACGCGCTGGCTGTCAATCATGCACTGAAATCTGTATTGTACAAGTTTCGTATTTTATTGTTCCAGGTCATCAATGGTACATGATACAGAATATAACAGTTCAATTAGTGCAATGGTTCAATAGCCAAAGTGTGCTACACAGTACTACACAGTAATAATTACAAATACATTACACATGCAGGGGCACGTGTCAAAAATAGTCCATAGCAAAAAAATCTTCTTTTCTTCATAGACCAGAGGTTTCTAGCACTTGACCTAACGTTGAGAGTGATCTTTACCATCACTCTTGAGTCAAGTCAAATCAGTCAAAGTCAAGTCAAGAAGGCGCAGCCGTTAGAATTCTTCCGACACCTGGAGAAGGCAGATCTTAGTCACCGGTCTGCATACAGAACTGGTCGGGGTCTTGATCCAGACTTGTCGTACCAGTCCTCTTTTGTCAGGAACTGCTGCGGTGATTCTACCAATGATCCAGGAATTGCGGGGTGCAGAATCATCCACTATGAGTACAATGTCTCAAGGGATGAAATTTCTCTTGACCTTCGTCCATTTCTGTTGTTCTTGTAGTTGTTGCAGGTACTCCTTAGTCCATCTTTTCCAAAATAAATCAGCCATGTATTGAACTTGCTTCCATCTTCGCCGTGCGTCGATGCCGTCCCTTTGAAACAGACCCGGTGGCAAAAAGGGTTTGGTTTTGAGAAGAAGAAGATGGTTGGGCATCAGGGCTTCCAAGTCGTTTTGATCGATTGATTCCTTGGTGATGGGTCGGCCGTTGAGAATGGACTCCACTTCACAAAGCACAGTGTGAAGTGATTCCTCATCCATGCTCTGTGTCCTCAAGGTGGAGTTGAGGATCCTTCTCACTGATCGAATCAACCTCTCCCAAGCTCCTCCATGGTGTGATCCGGTAGTAGGGTTGAAGGTCCACTTGATCCCCTTCAACGAGAGTACGTCATTGATCTGCTCCATGTTCCACCCCTCAATGGCTTGTCTCAACTCGCGCTCAGCACCGACAAAGTTGGTACCATTGTCTGACCTTAGCTCTTTGACTTGTCCTCTTCTCGCAACGAAGCGTCGCAAGGCGTTAATACATGAGTCGGTGTCTAGTGATGACGCAACTTCAATATGTACAGCTCTTATGGCCAAGCATGTGAAGATGACCCCATATCTTTTTACAAGACTCCTCCCACGCTTGACTTCAAAAGGACCAAAATAGTCCACTCCAACATAACTGAATGGAGGTTCTTCTGAAGAAACTCGGTCTTCTGGCAAGTCCGCCATTTGCTGTTGACCTGCCGCTCCAATTAGCCGTCGACAGACTACACATTTAGACAAGATTTTCCTTATGCAGCCAATAGCACCAGGGATCCAGAATCTCTGGCGTAGTCTGGACAACATATGATTCCTGCCACCATGGCCCACCTCTTGATGTATGTGTTGCAGGATGAGATCTGAGATGTGGAGGTCTTTAGCAAGTATGGCAGGATGCTCGGACTCCTCAGGCATGGCAGCCCTACTAAGTCTTCCTCCAACTCTTAGCACACCGTCTTTTAGTACTGGATTGAGCTTATGAATGTGGCTGTTTTTTCTCACGCAATCACCTCTTTGCAGGCAGGCGAACTCGTCTGAGAACCTTCTCATCTGGCAAAATCTGATTAATTGCATTTCAGCTTCTCTGATCTCTCCCAATGAGAGATAAACACCACCAGGTTTGTCCTTTAAATTGTGTATCTCTTTGGCAAGGACGCCTTCCGGTTGAGATGCCGACTGAGCAAGGCGTGTGGTGATCTCCTTCTTCTTCCTAATGTTCAAAAGCAAGGTCTTGAGTCTCAAGATCCAGCCCATCACTCTTGTGAGACGTGTCCAAGATGAGGTTCGATTGATCAAGCGTGTCACCGCATCTTCCACATCTTGTGTTGTAGGAACCATAATGGCAGTGGATATCTTAACCTCAGGGTCTCCCGGTGGAAGCTCCTGCAAGCAGTCTGGGTTAACAGGCCAATCTTCCTTTGGTTGCATGAGAAATGAGGGACCGGATATCCAGGTTTCATTCCTTAGGAACAGCTCTGCTCTCAGGCCTCTGGAGGCAAGGTCCGCTGGGTTATTTGCAGTATTCACAAATCTCCATTGAGATGCATCTGACACCTTGAGGATTTCTGAGACTCTGTTGGCCACAAAAGTACGAAATCTTGAAGTTTCGTTCTTAATGTATTTCAGAACTGCAGTACTGTCTGTCCAGAAAACAGAGCTCCCTTTTCCACAGTTTGTCCATGCGAGCTGCTACAACGGCTGCAGTTAATTCCATACGTGGGACCGTAGAGGGCCTTAAAGGTGCCACCCTGGATTTTCCCATTATGAATACGCTGTCCGCCTGAGAGCTGTTGTTATGTAGCAGCAGATAAGTAACCGTACCATATCCCTCCTCACTTGCGTCAGTGAAATGGTGCAGTTGAGCAGTGGTTACTTCTCCAAAGTTTTGAGTTTTCAAACATCTTCTGATGCTGAAGCCTTCCAATAGATGTAGCTCCTTTATCCAGTCTATCCACTCCTGAATGACTGGTGCTGGTATGGAGTCGTCCCATCCTAGCCCTTTCCGGCACAGGTCCTGCAGAATCTGTTTAGCTGTAAAAACGACAGGAGCTAGGATCCCCAGGGGGTCGTAGAAAGAACTGACAGTAGACAGAATCCCCCTACGGGTCAATGGTCTGTTCTGAAGGGTTATACTAAACTTAAAGGTGTCGGACTGGACGCACCACCTCACCCCCAGTGCTCGCTCAACAGGTAGTGTGTCTTTGTCCAGGTCCAGGTCCTTAACCTCCTTTGCTCTCTCCTCCTCAGGTATAGCTGCCAGCACCCTGCGACTGTTGCTTATCCATTTTGTTAGGTGGAAGCCACCCCTGGCACAGATGGATTCAAGGTCCTTGTAGAGGGATACAGCTTCCTGTTCTGAGGCTACTGAAGCCAGACAGTCATCGACATAGAAATTATGCATGATAGTCTCAATCGCCTGCTGGCCAAAGAGCTTCTTGTTGTCTTCAGCACACTTTCGGAGAGCAAAATTAGCGCAGCTTGGAGATGATGTTGCTCCAAACAAATGAACGACCATCCTGTATTCCTCCATAGACTGACTGACGTCTCCACTGGGCCACCATAGGAATCTCAACAGATCTGCATCCTCCTCTGGCACTCGAACCTGATGGAACATAGCCTCGATGTCTGACATTAGGACAACTGCCTCTTTCCTGAACCTGGTCAACACTCCAATCAACGTACTTGTAAGGTCAGGGCCGTTCAAGAGCTGAGCATTGAGTGATACTCCTTGAAATGATGTTCCACAATCGAAAACGACTCTGAGTTTCCCTTTCTTGGGATGGTATACCCCATGATGTGGAATATACCAAACTTTGCCGTCACTGCGTTCCAAATCCGTGGCTGGCACTTTCTCTGCGTATCCCTTGGAGATGAGGCTATTCATGAAAGCCGTGTAGTCATTGTGGAATGATGAGTCTTTGATAAATCTCCTTTTTAGGTTAAGAGAACGTTGCTCTGAGATTTTACGGTTGCAAGGCATGCTCATCCTTCGGTTCTTCAGAGGCAGAGAAATGCTGTAATGACCATCTATCAATTTTGCGGTCTTGTTGGCCATTTCCAGGAACTTACAGTCCTCCCTTGAGAGCCCTGGTTGTTCATCCTGACTGCATTCTGGGAAGTCTGCCTCTGAACTGTCGCTTCCAAAGCTCATCGAGTGTTACAGCAGAGATTCTGTTGATGGTAACTGCAGACTGAAGCACAGGTCCGTCGCAACATTCTCCAAGAGGTCCGTTCACAGTCCAACCGAGCATAGTCTTAATGGCGTATGGTCCCTCATCCACACTCCGGATGACTTCCAGTGGTTCCAAGGCTCTGGGCATATTCATGCCTATCAAAAGCTCCACTTCTGGAGTCTTGGGATGTTATCTCTATTTACAGGCATCCTATGTTGTGTGAAGAGGTCCGGCATGCCACAGAACCAGTCACCGTCCAGTCCAGTCACTTCCAAGTCTGACACAATACAGCTGTCCACAATTTTCTCTTGGCCCATGGTGCGCAAAATAATCTTTGTTCTTCTCCCGGAGAGACTCAGTTTATTCATCAGACCCATTGTACAGAAGGACGCCGAACTCCCTTGGTCCAAAAAGGCGTAGGTTTCAACTGTCCTTTGACCTTTCTTCGATTTCACCTTCACTGGCACAATTGCGAGTTTACAATCTCGTTCACCGGCCCCAGTGAGACCACTGCTTTGAGCTGTTACCAGATCATCCACTGCACCCTCAGAGTTTCTCTGGCCCTTCCCCAAGTCTGCTCCCATTTCCTTGTGATGGATGTGAAGCATACTTGGGTGTTTTGCGCCACATGTTTTGCAAGAAAGACGTTTCCTGCATTCCTTACTGATGTGCCCAGGACGCAAACAGCCGAAACAGACTCCATTCCTTTTCAGGAAATCAATCTTTTCACCTTGATTCCTCTTCTCCAATAGAGTGCATGACTCCAGCGTGTGTCCACCATTGCAGTACAAGCAGGTGGTTTCAGGTGAGGGTCCATCTTCATCCTCGTGTTCTGTATGGATCTTTCTTTCAGCAGCGGTGACAGTAGTGGCAAAGCTACTGCCTTTCACACTTGAATGTGGGACAGATCTGGATCTGCCGCCATCCCTGTTTGTTATCGACACTGGTGTATCTTGTATGTTTCCAAACACAGGATCCATTACAATTTTCACTTGACGTTCCAAAAAGGCCACAATATCACCAAACGCTGCTCTCCTGCGATACCTTTCTTGGATGTCGCAAGACACTGTCCGCCATGTCTCTCTCAGCTTATAAGGCAGTTTTTTAATCACAGTGAGCATATGGGTAGGTGTTTTTAGTTCGCACATACTGTGAACCTCATCCATAGCATTGCAACACCCACGCAGGAACAGACTGTATGCTTGTAAGGCTTTTCCATCTTCTGCCTTAATGGATGGCCATGAAGAAACTTTACCTATATAAGCAGATGCTATCAGGTACTCATTTCCAAAGTGCTTGTGCAGTAAAGTCTTTGCCTTTGCATATCCAGTGCCATCAAGCATGTGTTGACAACTTCTGACAAGTTGTTTCGGTTGCCCCCTGGTGTACTGTTCCAAATAATGCAGACAATCATCAGTGTTGTCAGTCCTTTCCTCAACTAACTGTTCAAACGACCGCATAAAGGCATGGTACTGTAGTGGGTCGCCGTTGAATATTTGAATGTCTCTCCTAGGTAGTGATGCAAGACATTGTTGACGTACCAGCATAGTAGTGATTTTGTTTTGGTTTTCTATTATGGCCAGTATGTGATTCTGATCGATGTTGCCGTTTGTGGGGAAGATTGTATAGAGATCCCTGTGAGGAGGCATAGAAAGCTCTTCTGCGAGCGCTGAGGACCCCTGGTTGGGACGTGGGGCCTTACATGTTTCCTCTTGTTTGGGCTTTGTGTTTCCTGATTGTGAAACCTTATTTCCATCCTTGTCCTCTTGGTGAGGAACAAAAGTTTTTGCATCAATATTGAGAGTTTCAACAGTTTCCCCCTTTTCCATGTAAGAATTCATGCCATTTGATCGTCGGGAAGCAGCACTCAGCACACCAGATCCAGAGGCTCTTAAAACATTAACTTTAGCCATGGATGCGGCTATGTCTGCTTCGAGCTGGAGTTGTTCCTTTTGTTTCCTTAATTGCTCCTCTTGTGCCTCAAGAGCGTGCCTTTTCTGAAGCAACATTTGACGGGCAAGCAGAGCAGCCATTTCAGCTTCTGCCTTGAGTCGCGCAGATGAGGCTGTGGAGACATTTGATTTTGATTCATATTTTCTGCTGCTCAGGTTTGATACGCTGTCACATGGCAATATTTCATCCTGGTAACACTGTTGAGGAGATCGAGGCTCTGATAGAGGCCTGTTTGAATTTTTGCTGGTTTCTGCAATCCACATTTTAACATCTTCAAAGAATCCTTGATTGTGTTTAGGGATGCTGGTGAACCATGCATCTTGTTTTTCTTGTTCATCAGGTGGGATTAAAGGCAACAGAGATTTGTGCAATTCAGTGGCATTTTCAAACAATTGCCACAAAACGTCAAGCTGTGCTTTAACTTGTTGAACATTATTATCATCTCTCATGAGCTCTTTCAGAGACAATATATGAGTCTTTAGTTTGTTCAATTCGTTTTACGCTTCTTCTGAATAGACTAAATTTGGCCTGCCAGAGCCTTTTCAGGCAACGTGATATTTTGTTTCTCCGTTTCCAGTTTGCTAACGTTTGAACCAGCCTTTGATCCACTCATTCTGAATACCACAAAAATCACAGACACAGCAAGGATCCAATGCAAAGCCAGCAACCTCAATATCCACGGCAGTCACGTAAAGCACAGTTCAACGCGAACTGAGCCCAGACAACACACGGGCCTAAACCAGACCTCCCGTCTCCAAACACGACAGTAAACCCAAACAACGGCGGTTCCGCACAACAAACAGCATTAACACACAATCGGGCCGTAACCAGCTCACACTGCGTTCCAAACGGGCCAAAAACACAGTACGAAACGTGGATTACATACCGCCGATGTGTTCAGCGCTGTCGGGTAGCCGTTCTTCGGTTAAGGACTGCAGGCCTCCTGTGTGGGCTCAACAGCTGATAATCCGCTGTCTCGGTATCTCCGACAGGCGTGACTCCGTGCCAAACGTGAATAGTTGCGTCCGTTTTTTGCTGACAATGTAGTGGTGACGATCCGAACCAAAAAAAAGTATTTAGTCACCGAGAGGCTGAACGGGGGAAAGTTGCTCGACGCGCTGGCTGTCAATCATGCACTGAAATCTGTATTGTACGAGTTTCGTATTTTATTGTTCCAGGTCATCAATGGTACATGATACATAATATAACAGTTCAATTAGTGCAATGGTTCAATAGCCAAAGTGTGCAATAGCGGTCAGCAAAAAGTAGGCTTCCTCCCGACACCCCCTCTCCTTCCATTCATACAAACAAACAAGCAACGCCGGTGAACAGCTGATAACCCTTACTTCCTACAACCCCGCACCACGTGATCATAAATTACCGTAAAATGTAATGTTTTAAATGTAAAACCAAAGGGTTTACAATAACTATATGGCTCTTACAGAGACGATCGCACAGGTCGTGAGATGGGGGGACAGAGAGAGTCCAAAGAAGAGGAGAGTGAGGACATCAGGATGGAGGAGGCTTCCTCAGTAGGCATCAAGGAGAACTGTTCTGTGGATGGTAGTGAGGAAATAACAGTTGAGGAGAGAGCGGAGGGAGTGAGGGATTTCAGGTTGCGGCAGCTGGTGACAGTTCGAGGCGTAGAGGGGAGGGCTTCATGGGGAGAGAGAAAGTCACAAAGTGGTGGTCGGACACGATGAGCGGGGTAACAGAGAGTGCCGAGATGCCACAGGATCTTGTGAAGACAAGGTCAAGTTGGTTCACGGCCCAGTGAGTGGGTGGAGAGGGAGAGAGTGTAAGGTCAAATGCGGAGAAGAAGTCAATGAATTCAGATGAGTGCAGCTTTCCCGGGTGGATGTTGAAGTCACCGAGGACGACAAGTGGTGTGCCATCATCAGGGGAGCAGCTCAGGAGGGCATCCATCTCATCTAAAAAGTCACAGAGAGGACTGGGTGGGCGATAGATCACTATGATGTTGAGCTTGAAAGGAAGGGTGACAGAGACGGCGTGGAATTCAAGTGCAGGTCGGGGTAGGTGGTCCAGAGGAAGGACCTGGTAGAAGAACCTGGGTGAGATGAGGAGCCCAGTTCCTCCTCCTCGCCCTGTTCGTCTTGGGGAGTGTGAAAACGAGTAGGCAGTTGAAAGGGCAGCTGGAGTGGCAGTGTTTTCTGGGGTGATCCAGGTCTCCGTAAGGGCCAGGAAGTGGAGAGTCTGCAGGGAGGCATACGCTGAAATGGTGTCCACCTTCTTGACTGCAGACTGGCAGTTCCACAGCCCCCCCAGTACTTCAAGTTCCATATTGGTGGAGAATGGTGGGTAGCAGAGATTACCGGAGGTTACAGCCTCGAGCGAGGCGTCTCTGGTAGAATCTTCTCCAGTGTGATGTCCTGACTGGGATAAGACACATGGCTGTGATGGGAGGGGGTTGAGATGTTATGCCTACCTCAATGGACTTCCTCAATGGACTACCGCAGATAGACTCCCTTGTCTTTGTTCTGCTGTCTTCGTTTGGCTGGCCTGACGCTGCAGCTGACGCAACAAGAGACAAAGCAGCTTCCTTCCTTTCTCCAGACAAAATCCTAACATCAGCAAATTGCAGGTCATCCAGGATTTTATGTCATCAACACATGCCTGGAGTTTAACTAGCTGATTGGTTTCTTCAGGCTAGATTGATAGATATAATTGAGTATCATCAGGATAGCAATGGGAGTTTATAGAGTGTCTTCTAATAATGTTGCCTAAAGGAAGCATATAAGTTGAAATTAATTGGTCCGAGCACAGAACCTTGAGGAACACCATATTTAACTTCAGTGTGCCTGGAGGATTTTTCATTGACATGCACATACTGAGATCGATTGGATAAATAGTACTTAAACCAGCTTAATGCGGTTCCTTTGATGGCAATTAATTTTTCGGAATTCTTATCAGAATTCTCTGAGTTTCTATCAAGTTTAGTCGTTAAATCAGATAAAGTTATTATTGTGGGTGATTTTAATGTCCATGTGGACGTTGTAAATTACATATTGGCTTCAGTCAGGGTGTACATAAACCAACTCACTGTCATAGCCACACTCTCGACCTCATCTTATATTATGGCGTTGAAATTGAACACTTAATAATCTTTCCTCAAAATTCTTCTTTATCTGACCATTACTTGATAACCTTTGAATTATTGCTGCTGGACTTCACTCCTCTAGGAAAAAGCTACTACTCTCTGTGTCTATCGGATAGAGCTGTAGCTAAGTTTGAGGAAGTGATTCCACCAATCTTGAGTTCAATGCCATGTCATAATGAAACAAAGGACTTTTATGTTAATTTTACTCCCTCTCAGATCGATTCTCTGATAGATGAATCTGGAAGCCTACTGAGAACGACTCTCGACTCTGTTGCTCCTCTAAAACAGAAAACTATAAAACAAAGGACTTAGCTCCCTGGTATAACTCCCAAACTTGTAAATTAAAACAAAAATTGCATAATCTTGAAATCATCTGGCGCTCCACCAAACTGGCAAGACAGTCTTAAAACGTATAAGAAGGCTCTCCGTAATGCCAGAGCATTGCCTACTACTCATCTTTAATAGAAGAAAGTAAAAACAACCCTACATTTATTTTCAGTACTGTAGCCAGGCTGATAAAGAGTCACAGCTCTACTGAGCCATGTATTCCTAGAGATCTTAGTATTAATGACTTTATGAACTTTTTTAATGATTACATTTTAGCTATCAGAGACAAAATTACTCACGTCTTGCCTTCAATTGGAACCATGTTACCCTCAAACTCAGGAATCTTAGGAAAAGAAACAGCATTAAGACCTGATATACCTGTATATTTAGACTGCTTTTCTCCAATCTACCTTAACCAACTAACGTCAATTATCTCTTCTTCTAAACCTTCAACCTGTCTCCTAGACCCTAGAAGCCAACTAGGCTACTAAAAGAAGTCTTACCCTTAGTAAGCGCGTCATTACTAGATATGATCAATGTGTCTTTATTAACAGCCTATGTGTCACAGTCATTTAAAGTAGCTGTAATTAAACCTCATCTTAAGAAGCCTACTCTAGATCCAGGGGTTTTAGCAAACTAAAGACTGATATCAAATCTTCCTTTTCTCTCTAAGATCCTTGAGAAAGTAGTGGCCAATCAGCTGTGTGACTTTCTAAATAACAACAGTCTACTTGAGGACACCCAGTCAGGATTTAGAGTACATCATAGGACAGACAAAGCTCTGGTGAAAATCACAAATTACTTTCTAATTGCTTCTGACAAAGGACTGGTTTCTGTACTTACCTGCTAGATCTTAGTGCTGCGTTCAACACCATTAACCATGAGATTCTAATATGTAGACTGGTAAAATTAATTGGCATCAAAGGAACCGCATTAAGATTAAGTCCTATTTATCCAATAAATCTCAGTTTATGCATGTCAATGAAAAATCCTCCAGGCACACTGAAGTCAAATACGGTGTTCCTCAAGGTTCTGTGCTCGGACCAATTCTTTTCAACTATAACATACGCTTCTTTTAGGCAACATTATTAGAGGACACTCTATAAACTTCCATTGTTATGCAGATTATACTCAATTATATTTATCAATCAAGCCTGAAGAAACCAATCAGCTAGTTAAACTCTTTTAAACTAATTTCCTGATGTTAAACTCAGATAAAACGGAAGTTATTGTACTTGGGCCTAAACTCCTCCAAAGCTTGCTGTTTACAGATATAGCTACTATTGATGGGATTGCCATTGCCTCAAATACTACCTTAAGAAACCTTGGAGTTATCTTTGATAAGCTCTTAGTTAAACTGCTATAGGCCTAGTCTGCCGGGGGATTATAGTAACACACTGAGCCTCTCTCTCTCTCTCTCTCTCTCTCTCTCTCTCTCTCTCTCTCGCTCTCTCTCGCTCTCTCTCTGTGTATGTTCCCCTGGAGTCTCTGTGCTTTCTCACCTAGCAGGTCTCCCTGGACCATGGTGGAACCTGATCCGGACTGCACCAATGCTTTGGTCTTGGTTGACTCTTACCGCCAGTATTTTTAAGGCGGCTGACTATTGATTAAAGAAATTGACTAAAATCGGCATCTCCACTGTTACTAACTTGACTACTGGCTATGCTTTCTGGTCCAGCAGAGTCCGCTGAGGTCCTGACTGATGCAGATTGCTAACTGGCCTGATGCTGGAAACACCATATTCTAGCTTCACCTGCCTGCTGTGTGACTTATTGCTTCTGTTAATACCACCACTACTGTTAATGCTACTAGTACACTATACTATACTACTACCAACACCAAATGCAGTTGGAACCCAAGGGCCTGGGCTGCACGAGATTTCTGCCTAAAAGCGTATTAAGGCAGTTTTTTCTCACCACTGTCGCTGTAATGCTTGCCCCTGTGTGATGTTGGGACTTTGAAATTGTATTGACTCTACAAATCTTGAGCGCATTCTAGTGCTGCTCAATGTGTTAAGTGTCACATACATATAGAGATTTCTCTGGTACTAAGGTTTCTCCCACAATTATATATAACATATTTAGCAAAAAAACAACTAAAAGTACATATTAACGTAACGAATATATATATATAAATAATATATATATATATATATATATTAGTGGTGGGCCGTTATCGGTGTTAACGTGCTGCGTTAACGCGAGACTCTAAAAAAAATTTGGCGTTCAAATCTATATCTATTCTCAAAGTCAGGTTGGGAGCTGGGTCTATACTAAGCAAGCTATGATGACTTTCACTTTCATTTTAGTGCGGCTGTATACTTGGCCGAATTGCACTGTAGGGCCGAGAACGAGTCAGACTTACGACATCAAACGTGACGTGCTGACATG
The DNA here is from genome assembly GCF_963514095.1 of Eutrigla gurnardus. Taxonomy (NCBI): domain Eukaryota; kingdom Metazoa; phylum Chordata; class Actinopteri; order Perciformes; family Triglidae; genus Eutrigla; species Eutrigla gurnardus. Next base: position 27,720,181 of record NC_139925.1, read on the forward strand.
GATGCAGCTATAAAGCCGCCTGGTTTCAGGGAAAATGTATTTTTAAGAAGCTTCCCAATGGAAACCTCGACAAGACTTAGGTTGTTTGCACCTTGTGCAATGCGGAATTAGTTAGTTAGTCATTATTTAGGTAGCACACACATATTATGAATGCCTTTGGCAGAATTCAAATGAGCCATTTTAATCTAGATTAATCCACATTAATTCCAAGATTACAGTGAGATTAATCTAGATTAAAAAAATGTATCTATGCCCACCACTAGTACCAAAGTCCGCCTCCCGAAATTTTCCGCAATCTTGGATTTTATGAAAAACCCTACGGTTTTCATTCCACGGACACCGTTGATCCGATTTGGACGAAATTGTGTGTGCGTACTCGTTATACCTAGCTGGGATGATGGATCAAAAAGTTTTTGGCCATTCACAGGGGTCGTACTCGATCTATAACTGACTATACCGTTGATCCCATTGATACCAAAATTGGATTTATGGTTGGAAAGGCCTTAAGGACAAAAAGTTCCTCAAAGATGCTCCAAAAGTATAGGGGCGTGGCCAGGGTGACGCCATGACTCCGCTACTACTTTGAACCTTCGCCAAAGGCATTAAAGCTGCTCCAAAAACGTCATACTTGATAAGAGTCACACCCTGAACACAACTGCACTGCAATTTTAACTCACAGTCAGAGCGCCACCTAATGGCGACATGAAATGTGACTGATTTAATGCCCTTTTTCTGAGTAACGGCCCCCCCTCTAGGTTGGGCGTACATGAACTAAATCTTTTTTCCTAGATAGCCCATGTGGAGATGTACAAAAAGCCTCTTAGACCCACCGCCTAAAGTCAAAAGGAAGTGGGCAAAATATTTTTTTTTAACCACCTGCGTATCAGCTCTGTGACTGTAAATAGTGCGGGAGGGGAAGGAGAAACACTAAGGGGACTCAGAGAGATGTCAGGAAGGCATGGAGGAGATGTGACCTCACTGTTTAACACCAGATCAACAGTCAGATATTTTCCACACCTGCTAATGACTTTATACATTGTCAGATCTGCTCCAAACTTCACATGCACCTCAGACAGCTGTCAGTGGAACCTTCACCATGAACATCAACACTATTATAACTCCAGTGTTTCTTCTCTGATCTGCTCCAAACTTTCCATACTTGATTAGAGTTCGTTCCTGAACACATCTTCACTGTTATATTGACTCACAGTCAGAGCGGCACCTACTGGCGACAGGAAATGTCATTGATTTTTAGACTTTTTCCAAGTAACACAGTAAAACACTGGGCACCTCATTCGATGGAGGGAACAATGAGAAGAAGAAGAAGAAAATGTGGTAATAAATGTTGTTATTCTCATATGCAGGGCTTAAGATCCCTTAGCAATATGCTTCATGCGTGCGCACCACTGTGTTCCCACCAGCCATCTTGTACAGGCCTGTCCTTGCCATTGTTCATCATCACATGCGGCGGATTTAACAATACTTATAATTCTCTCTAGACCATAACACAGAGCACGCTGTCCTCACCAGTCACTGTTGTCAGCAGAGTGATGTTGTAGTCTGTAGTTGTGATTACTCTCTGAACGGAAAAATCTAAAATGTTGGATGATGTCGATACGGAGACACTGGCCTTGTCAGCTCTCACACTTATTATGGAAGAAGACAGTCGTAAGAGAACAGTTATTAGGCGCACTAAGTGGGTGAAGCCGTGGATACAACAGCGAGCAGCAGGTTTACCATCGTCACTTCCGGGCTTCACTGATTCGCTAGTCAAGCTGCTAGCCTCCACCAATCAGAATGGTAAAAGAATGACCGACTCGAATGGCGGATTATACATTTGAGTCAGCTGAAATGAACGCCGACGTGGCCGATTCGAGCGACCACACCAAGTAGATTCATGTCACCGACGCCGACTCTCTCAAAGACGCCGATTTTCGGTCCGGTGTGAACTCGGTTTTAGATTAATTACACTGAGACATTGGCCAGCTAAAGGACCCTAAAGAGTGTTAAATCCTACTGATTAAAATATACCATGAGGCTATAAAACCCGCTGCTGCTTCTCCCTGTTAGGATTCTCTCCATCAGGTCATCGGGACCCTTAGAATTACTCTGAATATCTTATGCTGTCTAAAGAAGTGAAGGTGTCATGTAAACTCTTGGGAACCTGAAGGGGTCCCGCCCCCAATTTTGGACATTTATATTCACTATCCCAGTTAATAATCATATGTAGGTGAGCAAAGGCCTCCATTGACTGACTGAAGGGCGGAGGAGGATACCTGACACATGTGGAACTTATATTGTAAAGTGTATAATTGACTGTAGATAGTTATACAGTATGAGCTAAATAGTGCTTCGTGTGGATTATAAGTGTGCTTACCTAGTTATAGATTCAATAGCATGAATCTCTCCTGATGGGTCCATGTGGGTCGAATGCATGAGGCAACTACAGCACCCTACTGTGTGTTTGCGAGTGTGTATGAGGCCTGTCTTTTAACACTGAATAATTGATGGAGATAGAAGGTCTGAGGAAAGAAACGAAAAAAGGGAAAGGAAAAAGAGACTGTCTGCATGTGTGTGTGTGTCCCTCTTGTTTGACTGATGGTCTAAAACCACAGCTGTTGGTAACAGACTGAATGAATGCAGTAGTGCAGGGGTCTCAAACTCCCGGCCCGCGGGCCAATTGCGGCCCCTGGAACGATATTTCCCCCTACCTGAAATCAAAGCTTGGTGTTAGTGGGGCCCGCACATTTTTTTCTTCACTTTATCTGTGTGAGCCGTTGCCCTGTGTGTTTTGTATTTTTTAACACTTGTGAGCTACCATAGCTCAGGCTTGTGACAACAACATAAATTAGCAACGTTGGTCACTTGTACCATAATTTTCCGGACTATTGAGCACACCTGAATATAAGCCGCACCCACTTACATTGGTCCTCCTTTTTTGTGGAATACTTGATGTGGCCCAGCCTCATCCAGACTCTACCTTTAGCGGCCCACAGGTTAGTTGAGTTTGAGACCCCTGCAGTAGTGTGTAAAGTGTGTGACGGGGTTGTGTCAATAGATGATTATCTCAAGACCAATGATTGTCAGAGTCATCACCAATAGCCAATGACCTATTGGCTTGTTTCCCAGTATATATGATTGATTGATTGAAATTCTTTATTGACACATGTGCAAAGGTAAGCATACTGTGACAGCCCACCAAGAGACTTCCTGTTGTTAACCCTTGAAGGAGCCTGGGTGGGTCGTCAGAGTAACTGATTGCGCCTGAGAGGTGGGAGGAGCAAAAGGCACAAAGGGGTTGCTTCCCCAGTTGGCACTCTCTCTCTCTGGGCAGCTGTCCTGGTTTGGTTTGTTTCTACATTTGTTTCAACGCTCACCTACACTCTCTCTCACGCATACACACCTTACACTACTGATACTCTCCACATTTGCACACTTCATCTTTTTAGTTCATTTCTGTGGTTAATTGAAAATAAATCACATTGTGTTGGTTTTATCGATGTGTGTGTGTGATTTTCCTGATTGTTACCACCCTGAGCCTGATCTTGTGAAATCTCAGAGGAAAATGAAAAAATTATTTCAATTCAAATCAAACTTTATTTATATGGCACTTTTCATACTTTTTAAAGTTGCACAAAGTGCCTCACAGAAAATAAAAGCGAACAAAACAAAAACAAATCAAAATATGAAAAACAAAGAACACCATGAAACCCAAACCTCCCACCCCCACAAATATACACACAGAGATACACAGAGGCATACACACTCACGCACACACATAGCCATATGCACAGACATACACACCCACACACACAAACATACACACACCCACACACATACACTAGCTGTTGCTGAGGAGACATGGCTGGGCACCAAGATCTGAGGTGAGGAAGAAGCTACCTTTGGGGGCCGCGCACACCGAGAGGAATCATGGTCCATGACTGCAGGGGGCGCCGCCATAGGGACCACCCCAGCCCAGGCAGACAGGAGGCTCCACACCACAGTGTAGAGCTCTCCAGCCACCCGGGCCAGGGCTGTCCACGGGACAGAACCCCCAACGGTGGACCAGAAACAACTCCCGGTGTGGTAGGCCCCCAGTTGGAAACACTGGAAAACCGAGGGGCTAAAACAGTAAAATAAGATAAAAGGTAGAAGCTAAAAACTGAGGGAATAAAAACAATAAAAACAGTAAAATGTATAAAATGGACCCAATAAATAAACAATAAAAATAAATAAATAAATAAAATATATAAAACAGTAAAACAGGATAGGCTAAAATAAATAATATAAAATAGAATAATAATAAAAAATGTAAGAAGCATAAAAGGAATTAGAAGGAATTAAACAAGTCAGTTAAAAGCCTGATTAAAAAGGTGGGTCTTGAGCCTCTTTTTAAAAACATCAACATTCTCTGCGGCCCTGAGGTTCTCCGGCAGGCTGTTCCACAATCGGGGGCCATAGCAACTGAATGCCGCCTCCCCGTGTGTTTTAGTTCTGACTTGTGGTATGGTTAAAAGGCCAGCACCGCAGGACCTCAGGGTCCGCGAGGGTTGATAGGGTAAAATTTGTGCAGATAAATAAGAAGGCCCGAGACCGTTAAGACATTTAAAAACTAGTAAAAAGAACCTTAAAATCTATCCTGAAACGCACAGGGAGCCAATGCAGCGATTTTAAAACTGGTCTTTGTTATGTTTTTGATGTGTGGAATAAAAGTGAGCTCAGAGTCAAAAATCACGCCCAGATTTTTTACAGATTTTGAGGGTTTAAAATCCTGTAACTTTGGTAAAAGTTTCTCTCTCTGGCCTTCAGGACCAATGACTAAAACCTCTGTTTTGTCCTGGTTGAGCTGCAGGAAGTTTGCTGCCATCCATGACTTGATGTCTACAATGCAGTTAAAAAGGGCATCAATTGGCCCTGTGTCATCAGGAGACACGGCGATGTACAGTTGTGTATCGTCAGCGTAACTATGAAAGCTGATGCCGTGCCTCCTGATGACGTCCCCAAGGGGAAGCATATAAAGGTTAAAAAGAGTTGGACCTAAAATTGACCCTTGGGGAACCCCACACTTTATCTTATGGGTTTCTGAGGAACATGTATCCATACTTACAAAGAAACTTCGATCAGAACCAGTTAAAAACAGTACCAGAGAGGCCGACCAGGTTCCTCAGTCTATTTAATAAAATGTGATGGTCTACTGTATTGAAGGCGGCAGTTAGATCCAGTAGTACCAGGACTGTGAGTTTATGATTATCTAAATTACACCTGATGTCATTTAAAATCTTTAAAAGTGCTGTCTCTGTACTGTGGTTCCTCCTAAAACCAGACTGATGAATCTCTAAAATATGGTTTGAGTTTAAGAAATCATTTACTTGATTAAAAACAAGTTTTTCTAAGATTTTACTTTAAAATGGTAAGTTGGATACAGGCCGGTAGTTATTTAAGACATTGGGGTCTAAATCACTCTTCTTCAGAAAGGGCTTCACCACCGCCGTTTTAAAGGAGGTGGGGAAGACACCCGTCTGAAGAGAGCAGTTCACCAAATACAAATGCTGTTCCTCAAAGAATCCATAGAGTGTTTTAAAAAACGGTGTGAGAATTGGATCTAAAAGGCAGGTTGTGGGGTTTACCTGGGAGAAAACTCGACCAAGTGTCCTCGCATCAACCAGGGCCAAACTCTCCCGTGTTTCCTCAGGTAAAAGCAATGATCCAGGTGTTAAAAGCTGTTGGGATAAAAGACTGGATCTGATACATTGATTTTTCTTCTGAAGTGGTCTGCAAAGTCCTCGCAAAGGGCGTTATCTGGTGTCTTGGATGATTTTTTAAAATTTTTGTTTGTTAAAAGATCGATTGTGGAGAATAAGAATTTGGGGTTATTTTTATTGTCATTGATTAATTTTTGGAAGTGGGAGATTCTTGCTTGTTTGACTGTGTTATTGTAAATTTTGAGGTGTTGACGCAAAATTTCATAATGGACTGTTAACCATGATCTCCTCCATCTCCTTTCAGCACTCATGCATTCCCTTTTGAGTTCAGTTTCAGTTCTCCACGGGGTTGTAGGTCTTGTTTTGATTGTTTTATAAAAAGTGGAGCCACTGAGTCCAGTGTTGACTTTATCTTATTGTTAAAATTGTCAGTGATAAAATCGCAGGGTACTGGTAAAATTTCGTCAGGAGTGCTCTGTAAGATCTGGATAAAATTTCCAGCCACTTCAGAAGTTAGGTAGCGTTTCCTCACTGTTCTCACAGGGGCCTCCCGCTGATTAAAACTGGTGATTGTAAAAAACACACAAAAGTGGTCAGATACAGCCAGGTCCACAACAGAGGGCGCACCAATGGACAGGCCATAAGATATAACCAAGTCCAAGGTGCGCCCTCTGCTGTGGGTCGGCTGCGTCACATGTTGCTTAAAATCAAGGCAGTGTAAAAGGTTTAAAAATTCAGCTCCCTGCCTCCCTGTGTATATAGTCTGTGTGTTTCCCCTGTCTCGCTGTCGCGTCATTGTATTGTATGTCACTCCCTGCATGCTGCACCACCCCGGTTATTTGGATTACTTGTGTTCCTGCGTCCTGCTTCCCATGCCCCTTCGTGTTTCGTAAGTGTTTCTTTGTTTGCCGTTTTTGCCATTATGGTCTTCTTAGTTGTTACTTTGTTTTAGTTTTAGTTTTGTATTTAGTTTATAATTAAAATAAATCCTTTTTAACTGCATTTGGGTCCTCACCTCCCTTTTTCCCGAGTCCCCCTTGACACGCACGGAAAGTAACTGTTACGGAACGAACAGATGAGGACCCAAATGCAGGACACAGACAAGTTTATTTTCCAGAAAAGTTCGGTACACAGGTAAGCAGTCCAGAAGAGCAAACAAATCCAAGGGGTAAGGCGGAGGCAGGGTCAGAGAGATCGTGCAAAAATCCAGTAACTGGAGAGAAACACTAGGACACAAGGAATAACGCTGGAACGATAGATGAGGCTAAACGAACTGGCACCGAAGGTGAGGGGAACAAACTATTTAAGCACAAAGGGGAGGAGGGACAACAAGACACAGGTGAAACACATGTGGGCGGGGCAGGTAATCACACAGGAGGGAAGGACACAGGAACGGGAAGTGATGGACCTAGGGACAACAACAGGAACAGGAAGTGACGGACCTAGGGCAGAGACAACAAGGTGAGTACCAAAATAAAATACATAGAGCAAAGGACAGATACTAACAACATAAGAGGGAACACTTAGCTGGGGCGATGTGAAAGTACCCCCCCATTCAACGGCCGACACCTGGCGGCCTAGGCTCCCGAGGATGCTCACGGTGGAAGTCCCGGATGAGTTCACGACCCACGATGTACCTGGAGGGCTCCCAGAAGTGTTCCACCAGGCCGTAGCCCTCCCAGTCAACCAGGTACAGCAGGTGTGTCAAACTGATCCAGTAAAGGGCCGCTGTGGCTGCAGGTTTTCATTCCAACCAAGCAAGAACACACCTGACTCGACTTATTTACCTACCTGATTTGCCTTCACACCTTGATTGGTTGGATCAGGTGTGTTCTTGCTTGGTTGGAATGAAAACCTGCAGCCACAGCGGCCCTTTACTGGATCAGTTTGACACACCTGAGGTACAGGAATCCCCGTCCTCGTCGGCGAACGGCCAAAAGCCTGCAGACAGTGAAGACCGGACCTCCATCCACAAACCGTAGGGGAGGCGGGGGCCTGGAGGCAGGGACCAAGGCGCTTTCTTTGGAGGGTTTCACCTGGCTGACATGGAATGTAGGGTGCACCCTCATGGTTCTGGGGAGGTTAAGTTTAACAGCCACAGGGTTCATTACTTTGGAGATAGAGAATGGTCCCACAAACCTGGGGGCGAGCTTCCTGGACTCCACACGGAGAGGTAGGTTCTTGGTAGAAAGCCACACTTTCTGTCCTTCCAGATACACAGGCCCCTTGGAGCGACGCTTGTCCGCTGCCACCTTATACTGGTTGGAGTGGCGCAGAAGAGAGCGTCTGGCGATGTCCGGCGGCAACGGCGGGCCAGGGTGAGGGCAGATGGGACGTTGACCTCCTTTTCCAGGGCGGGGAAGAGCGGAGGCTGGTATCCATAGACGCAGTGAAATGGTGAGAGCCCGGAGGTGGAACTGGGGAGGGAGTTGTGGGCATATTCTGCCCAGATGAGTTGCTTACTCCAGGAGGCCGGGTTCTCGGTGGCGAGGTTACAAAGGCTGGTCTCCAGGACCTGGTTTAAGCGCTCTGTCTGACCATTAGACTGTGGATGATTTTTTTTTTTAATACTTTATTTACAGTTTTCAACTTTACAAAACTGTACAGAACATACAACAGTAGAGAAACAGTCAAACAAGAAAACAGAAGAAAAGAAGAGAAAAAAAGAAGAAAGTGGGCTGCCGGACAATTGTGATTGTACATAAGTAGACTTACAGAAAAAACATAGTTGCAGTTGTTAAAAAGTTAAGCAAGTACCATGTGAAAGGTTGAGTCAGGTGTCACACCTGACACTGGGCCAGGAAGGGTCCCCAGATTCTCTCGAATCTGTTCTGTCCATTGGGTTTGTGCAGGCGCAGTCTTTCCATTTCAATAACCGATAACATCTCACAGAGCCAGTGAGCGAAGGTGGGAGGAGTAGTAGACTTCCAAGTTAAGAGAATACGTTTCTTGGCCACCACCATCCCTAGGTGTAGAGCGACCTGCGTGTCATGCCGAAGATCAGAAGTCTCAGCCGACCATCCAAGGTTGGCCAGGTCGTGGTTAGGCTGAATAGCTCTGGAGTAGGTTTTTGACAACTGTTCAAATATAGCTGACCAAAAATTGTGCAACTTGGGACAGAACCAGAAAAGATGCGCTAGTGAACCCTCAGCAATATGGCACTTATCACATACAGGGGACACAGATGGGAAAATACGATTTAGCTTTGTTTTGGAGTAATCCAATCTGTGCAGCACCTTGTACTGAATCAACCTATAACGTGAGTTAATAGAACAACAATGGACCCGAGACAGTGCCTCCTCCCAAAGTTCTGCCGATATTTCAGAGTTCAAGTCTTTGGACCAAGCTTCCCTAATAAAATCAGAGGAAACTGACTTGGTAAAAGAACCCACAAATTTTGTTATTAACTGTTTGGAGTCTGGAGGGAGCAGGAGGGCTTCAAGGAAAGGATGAGTGGTCGGGGTAGAATTGAAACGTGGCCAATTCTCCTTGATATAGTGTCTGACTTGGAGGTAGCGAAAAAAGTGAGAATTTGGAAGATCAAATGTATTGCTTAGCTGAGCAAATGATGCCAATTTGTTTTAATACCCCTCTCCCTCCAGACTGCAAACACCCCATCCAGCCGGGCAGGCAAGAATGAATGATTTTGACATATGGGTGCATGTGTGGAGACACTGGGAATCTGGCAGGCCGCTTTTATCTGCTTTAGGATACGTAAGGAGTTCTTTACAGTGAAGTTACAATTAATTAATTTCACTACTGGGGCGGAGTCAAAAAACAAAAGGGCAGGAAGTGATGACATGTCAACCGCAGCGGCTTCCAACTGTAGCCACAAAGGGTTATCCTCAGCTTTGCCACTTTTACCGTTCCAGTAGGTAAGAACCCTGGAGATAGCTGCCCAGTAGAAAACAAGCAGTCCGAGACCACCATTTTTGGAAGATTTTTGAAGGTGAGCCTTGGATATCCTGTGTGACTTGTAACCCCAATATTGGCCAAAAAAGGCCAATATGATAGAATCAAGCTTATTAAAAAAAGATGCGTTTAGTTTCAGTAAGCAAGTTCTGGAAAAGGTATAGCAATCTGGGTAGGCTCACCATTTTGATTGCATTTACACGGCCAATCATAGATAGGGGCAATATTCTCCAAGACTCAATATTTCTTTTAAGTTTTTCTATAGATTCTGTAAAATTAAATTTGAAGAGATGTTTAGGGCTTTTAGTCAGTTTAAGCCCTACATAAGTGAAACACTCCTTCATCACTCTAAAAGGCAATTTTGTCAGAAAGTCATCAGTGAGTTGGTCTGTTAAGGGCATGAAATCACTCTTCCCCAGTTTATGGTATAGCCAGAGATGCTCCCGAAGGTATTTATATATTCTAACAGGACGGGAATGGAGACCACTGGATCAGCTAAACAGACAAGGAGGTCATCTGCATACAGAGTCACACGGGTCTCGGTACTGCCTGACCTAATACCTTTAATGTATGGATGTCCTCTAATACCAATGGCAAGCGGCTCCAGTGCTATATTGAACAGCAGGGGGGACAGTGGGTCCCCTTGGCGGACGCCATGTTGCAGGGTGAATGGACCGGATCTGTCCCCATTCGTTAGAATGGAAGATTTTGGGTTGCTATATAATATCTTGACCCACTCTATGAAGGTGTCGCCAAATTCAAATTTCTTAAGTGTTGCAAATAGATAGGGCCATTCTATCATATCAAATGCCTTACAAGCGTCTAAGGACAATATAGCTGCTCTGTCATTTTTGCCATGATCGGCATACATGATATTAAGAATTTTGCGGACATTACAGAAGGAGTACCTGCCCGGAATAAATCCTGTTTGGTCAGGATGAATGATACTTGCTACATTTTTTCCGAGCCGGTTTGCTAGGACTTTTGTAATTATTTTCAGATCGTAATTTAGTAGGGCAATAGGCCTGTAGCTACCCGGGTCTGTTTCATCCTTGTCCTTTTTTAGTAAAACACAAATATTTGCTTCACTTGGAGAGGATGGAAGCTGTTTGTTTTTAAACGTGTCTCGGATCATTCTCAACAGAGAGGGTGCAAGGTCCCCAAGAAAGGCTTTGTAAAACTCCGGCCCAAACCCATCTGGGCCCGCCGCTTTGCCAGTGGGGAATGCTTTGATGGCATCCTGTAACTCAGAAAGTGAGAAGTCCGAGTCCAGACTCTCCCTGAATGCTGCGTCCAATTTTGGAAAGTGAAGCGAATCAAAGAACTGGTCAAAATCTTCCTGTGTAGCTGTTGATTTGGAAGTATAAATTTCTGAGTAGAATTCTTTAAAACATTCATTGATGTCTTTAAAGCCTGTAAGCATCTCTCCAGATCCAGATTTTATTTTATAAATAGCTCGTTTTGTTTGTTCTCCTTTTAGCTGTCTTGCCAGTAGCTTCTGTGGCTTGTCGCTGAGCTCAAAGTGCCTCCATTTAAGTTTTAATAGTAAGTTGCCTATTTGTTCTCCCAGAATGCTATTATACTCGTACTTTAATTTAAGAATTGTGTTGTGATCTGATTGGAGTAGTGAATTTCGATAGAGCTGTTCAGCCGTCTGTAGCTCTTTTTCAATCTCCACCAATCTGCCACGCTTAGTCTTTTTCAGTGTTGCTTCATAAGAAATAATTTGCCCTCTAATATACACTTTGAGAGTTTCCCACAGTATTGTGTCGTTCACCTCCCCATTGTCGTTGGTCTCAAGGAACTGTGATATATGTGTAGTGATGTGTGTTTTAAAAGCCTGATCCTCAAGGAGATAGGGATTAAAACGCTGTAGGCTTGTCTAGGGGAGCACAATTGGACTGTGGTCGGATATTATTATGTTGTGATATTTAGTGTGGATAATGTTAGAAATTAATCTGGAATCGACTAAAAAATAATCAATCCGTGTGTATGATCTGTGCACATGTGAATAGAGTAATCCCGGTCAGATGGGTGCTGCAATCTCCAAATATCCACCACCTTCTTTGTTTTCATCAAATTGGGGGGGCAGAAGACTGTCTAAATACGGGTCTAGGTAGCAATTAAAGTCGCCCCCTATCACCACGTGACTTGAATTGTCGTCCGGGATGAGATCAAACACCTTTCGAAAAAAAGCTGGGTCATCTGTGTTCGGCCCATAAATATTCACTAGCATGACAGGAAATGAATTGATATGCCCAGTTACAATTAAAAACCTGCCGTTAGGGTCAGTTGTGGATGACTGAAATCGAAAAGGCACAGTCTTTCGAAAGAGAATAGCAACGCCACGGGCTTTCGATGTGAATGATGACTGATAAACCTGTGAGATCCAGTTAGCCCTGAGTTTCCTATGCTGAGTGGATTTAACGTGGGTTTCTTGTAGAAAGATAATGTCAGATTTCAGTGATTTCAAATGTGAAAACACTTTACCTCGTTTAACTGGGTGACCTAAACCGCGTACATTCCAAGAAACGAAGGACATGAAATCCAAATTATTATTCACATATGGTACCTTTTGCATTAGAATGAGATACAAACTTAACATACAGTCTGGCAGCCATTCTCAAACAAAAAAAAGTAATAACATGAACAGTTAACAAACACACCAAAGGGCCCCCAACCCATTGCTTCCCCAACCAAAGCTTAGTTACCCTCATCCACGTCTGGGATCGCCGGTCAAAAAAAAAAACACACCTCCATTCGTCGCCCCTCATCAGCACATAAGAAAGGTGAATTTACCGTTGGAAAAAAAAACGCTTGAGTAAACGTTTGCTCAGAACATGTTTAGACTCTCTTCATTTATAGAAAAGTGAGCTTTCAGAGTTTTTGGATAGCAAAAGTCTTAGCCTCGTCCGGATGGTTGAATACTTTTACTTGCCCTTGGTGGTGAATGTGGAGTCTGGCCGGGAAGCGCAGCGAGTGACGAATCTCCTTCTCTCTCAGCAGCTGCAGCACCTCACGAAAGCTAGGCTGTTGTTCCATCACCTCCGCGGTGTAGTCGGGGAAGATTAGGATTCGGTTACCTTCGTATTCCATAGAGCTCTGTCTCCCGAGCCGCAGAATCTTTTCCTTCTCCTGTGATAGATGCACCCGTGCGATTATCATGCGGGGTCTGGATCCATCTGGTGGTTTGGGCTGTCGATAAGGACCGGCTTGGTGAAGTTGTCGTCCCCCAGCAGCTTGGGGATCAGATTAGACACAAACTCAGTCGGTCTCCCCTTCTCCTCGCCTTCCGGGACGCCAATAATTCTTATATTGTTGCGCCTGGATCTCCCTTCAAGATCCGAAAGCCTGGCCCGTAGCTTCTTATTCTCTTGCTGCAATTCAGTGACCGAATTTTCCACAGCGTGGATACGCTGCTCATGGTCCGCAGCCTGGCTCTCGGTGGTAGTCAGTCTCTCGGTTAGCTCCCGCTGGGCGGACAAAATGTTCTGCTCGCGGGCGACTGGTTCCCTTTCCGCCTCGTGCAGTTTTACCGGACGTTCCACATTAATGGTGGTGTAGACACGAAATAAAGTTCGACAAGATAAGCGAGTCAAGTGTTAAGAAAAACGGTTTTGAATAGTAAGTTTTAGCGTACTGTGAGGAGCTCTAAAAAACACGTCTACACTGCTCTCATCTCACTAGCCCCCCCATTGTGGATGATAACCAGAGGACAGGCTGTCCATGGCTCCGAGGAGTGAGCAGAACGTCCGCCAGAACTGAGACACAAACTGGGGCCCCCGGTCGGAGACGATGTCCCTTGGAAGGCCATGGAGACGAAACACATGCTGCATCATAACCTCCGCTGTCTCCTTGGCTGAGGGCAATTTCTGCAGAGGAATGAAATGAACCATCTTGGAGAACCGGTCAACAACGGTGAGAATAGTCGTGTTACCTTCTGAAGGGGGGAGCCCAGTCACGATATCCAACGAAATGTCCGACCAGGGTGGTAGTGGCACAGGGAGGGGGCAAAGCAGGCCGGAAATTGGGCGACGAGAGGTCGTACACCGTGCGCACACCGGGCAGGCAGCTACATAATCCCCTTCCATGGCGGGCCACCAAAATCTCTGTTTGGCTACAAAGAGGGTCCGTTGAACTCCCAGGTAGCAAGAGATCCGTGAAGCGTGGGCCCAGCGAATAACCTGTGAGCGGAGATGGTTAGGGACAAATAACCGATTAGGCGGACAGCCGACCGGTGGTGGATTGTTCACATTCGATTGTATAACCTGCTCCTCTATTCCCCAGGAAACAGCCCCCACTACACAGGGCGGGGGGAGAATAGTGGTGTCAGACTGACTGTTACCCTCAGCTGAAAACAGACGAGATAAGGCATCAGGTTTAATGTTCTTAGAACCAGGACGGTAGGACAGGGTAAAATTGAAGCGGGTAAAGAAGAGGGCCTACCTAGCTTCTCGAGCATTGAGTCTTTTTGCCGTCTTCCGGTACTCCAGGTTCTTATGATCAGTCCACACAAGGAAAGGGCTCTGTGCTCCCTCCAGCCAGTGCCGCCACTCTTCCAGCGCCACCTTCACCGCCAGTAGTTCTCTGTTCCCCCCATCATAGTTTCTCTCCGCTGGGGAGAGCTTCTTGGAGAGAAAAGCACAGGGGTGCAGATGACCGTCTGCTGCAGATCTTTGGGACAGTACCGCTCCTATGCCCACGTCCGTGGCATCCACCTCCACAATAAATTGGCGACTCTGATCTGGCAAGGTGAGAATGGGAGCAGATGAAATTCTCCTCTTGAGAGAAGAGAAGGCGGCTTCGGCTCGGGGATTCCACTGGAAAAGAGTCTTTGGAATTGGTTAGGGCATGTAAAGGGGCAGCTATAGAACAAAATTTCTGATGAACTTCCTATAAAAATTTGCAAAACCCCAAAACCGCTGCACCCCCTCCTTGAGGTGGGGGTCGGCCATTCGGCCACTGCCCTCACCTTCTCTTGGTCCATCGCTACCTCGCCTTGGGAAACCCTGAAGCCAAGGAAAGACACCGAGTCCACATGAAACTCACATTTCTCGGTTTTAACATAAAGCTGGTGCTGGAGGAGGCGTTGCAGGACCTGGCTGACATGCTGGATGAATCTGCTCATCGGGGGAGAAAATCAGGATATCATCCAGGTAGACAAAAACAAAGTAATTAAAAAAATCTCATTCACAAATGCCTGGAACACTCCTGGAGCGTTAGTTAAGCCAAAGGGAATTACCAGATATTCATAATGGCCGCTGGGGGTGTTAAAGGCAGTCTTCCATTCATCCCCCTCCCTGATTCTGACCAAATGATAGGTGTTGCGGAGATCTAATTTGGTGAAACATTTGGCTCCTTGTAATGACTCAAATGCGGATGCAATCAGAGGGATGGGGTACCTGTTCTTTATGGTGATGTTGTTTAATCCCCTGTAGTCGATGCATGGTCGTAGAGACTTTTTGCCCACAAAGAAGAATCCAGCCCCGGTAGGAGACGAGGAGGGACGGATGATTCCAGCAGCGAGGGATTCGTTGATGTATTGCAGGGCTATTCAATTGGCGGAAGATTTCTAAATAAATAAATAAATCCTTCATACCAGCAAAGTGCTGGTAAAATAGCATGTTATACATCCCCCGGGAAGATAGGTGGCGGTATGCACACAAAAGACGCGAGAAAAGGAAGAAGAAGATTCAAACAAGGAAGCGGCTCCTGCACGACGTGCGTTGAAAAAGAAAACAAACATTGCAGCTCGCCTCCACTAGACTAGCTGGTGTGTAACCATGTCGCTATCAAAACTGAAAAAAAGAAAAGTTGATTCAGAAAATCGTCAGTTTAATAAAGACTGGACCGAGAAATATATGTACATTGAAACTCCTGAGGGCAAGCCGATGTGTTTGCTCTGTAACACAATCAATGCTGTTGCAAAGGATTACAACCTGCGGAGGCACTTCACAACAACACACGAAAAGTTTGATGACAACTTTCCACCAGGTTCAGCTATTCGCCAGGAAAGGATCAAAACTCTCTCTGCAGGCTATGAGAAAACACGTCTGAAATTCACTCAAGACATGATATGCTTTTTTTGAGCTGCTGTGATGGAGCTAAAAGCCAGATGCACATCATGCACTTAGATGTGTGTGTTGTTGTTGTTGTTTCAGATGTTCAGATGCACATCCTGCACTTAAATGTTTTTTTTTCAAAGATGTTTTATATTTCATTTAAAATGGTTTCGAGGAGATGTGTGATGTAGCTAGCTACGTTCTAATCAAGAAAGCATGTTTACAGTTGTTGCACAGATATTAAGCACTTTTACATGAGAAGTATGTTACTTTTGCAATGTAGTTAAATAAACATTGTGAAAATGTGGTAGCGTGTTGTGTCAAGTATACATATAATGACATTAATGGCTCAGGGGGGCGGTCTGGCCCCCGGCCCCTTGAGTTTCTGACAATGTGGCCCCCTGAACAATTTAATTGAATAGCCCTGTGGTAGCGTGTTGTGTCAAGTATACATATAATGACATTAATGGCTCAGGGGGGCGGTCTGGCCCCCGGCCCCTTGGGTTTCTGACAATGTGGCCCCCTGAACAATTTAATTGAATAGCCCTGATGTATTGCCTCATGGCCAAGGTCTCTGGTCTGGACAGGGAGTATAGTCTCCCCTTAGGTGGCGAAGCCCCTGGGAAAAGCTCGATAGCACAGTCATAAGAGTGATAAGGAAGGAGGGGGAGCTTGGGCTTTATTAAACACCTCCTTCAGGTGGTGGTAACAGGAGGGAACCTTAGAAAGATCGGGATATTCAGCTTCTTCTGCAGCTGCCAGGGTCTTAAGGGTGGGGAAACAGTCTCTCCTACAATTCTTTACCACGATATCACCTGATTAGTGTTCCAGTCTATGTGTGGGTTTTGAGAGGAGAGCCAGGGGTGACCTAGGACCAGTGGCGGCGCCAGGGAGGAGCTAGGTGGTGCTGTAGCTCCCCCTATAATAGCCACCCAGCACCCCCAAGAAATGTCTGTAATTTTTTTATATTTATATTTTAATGTCATGTTTGAATAGTCTTTTTCATGTTGTTTAAAAATGAATGAATACTTTTACATATATGCTTATAGTCGCGGAACGAGTATAGTTAATGCGGGCGTGTATGCGTGTGTAGCTATATATACCAAGGGTGGTCCGATGCGACCGCCATAATGAAATGCCCAGAAATTCAAAGCACCTTCTCTTAAGTGTTGAGCATCCCCATAGCAGCTGCAACAGAAAATCTCTGGAGCCACCACTGCCTAGGACTAGGGAGTGCTGGGGAGCTTTGAACACATGAAAGCTAATCCTCTCTGTGTGGGAGTCCGGAAATGAGAGCAGGAGTGATTGCGTGTGATGGGTGACTCTACAAATAAGTCCGCCGTCCAGTGCGAAGGCCTCTAGGGGTCTCTGAAGCCGATAAGTCTTCAGGCCGAGAGAACTAACGAGAGAAAAGTCCATTAGATTGGCATCAGAGCCTTAGTCAATGAACACTGGCGTTACCATAGTTTGTGAAGGAGAGGTAAGGAACCTCTCGACCTGCCGCGATCCCGTTCCCTCTCAAACAGACACTATCTTAATGGACAAGGCGATGAGAGAGTCCAAGTCGTCAGGCAAATCGAGTGGCGTTAGTTGATCCTTGAGAGACTCGGAAAGGCCTTCGATGAACGTGTCGAACAGGGCCTCTTTATTCCAACCGCTCCGCTGCAAGGGTCCGGAACTCGATGGCGTAGTCGGAAACCCAGCGTCGTCCCTGCCGTAGTCACACCAGAGCCCGTAAACGTCTTGGTGAACTGGGCCACAGAGTTGCAGATGGCGGTTCCCCGACTCCATTCGGCTGTGGCCCAAGCCTCGGCCCGACCCGTCAGGTTGGAGATGATATACGCCACCTTGGCTCACTCGGAGGGGAAGGCGGCCGCCTGGAGCTCAAAATGGAGTTCACACTGCATCAGGAAAGCGGTGCAATCCCCAGAGTCTCCGGAAATAACGGCTGGCTTGGAGAGGTGGAGCGGCACGAGAGGAGACACCGGGGCGCTGCTGGGAGGAGGATCTGGTGACGGCCGGGCCTGCTGCATCTCATCCACAGTGCAGGAAAACTGAGCACCCATGGAGGACATAAAGCTCGTCTGCCTGTCAGTGAGACCCGGAATCTCCTGGGTTAAGGCAAGGAGGTGGTCATCCTGGTTCTTGATTCTCTGTGCATGTGCCTGCAGCACAGAGCCAGTGTCCGCTGGGTCCATTTTGGCCAGTTCGTTCTGTTACGGAACGAACAGATGAGGTACATAGCCCCATTCACATATGTCGCTACTCGCCCGTCACTCGCTTTCTCGCTGAATTGTACTCGCTGGCAAAAAAAATTCACTGCCGCCGGCGGCTAGTTTCAAGCGGCAACTCTCTGTGGAACTCGATGTTGACGTCAACTGTCAATCATCTCTATTCTACATTCCGATTGGTACTCGCTTCACTCGCATCGCAGAAAGTTAAAATGATTTTATCTCCGATTGTCCACATCGCATCGCCTGTCCTGGCCACATTCACATTCCATTGACAGTTGTCGCTCGGAGATGGACGAGTGGCGACGTATGTGAACGGGGCTTTAGTCAAAACCAAAACACCAAGGAAGGCTGAGGAATAGTCACCCACTTATATTAATAATAATAGTCATAATAAAGTGAGTACCAAAATAAAATACATAGAGCACAGGACAGAAACTAACAACATAAGAGGGAACACTTAGCTGGGGCAATGTGACAGTAACATTAACATGAGCACATAACTTATGATATACAGTCTTTGTGCAATATTTGGCGCATTTAAATGCACAACCCGACGTTTCAAAGTGTAAAATTTGCAGTTCTGGTAAAGTTTTTGGAGACCGCCACTGAACATGCCTGTCGTCGGATCTGCGCCGCCGCCATTACCGCCCGTAAAATCGAAGTCAGTGTGTCTTGATTAGGGTTGGGCATCGAGATCCGGTTCCAAATAAGAACCGGTTCCTAACCTCCGGTTCCGGAACCGTTAAGAAGCTGTTGGAATTGCGATTCTTTTTTTTTTGTTTCTTAAACGTCCGGACTAGTTTGTTTGTTTTACTCCGCTCGCACTAGTTTGTTTGTATTACTCCGCCCGCCGTGCGGAGACTCCGCGATAGAACGATCAGTAACGAGTAGTCTAACGCGCTACTATTGCCAAACCAGTAGTCAGATTAAAGTTACTTATCCAAATACACGGTGCGTTACTATTTTTGTCAGTAAAAAAAAAAGATCTGCTTTCTTCGTGCGTCTCAGGGGTGACGTATGTTAGCCGACACCTTCACGGACGGTCGCGTGTAGTCGGCTTTACCGGCAGAAACGTAAACAATGGAGGGGGAGAGATACGCATTTTCCAGCTGGAAATACAAGCATTATTTCGACTTCATCTCAGCAAAAGATGGCAACATAAAGGTTCGTTGTACACTCTGTGTTAACAACAAAGTGTTGTCTACTTTCAAGAATACAACGTCAAACTTGAAAACACATTTAGAGTCACAGCATGGCACGACCACATTAAAAGAGCAGGTCCCGCCCGGTGACGGTGAAAAGGCGCAGCGTGTGAATAAACAAGACGAGTTCTCGATTTCACGGACTTTAGGACTGTGTTCATCCTTTGTTCCATAAAAAACACTCCTTGCTGCTCTAATGCTGGTTCAATATTCATAAAATGTTCATTCATGATGTTACTGCCATTACAATATGCAAACAATTATTTAAGTTAAGTGAAGTCAAGAGTACTACTTTTCAAAGTAACTGTGGCAACACTGGACCTGTTGACCTGCACCTCAAAGAATCGGAATCGAGAATCGTTTAGAACAGGAATCGAAACAGAGGATCGGAATCGGGATCGGAATTGGTAAAATCCAAACGATGCCCAACCCTAGTCTTGATTGATATTTGTTTATATTATATGGCACACCGGTGCCCCAACTGGGGGGGAAACTCCCTCACCACCATGGGCAGAGGCCCTTCCCACAACACAGGCCACTGGGGAAAGTCTTGGCTGGCCAATATTTCCCCAATTACATGCTCACACTCTGGGGGGACAGCAACAGCTGAAGCCGACCTCAGCTGATTAGAGCTGAGGGAAGCCACCCAGGTGGGGCTCATCAGGCTGATTGGGACTGCACCACTAACGGCTTTGTTTTAAGTAGGGACAAGCGGAGAGGAGCGAGCAAGGACGCTTCAGCAGGAGCTGAAGTCTAGCTGGACAGAGGAACGAGGAGCAGAAGTACTCAGCGAGAACTACTACCCCGGTCTGGGAGGAATTTAAGTTGTTTTTGCCACTGACCCTCTGCTGCTTTCTTTTTGGAAAATAAAACTATATTTTTTGGACATTGAGCCTTGAATGTTGTTGACTCCATTCAAATGGTTGGCTGAACTCACCTCGACCTAGGCCAGGCACATCACAATATTAATAAGACAACAATATATATTAACATATATATAAGACTGTAACATCAGACAGCATGGCCTGGATTGATTACAAGAAAGCCTATGACTCAATGCCACACACGTTACTGGATGGATGGATGGATGATGGATGGATTGATAGAAGATGGATGGATGGATGGATGGATGGATGGAACCTAAACCTCCTCAGCCAGATCATCACTAAGAGTGGCTATGTATACCGGTTCTGAAGTGGAGTAGCCATTAGCCACCTCCTCTTCATGGATGACATCAAGCTGTATGCCAGAAATGAGCATGACAGTGACTCACTGACCCACATCACCAGGATCAGCCAGGATCATCATTCGCACACTGAGAGGACGGAAGGTTTGTTTGCCTTCCTATTCCTCTATTCTATAGCCTTCATCAGAGGTGTCACGTGATGTTGGCGTGATGTCATCTGTAATGTGTTATATGGAGTTTTTCATCCCACCTGATGTGGGATGACAGTGTCCCCTGGGGTGCGCGGGGGAGAGGCGGAGCGCCCTCTGCCGTCTGATGGTCCTTTATGGACCCCATGCCCTCTGAACTCGTCAAAGCCTGTTTCACCTCTCTCGCCCCACTCATCACCGACACCATCAACTCCTCCCTTACCTCTGGCACTGTCCCCCCACCTCTTAAGCTTGCTGCTATCACCCCTCTCCTTAAAAAACCTGGTCTTGACTCCGACGACCCCAACAATTTCAGACTCGCAACTCAACTCAAGACTTACCTCCAATAACCTATATGAAACATTCCAATCCGGCTTTCGAACCCACCACAGCACTGAAACAGCTCGAATCAAAGTCACAAACGACCTCCTACTCTCCTCTGATTCCGGCTCCTTCACCATTCTTCTCCTCCTGGACCTCAGAGCTGCCTTTGACACCATCAACCACTCCATCCTCCTCAGCCGCCTGAAATCCATAGGCATCACCGACTCCGCCCTCTCCTGGTTCAACTCATACCTGTCTGAAAGATTTCACTATATCGCAATAAACAATCACAAATCCCACACCACCTCTGTCCCACAAGGAGTCCCCCAATCACCACCAAAACCATCACTCCAGCTATTCTCTCCACCCTCACCAACTGACTCACCCACATAAAAACCTGGATGAACCACAACTTCCTCAAACTCAACAGCAATAAAACTGAAACTGCCTGTTGTACTGGCAGATCAGTCTGCCAAACGGGGCACCACCCTGGGATCAGGGAAAAGATAACCTAAAACTGTATTCAGTCTCAATATAAAAGGTTTTATACTCACATGCCAAGGATCGTGATCATTGGCATAGAAGCATAAAAACAATCTAACAATTAAAAAGGCGTGAAATTCAAGCACTAGCCTTCACAACCTGCTGTTATCCAGTGACATATACAGAACAAGCACAAGAGACCGCTAGTTATAATATAATAAGATTTATTAAAATCAGTAATAGTGATCACAATCAATAACACTGCAATTAACAAAGCCTTATTACCTAACTACCTAACACACAAAACTAAGCTAAACAGAAGGAGAGACACACGTGGAGTGTGTGTGTGCGTGCGTGCGTGTGTGTGCGTGTGTGTCAAGAGAGAGAGAGAGAGAGAGTGAGAGAGAGAGAGAGGGAGAGATGACCGGGTGCGGCCACCAGATAGAGCTATTCCTCACAGCGTTCAGGGGCGGAGCCACTGACGTCAGATGGAGTAGCGAGGGGGAGAGAGAGAGCGAGAGATGGCCGGATGCAGCCACCAGATGTAGCTATGTCCTTAGCATCCGCCGGGAACAGCTGGCGTAGGACACGTGTGCGGCGTATGTGTGTGTGTGTGTTAGCGGGACACAAACAAAGAGAGAGAGAATGCGCGAGCGATATTCTGAGGCTCAGAAGGCGTGCAGCTATCACACGGGCGCGCGTGAATGAACTGGCGTTTATTCCGCGAGACCGGTCTTTTAACTGATAGTAGAGGCTTTTTGAGCTCGCGGAGATGGCTGAGGTTAGTCGAAAACACTGTTACAGAAATCAACCCAGCGGCGTGGGTACACAATCAGCATTAAAATACAGCAGCACATTAACAAACGGACTCGGCGGTCCGCGATCAGAACTTAAAACACATTAACAAGAATTACAAGCATGTCCTACACCACATGTGTCAAACTGATCCAGTAAAGGGCCGCTGTGGCTGCAGGTTTTCATTCCAACCAAGCAAGAACACACCTGATCCAACCAATCAAGGTGTGAAGGCCAATCAGGTAGGTGAATAAGTCGAGTCAGGTGTGTTCTTGCTTGGTTGGAATGAAAACCTGCAGCCACAGCGGCCCTTTACTGGATCAGTTTGACACACCTGTCCTACACTATTGAATCTCTGTTTCTGCCCAGACAAATAGCCTCTTACTTTTGTCGATGTGAGATGCGTCGATGTTAGGTTTCCGTCCCGTGCGGTGATGGCGTTCCTTGACGCCGGCAACGGACGGCAGTTCGTGGGTGCTCGTTCAGCGCCGGATCCAATTAGTTGAAGAAAACCGTTAGTATTTCTTCCTTCTGCAGGCAACGATGAACAATCGCGGGGCTCAGCGATTTAGTCAGCTGATTTCAGACAAAGACGGGTCGAGTTATCCGTTCTGCTGGCAGCTGGGACGAAGAAAGTGTGTTCTTCCTTCCGCGGGAACAGGAGAGTCGCGCTGTCGCGGCGGTCTCCTCGGGTTCCAAAATGATAAACAAAAGAAAAATAAAAGTAGAGTAGAGAAAAAGAGGGGTAAAACAGTCTGTTGCTCGTCCAGCGAGTTTGGGGGAAAGACTGCGGCCTAGGACAAAGGAAAACGCTGCAGACGTAATGTTCACCTCCTGTTGTAACGTGGGTCACGGTGGAGAGAGGAAGTTCCTCAGGTGGTGCCGGGATATATAGCTCACGGCTGGTCCAGGGGACCCCCCGGGGTTCCCTGAAGATTGTCAGCCAATAGGGCACCAGTTGTGTGACGTTGCCATTTTAGGGGACCCTAAAATGGTGGTTGTAGTTTTTTATCTCCTTTGTTCCTTTGTCCTGGCCGCATGTGTAGGCTTTTGTAGGCCACATTGTGTAGTCCTAACGATGAGGTCCCAACAGTATCAACACTAGTAAGTGAGCTTTGCCAACTGTATGGCTGGTAAAAAAAAAGAGCTGCAAGACAGCCTTTCCTCAAGGGAACGGGGCCTGTGAGGTTCAACCAGATCCTTAAGTTCCCTATCGGAGACTGACCAACCTCAGTGACCCAACCAGCTGCCAGCTCTCATCCAGGCCTACAATAACAACACTGACAGGTGGAAATACAGGTGGGACACAACAAAAGGAAAATGAGACCGACACGGGCCGAGGAACGAAGAGAAAAGGAGACCGACAGGTGTGGACGTAACCAGATCCGTGAGGAGACAGCCACGCCGAGCAACCAAGGAATGAGGAGGTTAAACGCCTCAAAACAGCTAAGTGAAGGAAAGTGAACCAAACTGCCCGGAGAAGTGTGCGTGTGCCAGTGGCCGGTAGTGTTAATTGATGACAGCACACTTGTTTTCCTGTCTTTTAGCGGCGGTGAGAGGAAGACCGTCAGACGGGGCCCTAACAGAACAGTCGTCAGCCACCGGAGTCTCCGTGTCCCCCTTTCCCATTAAAGACTGGAGTATCTCCTACCCCCTTTGTTTTTACGGACTGGATTGCAGGACAGTTTTTAGTGTTACATTTTAATCCCTTTTAATATTCAACATTTTTATTGCTGTTTTAGATTATTTTAATAAATGATTTAAAATGTAAAAGCTGGTCTTTTCTTAACAACAGTGATCCTCTCTTTGCTGGTATTTTTTAGAAAAAACAACCTCACACTATTGTGTGACATACAATCCCAACATTGTCACACTCTAAAAGAGGGCAACATATGAAGGTAGAGGCAGACAAGGTTTTACTAATAAAGAAGTTGGTTTTATTTTCCCACGTTCAACGTGTGCAATTATTAAAACGATCAGCACAAAACGTCTGCGCAATTCTACATAACAAAAGACAAAAGGAACAAACTAAAGGACGAACAGAGCACCCCCAGGTCGTCGGCCTTCCACACAAAGGCACTACACCATCCAGCTGTCCGGTGTGCCGGTGTGTGTGGTTCTGCTGCTTGCCCCCAATGGGCAGAGCGAAGGATGTATTTAAGGCAACCGTCGCCTGTGCACCGGCGCCCAATCAGCCTAATGATCAGCCATCCGTCAACACATGTTTAAATACACAAAGCAACAACGGGTATTAGTACACAGTAGAAATAAGGCCAGAGGGCCGTCACACTCTCCCACTAAAAGGCTGGAAACCTTAGGTTTCCGCATGTCTGTACCTCAATAATCCAAAGCACCCTCAAAAGTGCACATAGGGCTATTAATTACACACAGAGTACATCCAACAATCAAATTAGGGTTAGTACAGAGTACAGAGAAGAAAAACTTAAAATGCAGGACATTCCCCCCCCCACCAGCACCCGGGTAGCTAGTTAAATTGCGGAGGAAAAAAAGTGGAAACAGCAGAATTGAGACAAATACAATTCCACGCATACTAAAGCACACATCAACCTAGCAGCACACACACACATGCACATCACTCTACACTACAGCATACGCCCAAACACCAACACGCACACAGACGAGCACACGTATACACGCACATACTCAGACACGCACAAACATATTATACTGCGCACATAGGGGCTCGTGACAAAGCATCTGCGACTACATTCTCAGAGCCCCTAATGTGGCGAATATCGAAATTGTAAGGCTGGAGGAAGAGACACAACCTCATCAGCCGTTGGTTTGGGTTTTGCAAAGAATGAAGTGGTGGTGGTTTGTGGTCGTTGTAAATATACATCTCAAAGTGCTGGAGTGACCTAACAAGTGAGAGGGCCTCCCTTTCGATAACAGAATAATTCAATTGGTAGCTCGTGAATTTTCACGAAAAGAAACATACCGGATGTTCCACGCCAGAGTCATTTTCCTCTATCAACACTGCTCCCACCCCCACGTTGCTGGCTTGTCCAGCTGTGGAGCCATCAAGTTGGAACGCAGTCAAAGGCTTAAAGCTCTAGTCTACGATTTTTCACTTGAGATCGCCAAGCAGTTTGGGATCTGGAACGTACTGCAGTGAGAGAGAAATCCGACCGGCACCCGCTGCATTTACACCGATAATGTTTCGTCATTCGTGGCCGTGATAAACACTATTACTGCTTTGTACATGTTGTGGAAGTCCCGGACACACCGGGAAACTAAACGGCTTCCTGTCTGAGTTCATAAGCAGAGGGAATGTTCCCATTCATTGTCTATGTAAGAAGCCATGCAATGCCGTCGCAGAGCGGCGAGTTTCGAGAGACGGCGCCGCTGCCCGCAAGCTCTCGAAAATCTTTTAAACTGACTGTTGTCGATCCAAAATAAAGACAGATTCAGCAACTGCATAGCTTATTTCTCGCCTAAAATGTTTTCAGAAACACATTTCGGTGAACTATTTTCGTAAAATAACAGGGAGGTGGGAGGCTGCGAGGGGAGAACGATACAAGCTTGGAGGAGCACAGAGGTTAGGGTGGGTGTGTGTGTGTGTTTGGGGGGGGGGGATGCTTTTTTCAAACCTTTCAAATCGTAGACTAGAGCTTTAATGGTTAAATTGGTTAATGGGCAGTGTAGCCACAGTTACTTTGAAAAAGTAATCTGACTACTGATTACTGACTACTCCTTTAAAAAGTAACTTAGTTAAGTTACTGACTACTTGATTTTAAAAGTAACTAAGTTAAATTACAAGTAACTTTATTAGTTACACTCAACAGCTGCCGACTACTGATTTTGCCGCGCGCTGTGCGTGCGTATCATAATAATAACAATGCTGATATTATAAAAAACAGGAGAGAGAGAGGGAGATGCTTTGGTCCGAGAGGCTGAGTTTCCGTTACGCGTGCCATCCGCCTTTGATCTGACGTCAGATGTGACGTGACAATCTATATAGATATAAATTCACGTGTTGATTCAATTAGTTGCATTAAATAGTGTTTGTTGTGATTATTTATTGCATTTAAATGTGCCTGGAACTGTGGAAACCTGCCTGTGAGGACTTGGTGATGTGTACGCACTGCGCGCCGGTCAGCCAAACTTCCACTCCGTCAGCTGTGATTCGCCTTGAATGAATGGACTTTATTTGCGCCTTGCGCCTTACGCCAAGAGTAGACTTGGTTGGAGCTGGCGGGCTTTCAGCACAGTCTCGGCGAGGCTTTTTGCCACGAAACTTCCGCTACGCCAAGCTGAATCTGTGATGCCTCCCCCTGCTGCCCCGCCACACCCATCTTGGCACAGGCGATCCACCAAACTGCCAAACTGACCGTGCGCAAGGCTGCGCGGGTCGAAACTTGCATTACGCCGGCTCTGCCACCCTGCGCCGCCCTGCGCTGCGCCACGAAACTAGGGCCCAGAGTGTACAACGAACCTTTATGTTGCCATCTTTTGCTGAGATGAAGTCGAAATAATAATTTCCAGCTAGAAAATGCGTATCTCTCCCCCTCCACTGTTTACATTTCTGCCGGTATAGCCTACTACACGTGACCGTCCATGAAGGTGTCGCCTAAGCTACGTCACCCCCCTGAGACGCAAAAAGAAAGCAAATTTTTTTTTTTTTTATTGACAAAAATAGTCATGCACCGTGTATTTGGATAAGTAATCTCACTACTGGTTTGGCAATAGTAGCGCGTTAGACTACTCGTTACTGAAAAAAGTAGTCCAACTACAGTAACGCGTTACTAAGTAGCGCGTTAGTGGCATCATTGTTAATGGGGTATCTATGGTCGAAAGGTTTCTCAGCAGGGACAGGAACTCGTCAATAGCCTGCACTTTTACACGAATAGGGCAAACTTGCCCCTGCCCCACTACCTTGCCCAGGTAGGTCACGGTCACGCTAGCGAACTCACACTTGGCTAGATTGACTGTGAGTCTGTGCAAGGCACGCGAGGAGCAGTCGCAAGCGCTCTTGATGTACAGGCCAGGTATCACTCACCAGAACCACATCATCCAGATCCACAGTAACACCTTCCAGACCAGCCACAACGTGATTCATTAACCTTTGAAATGTAGCGGGTGCATTACACAACCCAAACCTCATGACACGATACGAGAATAAACATTTTGGCGTGATAAATGCAGAAACTTCACGAGCCCTCTCGGTTAGCAGCACCTGCCAATACCCTTTAAGGAGGTCTAATTTGGTAACGAATTTGGCAGCTACTACCTGATGAATACAATCCTCTATACAAGGGAAAGGGAATTAATCTGGTTTGGTTACGGCATTGAGCTTTCTGTGATTGGTACAAAAGCAAAAAGTACCGTCAGACTTTTTAACAAACAGACAGGGCGATGACCAGCTGGAGAAAGACGGTTCAGCCAGCCTGTTATCCAACAAGTACTGAACCTCTTTGTCCTGAACTTCCCCCCTCTGGCATTGCCAACCTCAATATCGTGCGCCAAAAAATCAAGTCTGTGTAGGCACGTCAGAAAACAAAGCACTGAACTCGCCAAGCAAGTCAGTGAACTCCTTGCTCTGAGTTGCATTTAAATTTGTTTACGGTGGACATATTTTGCAGTGTTTACGGTGGACATGTCTCCACGCCCTTGTATCACACACTCATCGGCTGTATTCATCTACTCACCCTCCTGCTGCCGCCATCAATGGCAAGCGAGTCTGAAAGGAGCTGTACACTTGCACCATGGGGTCAGCTGTTTGCGAGCCGCTGTTATAGAATGGCTTTCTTCCTCCTCGGGAAGTCATGTGTCATGTCATGTGGTTATCATTTGGACCACAACGCAGGACTTCATGAGGCCTAGTGTACTTACATTACGTTTACATTTAGGTCATTTAGCAGACGCTTTTCTCCAAAGCGACTTATAGTAAGTACATTTGTCAAAAGAAGGAAACAAAGAAACCACAACATATCATTGCCAATAAAGTAAGAGCTAAAAAAAGAACAAGTGTTAGATCCTCGTATGAGTAAAGTAGTACCTTAAGAGCAACAGTGCTATGATCAAAGTGCTATAGGTAAGGGTTTTTTGTTTTTTTGTTTGTTTTTTTGGGGGGGGGGGGGGGGGGGGTGTTAGTGGGTCATGCTATGTAGAGTCGAGGTGAAGTCTGAACAGGTGAGTCTTGAGCCTTTTTCGGAAGATGGCAAATGACTCTGCTGTCCTTACATTGGTCGGGAGTTCGTTCCACCACTGAGGCGCCAGAACAGAGAAGAGTCTGGACTTTGCTGAGCGACATTTGTTTGATTTCAGCGATGGTGGTACCAGCCGGCCAGCTGAAGTAGAGGAGCGAAGTGCTCGCTTCGGGGCGTGTGGTTTGACCAGTGTTTGAAGGTAGATGGGTGCCGTTCCATTGATGGCCCTGAAGGCCAGTGCCATCGTCTTGAATTGGATGTGTGCTACAACAGGAAGCCAGTGGAGGTCACGGAGGAGTGGGGTCACATGGGAGAATTTGGGTAGATTGAAGATAAGGCGTGCTGCATCGTTCTGGATACGCTGCAATGGTTTAGTTGCAGTAGTCAAGGCGGGAGATGACCAGTGCTTGGACCAGGAGTTGCGTTGCATCCTTTGTGAGGAAGGTCCGAATCCTGCGGACATTGTAGAGGGCAAATCTGCAGGATCGGGCCACAGCAGTGATGTTGGGGGTGCAAGAAAGTTGGTCATCGAGGATTACACCCAGGTTCCTCGCAGTTGAGGAAGGCAATACTGTGATGCCCTCGACAGTGACCGACAGGTCCATGCGAGGGCAGTCTTTCCCCGGGATGAAGAGGAGTTCGGTTTTATTCAGGTTAAGCTTGAGGTGATGCGCAGTTGTCCAGACAGAGATGTCTGCCAGACAGTCTGAGATGCGAGTTGCAATGTGAGTGTCAGAGGTTGGGGGAAAAGAGAGGAACAGCTGGGTGTCATCTGCGTAACAATGGTAGGAGAATCCATGCGATGCAATTACAGAACCTAGTGATCTGGTGTATAGTGAGAACAGAAGCGGTCCCAATACTGAGCCTTGAGGGACACCTGTGTCCAGAGAACAGGGTTTGGACATAGAGCCATTCCATGTGACCTGAAAGGTGCGATTTGTCAGGTATGATGTGAACCAGGTGAGAGCAGAGTCAGTTATGCCAAGTTCAGCCAGGGTGGAGAGGAGGATTTGGTGGTTGACTGTGTCGAATGCAGCAGATAGGTCGAGGAGAATGAGAACGGAGGAGTGTGATGAGGCTCTAGCGTCTCGCAGGGACTTGGTCACTATGAGGAGGGCCGTCTCGGTGGAGTAAGCCGTCCTGAATCCTGATTGATTAGGGGCAAGGAGGTTGTTCTGCGAGAGATGACAGTTGGTTGTAGGCGGCACATTCCAAGGAATGGCAAGATGTCGTGTGAGATGTCTTGGAGAAGAGAGGAGGGAATCGGGTCAAGGGAGCAGGTGGTGGCACGGTTAGACGTGATAAGTTTGTGAACGTCTTCAGAGGAGAGAGGGCTAAAGCTGGTAAGGCCATCAGAGTTGGGAGTTAGTGGAGATGTTTTCTGGGAGGGTATAGGCGTGAATGAGGAGCTGATGTCATTTACTTTCTTGGTAAAGTAAGTTGCAAAGTCATCAGCCGTAAGGGAGGAAGGAGGGGAAGGGGTAGGAGGGGTGAGGAGGGAGAAGAACATGGAGAAGAGTTTCCTGGGGTTAGAGGTGGAAGAGTTGATCTTTGTAGGGATCGACCGATATGGATTTTTTAGGGCCGATGCCGATACCGATTTTCTGATCATCAGCCTTGGCCGATAACTGATACGGCCTGCCGATTTTCTTGAGCCGATATTACTTCGGTCCCTCAATTTACATGTTAAATATTACACTGATAACAAATGTTACAAGTCTCAATTTAAAAAGGAACATTTATTGAACTTAAAAAGGTGAGGTAGAACAAGAAAAGTAGTTGAACAATATTTAACAAATATTAACAACAGGTGAGGTAGAACAAGTAAAGTGCTGAAAAAGTGTCAGCCAGTGCTGCAGGAGTAGTCTCTCTGAAATGCTGCCACACTGGATTGGTTTTCTGAGTCTCTGCCATTTCTTTAAAAAGAATAAACAAAAGCACATATCAGTGTCAATCTCTTGTGCAATCATCTTACATTCATACCCACATTATGTTTGCATCATATGAAAGGTGGATATGGTTAACTTTGCAAGGGGGAAAAGGCTTCCACATCTACAACAGTCTTGATGCATTGCTTGCTGACATATTATGAAACAGATATAATCAGATCACTAAATGACTTTTGTTTAGTCAACACATTTTAATAATTTACAAAAACAATAAACCTGAAAAATAGCCATCGAAATAAAATGCTTGATTTGTAATTTAAGACTGCCATGTTTTTCTTTCTACACAAAATAAAATGAGCATGTCTTAGGCCACTAGGCAACACCTAGTATGCAAAGACAACACGGGCAAAAATTGAAGACCATGCTCTCACTACTGCAGGGGGTGTTAGCGTTACCAAGCAACACGCCTGACTGTAACTGCCGGGAAAAACGATCGGCCAAAACAGCAGTCTGCATCGGCCGATACCGATACGTTCAAAAAACTTAAAAATCTGCCGATAGTATCGGTCGGCCGATAAATAGGTTGATCCCTAGATCTTTGCCAGGTAGAAGGCAGATTTAGCTGCCGAAACAGTTGAGGTGAAGTCAGAGAGGAGGTGGTGGTAGTGAGCAAGGTCATCATCCTGGCCTGATTTCTTCCATTTTCTCTCTGCCGCTCGCAACACTGATCTGTTGGTTCGCAGAGGTTCGGACAGCCAGGGAGGAGAGGGAGATGATCGCGCTGGTCGTGAGATGGGGGGACAGAGAGTGTCCAAAGAAGAGGAGAGTGAGGACATCAGGATGGAGGAGGCTTCCTCAGTAGGCATTAAGGAGAATTGTTCTGTGGATGGAAGTGAGGAAAGAACAGTTAAGGAGAGAGCGGAGGGGGTGAGGGATTTCAGGTTGCGACGGCTGGTGACAGTTCGAGGCGTAGAGGGGAGGGATGTGGTGTGCATCAGGGTGAGGGAGAAAGTCACAAAGTGGTGATCGGACACGGTGAGGGGGGTAACAGAGAGTGCCGAGATGCCACAGGATCTTGTGAAGACAAGGTAAAGTTGGTGAGTGGGTGGAGAGGGGGAGAGTGTGAGGTCAAATGTGGAGAAGAAGTCAAGGAATTCAGATGAGTGCAGCTTTCCCGGGTGGATGTTGAAGTCACTGAGGACGACAAGTGGTGTGCCATCATCAGGGGAGCAGCTCAGGACCGGGTGGGCGATAGATCACTATGATGTTGAGCTTGAAAGGAAGGGTGACAGAGACGACGTGGAATTCAAGTGCAGATCGGGGTAGGTGGTCCAGAGGAAGGACCTGATAGGACCACCTGGGTGAGATGAGGAGCCCAGTTCCTCTTCCTCGCCCTGTTTGTCTTGGAGAGTGTGAAAACGAGTAGGCAGTTGAAAGAGCAGCTGGAGTGGCAGTATTTTCTGGGGTGATCCAGGTCTCCGTAAGTGCCAGGAAGTGGAGAGTCTGCAGGGAGGCATACGCTGAAATGGTGAGTCAGGAATTGGAAGAAGCGCGAACACAAAACGTTCCGTGCTCAGAGCGACGATCGAAGAGCATTTTAATTTTTTTCCCTAGCCACTCTCCAGGCTGTGGACAGACAGCGTTGGAAACATACGCACACAATTATCAGGCAGTTCCGAGTCAGTCCACTGATCGTGTAGCACGGACAGTACCCCACGAACACAGTGCGCATGCACAAAAACAAGGTAATTCGGACTGAAACCATTATTTTCATGAGCCAACATCAGCCAGGGCAGGTCCTCCTCCCAATCACGATCCAACTCGACACAGTATGCCCGAAGCAGTGATTTCAGTGTGGAATGAAATCGCTTCAGAGCGCCCTGGCTCTAAGCGTGATAAGCGGTTGCCAGATTTTGCTTTATCCCCAATTTTCTTGGACGTAAAATTACTCCCACAATCAGACTGAATGAATTTTAGCAACCTGAAAATGGAAATAATCTGACTAAGGGCTTTAACGATTGCTTTGGAGTTGATCAAATTAAGTGTATAAACAGCTGGGTAGCGAGTAGCCTGGCACATAACCGTGAGCAGGTACTCACAACTGTTTTTAGAGCGAGGGAGAGGCTCAACATTGTCAATGATAGGAATTGCAAAGCAACAATGGGCACTAGTACACAGTAGAAATAAGGCCAGAGGGCTATCACAACATCAATACCTGTTTGAGCCCCTCCAACAAAACTGAGCTCCTCCTCATCGGCCAAATCCACACTCAAAACCAAACAAGCCCGCTCTCATCATTGACGGCAACACTATCTCCCCCTCTCCCCAGGCCCGAAACCTTGGCATGGTTTTTGACTCCACCCTCTCCCTTGAGCCCCATATCCGCCATATATTCAAAACCTCCTTCTTTCATCTCCGCAATATTGCTAAAATCAGACCCTCTCACACCCCCACTGCCGAAAGACTCATTCACGCCTTTATTTCCTCCCGTCTGGATTACTGCAACTCACTCCTCCATATCATCAGCTCCAGCTCCATCAACCGACTCCAACTGGTTCAGAACGCATCAGAAACTTCACCCGCACCAAAAACCTGGCACCACATCACCCCAGTCCTAAAAAACTTCACCTACAAAATCCTAGTCCTCACCTTCAAAGCGCTCCACCATCTGGCCCCCTCACTGACCTCCTCCCCGCCACACACCTTTCGTCCATCTAGTCTTCATGCATGCAGTGTAGTGCAGTGTCCAGTGCTCCACTCATTGAACTTTGTGTCAATTGTTTCAATAAATCCCCTGTATTGGGGGGATGTGGTCATTTCACATATTTCTGTTCTGTATTTTTTTGTGCATTTGTGACCGACTGGCAGCTGACTAACTAATCCTTCTGCTGCATCTGGTATTTTGGTTGTAGGCCTCACCTGCTGATGAATATTGTGTAATGTGGTTGAAAGCTCCATAAAAACATGTTATGTGGACCTTTACTATATTTCATCATAGTGAACTTTGAGTCGTTTTTGTCAAACGTTTAATTCTAAAATGGGGAATGAATTGTCACACTGTGGCTTCAGTGAACTGAATGTTAGGGATAAATAGGGGCCGGTGTGTTGCAGCCAAATGAAGGTGAAGGGCAGCATGGTATAAACCATCAGACTGTCTGGCAGACTAAATTGATTATCCCGAAAAGACCATTAGCTAATGAAGCCGTGTCTGTCTGGAGAATACCGGTGTTTTCCTCTGAGAAATGGCCATCCTCCCTGCTGCAGCACTCATGCTTTTAACAGGAGCAGCAACATCCACATTCATGTCCGGATATAGCCATGAACACTGCATGAAAAGTCGGATTTTCGTCCCTGTAAACGCCCGGAAATCTCCCTAATTTTCGGGAGTTAACAACAATTTACAGGCTGCGAACGCCGCGTTCGTCTGTGCCGAAAATTGTCGAAAACGAACCACAGCGAAGGCTCTAATTAGCATATGAATAGCAGCGAAACCGCGCCTGGCCAGAGATGGCTTGAATATCGTCACTCAGGATTGGATGAAACCACTAGTTTTAAACAAGTATAATCGCTCGTGATTGGTTGGCAGATCTGGTCATTATAAATGTAAAGCCAACCCACTTTGGCAGATCTATCACTATTGGTCAACCTGATGAGTCATTATAAATGTAAACCCCACCCCTGTTGGCAGATGTGTTACTATTGGTCACACTGGGTCTTTTAAACAAGAATAATCACTAGTGATTGGTTAGCAGATCTATCACTATATATATATATACATTGGTCAATTTTACAGCCGCCTGCGGTGCGTGGCCCTGTACTTGGGAGTCTTCTCTAATCGCGACTGTAGAGTCGCACAGAGCTCGGTGAGCTCCTGGCTACGAGAGGATGGAGGTCACACAATCCATCCAGACACCCCGCCAACGACGCCGTCCTCCTCATCAGACATCATGTCTGTGGTGGCGCACTTCCAACGAGGTGGACCCTCATCGCCAGCAAGCACACTCCGTCTCGCTTCCAGCAGCTGTAAAACAATCAATAAAGACAATCAGTACTGCGCGATGCACTGCACATGGACACACCACATCTATTAATGCACCTGAAAAATAGGTTCAGGTAGGTTTGGTCACATTGACCAAAAACGGATCTAATAAGTCTTACCCTCGTTCTCCTGGAACGACTCCGAGCTGACCTCTTCACAGCTTCCGCCTGCGATGCGAGATCAGGCTGTGTGTGTCTGAAGCTCCTGCGTACCGTTTCATAGTATGTCTTACAGGCAGCTGGAAAACAATTAAATGAGTGGTATGAATAAGAAAACTTAAGTCACAGTAAAATTAAAACAAGGAAGAAGAAAACAGTAAAAGTTACTTACACACAATGGCGTCACTATCAACGTCATAGAAATCCGGACTTGCGGACAAAGCTCCGAGCAAGTAAGAGGTCACAGCTTCGTTATGAGGCGAGGTTCGTCTGTGAAAACAAAATGAACAGTTAAGATCGGTATCTACTGTTAACGCATCTATTTCCTTATACAGCAGAATGAAAGCATATTCTTTAAATCGTACCCTTGCTCCGGTTCGTAGCGCCTACAATTCGTCTCCGAGTTGTGAAGACGGCGTACTGCTTCCTGTAAAAGACCAACAACATACACTTAACAAAGCAACTTAACGTTACACTGGTTCCTCTCTCTTGTTCTTTTACAAGGCTACTATGCTCCTTTTAGCTTGGACTATTAGCTTTTAAGCTACTTTTAGCTTGGGCTTGCTTTGCTAATTTTAGCTTAGCTAGCAGTCACCGAACATATTCTTACCGCAATCATCCTGAGAGTCTCCAGCAGTCCTGGATATAAGAATTATAACATTTAAACCACATTTTCTTAAGTGAAGCCTCTCAGAGCAGCATCCCTCCTGCCGGTGAATGTGAACGTCTCCTCATCGTTCCCCCCACTGAATGAGGCGCTCGGTGTCTGCATCCGTCCCTTTAACAGACGTCCCTTGCACGGCGTTATTAATCACCGTTAGTAAATATATAACCACGGTTTAACATAAGCACTATATTATTAGTTAACGTCGGTAAAAACGGCACATTTTCCGCTTCGCTTGCGCTCGCTAACCTCTATGGTAAATTACCGTCAGTAGGCTAGCCGGCTGGCAGGACCTTCGATTCGTAACGTTAACGTACAATGCCAACAACAATAAAGTAACGTTCATTATCAATACGATTTAAAAGTCAGCTGGAAACATAAAAGTCATGTTAAAGTATACTTACATGTGTATGCGGTTTGTGTCGGGCTGTCGCCAGAATCACCGCAGTCGTCCGCCATTATCCAAAACTTGTGAAGTCAGACGAGCCGCAATGCATTTTGGGAAGTTGAGTAGATTTAGCAAGGTCCGCTGTATACTCAGAAATTCTTGCCAATGCAGTATACATCCGGGCATTTCTCGCGTACACAAATTCACATACTATTGTATGTGAACGCACTACGTACTCAAATTTACGTCACAATTAAGTACGAGTAGGACGTTAGTATGGCATTTCGAACACAGCCGAGATCTATGATCTATGAACCCATCCTTGACCCTCTAGCAGAACTACGACCAGCCATTATAAAGCAGTTTATAGTTGTTAATGTTGTGTCAAAAGGTACTGCATTTAAACATGTTATTGCGCAAGTTTCCTGGCTTCATCCCCATCCGGACAGACATTTTTATGGAAAGCCAATAGAAGTTTGGAGCTTGCAGGGAACAGACACGTCATACCCAGCATCATTTCTGCCTGTTGAGCGCATTGCTGGGAGATGTGTGGTTAACACATCCACTGTGCATTTAAGCAAGACCAAAGAAAGGGTCAGTGTAGTCATGCCACTATGCACAGTGGTTGAGCTCTAGGAGACTGTGATGTTGTTTGCATGAATGTACATTTTACCTTTGTGGCAAAGCCTGATTAAAAGTAATTGTTGAAGCAAATTGTTTTGTGTATCTTTGAATGAAGATGAAATTAAGTTATATCTTTGAATGAAGATGAAATGAAGTTAACACCTTTCAGAAAAATGTCACCTGGGGGAAAACTCCCCCTGCTACCCTGATTTGCATTTGTATAGCTCACAGCATTTTCATTTACATGTTAAAGCCTCCCCTAGGATTACGGGGAGGGGGGTCATGGGGGGACAACTGCCAAGCAAGGCCCACGTCAATTCCCGGCAATTTACGTCAGTTTTCGGTGTTTCCTGCAAATTGCCATTTGCAGTCGTAAACCTGAACTTCCACGGCAATTTACAGGGCAGCTAACTGACGAAAATCCCACTTTTCATGCAGTGGAAGGAACACATTTCCTCCTCAGACAGATGGAGTGATCCTGCATGAAACCAAAGAATGTCCCACTAACTTGCCTTGATGTTCAGTTAATGAAGTTGTCTGCCTTACACAGTGCATTAGCACCCGCATGACTTTTAATATAATCAGCACCAGGCAAATGGTGTTAATGGCAAACAGATTAACATGCATACATATCATGGGTGGATCGGCATGAGATTTTCCCCAGCACATTTATGTTCCCCAGAGGATGATTTTGATAATGTTCTTTCTATTAGAACCCCGACTTAGCAGTATGTTTTCTCTGTGTGTTATCGTGTAGGGTCGATGCAATAAACTCTGTATTCTTGTAACTTTAGGAGGTTTAGCTCAGGAGATAGAGCGGGTTGGCTGACAACCGCAAGCTTGCAGGTTCGATCCCCGGCTCCTCCTAGCTGAGTGCCTGGTGTCCCTGAGCAAGACACCTCACCCCAATTGCTCCTGACGAGCTGGCTGACGCCCTGCGTGTTTGACTCCGCCGTCGCTGTGTGAATGTGTGTATGAATGGGTGAATGTCAGTCATTCCTGTAAAGCGCTTTGGAGAAAAGCGCTATATAAATGAGGCCATTTACCATTTAACTTGGGTGCAGTCAGGAAGTATTGACAGACAGGCAGGCCGTCAAATTATTTCCTCCGGCACAACTTTTTTGTTTGGACGGGGTTTTTACACTCCTGCCGCGGCCACTTTTGACATTTTTGAAAATGTTTTATGTCAGAGCATTTAATGTATTTATTGCTATCCGTATGTTAAGAGGAAATAGAATCACCTACTCAACCTTAAAGAACATACTGTATATGAACACTTCATACCTAATGCCCCCCCTCCCCCCACAATCTATCCATCCATCCATCCATCCATCCATCCATCCATCCATCCATCCATCAATCCATCGTCTACCGCTTATCCTGTATTCAGGGTCGCGGGGTGGCTGGAGCCGATCCCAGCTGTCATTGGGCGAAGCCAGGGTACACCCTGGACAGGTCGCCAGTCTATCACAGGGCCGACATGTAGAGACAAACAACCATTCACACTCACATTCACACCTATGGGCAATTTAGAGTCATCAATGAACCTATCCCCATCCTGCATGGCTTTGGACTGTGGGAGGAAGCCGGAGAACCCGGAGAGAATCCACGCTTACACAGGGAGAACAGTGACAGTGCTACCCACTACACCACCGTGCAGCCCCCCTCCACGATCCTTAAAAGGATAAATCGATGATGTGTGAAACAAAATCTATGTTATCTTTTATGTGTTTGCTGTTTTCTGTATTGCAACCACACAGCCCTTTAGTTTCTCACAATCTGTTTGCCACTTTTAAATTTGATAAACAATTTAGTTCCGTTCTCAAAAACAACTTTTTCCAGTAAAGACTTTTAGCCAAGGTAAACCTTCCCAAAGACCTTGAGAAATTGATTCATTCTTTTATTACCTCTTGGCTGGACTACTGTAACCTTTGTAAGTGGGTGTCGTCTCCTCGTCGTCTGCAGTTAGTACAAAATGCAGCTCTGCTCGTCTTCGGGAAATGAAAACAGGATCACATATCACCAATACTTGCCTCTGTCCAATGGGTTCCTGTCCATCTCAGGATAGATTTTAAGATTGTATTGCTTGTTTTAAATGGACTGGTACCACCTTAGCAGAACTATTGCTTTTCCATACTCCATTAAGGGCACTGAGGTCGACCAATCAGATGCTCCCCGATGTCTCCAGAACCAGACACATTACAGTGGCAAATAACTTTGCTAACCTTAACTCATTTTATGAGTTTGCTAACAGAACCCTAGTTGTACTGTAATTGGCCTTTTCAAACAAAAGAACATATGCTATTGAGCCATGATCAGCATCATCATGCTTGATGAAAGTTGTTTTTAACTATGCTGCAGTCCTCTCCAAGACCTGGAAGCAGACATCAATGTGTAAAGGCAGCGGAGATCCCGTCCAAGAATTGCATTATGCAGAGTTGATCATATGTATCAGTCCAAAGCCTTATCATTCCAACTAAATAGATGATCAATGCTTTGGATTACTGATTAGAAAGTGTGTGTACAGAGGGATGAGTCAGTCATGCTCAGCCACAGAGTCCACTCAGGGAACCTGTGCACAATTAGATTGTCTGCTTTAGTAATTTGGTTAGCCTGAGGGGAGCTCACTCCCTTTAGTATAGAAGAATGCTTCAACTGTTTGATCTTCACAAAAGTGTCCATCTCTATACACAGTCAAAGACTAAGTCCACATTTTCTTCATCCATGAAATTGTCATTGTGTAGTTCAGGATAGACACATGTGGACTACTGCTCTTACAGGCTACAGTGTAAGTGTGCTGTGATCCTCCATTTAAATTAAAAATACCAAGCATCTGGGCCTGATCATCACCATACTACCTATGAATGACCTTATGAACTAAAGTCAGGGTCCATTCAGTGTGTGTGTTTGTTACACCTTTAGATAAAATAAATGATCTATTCATCAAAATGAGATCACATCCAGTTATTGTTCAATTTCATTCCTCAAAGTGAAACCATTTTTAACGAGTTCAGCTGTGTCCACATTAAAGCAAGCTATTGCATTATCTCACCAAAAGTGTTCTGTGGCCATTTAAGAGGAGCTGCAGGGTTACGTCATGCTAATCCAGACATTGAGACTGGATGTGAGCCCAGTGGTGTAGCGTTGGGTGGGGGGATGTGGCGGGGACTACCACCTGTAGGAAGGGGTGGGGTTAAGTGGTGGTGAGTAGGCTACCACCTATAGGGAGGGGTGGGGTAATGTCCTGGTGAGAACTAGTCCTATTACCTGGCCCCAATGAGCAGATAAAGGTAGAAGCACTCCTGCTGTATAGAGAGTAGAGCCCTGCTGTTGTTGCCTCCTCTGGCAGTGAACAATCTGACTCCGTACATTTATTGGGTTACTTTTTGATTTCACACTTTGTCTTAACTGCTGTAATGTATTTCTGTGGGTCCATCCCAGTAATGTGCCACCCATGATTTGTTTATAAGAAGTGGACGTAGTCGTCATGACGTCACCCATTGGTTTTGCAGCCTCGATGTAACGCCGGGCCACCGTTATCTGATAGTTAGCGGGCTTATGTGTTGAGTGTGTAGAGTAATTGTCTACAGATGTGCATAGTGTCACATACGGGTTAAATAAAGACGCGTGGTATGTTTTACAATGTATTTATTGATTCTTTGTATATAAATGGTAAATGGCCTCATTTATCTTCATGGCTTTTGTCCAAAGCGCTTTACAGGAATGACTGACATTCACCCATTCACTCACACATTCACACACCGACGGCAGACTCAACCACGCAGGCAACAGCCAGCTCGTCAGGAGCAATTGGGGTGAGGTGTCTTGCTCAGGGACACCAGGCACTCAGCTAGGAGGAGCCGGGGACTGAACCAGCAATCTTGCGGTTGTCAGCCAACAAGCTCTACCTTCTGAGCTAAACCTCCCCATCGGTCAGATGGTTCATGGTGTGGACATCTACCTGTGTCGGGTTCGGGTTCGCCCTAAAATGTATTGATTTATGTAAGATATTTATCTATGAGTGTATTTATGTGGTGTGTATTTATTAAGAGTGGATATGTTCGGTTAATGATTTTATGTAAATATATCCAGCAATGTACATTCTTTATATAGTATAGCCCCTGTGAGATATAGTATGTGCCAGCCAATCAAGAAGCAATTATAAGTGGTGTATGTATATATGTAGGGGGTTATTGTGGCTGGGAGGTGATGGATCTAGACCTTGTGCTTCTCCTCATTTGCCTCCATGGCCGCTCGCACATTGTAATGCTCAACTTCAGCATTTTGGCCGTCGTCATCTTGGAATTTTTCCAACCAGTGAAGGAAGTGACCATATTTGGACTGTGGAGGAGTGACGGGCGGATATGACTAACACAAGAGTGGCACCCCGAGCAGCAACCTTACTGGATCTGGATCCATCTGGATTCTGGTGTGAAGCTGCTAACAAAGTTAGCTTCATAAGTGTTAAAGTCATCTTAGGCTACTAAGGCTACTGCGTGGCAGCGATTCTGGCAATGCTAACGATGTTAGCGAGGCCAGATTGTGGACACCATGGTTGTGACCTGTCATTCACAATGTAGCCCCGCCCCTAAAGCATCCCCTGCTGTCTGGTCTGTTGGACTCTAAATGGACCTGTCAATCAACAGGTAGCCCCGCCCCCAAAGCATCCCCTGCTTTCTGGTCTGTTGGACTCTAAATGGACCATAATGTACTAAATGAACATCATGCTGGATTGAAGAAGACTTGAAACTAGAGATTAAGACCATAAACTCATGTTTACAATGTTTACTGAGATAATACTACAAGAGAGAAATAGGACCATTTTCTCTTAGACTTCTATACAATAGAAATAGAATGCAGTTTTAAGGCCATCAAGATGGCAATGGCAAAAATGCCGACCTCGAAGCTTCAAAAAAACATAGTCTACAAACCAATGGGTGACATCACAGTGACTACATGCACTTCTTATAAACAGCTTATGTAGGGGCCACTGACATCTACCTGTCTTTAAATCGTTTTCTATTACACATATGTTACAGTATACAGTATATGTGTAATGTCAACTGTGTCATTCATAGTGACACACCCAGAGAGAAATATCACTTCATCAGCTGTGTAGTCTGAACTTTGTGACCCCTTTGAATGCAGGTTATAAGGTAGCTAGTACGAGTGCAGTATTAGTACCATTAACCTCATTAGCAATGCTGAGACATTATGTTCACCACAGTAGTCATTCAAGCCCCGCCCACCTTATTTACATGTCTGATCGTTTAAAGTCAATTCCTTTATCATTGATGATTGAGTCACAGATTCAAGATAAAGCAGGTGATAAGATGCCATAATCCAGATACATAATGCATAATAACAACAGTTTATGGGGTCCGTCACCTACTAGACTACGTTACCATACCATACAACTAAACTTTCCAGGGAAACTACAAAACTAAATGGTTCACTTGTTGCGGAGCTCCTCCCCCAGATTGCACTGATACAGTTCTAGTGTGAAATTAATTTGAAGCATATCGTTTGCCTAATTTCAAACTTTTTTCACTCTTTTACAACTCTTGCGTTGGTGGACCTACTGTTTACAGAGAAATTAGTAATTAGTAATAGTAATAAGTAAGTAAGTGGCACTTTTTAAATGAATATCTAAGGTGCTGATTTTCTTTCTGAGTCACTCGTGGTGATACTGTACATCTGAAGACTGAAGATACTGTTGGCTTTAGCATTCAGCCGTGGTGGCAATGTTTTTAAATGGATGTCGGTATTGTGATCTGTATAAATACAGTGCATATCCTCAACCCCAACCCTCTTCTCCAACCCACACAGATACAGAGGCATAACTGCTGACAAGTATAACACTTTGCTCCGGCTCAACCATTCAATTACTGGCTTTTTATCTGACACACCGTGACATTTCCAGTCACAACCGCGACAGGGAAAAGTGTGCGTTAGGGCCACGACTCACTGCTTTGTATGTCTCAGCTTCGGCTTCTCTCTCTCTGCAGCTGATAATCAACTGATGACCTTTGAATAGATTTAGATCGTATTAGGGAGGAGGGAGTGGAGGCAACCTGCACCCGAGGGTGGCAGAGAGAGAGAGAGAGAGAGAGAGAGAGAGAGAGAGAGAGAGAGAGAGAGAGAGAGAGAGAGATTGTATGGGGGAGGATGGAGATTTTCAAGTCAGTCAGAGACAGGAGCTGAGACTGCCTGAGAGATGGGTGGGAACAGAGATGCTTATAAATAACTCTTGTGCGGTAGCTCATTTAAGTATTTATTTTTGGTTTTTGCCATGAATGTGTGAACCAAATTTTTACAAAACATTTCATTGCAAACCAGCTAATGGCACTAGATGAAAAGTCAGAGCATCACCAAAGTCAATTGCTCCTCTGGAAACCATGAATGTCTGAATGAAACTTGTGGTGAACTGACTAACCATCTCCAGAGCCAAGCGAGCTACAAGCATGGCTCAAAATATCAAATTCAAATATTAATGGACAGATTTCTGAGTATATGCATACTCTCAAAACGAT
Organism: Eutrigla gurnardus; assembly: GCF_963514095.1. Lineage (NCBI taxonomy): Eukaryota > Metazoa > Chordata > Actinopteri > Perciformes > Triglidae > Eutrigla > Eutrigla gurnardus. Next base: position 27,762,734 of record NC_139925.1, read on the forward strand.
GAACGGTGTATTCTGGACACTTGTTCCTAAGCTTGTTTTTTAGCTTCCTTGGGCCATAATATCGTAGGGGGTTTAATCTAACTAATAATCACTTTGCATAGAGTCTTTGCAACATCTTCTAAGATCTTGGATCTTAATGAAAAGTAGATAGTAGTTCTGATTAATCTGTTTCAGTCGACTCTGGCAATTTTAGCATGGTTTCCTTAAAGGTTTCACTTGTTGTCACATTGTTGGTTGTTGTTTGTTTGTTGTAGCATTCAAACTTGAAATGGTCTTGAATGAAGCAGCTTAGGGCACTTGTCAATCAGTCAATCAATCAGTCAATCAGCCTATACACTGTATTTTAGGGAGTTTTTTTTTTTTTTTGTATTTTTATCACTTGGGTTGGTTTGTGTATTGTGTTTCTTGTTCTGGGGCCTGTTCCAGAAAGCAGGCTCAACCAACTCTGAACCTAACCCTGAACTCTGAGTCAACCAACTCTGAGATGGGCAACTCTGAGTTTTCGGTTCCAGAACAGCGGTTTTGGATAAGTTCAATCAGCTCTGAGTTACGTGCGTGCCTGCCAACTCTACAATGCCATCATCAATGGAGCGCTGATACTACGATTCACCATGGCAACTGGGAGAGCGTTATTAGATATTACTGAGTGTTTATGTAGAAAACGAGCTCATCCTGAGAAAGCGGACCAGCGTAACTGCAGCAAAGTAGAGATAGTTCGCGTGGCAGACATTGGCCGCGTTTCCCAGATTCGATCGTCCTAAGGACTTAAAAAGGCTCTTAAGAAGGGTTTGGCTAAGAAGGAGCGCTAAGATACGGGTGTTTCCCGCGTTCTTAGCTGCCTTCTTAGGAGAACCTTAAGATCAAGCCAAAGAAGATCCTTAAGAAGCTCTTAGTGGGAGCTGTTCACCGCGGTGGTGCTGAAACTGAATCAATCGATGCCAGGCAAATCGATCACCCACCTCTTTATCAGCGCATAAGTCACACACAGCGCCCCGTGGTCCCCCACACAGGTGCAATTAGGCATGTATCGTGTGTGTGGGGGGGTGTGGGTGCGTGTGTGTGTGTGTGTGTGTGTGTGTGTGTGTGTGTGTGTGCCAATAGGTGTATCCAAGTAGTAATCAAGCCCGTTAGTGCCTATACCCCCGTGGATATAGGCACACACATGTGAGAATGGAATGAGGGTGCCATCCACCACACCGATCACGCGGGGGATCCCAGCCACTGCGTGGAACCCTTGGTGGACCTCGCGGACCTCGTCCTGGGCATCTTTATGTGGGCCCGGGCATGGCGCAGGAGAATCGGTGTCACAGCTGCCACACTCCTTGACACCAATGCCTTGCTGAGGCCGGTGCCATCCCCCACCACCTCCAGGAAGCTCCCTACTGTTTAAAAACGCAGCGCAGCCAGGAGCTGCACCTTCCGGCTGAGGGCAAAATTGCAGCGGGTTGCTCTCTGGATGTGTGGCGACACCAGAGTGATCAGCCGTTGGATCTCCACACGGGGCAGCCAGTACTTTGCTTGAACAGCCCGGTATGACAGCACGTCCAGTGGGGAGAAGACCCACGTATGCATTTATGTAAACCGTCTGGCTTCGTGCACGGCGACGCTGTTGGTTCACAGTGAGAATGTGCTGTATTGCAGCCATGGTTTCTCACATGCGCGGACTTGGCTTTTTTTACCTTGTTTTTTTTATGTGTAGTACTATAAACTCATATATGCAGATGTGTCTGGAAAACTTAAACGTGTAATTCAAAAAAAATATATATATTCTCTACTATTAGCCTATGTTTCTTGCACCAGTGGTCCGCAGCTATGAGCGCATTTCAACATTAAACATTGTTTTATTATGTCGAAAAGTGGAGGATATAAATTTCCCTGACGCGGCTTGATCACTGAGCATTTGGTCGCTGAAGGCTGTTAAGAGGGCATTGCAGGGCTTCTTACATACCGTAAATCCTCTAATATAGCTTCAGCCAAAATCTCTGCGACGCGAATGCATTACACCAGGGCTATTCAATTAAATTGTTCAGGGGGCCACATTGTCATAAACCCAAGGGGCCGGGGGCCAGACCGCCCCCCTGAGCCATTAATGTCATTATATGTATACTTGACACAACACGCTACCACATTTTCACAATGTTTATTTAACTACATTGCAAAAGTAACATACTTCTCATGTAAAAGTGCTTAATATCTGTGCAACAACTGTAAACATGCTTTCTTGATTAGAACGTAGCTAGCTACATCACACATCTCCTCGAAACCATTTTAAATGAAATATAAAACATCTTTGAAAAAAAAACATTTAAGTGCAGGATGTGCATCTGAACATCTGAAACAACAACAACAACACACACATCTAAGTGCATGATGCGCATCTGGCTTTTAGCTCCATCACAGCAGCTCAAAAAAAGCACATCATGTCTTGAGTGAATTTCAGACGTGTTTTCTCATAGCCTGCAGAGAGAGTTTTGATCCTTTCCTGGCGAATAGCTGAACCTGGTGGAAAGTTGTCATCAAACTTTTCGTGCGTTGTTGTGAAGTGCCTCCGCAGGTTGTAATCCTTTGCAACAGCATTGATTGTGTTACAGAGCAAACACATCGGCTTGCCCTCAGGAGTTTCAATGTACATATATTTCTCGGTCCAGTCTTTATTAAACTGACGATTTTCTGAATCAACTTTTCTTTTTTTCAGTTTTGATAGCGACATGGTTACACACCAGCTAGTCTAGTGGAGGCGAGCTGCAATGTTTGTTTTCTTTTTCAACGCACGTCGTGCAGGAGCCGCTTCCTTGTTTGAATCTTCTTCTTCCTTTTCTCGCGTCTTTTGTGTGCATACCGCCACCTATCTTCCCGGGGGATGTATAACATGCTATTTTACCAGCACTTTGCTGGTATGAAGGATTTATGTATTTATTTAGAAATCTTCCGCCAATTGAATAGCCCTGCATTACACGGCTGACAATGAATAAGAAGCGTGGAAATAACGCTGCCTGTGGATACTTGCCCCAGCCTCCATTAGAGACCGGCAGTTATTTACCTCCACTGACAGTGAGACCAGCCAATGTTAGAGCCCGGCCGGTAATAGAATACAGGCCAGTATTAGAGGATTTACGGTATTTGTTCAATGTGCTACTTTTTGAACCACGGGAATTGAACCCCAGTCACCGGCACCGAAGGCACTGTTGCTAACCATTACACCACAGTATCGCACTGTATGGCTGAAAATAAAGAGTAACACCTTTAGACCAATCGAGTTATACACATTAAGTCGGGCCGTAAATGTCTGCCACGCCAACTGTCTCTACTTTGCTGCAGTTACGTTGCTCCGCTTTCTAAGGATGAGCTCGTTTTCTACATAAACACTCAGTAATATCTAACAACGCTCTCCCGGTTGCCATGGTGAATCGTAGTATCGGAGCTCCATTGATGATGGCTTTGTAGAGTCAGTTCAGAGTTGATTGAAGTAATTCAGGACTGCTGTTCTGAAACCGAAAACTCAGCGTTGCCCATCTCAGAGTTGGTTGACTCAGAGTTCAGGGTTAGGTTCAGAGTTGGTTGAGCCTGCTTTCTGGAACAGGTCCCTGCTTTGTGAAACGGGCCCCAGGTCTGCTCTGGCTGTAGGCGTGGTCGTTGCCGTTTCCGGTTGTTGACGATGCACACCTGCAACAACTCATCTCATCCCACTCTCCATAAAGGCCCCGGTTGGATCACCAGTTCCTTGCCAAATTATTCTGCTTTGTCGGTAGAGAAGGTCACACTCCTCCTACTCTCTAGTGATCCTATTTTTGAATATCCGCTACTCACCAGTCTCTCTCTCCTCCCTTTCAGTTCCCTTGTGTGCCTCGCCGAACTGCTCCTGGATTTGCCTGCAGCCGCCAGCATCGCTTTGTCTCGTGAGAGAATAAACATTGTTACTTCCTTAACCTAGACATTTGTCAGTCTTTGCTCTGAAGTCCGAACTCGCTCCGCTAATCCGAAGATTAGTTGTATGTCTATTTCTGTGTGTGTACAGTATATTAACAGTAACAAAAAGCCGGAGTCAAATTCCTTGAATGTGTTTATATATTTATTCTGATTCTGAAGTTTATGTTAAACTTCACAAGTTCACAAAATTAATATAGGGAGGTGGAGGGAGAGTCTGTAAATATTAAGTTTACACATAAAATTATTTAAGAGGGGATAATGATTTACATGTATGATATTATCATCTTCCTTAAACCGGAGTTACATACAGGTTAAAACAATCTCTTGCCATGGAGCCTGCATTTCCAGCTCTTCCACAAATACATATATTTTTAATTAATGTTCTCTGTCATTATATCTCATGTTTTAATGTTCAGACACTGGCTTTTCTATTGCTAAATATTATTTCATCAAATTGTTCTGTGAAAGAGAGGCTTCTGTCTTTCCAATAATTTAAAATAAGATTTATTGGGAAAAAAAGTGAGAAAAATTGCCATTGAGTAGAATATTTTTCTTAATATATTTCCTTTCTTAATATTTGTTTTAATTATTTGTTGAGAAGGGAGAGAGAGAGAGAGAGAGAGAGAGAGAGAGAGCGAGAGAGAGAGAGAGAGAGAGAGAGAGAGAGAGAGAGAGAGCAAGGTGACAAATACATCCGTGGTGGGAGCAAATGAGCAGAATGAGAGAACGCAAGCGCAGTGGCTGCATGGGGTTGGGGGGTGGGGGGGATGGTTGGAGAGAGTGTTGGATTATGGGATTGAGAAGGAGAACGAGTAGTAGAGAGAATCCGACAGACAGAGTGAGACACAGAGTTGGGGTACACCTGGCCTTAAGAAGGGAGGGTATCTCCTCTGATAGACACATACCAACACACACACACACACACACACACACATACACACTCACACAGCGCTAACAGGCAGTGAGCCAGCCAGCAGAGAGCCTGTCGACTAGCAGCCATGACAGACACCGGTGAGTAGCTACATCCAACATCTCCTAGTGTGTGTCTCTGTGTGTGTTTGTCTGTGTGTGTGTGTGTGTGTGTGTGTGTGTGTGTGTGTGTGTGTGTGTATGCGTGGTTGCATATAAGTGATGACGTATAATAGCAGCTGTGGTTATGTGGTTTTAGGCATCACACTACAAGGAATTTGAATGTGTTCGAATTTTTGTATGAGGGCATTCTGGATCGATAGATAGATAGATAGATAGATAGATAGATAGATAGATAGATAGATAGATAGATAGATAGATAGATAGATAGATAGATAGATAGATAGATAGATAGATAGATAGATGGATAGATAGATGCTCCTGGTATCTTTTGAAGATGGTGATATATGATGTATCAACAGTGAAGTATTGCTAGTCAGAAGCATTGAATCTATATTGATAATGTTTTAATATTGAATAAATGACTCAATACTGATTTGTTTGTTTTAACTGTAAGGTGTCCTTGAGTGTTTAGAGAAGCGCCAATAATTTAAATGAATTAATATTATTATTATTATTATTATTATTATTATTATTATTCGTCTTTTATATAAAATATAGCTTGTTGTTGAATTTTAGTAGTTATATTGAAACACTACAGTTAACTACAACATGGCGATTTCTAAGCAGTCCTAACATACAATAAAATAGACACAATAAAGCATGAAAACGATTCTAAGATGACCACAAGACAAAACAAATCTTAACTTAAAAATTAAATTGCACTGCCATAGTAATCCTAGCAAACTCAAGGGGAGAAGGTAACATTGATAGATGGGAAAAACTCTGCACTCTTTAAGTAAACTAAGAAAATATTTTATACACATTCTTAATTTCTAAATCCATCCATCCATTTCCCTACTCTTATCCATGGCCCCGGTCACAAGGGCAGCAGGCTTAGCAGGGCGTTCCAGACATCCGTCTCCCCAGCGACATATTCCAGCACCTTGTGGGGGACGCTAAGGCATAACCAGACTAGATGATAAATAGTATGTACTATATATCCAGTGTGTTCTGGATCTATCCTGGGGCCACTTCTTAGTTGAACGTGTCCCTAAAGGGTCCTTTCATCTGAGTTCCCTCCGCATATCTGAGCTCCTCACCCTATCTCTAAGGCTGATCTCGGCCACCATATGAAGGAAACTCATTTCGGGCACATATATACACTATATACACTTGATAGCCCATATTCCTGGAGTACCACCCACAGGACTTCCTGGAGGTGGTCATAAGCCTTCTCTAACTCCACAAAACACCCCCTTTTTCAAATTGGGAACCACCACCCTGATCTGCCACTCTGCAGGCACTGTCCATAACCTCCATGTGACAATGGAGAAGCATGTAAAATGGTAAATGGCCTCATTTATATAGCGCTTTTTTCCAAAGCGCTTTACATTAATGACTGACATTCACCCATTCATACACACATTCACACACCGACGGCGGAGTCAACCACACAGGGCGACAGCCAGCTCGTCAGGAGCAATTAGGGTGAGGTGTCTTGCTCAGGGACACCAGGCACTCAGCTAGGAGGAGCCGGGGATCGAACCAGCAATCTTGCGGTTGCCAGCCAAACGTTTTCGTTCCACTGATCAATTCTTAGTCCAGGTCTGCAGTTTTCCACCCCTGCATCCTTAAGGCCAACCAAAAGTCTCCCCAAACTTCTCCCACACATTCGTGGTTTTTGCTTCTGCAACTGCTACGGCTGCAGCCCTTCTGGCCAACCAGTACTTGTCTGCAGTTTCCAGAGACCCCTGGTGTCCAACCATGGGTTCTTTGGGACCAATGACCTTCTAACCACAACTCCTAGCAGCCGAGCAGCCCTTTCCACGATGGAGGGTTTGAACAAGGTCCTCTCTGATTCTATGTACCCAGCCTTCCCCAAAATGCAAAAACAAAAAACAAGACTGTTGCTAAGAGTTGGAAACCTTGCAGACAAAGACCTCCTCCAGATGTTTCAAGTTCACACTACTACATGTTTGGGTTTACCAGTTCTGTGCGACAGCCTCCCCACCATCTGATCCAACTCACCACCAAGTGGTGATCAGTTGACAGCTCTGCTCCTCTCTTCACCTGCCCAAGGAATACAGCTGCAGAGCTCATGATACAACCACAAAGTCGATCATCAATCTTTGCATTCATGAACCAATCTATGCTGGGACATGATGTTTGTAAAAATCCATGACAAAGACATTCAGATCAGGCAACTTGTTTCTCCCATCAAAACCTCCAAGGTCAGGTCAACTTTTTTCTGCCCAATTCATATAGGGTCTGTGAATTGCTCTTGGTCTGGCCCCTGGGACCAATTTGTCTTGGGAGACTCTACCAGGAGCTCATACCATCAACACCACATAACATGCAGTGTTTCATCACTGTTTCCTCTTCTGCACCTCTTGTCTACCTGAAGCTGTTGGTAGACTGTTTGTAGTGGTCGAAGGCAGCTTTCTGTCACCGTGTAAGTCAGACTTTGACAGACTGGAGAAAGACAACCACATGTGTAAGCTGTACTCAATGCATTTTGGGTGTATTTACACCTGTACTTGTCTGTGGTAAACTACCATCTGATTGTAGTCCAATCACCCAAAACGCATCTTAATGGAAGGTGCAAATGCGTTTTATCTGTGTTGCTAACTGCTGAGCTAAGGCTCTGAAGTCGGATCATAGTCATAATACTACAAAACAACAAGCTTCACAAAGATGAGATTTATTGCAGGAGTGTTGTATTAGATTAGACTGTATCCGGCATTAAGATATACAGCATATATATATATATATATATATATATATATATATATATAAATACGCAACATGTGTGTTCATGTAAGTACATGTTTGTATCTGTGGAAAGATGTAATAAACTCTCTGCAGACTCCCTCGCAGTACTCTGTGGGACTGATTAGTAGCCTGCTCTCTTGTCTTATCAAACACACATGGAATCCCACACACACACGCACGCACACACACACAACCAGAAGGACAGATGGATCCTGACATCGAGCAGGTTGTGTATCAGCCTCCTCCACTCAGGCTATTTTCATTCGACTTACAAGGGATTACCTTAGTGATTACCATCTGCAGGCACCTCCTTGCTGTGTCTGTGTGTTTGTATTGTATGTTAATTTGTTTCGGTAGCTACTTAAATATGTGTCCGAGCTTTATTCCATGCCAGCAGTGGAAGAAATATCACTAGTGTCTCAGGCCATAATGGGCTAACTATCACTCACTCACATCATCCATATCATCACACAAGAACTTCAACATTTCATAATTCTACGAAACCCTGGATTGCATTTATTGACTAAATTGACTACAGTTCTCCCACTTTCTATAGACAACAAAACTAACGTTAGGTTTAGACAACAAAAACAACATTAGGTTTAGGCAATGAAACCAACGTTAGGTTAAGACAACAAAACCAACGCTAGGATAAGACAACAAAACCAAAGTTAGGTTTAGAAACCAAAACCAATATTAGGGTTTAGGCAATAAAAACGTTGCTTGCTCTGTCGCTAGCTTAGCCATTTTTAGAGTTTAACACGGTTTTAAACTCGTCGGTGACGCAAGAAGTCACGTGACGTCTTAAGCTACATTGCTGTGTCATATGTACCTGTGGTTTAACCTGCAGCTGCGTTTTACCTTGATCTCAATTGCTGTGTCTTCAGAGAAATTCCCATTAGACACTAGAGGGCGTATTTTGTGCGTGTTAGTCTAATCTCGAAACTCATGTGGTTTTAGAGGAGACTAAATCAGTTTGCAGTTTTTTTATCACACAAACACAAAACAAAAACAGTCAACAACTCTGAAGGAAAAAAACACAGCCAAGAACTCTGTAAATCAAAAAAGCAGTTAAAAACTCTGCAAACAACACACAAATAAATCAATTGTCGCTAGAACTTGAGCTATTGGTCAGTGGTTGTGAATCGCCATGGTGAAGTAATTTAGCTCTATAATAGCGCATTTCTGTGCCATATGCTTACCTTTTCGCATGTAGAGCTCTTCTTTGTTCACCGTGCAGCTCCTCATCACGGCGTGCTTGGGCCCTGATAAGCTCCATCTTCAGCTCATGTTCCTCCCGGCTCATGTCAAGCATATGCTGCTCAAAGCGGGGCAATGCACGTTGGCGGACAGCTCGGGCCATTCTCTCAGGAGCCCGCTGGCCTGCGTTGCTTCCCGAACTTTCCCCATACTCAGGCTCCCTAGTTGTGGACGGGGTGCCCTGAGCTTCAAAAATTGATGCGCTGGTGAGTGACTGGTTTTGGTCTGGCTGAGCATCGGAAGCTTGGGACACAGTGATGGTGCTGGAGGGTGGTTGGGGAGTTTGCCTCTGGGGCAGGAGGATTCTGGCGCTATTGAGTGACTGGTTTGGGTCAACTGGCTGAGTATTGGAAGCTTAGGACGCAGTGATGGTGCTGGAGGTATGTTGGAGAGCTTGCCTGCAGGGGGATTATGGCACGGCTGGTGGTGTCGCCGAGCTTGTCTGCAGATCAGGGTGGAAACACTACTGGAGGATGCAGTGGAGGAGGCAAAGAGGCTCTAGAGATGGTGAGAGTGGAGTTGACTGATGCCCTGGAATTAAAAAAGAAAGATATCAGATATGCCATATCAGTAACCTAGCCTGCGCACTCACACACCAAATATGAGAAATTACAACAACTTACCTGATTGGTGTACCTGATGAACACAATCACTGTCCTGTACACCCTCTATTGCACTTAGTATATTTGGAATAAGCAGTGATATTTCACGGCTCACAGGGCCGAGGTCTTGGTCTTGCGTCGGCTCAGCAATAGCTGTACGCGCTTCCACTTTCAAGCGCTTCCGTAGATTTTTTAAATGTGCCAGACTGCTCGGTCTTCTGCTGGGAAATCTACTGCTGAATGTGTTTGCGAGATTATCCCAAACAGCCTTTGTTCGGAGCGTGGTGGTGGTGTCTTTCCTAGGATCTTCCACCGTGTCCACAACACCTTGAATGCAGTACAGCAAATATAACTTTTGCTCCTCGTTGTAGTTCTCTACCCGCGACATGTTCATCTAAACAACCCTCTCCTTCTCCGAGAATTTATAGGCGTGAAATTACCCTAATTACTCGCATATCGTCTTCAATTAATTAATCAACTAATTAATCACGTTTGCATGCACACCAATAGAAAACATCCATCCATCCATCCATTTTCCTCCGCTTATCCGGGACCGGGTCGCGGGGGCAGCTGCCTGAGCAGGGACGCCCAGACTTCCCTCTCCCCAGACACTTCCCCCAGCTCCTCCGGGAGGACCCCAAGGCGTTCCCAGGCCAGCTGGGTGACATAGTCACTCCAGCGTGTCCTGGGTCTTCCTCGGGGTCTCCTCCCGGTGGGGCATGCCTGGAACACCTCCCGGGGGAGGCGTCCAGGGGGCATCCGATGCAGATGCCCGAGCCACCTCAACTGGCTCCTCTCGATGTGGAGGAGCAGCGGCTCTACTCCGAGCTCCCCCCTCTCTAAGGGAGCGCCCCGCCACCCTGCGGAGGAAGCTCATTTCGGCCGCTTGTATCCGGGATCTTATTCTTTCGGTCATGACCCAAAGTTCAAGACCATAGGTGAGGGTAGGAACGTAGATTGACCGGTAAACCGAGAGCTTCGCCTTTCGGCTCAGCTCTCTCTTTACCACGACGGACCGATACAGCGACCGCATTACTGCAGCCGCTGCACCGATCCGCCTGTCAATCTCACGCTCCATCCTTCCCTCACTCGTGAACAAGACCCCAAGATACTTAAACTCCTCCACTTGAGGCAGGAACTCCCCCCCGACCTGGAGGGAGCAAGCCACCTTTTTCCGGTCGAGAACCATGGCCTCAGATTTGGAGGTGCTAATCCTCATCCCGGCTGCTTCACACTCGGCTGCAAACCGCCCCAGGACATGCTGGAGGTCCTGGCTCGAAGGAGCCAACAAGACCACATCGTCCGCAAAAAGCAGGGATGAAATCCAGTGGCTCCCGAACCAGATCCCCTCCGGCCCACGGCTGCGCCTAGAAATCCTGTCCATAAAAATAATGAACAGGACCGGTGACAAAGGGCAGCCCTGCCGGAGTCCAACATGCACCTGGAACAGGTCTGACTTACTGCCGGCAATGCGAACCAAGCTCCAGCTCCGGTCATACAGGGACCGAACAGCCCTTAGCAGAGGGCCCCCGACCCCGTACTCCCGAAGTACCTCCCACAGAATGCCACGAGGGACACGGTCGAATGCCTTCTCCAAGTCCACAAAACACATGTGGACTGGTTGGGAAAACTCCCATGAACCCTCGAGCACCCTGCGGAGGGTATAGAGCTGGTCCAGTGTTCCACGGCCAGGACGAAAACCGCATTGTTCCTCCTGAATCCGAGGTTCGACTATCGGCCGAATTCTCCTCTCCAGCACCCTGGAATAGACTTTCCCGGGGAGGCTGAGAAGTGTGATCCCCCGATAGTTGGAACACACCCTCCGGTCCCCCTTTTTGAATAGAGGGACCACCACCCCGGTCTGCCAGTCCAGAGGCACTGTCCCCGACCGCCACGCGATGTTGCAGAGACGTGTCAACCAAGACAGCCCCACAACATCCAGAGACTTGAGGTACTCAGGGCGGATCTCATCCACCACCCTTGCTTCTTAACTACCTCGGTGACTTCAGCCCGGGTAATGGGTGGATGAGCCTCTGAGTCTCCAGCCTCTGCTTCCCCAATGGGAGACGTGACAGTGGGGTTGAGGAGATCCTCGAAGTATTCCTTCCACCGCCCGACGATATCCCCAGTCGAAGTCAGCAGCTCCCCACCTCCACCGTAAACAGTGTTGGTGGAGGGCTGCTTCCCCTTCCTAAGGCGCCGGATGGTTTGCCAGAATTTCCTCGAGGCTGACCGATAGTCCTCCTCCATGGCCTCCCCGAACTCTTCCCAGACCTGAACCTTTGCGACCGTCCGTGCTGCAGCACGCTTGGCCTGCCGGTACCCGTCAGCTGCCTCGGGAGTCCCCCGAGCCAACCAGGCTCGGTAGGACTCCTTCTTCAGCTTGACAGCATCCCTTACTTCCGGTGTCCACCACCGGGTTCGGGGATTGCCGCCACGACAGGCACCGGGGACCTTACGGCCACAGCTTCGAACAGCCGCGTCAACAATGGAAGCAGAGAACAAGGTCCATTCGGACTCAATGTCCCCAGCCTCCCTCGGGATCTGGTCAAAGCTCTCCCAGAGGTGGGAGTTGAAGACCTCCCTGACAGAGGGTTCCACCAGACGTTCCCAGCAGACCCTCACAACGCGTTTAGGTCTGTCAAGTCTGTCCAGCTTCCTCCCCTGCCAGCGGATCCAACTCACCACCAGGTGGTGATCAGTTGACAGCTCAGCCCCTCTCTTCACCCGAGTGTCCAAAACATACGGCCGGAGGTCAGATGACACAACCACGAAGTCGATCATTGACCTCCGGCCTAGGGTGTCCTGGTGCCATGTGCACTGATGGACACCCTTATGTTTGAACATGGTGTTCGTTATGGACAAACCGTGACCAGCACAGAAGTCCAATAACAGAACCCCACTCGGGTTCTGATCGGGGAGGCCGTTCCTCCCAATCACGCCCCTCCAGGTAACACTGTCGTTGCCCATGTGAGCGTTGAAGTCCCCCAGTAAAACAATGGAGTCCCCGGTTGGAGCACTCTCAAGTACCCCTCCCAAGGACTCCAAGAAGGCCGGGTACTCTGCACTGCCGTTTGGCCCGTAGGCCGAAACAACAGTGAGAGACCTATCCCCGACCCGAAGGCGCAGGGAAACGACCCTCTCGTTCACCGGGGAAAACTCCAACACATGGCGGCCGAGCTGGGGGGCTATAAGCAAGCCCACACCAGCTTGGCGCCTTTCACCGCGGGCAACTCCAGAGTAGAAGAGAGTCCAGCCTCTCTCAAGGAGTTGGGTTCCAGAGCCTAGACTGTGCGTGGAGGTGAGCCCGACTACCTGTAGCCGGTAGCGCTCTACCTCCCGCACTAGCTCAGGCTCTTTCCCCCCCAGTGAGGTGACATTCCATGTCCCCATGGCTAGAGTCACCGTCCGGGGATTGGGTCGCCGGGGCACCCGCCCAGGACAGCCACCCAAATCCCACCGCACCGGCCCCTCCTGAACCCTCCTGCGGGTGGCGGGCCTACAGGAGGGCGGGCCCACGTCGCTCTTTCGGGCTTTGCCCGGCCGGGTCCCATGGGCACAGACCCGGCCACCAGGCGCTCGCCTGCAAGCCCCAACCCCGGGCCTGGCTCCAGGGTGGGGCCCCGGTAACGCCAATCCGGGCGACGTGAACTTCCTTGATTTTATCTTTTTCATTAAGGGCTTTGGAACCGCTCTTAGTCTGACCTGTCACCTAGGACCTGTTTGCCTTGGGAGACCCTACCAGGGGCACTAAGCCCCGGACAACATAGCTCCTAGGATCATTCAGGTGCTCAAACCCCTCCACCATGGTAAGGTGTCGGTTCAAGGAGGGGAACAATGACAAGTAATTGATTGATTGACTGATGTAGGTGAGGGCAGATTCAGATTCCAGACTCAGATTTCCACAAAAAATAGCCTAGACTATTTCATAATATATTTCAACATTATTTGCGTTTTATTATATTAAAGTTCACTTTATGTTCCCATTAAGTTTTTGTTGGTAATTATAGCACAAAATTCATCCACCATTAAGTTAAGATTGCATCTGCTGGGGTATAACTAGGAATCAGAGTACTTCCGGTTTCCAAGCAGTTTACCCCGAGTTTAACTAGGAATCAGCTGATCCTGTGTGAGCAGCTGCGTGTTAAACTCAAAAACCTCCGTTTTAAGGAGTACTGTTTTAAAGCACAGCACAGCTAACGCAATGCTAACTGACAGAGCAATTGGCCGAACAGGTTTAGTCAACAAAACCAACATTAGGTTTAGACAACAAAACCAACGTTAGGGTTAGACAACAAAACCAACGTTAGGGTTAGACAACAAAACCAACGTTAGGGTTAGACAAAAAAACAATGTTAGGTTTAGACAATAAACCAACGTTAGGTTTAGAAAACAAAACCAACATTAGGTTTAGACAACAAACCAACGTTAGGTTTAGAAAACAAGACCAATGTTAGGTTTAGACAACAAAACCAACGGTAGGTTTAGACAACAAACCAACGTTAGGTAAAAAAATGGTAAATGGCCTCATTTATATAGCACTTTTCTCCAAAGCACTTTACATCAATGACTGACATTCACCCATTCACACACACATTCACACACCGATGGTGGAGTCCATTCTTATACAAAGGGTTGGGCTGGGTTGACCTACCGAGTTGATAACCAGCTTCGTGTTACCGCTTATCTCTGATTGCCTAAGCTGGATAACTGGAAGATACCTGGTATGTTGAACTCGCTTTGTAGTACAGGCCTCAGGCCCTGATACAGATCCTGTATATAGAAAAACAACATTACAACATCACATAGAAGTTAACCTTTTGGCCCACACACAGTGATTGATTTTTCCTGGAAAATAACAGTAATAATAAAAATAAAGGATTGCTCAAATTTAATATTTAAATATGCAGAGTAGACATGACCTTATTAAATATATGTTGATTTGCATACATTTCCAGAACAGAAATCATAATTGTTTAATTTTGTTGGCTGTTAGTGTCAAATGTTTGTATCACCCTATAAAACAGAAAATGCTGTCATTAGACTACCAAAAAAGGCAAATCAATAGATTTTCTCAATATTATTAGTAATTAAACGGTGTATAAATGTGGCTCTGAATCATTGTAGATAGTTAGGGATGAAACTGAAAAAACGAATTTAGGTCAAATAGACTTTAAAAATATGAATTGTAAAATGACAAACATTTTCAACACACTACAGGTGAATGGGGGAAAATATATTGCTAACAGATCATATCATGAAATCTCCCCAATTGATGACTGACATTAAGATGATTTTGTTTTTAGTGACATATTATGTTTAAATTAGGGCTGTCAAAATGAACCAGTTAATGCGGGATGATGAATTGTGTGCTTATGTGTAAATGTGTGTGTGTTGTATGTTTGTGAATTGTGTGTGTGTGTGTGTGTGTGTGTGTGTGTGTGTGTGTGTGTTGCAGACTCTCTGAGCGATGCACTAAAGGCCATCAGTGTGAGTACAGAGCTGATTGAAGAGGAGCTTAAGCCTCATTTGGACACAGTTCTGTCTGTTCTTCTGGAAAAGAGTAAGTCATATCTCTCACATTATGTGTCTTTCTCCCTTGACTACCATATATATTTATTCTGAAATAAGGTCCCACTGGGGGCAAGGAAGGGGTGTGACTTAGCTTCTCTATTTCTAGGATGCTGTGATTCGATCTTGTCATTAATGTGTGTGTTCACAGAGAAGGATGCTGCTGTTGAGGTTGCCAGAAGTGGGATTCTACCAACACTGGTTCAGGTCTTACGGTCCAAAAGTCCCCTGAGCTGCCAGGTGGCTCTGGTGGTGGCAGAGATGGCCAGAGAAGGTAGGGGATTGCAGAAAAATATTATTTTGAATATTTGAGATGATAACTACACCACCTGTCACAACAGTTCATTTATGCCCTGATACTGTGACAACACGTCCCTCTAGTAGCTGATCTAGAATCAGACATTTGCTATGGTGTATTGGTGCATAGATGAGTGGGGGTCATGGGCCTTGATGATGAAGCCAGTTGGAGATTGGAAACTTTTCTTATGCTGTGAGGTTTTGGTCTTTTAGCTCAACGAGTTTGAGTCTGTGGGGGTCTGCCACATCCGCTTTGTAGCTGACAGAGCTAAAGTCAAACTTTATATAGCACATCTAAAAACAACCAAACAATAAGAACTGAAGAAAACAGTCAATATAATGTGAACATAATAGTAAAATAACTACAGCACAACAACAGATGAAATCAGTCTAAAATCAATCAAGAAGTGGCTCTTCAGCAGCGATTTAAATGTTTCTATGTTCATCGTTTCTTTATGAATCGACAGGCTGTTCCAGAGAAAAGGATCAACCACGGTAATGGCTTGGTTACCATCCGGGAGCATGATTGGTCGACCACAGTGCTCTAACCGGTGTAAAGAGATACAATAGTTCTGCTACATAAGGTGGTGCCAGTCCATTTGAAATAAAAAAGGCTGAAATTCAATCCTGAAACTGACAGGAAGCCAGTGGAGGGCATTACCGGTGATATTTAATTGTGTTTTTTTTATTTCCCAGTACTAATTGCAGACAATGAAGAGATGCCTGTAATACACCCACATATAAAGATTTATAGCAGTCCAGCCGAGAGATATTAAAAGAATAAATATGTCTCAAGGTCTTGGGGAGGGAGATTGGCCTTTTTCTAGGCTAAAAGTCTTAACTAGAAAAAGCTGGCTTTGACAATACAACTAATGTATTTATCAAATTAAAAGGAGGTGTCAAAAATCACTCCAAGATTCTTAGCACACATTTGATTGTGAAACCAAATACATAGATACATATACATAATGATCTAGGTCTTATTTTCATTGAGATCAAGAAAGTTTAAATCCATCGAAGATTTGATGATATTTAAACAGCTGAGCAAAGGCTCGAATTATTCTTTACTTTTAATTTTGATAGGCAAATAAATTAGCAAAGCAATGAAATGCAATGTTATGTTCCTCAAAAATGGACATATATGAAATACAAATAAATTACACATATAGAACAAGAAGAGGATAGGTCCCAAAATGGTGCCTTGAGCAATCCGACAAGTAGGTGGTACCGCAGCTGAAAGATATTCCCCGATGTGAACCAAGAAACTCCTCTATTTCAGGTGACCGCAACCATTTTAGGGTGATGTCTTTAATACCCACACAATGCTCAAGATGTGATAAAAGCATTACAGTGTCAAAGGCAGCGGTCAGCTCTAAAAGCACCAGAGTAGCAGAGTCCCCTGAGTGAATAGTTAAAATAAGGTCAAAGATAAAGCAACATTTTATAAAGGATCTGTTTCATACTGTTGTGTGATTTAAAGCCAGAGTGAAACTTTTCATCAATGTCATGGTTATCTAAAAATGATTGCAACTGAATAAAAACAACTTTCTCTAGAGCTTTAGACAGAAAGTTAGCTTAGAAATGGGCTGAAGTTAAAGAAATGATGGGTCCAGATTTTGCTTTTTGATGTGAGACTATACTGCAGCATGTTTGAAAGCAGCTGGGACACACCCTGTGATAAGAGCGGCGTTTATCAATACAAGAATACTCAGCCAACAGTATCAAAAACTTATTTTGGTAGACGAGAGGGAATGTTATCTGGAGGGCAATTTGTGGGGTGCAGATGCTGCACTACCTCTGATAATGACGTTGATACAGGCTGAAACTGATGGAAGGCCGTTAGGCACAGAGCAAAAACAGAGGGGTCTGGAGCGAAAGGGGTGAAGACCTAAGAGACGAGATGTTGATCTTATTTTTCCCAGAGTGGGCCATGGCACAATGTGATCTGTGTCGCAGGGATTTATAAGAGAATTTAAAGCACAAAAAAGAACCTGAGGCCTATGAGTGAGACAAGATTAGATAAAAACTCTCTCTAGTATTTTGTTAAGCAAACATGTACAATTCCTTAGGAGACATGGAGCTTATCCTACTTCCACTTTCTCTCAGCTACTGTACATGTGTTTCAGAGAGCGCAAGTATCATTCAGCCAGGCCTCTGAACACAGAAGTTCAGAGAAAGCTATAAACTCTCCAGCGTGAGAGGTGAGGAAGTCTTTGACCAGCAAAGTCTTATTTGCTAGTGAGATAGCATTGATCAGAGCCATACAAAGAGTAAGCTCCAAGATTACTGATGTTACCATATTATGATGACGGGAATCAGTGAGTCAGTATCTAAGTGTATAAAGAGATGGACCAGTGAGAGTGGCGATGCTGGGGGAAGGTAACATAGGGGACAAGTCCCAATGGATGTGATGCTTTTGCCTAAGTATCAGACGCTGAGGGCTGTGACAGTTGAGTGGTGGCATTTGATGATCTGAACAACCTAGCTTTACAATACTAGCTTTAATGTGCAAAAAATGGTTTGATTTAATCTAGCATGGCCATGCAAGTACCATGCTACATCACAGCGTCTTTCTTTTAGGGACACTTCAAAGATTAAATCCTGTCTTTGTGTGTGTTGCAGCTGCTGTCAGGGAACCGTGTATTGAGGCAGGCCTAGTGAAGGAGCTGGTCCCCCATCTGAGCAGCACTAACCAGGAGATGCTGCTGAACACTGGCAGGGCCATCGGACGCATCTGCTTTGACAACTGTGAGTTGGTCTGATGTTGCTGGTTCACCAATGATTAACAGTATCCTTATGAGGCAGACTGTGAGACACACAGCAGGTCACGCTTCAGCATTAAATGTATATGGTTTATATTATTTAAAATGATGCTTCATTCCAGCTCAGTTCATTTTGATTATATGTGTTCCGTTATCAGCAAAGCTAAAGATTGTTGGTGTTGTTCATTACTGTAAACCACTGATACGTTGAATGTTGACATGTTGTATTCGGTCAGAGCAAGCAAAATTGAGTTGTTATATTAGTTGTAACATTATATTAGTTGTAACATTACGCTACCTTGTTACGCTACCTTGTTACGCTACCTTGTTACGCTAACTTGTTACGCTAACTTGTTACGCTACCTTGTTGCGTTACGTTGTTGCGTTACATTGTTGCGTTACGTTTATGTTACGTTGTTAATTTACATTGTTATACGGTTAATTTACATTGTTGCGTTGTAAAGTTATATTGTTGTTACCATATGTTGTAAACGTACAAGCGTGATATGAAGCTGATAGGGATGCAAATTATCGAGTAATTCATTAATCGATAGTTGTTTTAATTGATAAGCGGCAATTCTTCTGAGAAGCTGAATTTCCCTCTGAATAGGTTCTATCTACTGTATACATAACATAATATGCTATCTTCCTTATGATATAAAGAAAAAAATGCAAATCATATTTTGAATAATTTCATTTTAATGCATCAATTTGGTGAATTTCTTCTCAATTACTGACCAATTTCTTACAAACTGCTGGTACTGATACAAATGTTGACATACTAAATGGGGTTGAAGAGTTTAAGCATTCAAGAAAAGATGAAAACAAAAATGACTAAAACACAGTGCTGAGCCTATACTATTATTATTATTATTATTATTAATAATGTAAGTGGGTGACTATTCCTCAGCCTTCCTTGGTGTCTTGGTTTTGACTAAAGCCCTGTTCACATATGTCTCCACTCGCCCATCTCTGAGCGACAGCTGTCAATGGAATGTGAATGTGTTCTAGCGGAATGTGGCCAGGACA
This sequence comes from Eutrigla gurnardus, assembly GCF_963514095.1. NCBI lineage: Eukaryota > Metazoa > Chordata > Actinopteri > Perciformes > Triglidae > Eutrigla > Eutrigla gurnardus. The sequence continues at coordinate 27,781,986 of NC_139925.1, forward strand.
GGCGATGCGATTTGGGCGATCGGAGATTAAAAAAAATTAACTTTCTGCGATGCGAGTGAAGTGAGTACCAATCGGAATGTAGAATAGAGATGATTGACAGTTGACGTCAACAGAGAGTTCCACAGAGAGTTGCCGCTTGAAACTAGCCGCCGGCGGCAGTGAATTTTTTTCGCCAACTAGTAGAATTCAGCGAGAAAGCGAGTGACGGGCGAGTAGCGACGTATGTGAACGGGGCCATACGCCCACGCACTGTCGGCCTGCTGAGGGGGGGTCGGCGCGGGGGACGCTTTGCCATGGCGACGGGGGAAAACAGAACGTTGATGAGCCAAACCAGCCGCGAGGATTTCCCCTTATAATAAGCACTGCTGCTCTCCTGTTTAGGCCTATCATTAGAGCCGCTAGTTAAGTCCATTTGCCTTGAGACCAGTGTGTGTGAAACACTGCTGTCAGCATCCCGCTTCTCGTTTGTCGTCAGAGCCCTGCTTCGCTTGTGTTCCCGCTTGTGCGTCAAGTACATCTGGCGTCAAGCGCGCCGTCACGTGGACTGGCGGGGAATTACGGGTTGAAAACGCAATTAATTGCAATTAATTTATTTTAATCAAGTAATTTCTTATCGACAATTAATCGATAATTGATTAATTGATTGCATCCCTAGAAGCTGATATGCAACAAATTCATGAAATGTCCACAGAGGTTGACATTCAACATATCTGCTGCCAAAACGTAAAATGCCAGCCTATTTTCTGGGGACTGGTTTGCAGTTATCATTTTTAATCAGTTACTTGATTATAAGTTCAACAAACCTGTGATACCATGAAATCAAATAATGACCTGAAGAAACAACTGATTAATGAAACAACGTGTTTCTATGTGTGTCTCTCTCTGACCTCCCAGCATACCAACAGGACCAGTTAGTCCAGAGTGGTGTCATCCCCAGACTCGTGTCCATTATAAGGCAGTATCCAGAGAACGAGCCCCTGGTCAACGTCTGCCTGCTGGCCCTCTGTAACCTGGCTGACATGGGTGATCATTATTAATCAGCTGTCATTTTCCATTCTGTTGTCTCAGTATTTAGACTCAGTCTCAGCTATAGAGTTGTGTTTACATGTTCCCGTGCTCCAATGGCTTTATCCTGTCAGTCGTTTCAAACAGTCTTTAAGGTGCTCACAAGTGAAGTCACAAAAACACTGTTGGCGAGAAATCAGATCTAAAAAATTAATAAGCTCACACATACATGTGTTGAATATTTTACAGGGAGTAACAGGTGAATAGGGTGAAAAAACAAACCTAATGGATATTACCATAAAACTCCTCCAAAACTGATGAATGCATGAAAAACAATGTTGTTGCATGGAGTGTCGCCACTGAATGGAAACCCTTATCAAGGGAACTCCACCATTTCAAAGAGCTGCTGTGTTAAATTAACTGTGTATGTCAGATATAAGATGAGTTCAGCTGGTAGTCACTTGCTGTCTATAGTTATAGACCCCTGTGTTTGCAGACGCTGCGAGGGATGCCCTGACAGACCTAGATGTGGCAGATGTACTGACGTTTCAGCTGAAACGGGCGCCTGACGCCGAACGCAGACATGTCATCCTGGAGATACTGAGCTCATTAGGCGAGAGCGGTAAGACCAGGAGGAGGCTACTGAAGGAAAGGGAGGACTATTTATACCATTACGAGGAATGATTGGGCATCAAACACTTTATTTCCTGTATACTTTAAATACCTGTTTATGGTGCAAAAAGTTGGGTCCCAATTCTGCAACTGCATTCAAATGCATCACATCAGTGCAACTAGGTTGTCTCATTTCATAGACTCCTCCAAATGCAACCTTCTTACCCTGGATTCAGAGGATCCAACTGATGTATCCTATTCTGCCTCTTCCTTGTCAACCAAAGACGAAACAGGATCGTCTGTAGACCAGATTGACTAATTTCTGAGACCAATAAGTTCGGCCTTTGCGGTCTTCAAAGGAACTGACTGAAGTGGGCCGCTCAATTGGGACACAGCTAAATCTTTGTTTATGTAAAGGAAAAAACAAAACGAATGCCGGTGACAATTCATAATACACAAATATAATAGCTGTGTCCCACTTCGCTGTGCTTCGGACATGTCTTCCGGGGTCTACGCCGGCTAGGATTTTCTGTTTGCGTCACCTCTGCTCATGTCACCTAGCAAGCAGCTGCAGTTGACAAGTAAGAGCATAGAAGGGGTAACTAGGTAACTAACGTTATTATGATTAAAATGGAGCCAGATATCATATTTATATTATGAAGGAGGATATACTTCATGATATATTTCAGGCTGAGAGAGTGTATTCTGCAGCATCTCCTGCTGCTGATCCACTCGCAGTTGACAAAAATCCAATCGTCATCGTGCGCAATGAATCTTGAGAAAAGCTGACCTGTGAAGGATCGGTTGGATCCTACGAATCCGGGGAATAGAAGACCACATTTCATGGTCTTTGAAATAGGACAGCCTTGTTGCAGTTGCTGTTGTCCTGTGACCAATGCAGCCTTTGAATGGAGCCTCAGCAAGATGCAGCTGGTGAATTGGGACACAGCTAATGAACCATAATGAAGAAAAGTTCATGATTTACTCCTTCCCTCCTCTTTGGTGTCTTTTGTTTTTTTAGGTAAGTAAAACTCTTTAAATGTACATATGATAGTTATTCAAAAATCAATTAATGTATGCCTTGACTTTAATAGTTTTTTATAGTGCTGTTGTATCTTGACTAGAAGATAACATTCACTGTTAACAATGACTCCATACATTGTGTTGGACCACCAGATACGCTGAAGCTGCAGTTTGCAGAGGCTGGAGTACCAGAGGCTTTATCAGAGATGATTCGGGGTCTGCAGGGAGGTTCAGACCCACATGACCTCTGCAGCATTAAGATCGCCTCCAACCTTATAGTGTCCCTCCTTTTAGGAGGTCAGTGATGCAGGTGCAACTGGTACTGGTACAGACCAGAACCCAGAAGACAGTATGACTTAAAGGAAAAGTAAAGGGATCAAATGCAGGCACAATCAGTCACTCAGGATAACAAGTTCAAAAAGTGTCAGGCTGAAAATCCAAAGTCCTAGAAACTAGGAGCCTAGGACATTGGAGAGATCTGCAGAATAGACATATGAGAGAATGAGCTGGGTGGGGAAGACCAGGGCATGATCAGAGAATATGTTAGGACCTGGAATGACTGGAAGGTTTGTGGAAAATCAGAACCAGATCCAAGCCAACTCAAGATGAGGTGGAATTTGTGATAGAAACCTTGTGGGAGTTCTTTCTGTCTTTCACCTCATTCACCTGCACGAGGGAATCAGACAACTATGTGCCTTGACTTTTCGATGCATGATCAGTGATTGACCAAAATTATGGCGATGGCCAAAATGCCAAACTTGAGGTTTCAAAACGGTAGTCCACAAGCAAATGTCCACTTCTTATATTCAATTAAAATAAATTCTACATAATAAAACATTCTAAATCTATCTCAGGGAGAGCAAGAGAGGAGGGATCCCTGTTCCGGGATGGACAGAAGTGCATTAGATGTCAGTACAGTCTATGGTCTAGACAGTGTGACCTTTGTGGCTTGTAGTGTGTCGCAGGCAGAGGGATGACCATAATGTCTCATATCACACTGTATTGTTCTTCAGCGATGGGTGAGTATAATGAATGCATCTGTGTCCGTGTCTGTGTCTGTGCTTCAGATGAGTCAATGCAGAAGTGTTTCGGTGAGGGATCAGGTCTGGTGTATCAGGACGTTCTGTCCTGGCTGCAGAGCTACAACACCCAGCTGCAGCTGTCTGGAGCCCTAGCCATCGCAAACTTCGCCAGGAACGGTGAGACACTTTTCAAACGAGAATGCAGATCTCTGATCAGATCATCCACATTTGATCTTGAATAATCTCCACATCCTCTCAATTTGGCGGTCTACTTAAGCTACAATATTTCCCATCTCCTCCTTTGGCCTCAGGTTTGCTCCCCCACCACCTGTAACTATGTTTCATAGTTACTATGCATGTAACTATGTAACCATGTCAGACAGTAATGAGGTGTTGACGGCACCTCTGTTGATGTCTCTGCTGTGTTTCTGTCAGACAGTAACTGTGTGAAGATGCTGGACCTCGGTGTGGTTCCTCACATCCTGACCTTGTTGGAGCAGCATGTCGACGAAGGAGACGTGTCTGTTCAACATGCTGGACTGAGCGCGCTCAGAAACCTGGCCATCCCTGGTACTGATCAACCCTAAACAGTAGAGACACGTATGATCCACTGACCAAACATCGAAGCGATAAAGGACACGGTCATGTATATGTTCACAGCAGCAAACACATACGACGGACACAAGTCAGAATAATACATGATTTTGGTCAACCAGCAGAAGACCGTGAACACATTTGTAAAGGTTTCGTTTCAGATGCTTTCAGTTCTATTTAGATGATGTGGACCTCCGTGTCTTCCAGCCACCAACAAAGTGCGAATGTTGGAGGACGGAGTGACTGAAAGGATAAAGACGCTGCTGCGCTCCGACATGCCGCCAGTTCAGTTCAAACTGCTTGGGACACTACGCATGATGGTGGATGGGCAAGGTCAGCATGTAGAGTATCTTTCTTCTGTGTGCTGATGTATTCCCAGAGAAACAAAGTATCAGGCGGGACATAATGTTGGGAAGAATTCGATTTGATTGGAAAAGATTAGCTCCCCACCTTCACTTGCTCTGTGCCCCTATAAGTTTCAGATTGATCGATGTCATGATCTTATTGATGATACAAGCACACATCATATTTTGGATAGATGGTGATATACCGGAAGGGGGGGGGGGCTTATTGTGACATTTTGGAAAGACGTAGATGTAAACTGGAACTTGGCTGGTAGATGGAGGGATACAAACACAAGGCCATCTTTAGTTTGCCTATTTATACATTCTACAATTACATTTTCTCTTGTCCCGTCCCTCCTTTTCCCCTCTGTTGTACATTTGTTGTTTTTGATTTGAATGTGCTGGAATTATGCGGCAACCTCTGGTTCTGAAAAGTGAAGCCAAGGGTGAAGTGCCTAAATCTTGCATTCTCTCTACTGGCCATCAGGGGGTGACTCTTCTGGTTGTAAAAAGTTGTGTGATTTCTATTTTTAAAAAAATTATTAGTTATTATCTTATTTATGGTCTCTCTAGTTTCAAGGTTTCTTCAATCCAGCATGATGTTCATTTAGTACATTATGGTTCATTTAGAGTCCAACAGACCAGAAAGCATGCATTCATGCTGCTTACTGCTAGCTCGATCGACCCACATCTCCATCGGCTGATTCATCTGGAACGAGACCAACAGCAGGATGTACGTGAGAACGTGAAAGTAGAGCTGATGAGATGAGGAGGGCGTAGCCATGGCAACAGGGACACAGCGTCCTCAGGAGAACGGCAATGTAGTTGTTTTACTTTCTTAATTATTACTTATCTAGAAAGCTTTTAGCTGTTGGTAATTCGACATATTTATTGGTAATGTTTTTAGAACACCCTCTAGTGGACAGGAAGTAAAACAACCACATTGCCGATAATGATATAAGCCTGTGTAGTGTAGTTAATATTAATAATAAGCTGAATTTGAGAATTAAATGTTCAAATATTGTTTGAATATTGAAAAAAATATGGAATGAAATTTGAATAGTATTATAGAGGAAAATTAACAGCTCTAGGTGGGGCTACCTTGTGATTGACAGGTCGCTATCAATGAAGTTGCCTACTAAGATGAGTTAAACACTTAGCTGTAAAGTTGACCTTCAATTATGAAGCTAACTTTGTTAACAGCTTCACAGCAGAATCCAGTTGGACCCAGATTGGGTAAGGGTGCTGCTCAGTTCTTCATCAGATCCACCTGTGGCTCCTCCGCAGTCCAAATATGGTCACTTCCTTCACTGGTTGCAATAACTCCAAGATGGAGAGCCTAACTCGAGGCTTCAAAACCGGAGCACACAAACCAGTGGGTGACGTCACCATGACTACGTCCACTTCTTATATAGTCTATGGTTTGAATGTATTTCCTCTGTCTCTCTGCGGTGCTGTGTGTCAGAGGAGGCAGCTCTGGTCCTGGGGAGGGATGCTGTGCTGCTGGCTCGGGTCATGGCGTGGTGTGAAGCCAAAGACCATGCGGGAGTCCGAGGAGAAGCCAGTCGCCTCCTGGCTGCCCTCATACGACACAGTCGCAATCCCGTGAGTTCTCTGACCTGACAGCTAGCAAACGTGTTCTTGGTGATCAATTTGTTGGACTTTATATCTTCACACACACACACACACACACACTACCTGAACATCTGTAATTTAACTGAACATCTGTAATGAGTTGATTTCCTCTCCCTGACAGGAAGTTGTTCGTGCTGTAGCCAAAGCAGATGGGGTTCGGCACCTTATCTCCATGGCGACAAGTGAACACGTCATCATGCAGAATGAGGCTCTGGTTGCCCTGGCGATAGCTTCTGCCATTGACATTGGTAAAGTAATTTCAGAGATGATGTCAAGTCAAAGGTTCATATGCATGTCGAGTTATTATTTCTAAGTTCATATCTGAGCTTCCTGGAACTTGTACCAGGTTGAAAAGACTTCTAATTCCTGAAGGACGAGAATGTTCTTACTGCTAAACCTAAAAGTACAACCAAAACTGGGTCTGAGAATGTATGGCAGGGCCAGAATATCCCTGTCCAACACTGTAAACATGGAACATTGCTCTTCTCTGAATGTCATTTCTCTCTCTGCAACACACACATTCACAGAACTCAGTCCTGGACTAGGAATCAGGATTTGAGGTTAACGAGGTAACTTCAGGTTTAACTCTGGGTTTTCAGTCCACCGACGGTGGTATAATTTTCCCAGGTAAATCTCCATGGTAACTTATGCTGCATACCTGATCTAGAGCAGGTTATGTCCGAAATAAGAGACTCCTAGATTTGTACTTGACCAATCAAAGCTTTACTAAAAGGTAAAGTCATAATCCAGATGAAAATCAGCACACTTTGAATTGACAACTGCCGACAGCTGGCAAAAAATACATCCATCCATCATCCATTTTCCTATTATCCGATTTGCTCATGCTGACTGCTTCACACTTGGCTGCCAGCAAATCCACATCATCAGCAAAAAGCAGCTGAGGTCACCACTCTCCTCCCCTTGAAATCCTGTCTTTGTGCCGAGGATACGGACTGAGCTCCCACTGTGATAATACAGGGATGACTGGATGGCTCATAGAAACCGACCAGCTATCCCATATTGCTGCAGCAGCTCCTTCCCCCGAGTCTTCAAACTCTGCCTTCCACATATGTCAATTAATAGACTTATAATATCACTGACCATCTAGAGCTCCATAGATCTGAATATAATTAGCTACATGTGTGTATTATATTACATTAATGTGCTGTTTATATGTATTCTCATGGTGTGTATGATCATATTTAAGCCTTCTTCTTTCTGCCCGGCGATCTCATTCATTTTATATTCTCTGCTCATATATCATATCATATATTTTCTCCTCATATATTCATATTATATATTATCTCCTCATATATTCATATTATATATTATCTCCTCATATATTCATATCATATATTCTCTTATGAGGCATGGCCTACAGTCCTGCAGACTGTCTGCATCTCTCTATCTTACTTACCGCTACTTTTAAGTTGCTATGGTGATTATAAGACATGAAGAAAACTCTCTTAACACTTGCAATTGTTTTAATAATCATGATATTTGTATCTGCTCCAAGTCGGTTTCACATCACCAGAAAGAATGAGACTAAAATTGTCCTACACACAATATTTTACTAAAGAGAATGAATTCTATTAGAGTATAATCAACACCACATACATTTCAATTTCAAATAATAAACACATGTAGTCGTGGATTGCATTTGCGTTCAACATTTCCAACGAAGTCCAGCGAGATCATGGTGGACGGGTCCAGGGGACTGATGTTAGTGTCCCGATAGAACCAAGTGGTTTTGTTGTTTTTGTTTAGTTTCAATTTCATAGTAATTTTAATACAAAGCATTGTGTTTTTTTTACTAAACAGTAGTTGTTGTTGAAACCTATCTACGTAGTTTTGTAGGGTGTTTTGTTTGGCAACCACCTGTTTCAAAAAATGAGTTTCCCTGGAAACGTAATTGAGGTGTAGTTTAATCATGTCAACATGGTTTAGTAGGACACCGGGTTGCCAGGGGGAACTCTCCAGCCTCCCTGTGACCCTAAATAGGACAAGAGAGCAGCAATAATATTTGTGGTCCAACATGAGTGACATGTCTATTATCATCCAATAGGATGCTTAGAAAGGTGCCTGCCAGTTTTTCTTTTTACCTAACAACCACAATAAGAATATTATTTTACATTCCTCAAAAACAAAAAACAAACTTAAAAATATATCTCAAAGTAAAATGTAACGGAAATATCTCAAATCAAAAGTTTATTTATTAAAAAAATAAATAAACATACCATAAATATAAAAGTAAAAAAAAAAGTTTTAATATTTATTTTTGTGACTTTTAGTCTTGTAAAATTCTATTTTATTGTTGTCTGTTTTCATCTTGCTCTGAGAAGCACTTGATTGTATGAAAGGTGATACATAAAAAAGGACAGTTTAGACTTGAGGCAGAGCCTGTCAGACAACCGATACATGCAACCGACACACAGGACCGACTTCAAACATGAAATAAAACATGACGGAACATCTCCATCATCCTCTGTGTTTGTGTGTGTGACTACAGAGTCTCTGAAGGACTCGTTTTGGGAGGCGGACTTGTTGCCTATGCTGAAGAAGATGTTGGAGGACCCGGTAGGTGCAGTCGAAGTCATGTTCAACGCTTTAGGTCTCATCTGCAGCCTGGCTAATTCCAGTAAGTGTTTAAACACACATTCACAGCGTTCTCTTCCACCACATTCAACATGTTTTAGCATGTTCTTCAGCGGACATCTGCAGTGTGTGTGTGTGTGTGTGTGAGAGAGAGAGATCTAGTGACATCTAGTGGTGTTCCTGCAGATAGAATACCTCTCTGCTCTTTCCAAATGTGTGAGAGAACTACTGTGGCCTTCAGGTACCATAACAACATGAAAGGCCCTCTCTAGAGCCGGTGCTTGGTTTGTCCGTTCTGGGCTACTGTAGAACCGTTGTGGTGCAACATGGGGGACTGCATGAAGAGAACCTGCTCCAGAATCTTTTTGGCAATAATAATCCTCCCAACCCCCCACTACTACCGCCACTACCGTTGCTAACCAACTAGGCTACCATGCCACCAATGCTAGTTAGCTACTGAGATTACTTTAACACTTAGCTGTAAAGTTGACCTTGAATGATGAAGCTAACTTTGTTAGCAGCCTTACACCAGAATCCAGATGGATCCAGATCCAGTCAGGTTGCTGCTCTGCTGCTTGTGTTCATCAGATTCACCCATCCCTCCTCCACAGTCCAAATATGGTCACTGTATTGAGATGTAATGATCAACGTTACCACTAGTTGGCACCAGTTGCTTAGCTGAAGTGTATGTAACAAGGAAGTGCAGTTGCCAGTAAACTTCGATGTTGGACTACACGGTGTGAGTACGTCTCGTCAATACATGGTACCAGGAGAAATATCTCAACTGGAAAATGAACTTTATACGTCAACCAGAGGAGTTGAAGTTGACAGAAAACGTCAACGAAAACTGGAAAGTATTCAAACAGAGTTTTGAAGTATATGTGCTTGCCATCGGACTGGAAGGTGACGACAAGTCGAAGATAGCCCTGCTGCTAACAGTAGCAGGCCGCAGCGCACTGGACGTGTACAACACGTTTGTCTTCACAGACGACCAAAAAGATAAGTTCTATGTGGTCATGGCAAAATTCGAGCAGTACTTCACGCCGAGAAAGAATGAGACATATGAGAGATATGTGTTCAGAAAGAGTCCGAGCCAATAGAAAAGTATGTCACAGACCTACGGCTGAAAAGTATGTGACCAGATAGTTATCGGGGTACTGGACAATAAGGTGAGAATGCACTTATTGAAAGAGACTGATCTCACGCTTGAAAAAGCTATTAAAATATGCCAAGCTTCAGACAGCGAAAGGCGCAGATAAAGACATTCAGCAACGAGGGTGAAGCTGCGGAAGTGGACGCGGTCCAGCGCGGGAGACCAAGGACGTCGTCAAGGAAAAGAGAGCCGAGGCAACAACAGCAGCAGGAGAGGGGAAACTGCGAGAGGTGCGGGCTGAGACACGCGCCGAAACAGTGCCCAGCATTCGGGAAAGACTGCAGGAAATGCGGTGGAAAAAAATCACTTCGCCAAATGCTGTTTCACCAAGAAGAAAGTGCAGCTTGTGGAAAAGCAGAGCGACACCGAGGATGACGAGGAGATGGCGTTCTTTGTGGGTGCAATAGAGGAGGCACAGACGGCTTCAAAGGATGAGTGGATAGCTCACCTGGATGTGAATGGCACCGACATCCCGCCGAAACTGGACACGGGGGCGCAGGTGAACATACTGCCAATAACAGACTTTAAAAGACTGAAAAACAAGCCCAAGGTGAGAGACAAAAAGATAAATCTAAGAACATATGATGACACTCCTATACCCACTAAAGGGGTGTGTAGAGTTAGTCTGACTAGAAATGATCAGAAAGTGAATGCTCTATTTGTGCTTGTTGAGGGGAATAGACAGGCTATTCTGGGTTTAAAAACCTGTGAGCAGCTAGGGCTGATAAAGACAATAAATGTCATTGATGCTGACAAAATGACAGAAAACAAAGAAAAAAGTGACTACTGCAACTAAAGCCACACATGCTGACTGGGTGAAAGAATACGCAGATGTGTTTAAAGGCATAGGACGTCTGCCAGGCAAACACAAAATCAGGTTAAAGGATAATGCAGAACCAGTCATACACCCAGCACAAAAAGTGCTTAAAGGAGTCATCACCAGGAAATCGCAATTTCTCTTGTTAAAACATGCATATCTGTGTTTGACCTCAGTTGAAACTTGCCTGAAAGGCTGGAGTTTGAAAGTGGCGCCGTTTTTTCGCTTCTGCTCTTTTTCCGAACAGGAATAGCACACAAGGGTGTGCATTCCTAAAGCACGAGATTTTGATTCTGCGCCTTCGGTGACGTCACCGTGGCGGCTACTTGCATAAGCCCACCCCTCTTTCACCACCCAACCCCGCCCCGTCCGCTACCTGAAATCGCCGAAGCGCCGCCATTATGTTTTGGAGTCTGCATGCAGGCAAGCCCCCCCGGCTCTGTCCTTCCTGCGGCGAATCAACGCGCGCCTCATTACATATTATACAATGCACATCCGGACCAGTCAAAACCTCGCGCGTAATCTCGCGTGATAAAATCGCGGTACGAAAAAGGGTCAGAACAAGCTCAATGTTTGATTAAAATTTTTTTTTTTTTTTCTAATAAGTTTTACGAATTGATCCAAAGCGATCCAAGGGGGGCTGGATACGTATAAAACCAGGTTATGACTCCTTTAAGAAGAGACTCAAGGAAAAGCTAGACTCTTTGATAACTGAAGGGGTCATCAGGAAAATTGAAGAGCCCACCGAATGGGTTAACTCCCTAGTCATTGTTGAGAAACCTAATGGAGATCTGAGATTATGCATGGATCCCAAAGATTTAAATAAGGCAATCCAACGTGAACACTACAGGCTTCCAACTAAATCAGACATAACTAGTGCAATGAGTGGAGCATGCTACTTCTCTAAACTAGACGCTTCATCTGGGTTTTACCAGATTGTGCTTGATGAGGAAAGTTCTAGGTTGTGCACAATTAACACTCCTTTTGGTCGACATTGCTTCTTGAGACTTCCATTTGTAATAAGCTCCGCCCCTGAAGTATTTCATTGGACAGTACAGCAGCTCTTTGATGGAATAGAAGGGGTGGCTGTTTTTATCGATCATGTCGTAGTCCGGGGCAAAACAAAAGAGGAGCATGATGCGAGGCTGCGCATAGTTCTCGCTAAGGCGCAAAAGTCAGGACTAAAACTAAACAAAAGCAAATGCCAATTCGGGGTTAGAGAAATAACCTATCTGGGAGAGACACTTTCAGAGGCAGGGGTCCAACCGGATCCAGAAAAGGTCAGGGCGATTGCTGAAATGCCTGTACCACAGGACAAAAATGCTTTCAGCTAACACTAAAGCACTGAGAAGCTTGCTAGTGTTGGGGTAGTAGCAGGAGCAGATTTGGTTATCAACAGCTAATTATTAATGTCAATATGATTATCGATATTAATAATTATATTTAATATATTATTATGATATAATGATGAATAAACGGGGCACCACCCTGGGGATCAGGGAAAAGATAACCAAAAACTGTATAAAGTCTCAATATCTTATACTCACATGCCAATCATCGTGATCATTGGCATAGAAGTATAAAAACAATCGAACAATTAAAAAGGCGTGAAATTCGAGCACTAGCCTTCACAACCTGCTGTTATCCAGTGACATATACACAACAAGCACAAGAGACCGCTAGTTATAATATAATAAGGTTTATTAAAATCAGTAATAATGATCACAATCAATAACACTGCAATTAACAAAGCCGTATCACCTAACTACCTAACACACAAAGCTAAGCTAAACAAAGGAAGAGACACACGTGGAGTGTGTGTATGTGTGCGTATGTGTGCGTGCGTGTGTGTGCGTGCGTGCGTGCGTGCGTGCGTGTGTGTGTGTGTGGAGAGAGAGCGAGAGATGGCCGGGTACAGCCACCAGATTGAGCTATGTCCTTAGCGTCCGGAGACGGAAACAGCTGGCGTAGGATACGTGTGGGGGCGGTGTATGTGTGTGTACATGTGTGTTAGCCGGAACAAAGAGAGAGAGAATGCGCGCGTAATACAAAGGATCAGTAAGCTATCACCATCACACGGGAGCCCGTGAATGAACTGGCGTTTGTTCGGCGGGACCCCGGTCTTTTAACTGATGGTAGGTCACTTACTGAGCTTGTGAATGTGTCCGAGGTTGGACATGCACTGTTACAGAAATGAAACCCAGCGGCGTGGGTGCACAATCAGCATTCAAATACAACAACACAGAAAGCAACGGAGTCGGCGGTCCGTGATCAAAACTTAAAACACATTAACAAGAATTACAAGCATATCCTACACTATCAAACTTATGTCTCTGCCCAGACTGATAGTCTCTTACTGGTGTACTTGCGTAGGCTGTGAGTCCGTCCCGGCGATGGCGGCGTTCCTTAACGCGGTGGCGGTAGTTCTTGAGTCCTGGCGGCAGCGGGGGACGTGAGTAGGCTGAGTCCAGACGAGAGCGGGGTGTTTTTCCTTTCGTTGATCAAGCTCGAATAAAGAAAACAGTGCGTGTTTCTTCCTTCTGCAGGCAACAATATAATCGCACGCTTGGCAATTTAGTCAGCTGTCTTCAGACAGGAGCGGGGCTTCCGGCTGGTCGCTGAAATAAAGAAACCGTTTGTGTTTCCTCTTCTGCAGGTAAACAAAGAATCGCGCGTGCAGCGATCTCCTCAGGATCCGTAATCATAAAAAAAGAAAAAGGCTAGTCGCGGAAAACGGGGGAAAACAGTCTGTCGCTCGTCCAGCGAGTTTGGGAAAAGACTGTGGCCTAAGACAAAGGGAACGCTGCAGACGTTATAAGTTGGTCTCCTGTTGCAGCGGTGTGCTGCGGTGGAGGAGTCTACCTCCTGTTGCAACGTGGTGTTGCGATGGAAGAGAGAGTTCTTAAGGCGGCGCCGGTTTTTATAGCTCACGGCTGCGGGTACCTGTGGTTGTCAGCCAACAGGGCACCAGTTGTGTGACGTTGCACTTCGCACCTCGGTGAGAAGTGAAACTAAAATCGCGGTTGTAGTTTTTAATCCCCTTTGTCCCTTTGTTCTGACCGCATGTGAAGGCTTTTGTAGGCCGCATTGTGTACTCCTAATGGTGAGGTCCCAACACTAGAGAATAAAACAATGTGGCAGTGGATGCCAGAGCATGCAAAAGAATGGGAGTGGCTAAAGAATAGTCTGATCAGAGAGCCCGTCTTAACATTCTATGATCAGGACAAACCGTTAAAGGTGTCAACTGATGCATCCAAAGCTGGCCTAGGAGCTGTGCTTCTTTAAAAGCATGACACAGAGTGGTATCCTGTCGCGTACGCATCTTGCACTATGACCAGTGCAGAAAGAAATTATGCACAAATTGAGAAAGAGACATTAGGTGCTGTTTATGGCTGTGAAAAGTTCCATGAATATGTTTATCGAAGAACAGTAACACTGGAAACTGACCATAAGCCGCTAATAGCAATTTCACAGAAGCCACTGGGTGATGCACCACCACGCATTCAACGCCTAATGCTAAGACTTCAGAAATATGACGTGGACTTTGAGTTTAAGCCAGGAAAACATCTAGTGGTGGCAGATACGTTGAGTAGGGCCAGCCTGCAGAGTTTAAAGAGCACAACTGAAGAAATTGTGCAAATCCATGTAGACTCTGTCAGAGCACACATGCCAGTGTCAGATTTAAAATGGTCAGAGATAGCCAAACAAACACAAAGGGATGAAACATTGAAACATATGGAACAGATAAACCTACCAGGCCAGGTTATACTGTCTAAGCCATACCAACACTTTAAAGGAGAACTGTCAGTGTTGGATGGTGTTCTTCTAAAAGGCACCAGGATTGTTATTCTTGACTCATTAAGACAGCAAATGGTCAGATTAGTTGCACGAAGGACATCTAGGAATAGAAAAATGCAAGAGACGTGCACGAGAAGTATTGTACTGGCCGTACATGAACAGAGATATTGAGACCTACATCCAGCGCTGTGACACTTGCCAGCGCCACAGATATCAGCAGGCCAAGCCAATGAAGCCACATGACAAGCCCAGGGAACCGTGGAGAAAGGTTGGGATGGATCTTTTTCAGCTGAAAGGCAAGGACTACCTGTTAGTCATAGATTATCATTCCAACTACCCAGAATTCACGTATTTGAGTGATACGACTGCTGAGAGTGTTGTGACGCACACAAAAGCGATCTTTGCACGTCATGGGATCCCTGTGACTGTGATAAGTGACAATGGACCACAATTCTCGAGCCAATGTTTTAAAAACTTTGCAGAAATGTACGGTTTTGAACATTTGAGTCCTCACTACCCACAATCCAATGGATTAGCAGAGAAGGGAGTACAAATAGTGAAACATATTCTGAAAAAAGCTGCAGAAAATGCAGAGGATCCATACCTTGCTATCCTGAACTACAGAGCATCACCACTGGAGAATGGACTTTCGCCAGCAGAAATGCTCATGAGAAGAAAGCTCAGGACCAGGCTTCGGGCAGCCACGTACAGAAAGGAAAAGTATGTGACAACAAGTCCAAACATGAGACAGATAGGACTGTACGACAGAGCAACCAAGGCTCTGGGCCCACTCTCACAGGAGGACATTGTGAGGGTGAGATGTGATGGACAGTGGGGACCACTAGCTAAAGTGGTCAAGGAGACAACACCTAGATCATATGAAGTCATCACGGAGTATGGGACACCAATGAGGCGGAACAGAAGGCATCTGCTCAAAGTGCCTCAGAAAGAACTCATGGACAATGACACAAATGACATGCCAGTCATCTCAGACCAATCCTGTTCTAAGAAAACCAAAGACACACCAACTGATGTCACACAGGGTCAAAGACCAAAAAGACTGATTGTGAAACCAAAGAGACTGATGGAAGGGGATATAAAAAAAAAAAAAATGGAAATGATGAGAGGAAAAGTTGTTAAGTGTTAAGTTCTGAACAGTTAAAGTGCCAAAGAGGAAACTGTGTTAAGATAAAGTGGTAAATGCTAGTAAAATGTGAATTTGAATTTAAAGGAATTTATTTCTGGAACATATTTCAGTTAAGCTGTGAAAGCACGTTAACAAGAATTGATTCATTTACTGAATAAATGATTTAAGTTTAAGTGGTACAAGAATACTTGAAAAAAGGGAGATGTATTGAGATGTAATGATCAACGTTACCACTAGTTGGCACCAGTTGCTTAGCTGAAGTGAATGTAACAAGGAAGTGCAGTTGCCAGTAAACTTCGATGTTGAACTACACGGTGTGAGTACGTCTCGTCAATACAGTCACTTCCTTCTACTGGTTGCAAAGAATCCAAGATGGTGACGGCTAAAATGCTGAACTTGAGGCTTCAAACCGTAGTCCACAAACCAAGTGGTGATGTCACCATGACAACGTCCACTTCTTTTATAGAGTCTGGGTGCTGATCTGTGGTGACATGATCGTGGGGGGTAGAATCAGGATGGTATCATGGAGTCGGACCGAGGAAGGACTGCAGTGTCAGACATCTGAGCAGCTTCAGCGGTGATGCTGATGGCACTAAAGTTTTGGATCCTGTTTCTTTCTAGAGCCCAATTAGCTAATTCAATATTGGTCACCGCTCAGGACTGCATGTGTGTCTATTTATTCTGTTGTCAATCCACACAGATGATAAGAGAATACATACTGTAGGTGTAATCTCACACTTCCCTCTCTTTTCTCCTCTAGGTGTGATGAAGATGGAGCTGAACTCTGTGAACATGAAGGAAAGCCTCAGTAAACTGACAGATCACAGTAACAGTAAACTTGCCTCCCAGGCTAGCTCCATACTGGTCACTCTGGGCGACATCAGTTAAACCGGCAAGGGATCTCATCTGCTGTATGGATTTATTATTCAGCAACTCATTCTCACTCCAACTTGTCAAATACCAACGGTCAGTGTCCGCCTTTAAACTATGATGCTCTAGGTAGTCATGCATAATGTCTTTTCAAAATAAACTTCAGGAAGTTAGGTTTAAGGGTGTGTTGAGGTTGACAACATCAGTCACAATATCCTGGTCATGGTCATGGGGCGGGGGCAGGGCGGGGGCGGGGTCCGATCCCAGCTGACAGTGAGTGAAGGGTCCACTTGGGCATGTCACCATTCTAGCAGAACTGACACATAGAGACAGACAATCATACACACTCACATTCACAGTCATCAATTAACCCTGTGTGGGACTGGGAGGAGAACCTGAAGAGAACACACGCTAACACAGGCCCAAAACTCTGCACAGAGGGAACCAGAACCCAGATTTAAACCCGGCCCCTCTTGCTGAGGGGATGGTGCTAAACCTCTACATCAACAGCGCCCGCTAGCGAGTGACAAACAGCTCACATGACTAGTGATTCACGAATGAATGAATCACAACCGTAGCTATTTAATGAGTTGGGAGTGAGAACAGGTTTATTCAATGACATACTTTAATTCAAATGATCTTACTGCACCGATATGACTACATGTTGCTTCTAAAAATGTCTCCTATTATTTGGGAATACGCTCTAATTAAGGACGAGCTACACACCAGAGCTCTGATGAATAACAAAAAAAAAATCACATCAAACTATTCATACCAGAATATGAACACACAGCTTGATGGTAAAAAGTGTTTTTCCTTTTTTGAAAAAGGTGATAAATGTGACAAGAGAAATATCTCATGGCCTCCGTCAGTGGAAGGTGTTTTTCTCTGTTGTCATGGCCAACAGAGCCAACGGTGACGACTGGACCAAGAACACAGACTCAAATTGACAGTCTCGGGTTTAATGGTCATAGACAGGAAGGCAGTCAGCGATGCAAAGGGAACACAGAATTCACTGCAGGCAAACGCCACATAATACAAAAACAGGCACCAGTCATACATGGGAGGGCTACATGAGGGAAGGATGCTGAAACGCTGGCAGGGAGGTGGTGTGTGAGCAGGTGGATATATACTGGTGACTGATTGGTGATGAGGAGCGGCTGTCGTGAGTGAAGAGGCAGAAACTGAACGATGAAGGAAGCTGGAGTCCATTGTTGTCCATGGGGGTGTCCAAGATTTCAAACTCTATATGGTCACTATAGTGAGTTTGCCATTGTGTAGTGCTGTCCAGATGTTTAGCTTGTGTCAGTAATCACTCACTCATTCACTACTCCCTATCCAGAGAGTTCTATGTAGACCCTCTACATAATAGTCTTAATAGTCCTCTACATAGTCCTCCACATAGTACTCCACATAGTCCTCTATATAGTGCTCTACATAGTCCTCTACATAGTCCTCTGCATAGTCCTCTACATAGTCCTCTGAATAATCCTCTATTAGGTACTCTATATAGTCCCCTACATAATCCTCTATATAGTCATCTACATAGTCCTCTACATAGTCCTCTGAATAATCCTCTATAAAGTCCTCTATATAGTCCCCTACATAGTCCTCTATATAGTCATGTACATAGTTCTCTTTATAGTCCTCTATATAGTCCTCCATATAGTCCTCTACAGTCCTCTGTATAGTCCCCTATATAGTCCTCTACATAGCCCTCTATATAGTCCTCTACATGGTCCTCTATATAGTCCACTATATAGTCTTCTACATAGTCCTCTACAAAGTCCTCTATATAGTCCTCTACACAGTCCTCTACATAGTCCTCTATATAGTCCTCCATATAGTCCTCTACATAGTCCTCTATATAGTCCTCCATATAGTCCTTTACATAGTCCGCTATATACTCCTCTATATAGTCCATAGTCCTCTACATAGTCCTCTACATAGTCCGCTATATAGTCCTCTACATAGTTAGTAGGAAATTGTGAGTGATTGAGGATACAACCCATTAACAGAGTGAGTCAAAATAAAACACAAGAGTTAATTCATTTTACAAATAAAATCCTGGCTGAGCATGTTGACAGCAAACTGAATGTGCAGTGCTTCTGGTTTGCTTTCTGTCTACCTTGACAAATGAATGGTGTAAAACTGACTTTAAGACTGAAGTGTCTGTAACGGACTGAAACCTGGTCGAAATGACCAAAGACTTCTTCCATCACCAGAATCTTTACTTCATATCCAACTCAACCAGCATCAAAGCACTTTAAACATCACTGTCCAGTCTGCCATTCTGAATGGAGGCAAAGAGAAATATTAAAGGAGCCACAATAATGAGCAATAAGTGAGCATGGCCTTTTGGCAATAAAAATGACGCAGATTAGTGGTGAAACATCATGATCCGACTTAGAAAGTACAGGTTGGTCGACGTTAGCGACCCACTGGTTATTGTTTGACAAGAAATCAACATGACTTCAAGAACATCAAACATGGTTTACAAAGTTTTTACTTATCTCGCTGTAATTATTTTGCTCCAGTCTCCCCAATTGTCCATTTATCAAACGGCATGCCCATGCAGCTTCGCTGTAACAGCAATATCCACTGCTAAGACTCCTCAAGATTTATTTTGTAGCCAGCAGCCAACATGATGGTTTTAGATGGAGGAATCCAAGAAGCACAATATAAGGAAGTCACACGCACAACATAATATTTGAATTGCAGCCATACCTTAGTAAATATGAAGTATACTACAATTATAATACAGCAGTGCAGGAAGCATTTATAGTTGGGTAACCATAGGAAAGGGTGAGCATGTGTGTGTTCAACATGGCAATGGACATTATGCTGTATTGTTTTATCGAATCCGTAATGACATATTCTGTATAGGCTACATAACTAGATATCACTTAACATTTGTGAACAAATGTGTATATTTTCACAGAGGGCATATTTGACATTTTCTGAGATTTGTTCAAGAGAGAGCAGAATAAAGTTATAAAATGTCTTCCCCCCACTTGCTGTCTACAGGTGTTTTTCATATAAAAAAATAGCAATGTATTTCATTTGCATCGATATGCCATATATAACAGGGTGAGAGTAACAGTCAGACGAATCGCTACCGCTAACTGTACAGCCTGGATCAAGCATGCTGACACAGCTAACAGTGTTTAGCTGAGGGGAACAGCAGAGCGGCTGCTACGCCTCCACGACAATGCCGTTGCATGGGACCGGAGAAGTCGTTGACACATTTTGTTCCTGTCCCTTCATAAATAAAAGATTTGAGGCTTTTTGGGGGGTGAATTCAAATCTGTGATTCATAAGGTAAAATCCATTGTCTTTGTCACTGTAATCGATTTACATTTACAGTTATATACAGTTTAAAGTTTCTGAGTCTTCATGAGTCTACTCCCATCCAGCAGGTGGCGGTATTCACCTTCACGTTGATCCGCAGATACACACAAAGAAGAAGGAAGCCGGACGTAAACACGTCTGGTGCCGTTAGTGTTCGTGCCCACAGCCCCAAACACTCGTCTGTCTTCAGGTCAGAGACACGCCAACAGCAGCCGTGAGTCACATTAACTGACTGCAGAAACATGACTTCACTTGTATAAATAAAAAATAAAATATATGTATGTATATGTAAAAAAAAATTCACAAATTGTGAAGTTGATAACGGCTAAGCAAGCAGCTAACATACGGGTATTCCTCCCAACCTGTGGCATGTTCATGTAACTACTTCCTGTTCGGACTTTAGACAGAGGGTGCAGTCGAATAGTCAAAAAATAAGGTCCTAACTCCTATTCCATCCTTTCTATCCAATGTGCCTGTTATGTTTACTGAGAGGTGTTAATAGGCGAATTCGACTTGATGTAGCCGCCTGCAGCGATGCATGATGGCTAGAATTGTGTCCGATTTAGCACCGACTGCAAAGACGTCACAGGGTCGCGACCATATCACGTGACCCAAAACATCGCGGTAACAAGTTTTTAAGAGGCGCTTCTTGCAGCGCTTGGCAGCGCGGTCTACGGTGGCTGCAACTGTCTTGTCCACACCTCCGCTACAGCGGAATGGTTCTCATTGGTTAAAAGTTCAATGACGTGTGTTCAGGTCCGCACTCGGCGGCCACCTTGTGGTGAAATGATACTTTTTATTTTGGTCGCATTGATCTCATGGCTTGATCTAAAGTTCCGTGCATTGTGTTGTGAGTAGGCCTATTATATGTGAGGTCTGGTTAATACAAACATAGAATGATAATACAAATATACTGGGAAAAAATAATGCCTTCCACATGTTGCCTTGCGTGTGTGTGTGTGTATGTAGTATTTATGTATATATATGTGTGTGTGTAATATATATATATATATATAAAACATATCCTCTTTGGTTTGCTGCTGTGTTCTATCGCTTGAGCACTATAGTCACGTTGACTTTGTTGTCTGACTTGACAGCGTTTGGCTGCAGTCTAGAGCCCGCCCCCTCAGACACCTGCAGCTCTCGTCGGCGTGGCAAGTCAAGTCAAGTCAAGCCAAGACCATCCCGAACAAGCCTAATGGCTGCGTTTCGGATCGCATGCATTTGCGTCTATGCATGCACGAGACTTGAGAGGATCCGCCGGAACTCGTCATAAACACGTCAAGTTATCACCACGTCAAGTAGGACTGTTACCCCTTTTCCACCGAGGCATTTTGAGGGCCGGCTCGGAGCCGGTGCCCAATCGCGAACCAGTTCTCCCTGTTTCCACAGACAAAGAGCCGGCTCTCGGCCAAGAAAACTGGTTCCCGAGCGGCCCCAACTCTTTGCTGGGCTGGAACCGGGCCCGGCTTACGTTAGGGGCTGGGGGCGGGGTTAACGCTCGAGGCAACGGGGGAAAATACGCCGCTGCGGAGTGCGGAGTTTTACTAACGTTACTGTTCCCGGTAAGTTTCACTTTTAAATTGTTTCACCTCGTTGCAAACCAACGACACATTTCTGTTTAGTTTCCCAAGCTAGTGATTACGTTCGTAACAGCAGCAACTAGTGGCTTTGCTTCCTCGGGTAATGTAAGCTGACCGGCTAGCTAGCCAGCTAGCGTGATATTGCTAACAACAACGTTAGCATGCCACTTTTTCTGACTGCCGCTGTTCTCTGGTTTGTGTTTGTAGAACTGTCGGACATCGGCGATATTGAACGGAGGTCCAACCTGCAGATGACTAAACATCAAACACTCTGATCTATTCATCACACACTGTTCTACACTTTAAAAAATGTTGTGATTTTAGTATTGTGTATTTTATTGTTATTGTATTATTTGCCAAAATAAACACTTTTTCTGAAGAGACATGTCTGCTATGCTTGAAATTAGCGCTGCGGGGAAACCTCAGACGTATACAGTGACGTAATGACGTGGCTCTCTGGGCTCTCTAGCCGGTGGAAACGCAAACAGGGGCTGTATTTGAAACCGCATACTACCGTACTGCCTACTACATACTGCGTTAGTATATACTGTATACTGCGTACTGAATGTGGGATTCAGTATGCTACTTCAGCAGACCGACGCCGTTCACACCACAGTATGCAGTATGCAAGTTTCCCAGAATGCATTTCGTGGCGACCAGCAGCGGTAGTTGTAAAGGTGTGGCACACCGGAAGAACTGCCCGACTCGCGTCGGTAAATGAAGTCGGGCTACTTAATATGGCCGACTCGAACAACGACATGGGCGGTTCACACCTACGGAATTACAGCCGACGCTATACGTTCCGCGCTTGCGCGAGATATGTCTCCAAAACAACAGGCGGCGCTAATCTGTATTGTGGGCCAAAAAACACGAAAACCGGAAGTAGCCGGTCCTCTCTAGACCACCTTCTTCGATTCCACTGGTTATCTGGTATGTTTACCATCGTCACTTCCGGGCTTCACTGATTCGCTAGTCAAGCTGCTAGCCTCCACCAATCAGAATGGTAAAAGAATGACCGACTCGAATGGCGGATTACACATTTGAATCGGCTGAAATGAACGCCGACGTGGGCCGATTCGAGCGACCACACCAAGGAGACTCATGTCACGGACGCCGACTCTCTCAAAGACGCCGATTTTCGGTCCGGTGTGAACCCGCCTTAAAACAGGCACAAAGCTGTTTTATTTCCCGCTGTAGCGCTGTTATTATGTCACTTTATTAAATTTTAATATTTTTCATGCGAGAAGGTAACCGTTTAGATCCCCAATGTGCGGTTAGTTTACTCAAATTACAGCTGTTTAGTAATTTTCCTCGATGTTTTCGGAAAAGTGAAGCTCCGGAAGGAGCGGGTCGTCTCAGAGGCAGCAGCCCGTCTCAAGAGGTGTTCCGCCGGCCAACATGCGTCGTCGTCCCGGGGGAGACAGCAAGCCAGTTATCTTAACCGCTGTTTGTAGTGGACAGTATACAGTATAGCGCTGTCTCGGGAGCTCTGTACAGAAATCACCAAATATTAATAAAAAAAAAGTTTGAATTAACAGAGTACTTTTTTTAATTTCATATGTACAACAGCCTGGATTTCTGTTGTACATATATAGCTTTCGTCACAATAATCAAGTAGCCTATGCACTGTACTTATGTAAACAAATATAACTAATATAAACGCCGTACTGCTCCAGCGTTTTTTATTTTTTATTTTTTTCGTCCCAGCTCCGGCGTTTGTATTCCCCTGGAAACGCTCTCTTGCTCCGTCATTACTCGATTTATCCAGGCTCCAGCGCATCGCATTGTGGGAAACAGTAGGCAAAGTAGACTGGTCGGATGCATACTGGAAATATTCTCCGAATCAGTACGACATCCGGGAACTTTTCGCATACTGCAGATTTTGCTTTTGTTTGCATACTGCATACTACATTTTGGCCAAATCAGTACGTACTAGCAGTATAGTATGCGGTTTCGAATACAGCCAGGTTCTCGGACGTTCGCAAGTTGAACCAACTTCAATTCACAGCCCTTTTTTTTATTTTTTATTTAAACTTTATTAATAATTATACATAACAAAAACTGTCGCTCCAGGGGAAACTTCACGGACTTTGCACAAAGAATATGGCCTGCTCAGTGACACTGGCTTTCTTCGTCGCTGACGAATTCGAGCCGAGGCATTTAAACTCCCCTTGTTGACGGAGGCTGATGGTGCGTGTCCACAGGCAGCGGTGTTTCCCCGCGTCCCATTCATTGTCTATGTGAAAAGCTGTGCAATGCATTCTGGTAGCGTCGCGGCGAATGTCGAGAGACGGCGTGCGAGTTGGCCGCTCCTCATTTGCCTAAAGTTGAAGTCGAATCTACTTTATGCTAATCAGAGGCGCTGGGCTCGACTCGCCGCCTCGGGAACGCTCGCGAACGCTCGCAAAAATTTGTTGTTTAAAGGAGAGCGCCTGTCAATCATCCTCTAGTGGCAGCCCACCAAGCGTGCAATACTGGGAAGCGGCGTTGTTGCTCTCGCAAAGAATTGTGGGTCGGCGTAATCTCCTTTCCTTTCGCATAGGAATGTCTGTTGCATCCTATGCTAAAGGAGCTCTGAAAGGAAGCATTGGAGCTCCTTTCCTTTGCATTTAGAGAATCCGAACGGCTCTTATCATGGCGGCCACTTGTTTACTTCCGGGTCACTTCTTCAGTTAGGAACCTTCCTAAGCAAAATAGACTATTCGACTGCACCCCAGCATTTCTGACGTTTTTTTCCCAGAATGCCTGGTTTTGCGAGGCAAATGCATGTGCATGCATGATTCGAAACGCGCCTAATGACATGTGGTCTATGTGGTATTTCCCACGTGAGAAAATTCCTCAGCCTCCGTCAACAAGGGGAGTTCAAATGCCTTGGCTCGAATTCGTCCGCGACGAAGAAAGCCAGCCCCACTGGGTAGACCATATTCTTTGTGCAAAGTCCGTGAAGTTTCCCCTGGCTCGACAGTTTTTGTTATGTATATAATTATTAAAAAAGTGTATTAATACCCAGTCTACCCAGTGGCGCTGGCGGACGAATTCGAGTCGAGGCATTTGAACTCCCCTTGTTGACGGAGGCTGAGGAATTTTCTCACGTGGAAAATACCACGTGGTAATTCTAACCAACTAGGGCAACGTTGAGGGGAGTGTCTTATGTCCGCACTTATTTGAGACCATCTGCACAGAAAATGGAAGTCCTAAGTTTTGAAACATTAAATAATACTTTTAAAATTAAATGGCTAACAAAATTAATTAATGAAGATGATAATATTTGGAATGCTTTCCCTAAATTCATTTTTAATTCAATTGGAGGTCTCAAATTCTTGCTAAAATGTGATTATAACCCTGATAAATTACCTGTGAAGTTAGCTAATTTTCACAAGCAAGCTCTGCTTGCTTGGAAAATGTTGTACAAACACAATTTTTCACCTACAAACTATTACATTTGGAACAACAGGAGTATTCAATATAAAAATAGATCTTTGTATAACAAAAACTGGATCAATAATGGTATTTTTTTAGTTTTACAACTCATGAAAACTGATGGTCAGTCATTACTTTATGAAGAATTTATTTCTAAATTTAGTATAGAAGTTACGTCAAAAGAATATGATGTAATCTTTAATGCTATCCCCAGGAATGTGTTGCAACTTCTTTTTGGTTATACAACTGATCATTATAGGACAGCTCCTATAAACAATGTTTTTCTGGGGAATGTTGATATCACAACTCACAAATGTACAAATAAATACATCAGGAACCTTTTGATAAATGTATCTATTCCTTCTGCTATTTATTTTTTTGAAATCTCTTAATAGAGAAGTGAATTGGATTAAAATGTGGTTGATTAGTAATACATTTTGTCTGAATAACAAGATCAAGGAAGTATCTTACAAAATTATACATAAAATATATCCAGCAAAAAAAAAACACTAGAAAGATTTAAATTTGATATTGAGTATTCCTGTGATTTCTGTGGTTTGTTTGATGAATCTATAACACATTTATTTTTTCATTGTTTATATTGTCAAATGTTTTGGTTAAATGTACAAAAGTTTATTGAAAACAAAACTGGACATTCACTAGAACTACACGAAAAGGACATTTTGTTTAATTTTGTTTTACTTTGAAAATAACAAAATGGAAAATGATTTTATTTATTTTGTACAACTTGTTTTATATTTAGGTAAATTTCACATACATAAAAAGAAATGGACTAACAGCAAACCAAATTTTACACTTTTTTTTCAGGAACTTCAATTACCAAAGGCTTTAAAAAGAAACTCTATTTTGCATAAGTTTTTATTTAATTAATAGGTTTGTTTTTTCTCTTTCTCTCTCTTTGTATATTTATACCTTTATTTATTTTCTCTCTTCCCCTGGCTCGACAGTTTTTGATATGTATAATAATTATTAATAAAGTTAAAAAAATGCATGATTCGAAACGCGCCTACAGTCATGTGACATGTCGCAAAGGGAAGTTATCACCAGCATTTGTGACGTTTTTTTGCCAGAATGCCTTGTTTTGCGAGGCAAATGCATGCGCATGCATGATTCGAAACGCGCCTATTGCGACTACACCACACCTCACAGGTAAGTTGATGTATTAATATTTACGAGTAGCCTTACAGTTAATGCTATATCGTGTTAGCATTGTAGATTGAGTAGTGATGGGCAATGGGAAGCTTCGAAACAGTTCGAAGCGATGTTTCAGTATGTGTTGAAGCCTTGAAACGAATATGAAACCTGACTCTACAGTGGCATCTAGTGGCCACTTCAGTGAACTACATGTCTGGCCAAAGAAAACTCCTAATTATGTGCCACTATGAAATGAGTCGGTTTTAGGTTTCCTTAATTTAAGTAGAATACAGGTTGAATTAAAGAAACATTATTAAAAATAAATAAATGACACATTGTTATATGCAATACAATAATCAAAGATTTTTATTCAGAAATAATATTTGTTCAGCTCTTTTTGAGCTGAGTCTTTCTTTTTTTTTGGATAACACTTCCCCTGCTTTTGAAAAAATCCTTTCACGGGGTACACTTGTTGCAGGGACACTTAAAAATGTCTTAGTCAGTTGGTAGAAATTAGGGAAGACAGCACGTCGCTCTTGCCAGTATTTCAAATGATCTGCCCGTCTTGGAATAGCCGTTTCGAAACAGAGGCGTTCCTTCAATCACTGAACTACAGGCACGAAACGTTTCGATCCGGGACTTCAGAGAAGCGCCGACACACCCGTTTCGGAAGTCACATCACTTAGATTGAGTGCTTTCGTAACGTTGCATTTATTGTGGTTGTCACGTCAAACGCACCTTTCATTAACGTTGGCAGCGAAGCAGCTGAAGTTAGCCTCCCGCGCTATCATGTTAGCCTAACTTTGTCTGTAGACTTAACGGTGGGTCGCACCGTCCAGTTATGAAGCCTAAACAGGGTGAAGACAATTTTCCAATTACTCTGCCTATTCAACCCACACCGGGAAACAAGGTGTCATGTGTAAGATATTACAATAATGCACGCATGTAACCTGTGTTGGTGTCTTGTCACGCATGGGTCATATCATATGGATAATTTAAGTCGGTAAAGCATCCACTTACTAACATTAGGCTATAGATGATTGTTTTTACAGTTTAAAATGCACCGTTTTAAACATCATGTACAGATAAATCCTGCACGCTATATAGCCTATACTGTATCAATCAAACAATCCATTTGTATGGTTTATAACTTAGACTTGAGTGACATATAGAGTGTTTATTGATATTGTGCTTTTTACAACTCTTTTTCCACACAACTCATTCTAGTCCTGTCTTTTCTTTACCTTAAATCTGAGTACATTTTTTCCTACATAATGTCATAAAAGTCACAGCCTATATGGCTGGATCATCTGTCACAACAAACAGGACACAATTTATCCACTACGTAAATAATAATTTTTTGCAGCTATATTAATGTTCTGAATGTCTATACAGTCCCTCAAGGCCCATATCAGCCATCACTGTCTGGCAATATATTGGTGCATCATTACTTCAACTGTAAGTTGTCATGTCCCCACTAAAACTTTTGTTGTTGTTTTGTTTTTATCTCCTGAAGGTATATGAAACCTAGCTCACCTAAGCTCCCACCAGAGAGTCGCCAGACAGATTCATAAGGTAAGAACATGCATGCCAAGTGGATCACTATGGGTTTTTTTTTCTTTACTGACACCAGGGGGGCTCCACTTAAAGTCTCAGTCAGCAACATTTTTTTGATCATATTCACCAAAGCCGACACTATGCTCTGATAGAACAACATAAATCATCTGGTTTTAGAAAAAAGGTGCGCCTCTACGTGCATGTAGAGCCTGTTGTTTGATTTGCAAATGATCCTGTCCAATCAGCACGCAGGGCTGTGTTCGTGCACACACAGAGCCCCTCCCCCCTCGGGTCATTCCACTATCACAGGGGGAGGCGGAGGGAAGTAGCAACAAGCTTCCAATTCCTTGGTTACTAACCGAAACGAGGAGGTCCAGCACACCCAAGGAAAAGAAAACACTGGTGGAAAAGAATGGGGGGGGAAGAGATATTGCGACGGTGCCCGTGATAAAACCAGAGTCAACATTGGACCCGAGTTTCAAAGTTGGCACGATCTAAGAGATTTCAAAGGGCACGAAGTCGAGGTGAAGGAGCTCGGTGGTCGTGGGGGAGGAGCGTGAGAGTTTTAAACATTGAAAATCTGACAGAGTGCCCTCGATCCTCCGGACTTGCCGACTGGGACTTTAACAAGTTAAAATTCAACAGGTTGCCAGTTGTGCTGTAATACTGCCATCTAGTGGGCACTTTGCGGAACCTTAGATGAGTAGCTGAGTGATTGTATGTCCCCCTAAAGCCTTAAACCCTGAACCCTCAGGGACTACTGACGTCACCTGGTATATGGTTGAGTGTGGGGGTCTCAGAGGGTCTAAAATGGTAAATACAAATGGGAGAGAACTTGGCATGTCATGTTACTTTGATGGCACAAAACATGTTATCTAAATGTTTGGGCTTTTGTTTTACAGCCTGATCTGAACATCTTCCAGGTTCTTATCCTCCAAGAACTGTGAAATCATTTATTTACTTGGTTTAGTTTTTCAATGAGCTTAAATAAGCTAAATGAAAATAGTTAGTTGATTGATAAACCAGGTGTATAGTCTTAGACGACATTCCTATGATTTCAAGTGTTCCATATTAAATATTTAATGTTTCTGTGTAAATATAATATTCCAAACATGCGCTGTCATCTCCTTTTACCTTTTTTTTGTTAATTCCTCCGGGCTTCCCCATGCTAACCCCGTGTTATGTTGCAACGCTATGAACTGTGGGTAATTCCCTCAGGAGAAGTCAGCATCGATGCTGACTTACCGAATGGGTGGGTGAAAGTGGGCATAAAGAACTCAAAAAGTCAGTGAGCGAGCCCTTGTGCACCTGACCATGTGACAGTGGGACAGACCTGAACCCTCAGGGACTCAACAGGAATGCGCACCAATGTCTGTGAGTCCGTGAGGGGGGACATTGAGACCAGGTTCATGGTCCAGGTAATGTGGATGCAGAACTAAAAGTTTTGGTCTGATCCATTAAACAGCCTCCACACAGTCAATAAGCTACACTGTCGTCTAAAACAGTAGTGATAATATATATAATTACCCTGGTGGGATATGCATAACGTAAAAGAAAAAGCAATATTTGAAGCCCGGTGTGAATGTGATGTCCTGCTGTGGTTGTTGTAAGGTCCAAAATGACTGAGGTGAGCCATCAGCAGTGGGGACAGGTGGACGGCCTGGGCAGGGTGGACCTGTGGGTTCTCCAGTCCTCTAAGGTGCGTGTGGAGGTTCTCACCCTGGGAGCCATCATCCGCTCTGTGTGTAGCAGAGGGAAGGATGGCCACATGGAGGACATAGTCCTGGGCTACGATGACCTGGAAGGTAGGAAGAGGGGGAAATCTGTATTTTTATAGACTGCATGAAGAAGAATGAGAAGTCTCACATGTGGTCAGGCTTCTAAACAGTTTGCTGTGTGACCCCACACATTAAATTTGAGCTGAAATGCAAATTAAATCCTTCTCGAACACACAGGGCCGCTGCTAAGGTTTTGGAGGCCCTAAGCATAACTAGTCAGGGAGTCAAACTAGTCATAAGTTTCAGGAGCTTCATAGCCAAATTGCAGTTTCGTACTTCTCAACCTCTTCTGTTTGAGCTCAGGTTCAATGTTAAGAGTCTCACACAGCTCCTTGGCAGTTGCTATGGCCTCAGAAAACCCAGACTGCCTGTACTTTGTAAGAGAGGCTTTTGCAGTCTCAATGAGCCTTGCAGCAATGTCAAGCTGCATTGAGGATGACTGCAGCACCTTGTTCACCTGGTTGGTGACGGAAAGAACTTCAGCCCAAACAATGGTGCAGATCAGAAATCTGAATGAGCCAACCTCTTCTGCCAGGCTTTGAGCATCTGATCTTGCAACAGGTTCAGTGACAGCTTGTCTTGCTTCCAAGAGAGCTTCTCTCACCTCTTTAACTTGACTTTGGAACAGCTACAACACTCTGAAGTCTACTCTCCCATCTTCATCACTCCATGATTTCAGAGTTAACTTGACATGTTTGAGTAAGATGTCCCACCGCTGTATGGCTGCTGAGAAAAAAACAAAACAGCCTCTGAATGTATCCAAAATAGCCAATTGCATCCGTAGATGACTTCGCAGCATCTGATATGACCAGATTCATTGTATGTGCGGCACAAGGGACAAACACTGCCCTTGAATTCAGTTGTAGCAGTCTGGCCTGCACTCCTTGCCTCTGTCCTCTCATATTGGCTCCATTATCATAGGCCTGTCCTCTGCAATCGTCAAAGGAAATGCCAAGTTCCCTCAACTTTTCCAGAACAACATTTGATAAATTGTGGCCTGTCTTTTCAACCACATGTATCCAAGGAAGTACTCTTTGATGTCGGGCTTAGGCATCAATTCCACAATGCGCACAACAAGAGACATTTGTTTCTTATGGCTGATGTCCGGGGCGCAGTCAAGAATGATGGCATAATATTTAACTTCCTGGATATTTTCCACAATGGTCTGAACTGTTTGGGAGGAGATAATCTCTATTATTTCATTTTGAGTCTGTTATCCAAGATGCGTTTTGGAAGCCTCATCTTTAAATTTGGCCACAATACTCTCTGTAACTGAATCAAATTGAGCCAGCAGCTCTTCCTCTTTCAAAAAATTGCCATTGTCTTGTGTGTATAGACTTTGCGAAGAGCCCCTAAAAGGCAAACTTCTGGTGGCTAGAGACAGGGTTATTGAGAACAACCGTTTCAGGACATCTCACCATCTTTTCTTCCCTGCCTCCATTAAGGCCAGCTCCTGCTGGTCTATAGCTAGGTTCTTCCTCAGTCGCATATCCAGTTCCCTCCATTTCAACATGCACTTGGTATGGTCTGGGCTACCTTCATGGCCCCTCAAGCAGATGTTAATGTTGGACCAGTCGCCATAGCCTGTTTCAGTCAGCTTAATGCTCTTTAACCCAAACAGCTTACATGCAAAACAGAACACAGCATTGTTCTTTGGAGAGTAGACAAGCCAGCTTCTTTGAATTTTCTCTCTATTGGGAAGGGATTTGAATTGGAGGTTCATGTGAAATGCCCTTCCATCTGGGTCTTTTGGAAAAGAAAATGTGGCTGGAACTTTGAATGTTCCTCTTCTCACAATCTCAACCCTGTCAGTGTCTGAAATATGTGCAGGCCAAAGGGCTGGGTCTGTTGCAGATGGCACATTTATCTCTGCATCATCAAGGCTTTCAGTTATGGGTGTGGATGTAGCATCTTCTGAGGTGACTGTTGTTGTTTGTGTCTGTGTACTTGAACCTTCAGACACAGCGGGTGGTTGCTGGAGTTGGAGTTGCTCAGGTTGCTGGGGTTGGTGGCTGCTTGTTGCACTGCTTGTAGAGGGTTGCTCATCATCTGATTCATCCTCCTGCCGACGTGGTGCTCCTTGAACAAACTTTAGCATTGACCCTAGTGCTGGGCGGTATGACCAAAAATGTATATCACGGTATTTTTCAAAATGATATCGGTTTCACGGTATTTGACGGTATTTTTTTTTTCAAGCACAACTGGGTGTTAACCTAATTTTCTAATAATTTAGAGAATAATTACTGCAGTAAATTGGCTTGGACTGACATATTTTAATGTCATAAGGAGTGAATATTGTAGAAAAACATTAATGTCCACACTAGCATTAATGATGTGAAGGAATCAGAATGCATGACTGTTGCAGTCAAAATACAGAACCCTTTATTGTTTTGCAACTTGAAAAAACATCTTTTGTAAACCAACTGGCTACACAATGTAAACAATACGTCTCCTGTAACTGCAATATGAAGACTTCTTTATCCACTGGACATCAATTAAGGCAACATCCATAAATAATATTGAAACAAATAAATTTAAAAAATAAATAGTTCCACAGTTTGCTTTTCTTGTCGTAGGCAGTCCCCCTAGCAAACGCGTCTTTGAGTGACATTTGACTCGTCTCTTCTCCCGCAGTGCGAACAGCGGCTACAACTTTAGCCCGACGGCATTTGCAGAATATTGTTGTTTGTTCGACGTCGATTTTTTAAAGCCGAAGAATTTCCAAACAACAGACACGGCTCCTCTTTTCGGCACAAGTTCTTCTGTTTCATTGCTTGCTCGTTCGGAACTTTCGGCGAAAGTTTCGGCGAAAAAAAGAAATGGATAAACACGGCGAAAGTTTCGGCAAAAAGAAACTTTCGCCGTGTTTATCTATTTTTTCACCGCATCTTACGCTCAACACAGGCTGTGCTCTCGCATGCTGCTTGTTTGGTGCAGCTGCTAAACAGCCCCCTCTCAAACAATGTCCGGCGGCGCGACGTTCCGCCGCTCTGCGTTCCCGACGTTCATACGCTACACACTCACCGGTATTGGGGTATATGAAAAATGCATATCATAAACAAAAAAACCACCGGTATTCGGTATGAACCGGTATACCGCCCAGCACTAATTGACCCTGTGAATATGTTTTAAATAAAGAAAATGTCATTAGTAAAAGCTAAATAAAATACCAAAACATTAGGATTTTCTGATGACAAACATATCATGTCACACTACTGTATCTGTAAAGTACTTAATTACATTATGCTATCTAGTAGCCTATGTATTTCACAATGATTGGAGAACTACATGATAGATGAAACTATTTTATTATATTAATTTAGTGGAACATAGACAAATTCCTTAAATATTAATATACTCTAATCCTACACATTAAACAAAACAATGGTGGCATTTTGCAAATAACCAAAAGTGAAGACACCATATTTTGGCACAACCGTGACAATTTCTAAAATTGACCAGCAGATGTCACCCTTTCCATCGCCTCAGAAGGAATTGAACCCCAACAAACAGTATTAGCCCAACCAACTAAACTGTGCGTTTATCTTTCCAGCATTCTGCTAACTGCATGCATGCATGTCTATCTTAAGTAGTGGATACATTACATCCATATGCCTTAAATAAAAGTTCTGAACTAATTCTCACTATTCTTGGTAAATTCATCAGCCTGCCTAATCTCTGGTCGCTGTCTGATCATGTTGTGTCACGAACTTGTAGGCAGAAAAGATTTGGACTGAAGCAGTGCACTGACAGCTAACTACAATGTTGTTGACTTCATACAAGGCGCCCAATATCTACAGACTACAGCAGGGCTATTTGATTAGTTTTTAATGAGGGCCGGTTGATGGAAATGATCCAAAATGAGGGGCTGGAAAAATATGGCTTGGAATGAATGAGCATTAATTGCTACAGACACTGTAAAACACTGTGTGCATATTTGTCTTTATTTTACCAAGTAAAATATAAATTATTGCTTTACTGAGAGTTCAACAGCTTCTCAAAATACAGGTAGTAATAGGTTTACTGAGAGTGCAACATCTTCTCAAAATGCAGTACAAATAGCTTTACTCAGAATGCAACAGCTTTTTCTGAAACAATCCTTAACATAGGCTGACTGTTAGTGTTAACTGGCATGCAGTGGCCCACTTGGCAAAATGTGCCATCTAATGAGAGAAATGGCATTTGTTTGATTTAGCAAGAGCAGTGAAATCGGGAGTATATGTCGTCATGGCAATACGCATACAGTGGTGCAGGTGCTCAGCAGTGAGGGATGCGTGATTATTAGTCTTAATGGCATTCATGTGTAGGGTTGGGCATCGTTTGAATTTTAACGATTCCGATTCCTTGTTTCGATTCCGGTTCCAAACGATTCTCGATTCCGATTCTTTTAAGAGGCAGGGTAAAAAAAAGTTTAGGATATTTTAAATG
The DNA here is from genome assembly GCF_963514095.1 of Eutrigla gurnardus. Lineage (NCBI taxonomy): Eukaryota > Metazoa > Chordata > Actinopteri > Perciformes > Triglidae > Eutrigla > Eutrigla gurnardus. The sequence continues at coordinate 27,815,873 of NC_139925.1, forward strand.
AGCTAGCTAACCAACGGTCTTTCTTAATGAAATAGTCTGACCTTCTCCATCAATTTTAATTCTATGAACTTTTTACTTTTTATGAACTTTACTATGAATTTCTCACAGGGCTGTACAATATAAATATCAAATCTATGAATTTTAATATAAATATGATAAATTATGAATACATTTTCACAGGGGTACACTTTCCTCAAGAGAGCTTTATTTTTTGAAAACCTCATGAAAACACATTTACAGTGTATGATGCTGCAGTACTTTAACATGTTACCGTGCTCCCACTGATGGGCTAACCTGGTGCCGAATAGCAAATAAACAATAAGAAACAACGTATAAAACCTTCCTTTTGTTGCGCGACATCTTCCCCTTTGCCGCTAAGGTGAACGGAGTAGGCTCAGCACATCGCGGAGTCGTGGAGTCACCAGCCTGGCTCACGTTAGCGATCTCAGGTCGTAAATTGTATATGAAAAAATACGTGGGCTAATTTGTTAGCTGCCTCAATGTTGGCGCAAGACATATTATTTATTGTTTAACTTTCCGGATTCGGACTGCGGTTCAGTCACTGCGGTGCCACGCTGGGGGTCGGACCCGGACCCGGACCCGGAGCCAGAGGAAGACGCAGCGGAGGATGGTCAGTGCGTCAAAGACGGGGCACACATTTATTTCTACTCCATGAGGAGGTGCTTTTTCGTGTCCGTCGTGCACCCTCCTATGCACAAAATAATCTTGTCTCAAGTGCATTTTACCGAGATTTTGTTTGTTTAACAATAACTTTTTCGAAAAGTATCTCACCAGTTGTGTGTCCATCCGTTGGAATTAATCCAAGTAGATCCTCTTGAAAGTACTCGCCATCAAAAGATCTAATATAGAGGCACAGCTGTGCTACATCGCTGCTGTCAGTTGATTCATCAACAGCTTTTCTTGATTGAATCAATCATGCTGTTTCAGGTTTTCTCATCTGTAACAGCCTCCTCAATCGATGCAAGCATACAGTCTTTGACGGTCTCAGCATCTGTAAAGGGCCTTTTCTTTTTGCCTTATATCCAGGCAACTTGATGTGATGCTGCTATTCCTCTCTCTTGAACTGAACAAGCCCGAAACAGGGTTTGCCGTCTCTGTTCATAGCACAAAGTTAGCCCCAAAATCTTCTGGCGGTGAGCGTCAGAGCCCAGTGGGAAAGTGGTGTTGAAGTTAGCATGATTAGTCTTAAAATGCCTTCCCAAGTTATACTCTACACACTGATATAGTACACTTGTTGCAGAGTAAACATACAGGCTTCCCAATGGCAAATGTATACACATACTTTTCTGTCCATTCACTATTGAATTGTCGGTTTTCTGTCAACTTTCCGTTTTTTTAAGTAGAAAGCGACATTGTGGTGATTCAACCAGACGGAACGGTCATCGGGCGCGAAAAGTACACAAAGAACGTAGCGGGAGTGCGCGGTGAGGATTGTTGTGGACGCGCGCCAAGCAAGTATACAGTACACTGTGCTGCACGGAGATGAGAGAAGGCAGCTCATATCTCATATCGGCCACTCTACGGCCAACATTATTAGTTCTCTCTCTCACTAAAAGGGCCAGTAAATATTCGTTTGTGGACCGGATCTGGCCCGGGGGCCGCCAATTGAATAGCCCTGGACTACAGTGACAACTGTCAATTATTTGCAAACGTGCCACATGCATTGGGAAATCTAGATTAGGCTATATAATTTAGGGTTTAGAGCTACATCAAATCCATTTGCAAGGTAACCTAGCCTAGGTTGCTGACGTTAGCTATGAGCAACATCACTGAACGTTATGTTCGCAAAACAATTAGACCTACAACACGGGCAATTAGACAATTAGACCTACCAGCAAGGGATGCACGGGCATCATCTCTCTTTGTTTTCTTCCTTCGCTTTTCAGCTCCAGCAGATCAACATCCACAGATTGCTCATTATGGCCACTTCAAGCAGAAGCCGACACAGAGCAAACTCAGCAAAGATGCAAACTGGGCTATACCATTTCAGGGAAGCAGGGCGGTGGGAGACTGTTTTTATATATTAGGCAAAAACAGTTAATTTGCACGAATTGAGTGATGGGGTACATATTTTTTAAAGGAGTCATAACCTGGTTTTATACGTATCCAACCCCCCTTGGATCGCTTTGGATCAATTCGTAAAACTTATTAGAAAAAAAAAAAAAAATTTTAATCAAACATTGAGCTTGTTCTGACCCTTTTTCGTACCGCGATTTTATCACGCGAGATTACGCGCGAGGTTTTGACTGGTCCGGATGTGCATTGTATAATATGTAATGAGGCGCGCGTTGATTCGCCGCAGGAAGGACAGAGCCGGGGGGGGCTTGCCTGCATGCAGACTCCAAAACATAATGGCGGCGCTTCGGCGATTTCAGGTAGCGGACGGGGCGGGGTTGGGTGGTGAAAGAGGGGTGGGCTTATGCAAGTAGCCGCCACGGTGACGTCACCGAAGGCGCAGAATCAAAATCTCGTGCTTTAGGAATGCACACCCTTGTGTGCTATTCCTGTTCGGAAAAAGAGCAGAAGCGAAAAAACGGCGCCACTTTCAAACTCCAGCCTTTCAGGCAAGTTTCAACTGAGGTCAAACACAGATATGCATGTTTTAACAAGAGAAATTGCGATTTCCTGGTGATGACTCCTTTAACAAAAAAATGGCGAGCAGCGGCCCTGCGAACACATCCCCGTCCATATTGTTCACCTATTTAATACTTGCCCCGGACAAGTGATTTATTTTATTTTTAAATCAGCCTGTACCAACCAATTTTAACCAATAATATGATGACATCCACCCATTTACCAACCATCCAACCACTGAGAGCTCTTTACAGTACATGACAGCATTAAACAATTCACACATTCATACACTGATGACAGAGGCTGCCATGCAAGGTGCAACCTGCCCATCAGGATCGAACTCAACTCGTTTTAATCATTTTCTCGTATTTGCATCTTATTTGCTTTGGCGACCACAATCAGATCACAGAAATAAGGAAGGCCTATTGTGTTGTTTAAATAATGTTAATGTTGCCTTTGATAACACAATAGTTCTCCCAGAAAGGAAGTGAGGCAAAGGAGCTGCAGGTTACCAGAAGGTTACCATTGCAAGGGTGAAGAAGTATACCGTGTGTGGTGTTGACAGGTTACGTTTCAGATAAGCGCTACCTGGGTGCCGTGGTGGGCCGCGTGGCCAACAGGATCGCACTGGGGCGCTTTGTGGTGGATGGGAAGGAGTACCAGCTGGATATCAATAACGGACCTAATGCTCTGCATGGAGGGCTGCGGGGCTTCAGCAAGGTAAGATGTAGAGCTGTGTGTCATCAGTGAGTTTGTAGAAGGCTTATCGAAGTTTCGGTTAAATGCAGATTGTTTCCCTCTTTGAACTTGTTGGGCTGCAGGAACAGAAGGCTTTGAACAGAGTCAGAATATGAGTTACTTTAGATTCAGAGCATCTTAAATTTAACTCTAATTCCACAACGTTTAGCTGAGGCACTGCAGTCCGCAATGAATGCTTTATCCATTTGTCATTATCCCTCAGGAGTTTTATTGATTGTATCAATCAGAAAACAAAAATGAATACAGTCCAGGCAGGTAGTTAGTGACCCATAATCCATTGTTTGTCTGTTTGCTCAGCTGCCCAAAAAAACAGGGGGCTATTGCACAAAACCTAGATAAGAGATTAAGCCGAGATTTCCCAGTCATCCCAGCTGAAGTTATCCATGAACCGGTTGCATGAAAACATGTAACATACACTATGTTGCCAAAAGAATTTGCTCACCTGCCTTGACTCCCATATGAATTTAAGTGATATCCCATTCTTAATCCATAGGGTTTAATATGACGTCAGTCCACCCTTTACAGCTATAACAACTTCAACTCAAGATTTAGGAGTGTGGGTCATTCCGTGTCATTTCATCAAATGCCTCCCACCTGACCATCTCAGAATGTCCTGAAAAAATTCACGTACAAAGACACACTTGTTAATAAGACAAATCCAAAATATTAGGTCTCTACTGTCAATAGTTTTCTCATGAAACATCATTGAATGAAGGGTAGTTTAGACAGTGTTTGGCATCATGCTCTGAAAAGCCATTTTTAAACAGCAATATCTGGAAAACTGTCTCACCTGTGGCCTTCAAAATTTCTACAGTGTATATCTGTTACTAATAGCCTCCAGACATGAAATATCAGGGGTGTAGCTCAATGATAACCTAGTATGGTAGGAACTTAAAATGTGGCTTGTTGAAATAAAGTAGTACATTTGAAGAGTGGCTCCCATTTTTGCAGATAAAAGGCTTCTATCACTTCTGCCTCTATCTCTGGTGTTAGCTTAAACATTCTACAAAATATGGTTTCTCTTAGATTATTAGTTTCACAGATATTAAGGCTCAAAAATGGAAGTAAACACATCTTTGCCCAACTTCAGAGTCATATTCCAAAAAACTGACAACACGTATCAGGTCCAAACTTACTTTTTTTGAAAGATCATATTCTTGTTAAAATCATATTAAAAAATTGGGAGGGTATTTTGCCTCATTTTGTCGCAGTGATTTTTTAAAATCCTGATATTGGTGGGGTGTTTGTGGCCGGTTTTGGTATTGCATGTCCTAACAGCCTACTTGTGAACATCACAGCAGGGCAATTCAATTGTGTTTTTTACCATTTACCAAAGACTTACATGTGACTAAATGCTACTGATAAATTTAGCCTTACGAAAACATTAAAATGTAGCACAGTTGTAGTTACAGAGGCAATAAGTCCTTGAATGTCCTTTAAAGACATTGAACTGCTCTCAGTCTCCATGCGCCCCTTCTATCTACCCAGGGAATTCCCGCAGATTTTCGTTACTGTTGTTTATATCCACCCGAAGGCGAACGAAAGCACTGCTCTTGAAATAATCCATAACACTGTTCAGAAATTACAAGCAGTGTCCCCCGATGCCCCAAACCTAATTTTAGGCGATTTTAATCATTGTTCTTTGGACAAAATTCTTAAATGTTTTTATAAACACGTGTCCTGCCCAACTAGAAACGGAAAGATTCTTGATCAGTGCTATGGCTCCATCAAAGGTGCCTATAAATCCGTCCCTCTCCCCCCCCCTGGGTTCTGCCGATCACATCTGCGTGCATCTTATACCAGTGTATCGCACTTGCCTGCAGAGAGGGAAAGTGGTTACCAGGCAAGTGAAAGTCTGGTCTGAGGAGGCCACGCTGGTGCTGCAAGGCTGCTTGGACTGTACCCTATGGAAGGAGTTTGTCCAATCCTCACGGGACATAGATGAACTGACTGAAGTGGTCAGCTCATGGGTCGCACATTGTGAGAACACTGTAATTCCCCAGAAAACTGTTAAAACATACCCCAATAACAAGCCATGGGTGAGAAAATAACTTAAAGATTTACTGAAAAAGAAAAAGATAGCATTCAGACAAAATAACCTTCAAGAATTACACAGCATCCAAAAGGAGATTAAACGTGAAATCAAAAGGGCTAAATGGGACTATAAATCCAAAATGGAACACAAACTGAGCAATAACCTCTTAGGCCCAGCATGGGACAGTATTAAAACAATGGTGGGTCTAAATGACAAAACAAAGAAAAAGGTGGTACTGGAAGGCTATACCTCAGACATATCCCTGGCCCAAGAACTAAATCAATTCTACTCAAGATTTGATAAACACGATTTTAGCAACGAAATTATTGCCCAAAAACAGTCTTTACTGTCCCTGTCCCAATCAGCTGTCTGTTTTTCGGCACAAAGTGTTGTGAACACTTTTAAACACTGTAAAGCCAAAACAAGTCCGGGCCCGGACAACATTGGTGGCCATGTCCTTTCTCGTTGTGCAGAACAGCTCGGCCCAATCTTTTATTATATTTTTAATCAATCCATGTGTCAACAGAAGGTCCCTGACTTATGGAAACAGTCAACTATAGTCCCTGTTGCAAAGAACAGCCACCCCAAGTCTCTAAATGATTACAGACCCATAGCCCTGACATCACTTGTGATGAAGTCCTTTGAAAAGCTGATCAGAAGAGAACTGTCATTTAGGACAAACAGCCTCCTGGACCCACTACAGTTTGCATACAGACCCAACAGCGGGGTCCAGGATGCAACTCTCACTGTACTGAACCTCATCCTCAAACATCTTGAGGGCAACAAAAATCATGCCAGACTACTGTTTGTGGACTTCTCATCAGCTTTTAACACCATTGAGCCCCTCCTATTGGCGGAGAAGCTCCTGCATCAGTTCCAACTGGAGGCTAACCTTGTGGGCTGGATATTAGACTTCCTCACAAATAGATCCCAGCGAGTTAGAGTAAATGGTCATCTTTCTGACTTGGCCCTCACATCAACTGGCTCGCCGCAGGGGTGTGTTCTCTCCCCCCTTCTCTATATTCTCTACACCAATGACTGCCGCTCTGTGACCGATGATCGACACATTGTGAAATTTGCTGATGATACAGTTATTGTCAGCTTACTGAACAATGAGGAAACTTCACATGGTCCGGTAATCGACCACTTTACAACATGGTGTCAGGATGCCTCTCTTGAACTGAATGCCTTAAAGACGAAGGACATGTGTATTGACTTTAGGCGTAATGTCATTAACCATGTAAAAACTACTATAAATGGTCAGGAAATAGAGGTGGTTAAAGAGTACAAGTATCTAGGATCCATTATTGATGAAAAGTTGTGTTTCGATCCAAATACTAGTTTGCTTTGCAAGAAAGGCCAGCAGCGCCTGTATTGCCTTAGGAAGCTGGCCAAGTTTAATGTGGTCAAGGCCCTGATGACCCTTTTCTACAGGTCCTTTGTTGAGTCAGTTGTAACCTTTTCCTTAATCTGCTGGTATGGGTCTATCACTGTTAAACAAAAAAACTCCCTCTCCAAGATTATTAAGGTGAGCAGCATTTCAGATGTTGCCATCCGGGTCACGCTTCAAACTCCCACAACTCAAGACCAACAGATATAAATACTCTTTTGTTCCCGCAGCCACTCCACTTCTAAATTCCATAAAGAACCATAGATAGCATAGACAACACCCCCCTCCCCAACTCACACTTTGGATGTGCTGAGCCTCTTCCCTTATGTACATATGTATGCATATGTGTGTGTATGTGTATATGTACACTCAACAAAAATATAAACGCAACACTTTTGTTTTTGCTCCCATTTTTCATGAGATGGACTTAAAGATCTAAAATTCATTCCAGATACACAATATTACCATTTCTCTCAAACATTGTTCACAAATCTGTCTAAATGTGTGATAGTGAGCACTTCTGCTTTGCTGAGATAATCCATCCCACCTCACAGGTGTGCCACATCAAGATGCTGATCTGACATCATGATTAGTGCACAGGTGTACCTTATACTGCCCACAATAAAAGGCCACTCTGAAATGTGCAGTTTTGTCTCACAGCAAAATGCCACAGATGTCACAAGCATTGAGGGAGCGTGCAATTGGCATGCTGACAGCAGGAATGTCAACCAGATCTGTTGCTCGTGCATTGAATGTTCATTTCTCCACCATAAGCCGTCTCCAAAGGCGTTTCAGAGAATATGGCAGTACATCCAACCGGCCTCACAACCGCAGACCACGTGTAACCACACCAGCCCAGGACCTCCACATCCAGCAGGTTCACCTCCAAGATCGTCTGAGACCAGCCACTCAGACAGCTGCTGAAACAATTGGTTTGCATAACCAAACAATTTCTGCACAAACTGTCAGAAACCGTCTCAGGGAAGCTCAACTGCATGCTCGTCGTCCTCATCGGGGTCTTGACCTTACTCCAGCTCGTCGCCGTAACAGACTTGAGTGGGCAAATGCTCACATTCGATGGCGTCTGGCACGTTGGAGAGGTGTTCTCTTCACGGATGAATCTCGGTTTACATTGTTCAGGGCAGATGGCAGACAGCGTGTGTGGCGTCGTGTGGGTGAGCGCTTTGCTGATGTCAATGTTGTGGATCGAGTGGCCCATGGTGGTGGTGGGGTTATGGTATGGACAGGCATCTGTTATGGACGAAGAACACAGGTGCATTTTATTGATGGCATTTTGAATGCACAGAGATACCGTGATGAGATCCTGAGGCCCATTGTTGTGCCATACATCCATGAACATCACCTCATGTTTCAGCAAGATAATGCACGGCCCCATGTTGCAAGGATCTGTACACAATTCTTGGAAGCTGAAAATGTCCCAGTTCTTGCATGGCCAGCATACTCACCGGCAGAGGTGGGTAGTAACGCGTTACATTTACTCCGTTATATTTACTTGAGTAACTTTTTGGAAAAATTAGTTTCAAAGCAGCATACTTTTTACTTTTACTTAAGTAAATTTGTGAAGGAGCGGTACTTTTACTCCGTTACATTGGGCTGATTCTGCTCGCTACTTTTTTTTTTTTATCGATCCGTCTGCTGCATGGTCTGTTTTGTTTATGTGGGGACCAGAGCCAGTGGCGCCGCCAGCCGGAATCCTGTACGCACTGTGCGTACTTTTTTTGAAGGTGGACTAGATATTTAAATTTCAGCGGGTGACACCAAACCACGTCTGCCCAAGCAAGTCAGAGCTTTTCTTTCGCTCACACAGTGACCTGGAGAGACGCAGCCGCATTTGAGAGGACGATCGCGCGTGTGTGCGCAATTACGCATAGCTTGTGTTGGCCCCTCTCCACTACACAATACAGCTCTGCTCTAGTCTCGTCACCTCTCTGCTGTTGAGCACTGTGGGCCGAGCCGATGCACGTCTCTCTCCCCGGGCCGGGAGAGTTATCATACCGTACTGTGCGTGTGTGTCCAAGCGTGTGTGTACGTGCGTGCGTGCGTGCGTGCGTGGAGTTGCGCTTGTGTTTAGGGCGCGGATGGAGGGCACAAAAAAAATATTTGCACCGGGCCGATCACCATGATATACGCTACTGATTTCACTGATACTGAAAACATTCGATTTTGTCTTAAAAAAGTATTTTTCCATTTGTTGTTGTATTTTGCCGTTTCTGTGCGTACATTGAAATTGAACTGACCAGAGCAATGATTTAAGATCGGGACTTCCCAGAGGCTCTGTGACATGACTGCATCTCACCAATCAAATGTAGCCACTAGCGACGTCTAACTCCGTTTCACCAATCAGGCAAAGCCTAAGCCATCACATGACCGCACACACATTCCCCGCGGCAAACAGGCGGAAAAGAGTGCAGAAACAAAACGATGGAGACGGCATGCAATTCCGAAGAAGCCGAAGAGGAGGAGGCACAACACCCCTGGCCCCACATAAAAGAAATGTTCACACTCCAGGCAAAAAAAAAAAACAGCTACATTATGCGTTGCCATTTGTGTCTCCCGAAACAAGTGGAGTTATTTATTTATTATTGTTTATTATAAACTGTTTCAGTTGGGGAATTCTCCGTGCATTATTTGACATTATTTGACCTGATTAATAAAGGAGGTTACTCGGCAGTTACTCTGTACTTGAGTAGTTTTTTCACCCATTACTTTTTACTCTTACTCAAGTAGCACAGGGTGACAATACTTTTTACTTTTACTTGAGTCATATTATTCTAAAGTAACAGTACTCAGTACAATTTTTGGCTACTCTACCCACCTCTGCTCACCGGACATGTCACCCATTGAGCATGTTTGGGATGTGCTTGACCGGCGTATACGACAGCGTGTACCAGTTCCCACTAATATCCAGCAACTTCGCACAGCCATTGAAGAGGAGTGGACCAACATTCCACAGGCCACAATTGACAATCTGATAAACTCTATGTGAAGAAGATGTGTTGCACTGCATGAGGCAAATGGTGGTCACACCAGATACTGACTGGTTCTGAGTCCCCAGACCCCCAATAAAGCAAAAAAATGTGCATTTCAGGGTGACAGTCTAAGGCACACCTGTGCACTAATCATGATGTCAGATCAGCATCTTGATGTGGCACACCTGTGAGGTGGGATGGATTATCTCAGCAAAGCAGAAGTGCTCACTATCACACATTTAGACTGATTTGTGAACAATGTTTGAGAGAAATGGTAATATTGTGTATCTGGAATGAATTTTGGATCTTTAAGTCCATCTCATGAAAAATGGGAGCAAAAACAAAAGTGTTGCGTTTATATTTTTGTTGAGTGTATATACATGTGCATATGTGCATGTGTACAGTACGTATATGTGTGTATGTATGTATATGTGTGTGTATGTATATGTATATATATATACAGCATGTATTTATTCTTTTTTTTTTTTACATATATGGTGTGTGTATGGTGTATGATGTGTTTTATTATTTTACATACTATTTATGACTGTGACTTTAGTGTTTTTGTGATTGTGTGTGACTTGGATCTGTCGTACTATCTTCTGCACAACAAATTGCCCCACTGGGGGACAATAAAGTATTTTGAAATTGAATTGAATTGAAATTGAATGTGAGTTAAACATGCTGAAAGCAGCTTTTAATGTCTTGAACCATGAACAAACATAGCATAATATTGAAGAGTGTACATTTTGTCATACTTTAAGTACATACATTACACAACCAAATCAAATAATCTTAATTTGAGCATAAAGATTTTACATTACAATAGAAAAGTCTCCAAAGTTTGATATTGAATAAGAGTTTGTCTCTATGCTCACTTTGAGGGATCACACATTTTTCATCTTTTAGATCCAATTCCTTCGTCACATTCATTAATTTGGCAGTCACTTTACAAATTGTCTAATGTACATCTCTGCTCTGTTGTGCTCATCTTTTTTGATGGCATACATGCGCCCAGATTCTGTAGAGGGAACGTCAAATCTTGCAATTCTATGCTGCAGTGGGACATTACACGTCTTCTCTTCTTGGCCAGTAGAAACTCTTGGCAGGGCCATGTGGGTGCATGAACTGAACCAGTACATCTTCATCTGAAACATCTCTGATACTTCCTATCTACCATTTCTGATCATACACACAACTCACATATTGTCTCATAGTGAGCATAGAGACAAACCGTTATTCAATATCAAACTTTGGAGACTTTTCTACTGTAATGTAAAATCTTTATGCTCAAATTAAGATTATTTGATTTGGTTGTGTAATGTATGTACTTAAAGTATGACAAAATGTACAGTCTTCAATATTATGCTATGTTTGTTCATGGTTCAAAAGCTGCTTTCAGCATGTTACCTCACATTCAAGGACTTATTGCCTCTGTAACTACAACTGTGCTACATTTTAATGTTTTCGTAAGGCAAAATTTATCAGTAGCATTTAGTCACATGTAAGTCTTTGGTAAATGGTAAAAAAAAACACAATTGAATTTCCCTGCTGTGATGTTTACAAGTAGGCTGTTAGGACATGCAGTAACAAAAACTGCCACAAAAACCCCACCAATATCAGGATTTTAAAAAATCACTGCGACAAAATGAGGCAAAACACCCTCCCGATTTTTTAATATGATTTTAACAAGAATATGATCTTTCAAAAAAAGTAAGTTTGGACCTAATATGTGTTGTCAGTTTATTGGAATATGACTCTGAAGTTGGGCAAAGATGTGTTTACTTCCATATTTGAGCCTTAATATCTGTGAAACTGATAATCTAAGAGAGACCATATTTTGTAGAATGTTTAAGCTAACACCAGAGATAGAGGCAGAAGTGATAGAAGTCTTTTATCTGCAAAAATGGGAGCTCAGCCACTCTTCAAATGTACTACTTTATTTCAACAAGCCACATTTTAAGTACCTACCATACTAGATTATCATTGAGCTACACCCCCGATATTCCATGTCTGGAGGCTATTAGTAACAGATATACTCTGTAAAAATTTTGAAGGCCACAGGTGAGATAGTTTTCCAGATATTGCTGTTTAAAAATGGCTTTTCAGAGCATGATGCCAAAAACCATCTAAACTACCCTTCATTCAATGATGTTTCATGAGAAAACTATTGACAGTAGAGACCTAATATTTTGGATTTGTCCTATTAACAAGTGTGTCTTTGTACGTGAATTTTTTCAGGACATTCTGAGATCTGAGGAAAGATTTTCAGAAATTTGATGAAATGACACCGAATGAACCGTGTGTTTATGGGACTTTTTGACCATTCTTCCAGAAGAGTATTTGTGAGGTCACACACTGATGTTGGAGGGAAGGCCTGGCTCTCAGTCTCCACTCTAATTCATCCCAAAGGTGTTCTATCGGGTTGAGGTCAGGACTCTGTGCAGGCCAGTCAAGTTCATCCACATGAAACTTTCTCCTCCATGTCTTTATGGACCTTGCTTTGTGCACTGGTGCAAGGGGCAGTCATGTTGGAACAGGAAGGGGCCATCCCCAAACTGTTCCACACAGTTTGGAGCATGGGATTGTCCAACATCTCTTGGTATGCTGAAGCATTCAGAGTTCCTTTCACTGGAACTAAGGGGCCAAGCCCAGCTCCTGAGAAACAACCCCACACCATAATCCCCCTCCACCACACTTTACACGTGGCACAATGCAGTCAGACAAGTACCGTTGTCCTGGCAACCGCCAAACCCAGACTCGTCCATCAGATTGCCAGATGGAGAAGCGTGATTGGTCACGTCTCCACTGCTCTAGAGTCCAGTGGCGGCATGCTTTACACCACTGCATCCAACGCTTTGCATTGCACTTGCTGATGTATGGCTTGGATACATATGCTGGATATGCGGTTCGCCATGGAAACCCATTCCATGAAGCTCTCTACACTGTTCTTGAGCTAATCTGAAGGCCACATGAAGTTTTGAGGTCTGTAGTGATTGACTCTGCAGAAAGTTGGCGACCTCTGTGCACTATGTGCCTCAGCATCTGCATCTACTTCTTGATGTATTATCTCAGTAAACATTGTAAACATGAGTTTATGGTCTCAATATCTAGTTTCAAGTCTTCTTCAATCCAGCATGATGTTCATTTTGTACATTATGGTCCATTTAGAGTCCAACAGACCAGAAAGCAGGGGATGCTTTAGGGGGCGGGGCTACCTGCTGATTGACAGATTGCTACCACGCTACCAATGCAGTTAGCTTCTAAGATGACTTTAACACTTGAATTATGAAGCTAACTTTGTTAGAATCCAGGTGGATCCAGTAAGGTTGCTGTTGTGTTCCTCGTGTTCACCAGTTCCATCCATCGCACCTCCACAGTCCAAATATGGTCACTTCCTTCAGTGGTTGTAAAAATTCCAAGATGGTGACGGCAAAAATGACTAACTTGAGGCTTCAAAACGTCACCATGACTATGTCAACTTCTGAAATACGGTCTTTGGGCTTGAATGTGTCTGATGTTCATAGATATACATATGTATGTAAAAGTCCCAGATTTAATACTATTTCAATGTATCCACAGTCCTCCTGTAATGCATCCTAGAGGTCAGCCAGTCACTGTCTCGACTAAAGTTACGGATCTTTTAGTGTGAAATACACTCACTACATAAACACCAAACACCGTCCTCAACAACAAGGAGTTTTGTACTGAAACCCCTCAATGATCAGAGTGGTGAAGCCTCATATTGAGATATGTATCCACTGCTACATGTGTGCTTCCTTTTACATGCCCTGTTACTGATCTCTCGTGATGATGATTATGATACGTCAATACTGTGTGATGCTGTTCACATGTGTTGGTGTCGTCAGGCTGTGTGGACGGCTACAGCAGTGGACGGAGGCGTTCAGCTGAGTCTCATCAGTCCAGATGGAGACCAGAGGTTTCCTGGAGAGGTCCATGTCTCTGTCTGCTACACCCTGCAGGTAAACACACGTGGTTCAGAGCTCTGTTCTAGTCATCAACCCCAAAACAACCTTTAATGAAAGAGACAGTGAGTGATAACACTGTTTGTCATTCCACTTCATGCTTAAAGTTACTCTGAGGAACTTTGAACTGAAACATTTATTTATTATTTTATTTTATTTTTTACCGTTTTTGCCTTTTATTGAGAGAGTGAGAGTGAAAGGGAGCGAGAGAGATGAGGATGACGTTGCAGAAAGTGCAGCCAGTCACATTCGAGCCCGGGGCCGCTGCTGTGAGGACTCAGCCCCGGTACGTGGGACGCCAACTCTACCACCAAACCATCCTGGCGCCCCAAAATGAAACATTTTAAAGGGATAGTTCGGAATTTTGGACATAAGACCTATTTTCCACCTGAGCCGGTGTGTTGGAGATGTCTGGAGACGTTTTCAAGACATTTCATTCAGGTCTTCTAGTTGCAGAGTTCGCTTGTGCTATGGCTAGTGCAAGTCAATGGTTCTAGCTAGCATGGCATTAAAAACAGTCTTGCCCACTCCACAGTGCACCCGAGGCAAATCAATTAAAACACTAGACTGTCGATGTACATATCTGTATTGATAGAATAATATTTGAAACAAAACTAACCTCGCATCGCATGAATCATCCATTTTTTGAGGGACTAGTTTCTCAGCAGCAGCGGAACTTTACTTTGCTCCGTCGGACTCAAAACTCTAAGATGCGCTGCTCGGAATCCAGCCGGTAAATACACACCTGAACACCGCCGATTTGTCGGCCCTTAAGCCCCCAAGGCTGTCTGAAAAGCCCTCGGAGCTCACTCAAACACCGGGCAGCACACGGCCCCGCGAAGCCACAATTACGCACTGCGAACCCGAACCTCTGCTCCGTCCAGAGAACCGTAAGCCCTCGGAGGCGTTGCGGGGAATCCCTCCGGTAAATACACACCTGAACACCGCCGAATTGTCGGCCCTTATGCCCCCAAGGCTGTCTGAAAAGCGCTTGAACCTCACACAAACACCGGGCAGCACACGGCCACGCGAATCCACACATGCGGACTCTCCGTCGGACTCAAAACTCTTAAGACGCGCCGCCCGAAATACTGCCCGTAAATAGGCAATCGAACCGGGCCGAATTGTCGGGCCTCAGACCTGGGTGAAAAGCGCTTGGACCTCACGCAAACACCGGGCAGCCCACGGCCCAGCCAACCCACAATTACACACCGCAAACCCGAACCTCTGCTCCGTCCGTAGACCCGCAAACCCTCGGACACGTTGCGGGGGATCCCTCCTGGCACCACCAATCTCCGTTTGTTCGGTCCCGGTTCTCAGCTCCAGCGGGGGCTATATCGGTCTCCACAGACGCTCGTTCACGTTCTGCCCTTTGAGCATCCCACACGCGCAATTCTTCCTCTGTATATTCAGGCTCGTACAGGTACGGTTGGGTTTGGGTGGAAAAAACTCCTCATCAGAGTCTTCAAAAGTTTCAGTATATTCTCCAAAAGTGGCCATTTCTGTGAGATTGAAGAAACTAGCACTGCAGGCTACTCTGCGTCTGTAGCAATGACAGCAGGTAAACAAACTATTATAGAACCGGTAACTTATAAGTGCTAGGTGATATCAGTCCGCCGCTGCCATAGCCTACTAGGAAGTATGACACGCTGCTGCTGCTGAGACATAAATCCTTAAAAATGCAAGGTTGGTTTTATTTCAAACATTCTATCAACACAGATATGTACATCGATAGTCTGCCGTTATAATTGATTTGACTCGGGTGCACTGTGGAGTCGGTATGAGTGTTTTTAATGCCATGCTAACTAGAACCATTGACTTGCGCTAGCCATAGCACAAGCGAACTCGGCAACTAGAAGAACTGAATGAAATGTCTCGAAAATGTCTCCAGACGTCTCGAACACACCGGCTGAGTTGGAAAATAGGTCTTATGTCCAAAATTCCGAACTATCCCTTTAATTTAATCAATTTAACAGGGGGAGAGGGGTTATTTTTATATAGGTAGTCTTTATTTCTATCATGTGATTATATTTCCTCCTACATCAGACGAAACCATTTACAGGTTCACCAGAAACCATTTCAGCTCAGACGCCAGCAGGGCCTCCACCAGGGCCTCCAGCAGAGCCCCCAGCAGGGCCCCCAGCAACGACCAGTCCACCACGTTAGTGTCTCATGCCAAAAACCGTTGATTTGAACCAAACAAGGATTTTCCTACCCAACTGAAGGAGATTTGTGGCAGAAAGCCATGAAGTCAAAATTCTCTCATGTATGTGGTGTTGAATGCAGCCCCTGGCAGCAGTGGCTCCTCCCCCTCCTCGCTGCTCTGCACCAAGACCACGCTGCTGGAGGACCAGCATGTATTACTGGGCCCGCTGTAAGGACGGAGGCACAGGAGAACCAGGACGAGGCATGGGACACTTTGAAAATGTCATGTCACGATTATCCTGCCAAAATAATTGTGATTCACAATATCCTGATAATCATGAAAATGGATATAATTTCTTAAAATGCAATTAATAACACCGGAATCACATATAGTGAAGTAAAATGTTTTTATCATCTTATTTACCATAACGGATATTGACCATGATCAACTTTGTGTGTGTTTTTTTATCGCCATCTGTGATACAATTTTGCTTCATCCGGGACAGACTGTCAGACCCTGCTGCTGTAAAATTAGATGTTTTCTAAAGGGACTGGAGCTCAGAAACCCTTACCGCTTCTATCCACAAGGACCACCAAATGTAAAACAAAGTTCCTCATAGTAGCTTTAATAATGCATAGGCCTGCAGGCCCCACATTAAATGGATTTTAAGATTTGGGTTGGGTTTTCAGGGGGAAACACTGACTGCTGAATACCAGG
This sequence comes from Eutrigla gurnardus, assembly GCF_963514095.1. Taxonomy (NCBI): domain Eukaryota; kingdom Metazoa; phylum Chordata; class Actinopteri; order Perciformes; family Triglidae; genus Eutrigla; species Eutrigla gurnardus. The sequence goes on from NC_139925.1 coordinate 27,832,491, forward strand.
CCCGGTCAACCAAAACCACCCCCATCAACCTCACAAACCACGCCTACTTCAACCTGGCAGGACAGGTAAGGCCACAGGACCATCGTCCAATATGGACTGAATATATGATATGGATATATGATGAATGAAGATGTACTGATTTAGTTCTCATGTGGTTCTATCATGTAATGGATGGAGGGATGAACTGAAAGATCTCCAACGTGTGTGTGTGTGTGTGTGTGTGTGTGTGTGTGTGTGTGTGTGTGTGTGTGTGTGTGTGTGTGTGTGTGTGTGTGTGTGTGTGTGTGTGTGTGTGTGTGTGTGTGTGTGTGTGTGTGTGTGTGCGTGCGTGCGCGTTGCAGAGTGCAGCCGATATCTACGACCACCAGGTGTCCATCAGTGCTCAGTCCTACCTGCCTGTAGACGACACATCGATTCCTACAGGTAAAAGAATCATCATTTTAATGTGTGTGTATGTGATGACGGGCAATAATCAAGTAACAATTAGGGATGAATAGTGAAACCTGGTGCTACATGACAAAGACGAGTATTGTTCAGCTGCGTTCAACATTTTACAATATGAGTGGTATGATATTATTAACATTTTATCTAATAAGCTAACATTTTCACTCGGTTCATCTCACTTTGGCTTTATCTATTAACTCTTCAAAAATATAACAGCAATTAATTCCAGAACTCTTTAGTGTAAATTCCAATCAAAGAATTGAGAAATGGATTAACTTCCTGTTTTACAAAAAGAAAACACTGGAGAAATATCTGCATTATTCATGCCGATTGTTCCAAATGATGCATGAATATGGAGAAAAATGATGTTTGAACGCTCGAGAGTTTACTACATTTATAATTTCAAGATTATAGAAATATTTAATAAATATATATAACATTGACAATTATTTTCAGACAAATGGTGTCTAATCCAGTTGATTTTAAGATTGATTGTTTGAAAATGTAAAGCATTAAAGCCACCTGCAGAGTAGCTTCTAATACATGTTTTACTTTTTACATATTCCGTTTTTTTTCAAATGACGTGAAATAGAAGAGAATTGACGGCTGCTCAACATAAAGTGACAGCAGGGTAGACTACTGTAGACATGCCTCCTGCCTCTGATAGTAGAAATTAGGGATACAAATTATCGAGTAATTCATTAATCGATAGTTGTTTCATCTTATCGATCGATGATCGATTAATTGATAAGCGGCAATTCTTCGGAGAAGCTGAATTTCCCTCTCAATAGGTTCTATATACTGTATACGTAGCATAAAATGCTATCTTCCTTATGATATAAAGAAAAATGCAAATCATATTTAGAATATTTTCATTTTAATGCATCAATTTGGGGAATTTTGAGAACCAAAATATGACATATCGTTTCCTGACCAATTTCTTACAAACTGCAGGTTCTGATACAAATGTTGACATACTATGGGGTTGAGGAGTTTAAGCATTCAAGAAAAGATGAAAACAAAAATGACTAAAACACAGTGCTGAGCATTTATACTATTAGTTTATTATGACTTATTATTATTAATATAATTGGGTGACTATTCCTCAGCCTTCCTTGGTGTTTTGGTTTTGACTGAAGCCTCGTTCACATACGTCTCCACTCGCCCATCTCTGAGCGACAACTGTCAATGAATGTGAATGTGTTCTAGCGAAATGTGGGCGGGTACGGAGAGAAAATAACTTTAACTTTCTGCGACGCAAGTGAAGCGAGTACCAATCGGAATGTAGAATAGAGATGATTTTTTGCCAGCGAGTAGAATTCAGCGAGAAAGCGAGTGAAGGGCGAGTAGCGAGTTACGTATGTGAACGGGGCTATACGCGCCGTCAAACTCGCCAGCTGAGGGGGGGTCGGCGCGGGGGACGCCTTGCCATGGTGACGGGGGAAACAGAACGTTGATGAGCCAAACCGGCCGCGAGGATTTCCCCTTACAATAAGCGCTGCTGCCCTCCTGTTTAGGCCTATTATTAGAGCCGCTAGTTAAGTCCATTTGCCTTGATAAAATAATGTTGGGCGAACATCGAAACTATGGCGGCCTAAATTAGACGATGGCGTCCGAAATTAGACTATGGCGGTGCACCATAGTCTCGTCAATGTGTGGGAAACTACGGTGGCCCAGAGGTGTCAGGCGAAATACAAAAGCCGCAACACAAATACAAAAGCCGCAACACAAATACAAAAGCCGCAACACAAATACAAAAGCCGCAACACAAATACAAAAGCCGCAACACAAATACAAAAGTCGCAACACAAATACAAAAGCCGCAACACAAATACAAAAGCCGCAACACAAATACAAAAGCCACAACACAAATACAAAAGCCACAACACAAATACAAAAGCCGCAACACAAATACAAAAGCCACAACACAAATACAAAAGCCACAACACAAATACAAAAGCTACAACACAAATACAAAAGCCACAACACAAATACAAAAGCTACAACACAAATACAAAAGTTGCAACACAAATACAAAAGTCGCAACACAAATACAAAAGCCACAATGGAAGTGACCTCAAACACATCTCATACTACATTTTTTTTTTTTTTACTTTATTGACATCTCGTCCTCATCTTCTCTCACATAACTGAATCGATTTCAGTTCTAGCTCCCGTTTAATGGACATTACGTATCAAAATATAAAGCATAATTAGTATTACACTTAATTCAATATTTCAAAATATTTTTGTATTATTGTCAAATGTTTTCTACCGTTTTTATGCGCGCTCTCACGCTTTCGCTTTCTTCCACCCGAGTAGCTGCTTTCCCTCGCCATATATCGCGACTATTAAGCAGCTTTTATCGATCATTAATTTTCATAGATTGTATTATTCCTCTGACCACGGAACACCAGCACCTTCACCGCGGAGACGATGGAGGCAATCGGCCGTCGGAGGAGGTACATTATTCATATACATGGCATTTGGATTTCCCTCTGAAGTAAGTAATATCACTTATCTGGTGTAAATAAGTTATTTGATTATCAATAGACAAGAATATGCATGCATAAACAAAATCAACAGACATGTTGGTTAATATAAGCCGTTTTCATATCATGTATGAGTTTGGTGGGATATTATATTATTATAATATTCACTATTAGTGAACAATTTATTAGACAAATAATCCATGTTATATATACGGGTTGCAATATGTGTATGATAAGAAATAAGTACTGTTCATCAACAAATTAACAGGAAAACATTCAGAATAAATGTAATATCTTGTGTTTTCTGTTACAGGTTGGTGCCAGAGGGCCGGACTGCAGGTCAATACTCATGTTCCACCGCTGGGGGAGGGGATTTAAGGAAGGACCTCCGTCTTTCAAGGCGTTCCAAAGAGAACCTCGTCTACTGCTTACTAACAGAACATACCTTATATATAGTTTACATTCTTTCTCCGGTGGCTGAGGAAGTTTAAGGTCTCCCCCTCCATCCTGAGGACCTTCTACTGCCATTGAGAGCATCCTCACAGGTTGTACCTCAGCCTGCTATGGAAGCTGCACTGCACGGGACCGAGCTGCATTGCAGAGGGTATCAAGGCATCCCTCACCACGCTGGAGGAAATGTACAGCAAGAGGGTGAGGCTGAGAGCCAGGAAAATCTCTTCTTTACCCTGCTGCAGTCGGGCAGACGTCAACGCTGCATAAAGGCCAGGACAGACACTGAGGAAGAGCTTTTTCCTGCAGGCATCAGACTTCTCAACCATGATGGACTTTAATTGCAACTTTATGCACTTAAAAAAAACACACACACACAAAAAAAAAACCACCTGCACTTTTAAGTCATTTTTTATACTATACTTTTTTTATCAACTATTTCTCTAGCATCACCTTAGGTAGATGCCTGTTTTTTTTTTAAAATACATTACTATTTATAAAAGTCTTAGTTTTTTTTTTTTTTTTGCAGTGACAGACAGATTGCTTTACCCCTTTTAATTTCACTGTATGTAAAGAATGCGTTTTTTTTACAAAACATGTGATCAATAAAACTTGAAGAAAAAAAAAACAGATGGGTGCATGTCGATATTTGATGGGGGTGACTGCAACAAAGCCAACAAGCCACTTCAGCAGTCCTGGTACATCCTCAGAGTCTCCAGCAGTCCTGGGACATCCTCAGATTCTCCAGCAGTCCTGGGACATCCTCAGAGTCTCCAGCAGTCCTGGGACATCCTCAGAGTCTCCAGCAGTCCTGGGACATCCTCAGAGGCTCGCAGCTGCAGTGTCTGCTCCAAATGTCCAGATCCCTGTGTTTCAGGAACATGATTATTGTTGGGGTTTTATTTTTGTTTATCAGTAGTGCAGTTTATAAGTAATACCACACGGTAGAAGTTCTTACAGACAAATGTTTCCTGTTAAATGTTTTAGGGATATATCTGATGATCTGTACAAATCTAAATAATAAATATCTGAATATATATATATGATTGTTGACTCATGTTTTAGGCCTGCAGGTCTATTTCCCTCCTGCTCTGGAGGAGAGACCCTGCTGCAGTGGTTGGCATCATGGCTGAGGAGATGGGGTGTAGTGGGGTAATAGCAGGTCTTTGCTCCATCACCTCATCCATGACAACAAACACTTCCAGTGTGCAGCAGTGACCTCTCCTCCCTCAGTGCTGACATCTTCAGTCCCTATAAACAACATATACATACATACAAACACTTCTCATAATCATGATTCAGCTATTCACCACTAGTCATATATTGTAATATGTACTGTTATACTGTTCCACATGGGACCAACTTAATGGACTCTGATGTTTGAACACATTGTAGATATTACCCAGCACTGACTTTGCCTGGTTATTTATAAGAAAGACAACTTCATCTGGTTTCTTTTATGCTTCACATCAAGCATGTAGAGTTCAATACTTTAAACTGCTTCCAACTCACCTTGTATTTCTGCTTGAGGGTCTCCCACTTCCTTAGCTCATCCGGCTCCACCTTCCCTCCATCTAATGTTCTCCAATAAACATCCTATATGAAGAACAGTACATAGAAAAGTGTTACAGTTCATTGATGATTTCTTGCTGTTCAACAGAACGTTTCATTTAGACATCTCAGGAGAGCAGCACATCTCCCATCTATATACGCTGGTGTTCAACCTTATATCATTGAGTAGCTAAATATGCAACAGTAGTAGTAAGCCCTGCATATGAGAATTATAACATTTAATACCACATTTTCTTAAATGAAGCCTCTCAGAGCAGCATTCCGCCTGCCGGTGAACTTCTCCTTATCGTTCCCTCCACCGGATGAGGCGCTCGGTGTGTGCATCCCTCCCTTTAACGAATAACGATGCGCCGTGTTAATTACCACCGTTAGTTAATATATCACCACGTTTTAACATAAGCACTATCTTTTTAGTTAACGTCGGTAAAAACGGCACATTTGCTGCTTCGCTTAAGCTCACTAACCTCTATGGTAAATTAGCGTCAGTGGGCTAGCCGGCTAGCAGGACCTTCGATTCGTTAACGTACAATTCCAACAACAATAAAGTAACGTTCATTATCAATATGATTTAAAAGTCAGCTGGAAACATAAAATCATGTTACAGTATACTTACATGTGTACGCGGTTTGTTGCTGACTGTCGCCAGAATCACCGCAGTCGTCCGCCATTATCCAGAACTTTTCAGAAGTCAGACGAGCCGCAATGCATTTTGGGAAGTTGAGTTTATCCGTGTTTTAGGTCACTTCCGTTTTGGCTTTTGTATTTGTGCTGTTGCTTTTGTATTTGTGCTGTAGCTTTTGTATTTGTGTTGCGGCTTTTGTATTTGTGTTGTGGCTTTTGTATTTGTGTTGCGGCTTTTGTATTTGTGCTGTAGCTTTTGTATTTGTGTTGTGGCTTTTGTATTTGTGTTGCGGCTTTTGTATTTGTGTTGTGGCTTTTGTATTTGTGTTGTGGCTTTTGTATTTGTGTTGTGGCTTTTGTATTTGTGCTGTAGCTTTTGTATTTGTGTTGTGGCTTTTGTATTTGTGTTGCGGCTTTTGTATTTGTGTTGCGGCTTTTGTATTTGTGTTGTGGCTTTTGTATTTGTGTTGTAGCTTTTGTATTTGTGTTGTGGCTTTTGTATTTGTGTTGTAGCTTTTGTATTTGTGTTGTGGCTTTTGTATTTGTGTTGTAGCTTTTGTATTTGGCCTGACACCTCTGGGCCACCGTAGGAAACACTCGTTTGTCTTGTTGTTGTCGTCAGAGCCCTGCTTCGCTTGTGTTTCGCGCATGTGCGTCAAGTACGTCTGGCGTCAAGCGTGCCCTCACGTGGACTGGCGGGGAATTACGGGTTCAAAACGCAATGAATTGCAATTAATTTATTTTAATCAAGTAATTTCTTATCGACAATTAATCGATAATCGATTAATTGTTTGCATCCCTAGTAGGAATCCAAAGCTCAGGTCTCTTTGCAACTGACAGTTGAAGACTTTTCTATCTTTGATGATAAGACGCTGACTTATTTATTAAGATACCTCATTGTTTCTTTGACATCCATACCACTTATTGAGGTCTTATCCGAATGATGCATTGTTAAATGTCACACTTGATTCATTGTAAGGCCTGAGAGAAATTCCTTAAAGGCTCCAAAACGACACTTGATCTCCATTCTTAAACAAGTGCTAACTGACTGACTTTTATACCTTCAACATCAGTGTAATAAACAGCTTATAGTTTAATACACTTGATAGCAATTAAGAATAAAAATGGGGATATCGGGCTTAATGCCCCATTTAACGCTGCTATTTACATTTTTATGGAATATCAAACTCCTTTCTGAAAATTTCCCCAAAGCCAAAATGAAGTAACGCTTCACTAATGACTGATTGTTCTCCAGTGTCATCAAGTCTTTGTTAAAAATACAAAGCACAATAATTACAGGCTTTGTTGGCATCGATTTAGTGTACTCGTTAGAGCTGTCAATTTTCCTCTATATATTCAAATTTCATTCCATATTTTTTTCAATACTCAAATTATATTTGAATATTTAATGCTCAAATGCAGCAATAAATACCAATAAATATGTTTAATTACCAACAGCTGACAGCGTTCTACATCAGTAATAATTAAGAAAGTAAAACAACTACATTGTCGTTCTCCTGAGGATACCGTGTCCCCGTTGCCATCGCTACGCCCTCCTCGTCTCAGCGTCAGCTCTACTTTCACGTTCTCACGTACATCCTGCTGTCGGTCTCTGCTAAATGTTAGGTCTCTTAATAACAAATCATTTTTAGTCAAGGATTTTATTACCACTTCTAAACTTGATTTTATGTTTTCAACTGAAACATGGCTAGAACAAAATAACAGTGCAAGCATTCTGATCGAGTTGTTAATGAATTAATTAACCTTTCAATTAGCACCTGTTTCGGTAATGATATACGTGTTTCGGAAATGAGGTTGATGATTTTGGTAATGAGAACCTTTGAGATTGGTTTCGTTTTTCCTGTACTAAGAAGATAATCTAACAATTCATTGACAATAACTAAATAAAATGTGACATGAGTTAGGCTCAGTTCATACCATTGTGGTTAATAACAAAATTCAATACAAAAATACAATTATTTAGGTGAAATAATAGAATACAAACAATTCAACAACAGCAATCAACACCACCCTTGTATTTCACTTGCAATGAACTGAACAGAATCCCACACATACACACGCAATTTTATATACGTTTCTTTGTGTGTTTAGCCCAGATCTCAGCCGCAACACTGAAGTGACGTGCAGAGGATGTGGCTCTGGGATGATACATTTGATGTCATCCAAGAAGTACCACACTTTCTCCCCATCGAATCTTATAGATGGAATGTAGAACCTGTTCTCTCCAGCACAATTCATTGTATCCACCTCGTACTGATCACCCACAATCTGCAGAGAAAATAGGTAAAACAAAGGTACAGAATAGGACTTGGGATTTATCATTAAAATGTGGTGTCCATACTTCTACATACCTGTGTGATGGTCCCAGGGCAAAGTTCAGCATCATACTCTACAAGGACCCACTTTCCCACTTCTAAAACAGGTTCTTGCTCTGAATTCGCGTTCTCTGACATCACATTCTCTCCCTCTTTAAAGTTGAACTATTTTGGGAGAAAGCATCCACATGCAAAGCCACAACAGCAGGACACTTCTCTGGTCTGGATAACTCCTGGTTTTGTTGATGTCAGCTATTAATAAGCATAAAATAATATTTTGGAGTGAGATTCAATTCAGACATTTAACTCAGTCACACATCAATTATTTGACTCTATGAAATTTATTAAATGTAGATGTTATAAGTAGCATATGAATCAACATTGATTAAGTTTAGCAAACTGACAGCATTTAAATTTGTTAAAGCTTATGTCACATTGATCTACCTGAGGAATCTTCAAAGTGCCAGGCACTGTTTTTAGCGATGGAGGAATCAATTCAAGGCTTGAGCTGATTTCATCCGCTGTCACCATTTAAAGCTTCACTGATGAATGCGCTGCCAGTTGTTCATATAACATGTTAGCATCTGGAATGTTGGTACCATAAGCCACAATCCTGTCTGCCAGGTTCTTGAGGGCACCCCCTACCCCATCAGGGGCTCCCTTGCCATGTGACGCTTCTGTGAAGTTCCAAGTCACATATTGAAACCCCCTCATGAAAGAAGCCCCCCCACTGTTGAAGCCAGATAAAACGCTGTTTTGTTGCGGTACTGGGAGGTTGGTACATCTGAAATAAAATGAATATGCCTGACTGCTGGATGCTCCTCTCGGATAGACTTCAGCCTCTGGCCCCTGTTCTAATTTTGGAGACTTTAGTAACTACAAGTAACCCTTTATTCTGAGAGCGTAGTGCTCTAGGAGGACAGTAGGGTTTAATGAGCTCTTTAAGATATGATGGTGCCTGTCCATTAAGAGCCTTGTAAGTGTTGTAGCTCAAAACGTGTTAAAATACAATAAAAATGAACTTTTAAGTGTAAATGACACACTGTCCAAGCAAGACCATGACATTATCTATAATACAGTGTTGTTGTTTTTTTTTTTACTAAATTATGACTTTTATTTCAAAAACATCATGGCCATAGTATATCATTGATTTCGTGAAAATGACCCGCCTAGTTATTACTGGTGACTTTAATTTTCATATTGACGATTTGAATGACAAGGGTGCAAAAGAACTTTTTACTATTCTAGACACCTTGACCTTTCTCAACATGTGAAAGAGGCTACTCATTGTAAGGGACACCCTGGACCTGATTATCACAAAAGGTCTCAATTTTTCTGATGTTTTTGTGACTGATCCTTCATTGATTGATCATTTCTGTGTTTTCTTTAATAATTTCTTCAATTCCTGACTAGGGTTGCACAATTCCGGGAATTTTCAAAAGTGGAAACTTTCCATAGGAATTTATGGGAATAAACTGGGAATTTTTCAAATTGATGGTTGGCTCTTCAAAGGGGACAAACCTTAATAAGCATAATCTTGACTAAAACAAACAGATGCCATTCAAATACACTTGAATATCCATGCCATTCCTCAACCACATGCACAGAGCACACTGCTTAGTGCATGGCTATTGAGACCACACCCCCTACTGGCACTGTGCATGCCTCCATCACATGTACAGAAGATCACTAGAAGACTGGACCACACTTTTAAGCCTGAAGCACAAAGACTATTGAAGGCACACATTTGAGCTTCTGGACTAAACAAAGTGAAGTAAGTTTTGATGCTATTATGGGGAAATATATTTATTACACACACACACACACACACACCTGGCTTCAACTGGCTGCCACAACAACTTCCAGTCAGGATTTCGTAGGATTCCTTTTCATAGCACCGAGACGGCCCTTATTAAAGTTGTAAATGACATCCGTCTTAACACAGACTCTGGCAAAACTTCAATATTAATGCTATTAGACCTCAGTGCTGCATTTGACACTGTCGACCACTCAATACTTTTGGACAGGTTGGAAAACTGGGTGGCGCTCTCAGGCACAGTCTTAAGCTGGTTCAAGTCATATCTACAAGATAGGAACTATTTTGTTTCCATTGACGACTTTGTATCAGAACCTACCAATGTAATGTGTGGGGTCCCCCATGGTTCAATCTTGGGGCCGACTTTATTCAACATCTACATGCTCCCACTAGGACAAATCATGCAAAATAATAACATTGACCACCATTGCTATGCCGATGACACCCAAATCTATGTAGGGCTATCACCAAACGACTACCGCCCCATAGATCTTCTGTGCCAGTGCATTGAGCAAGTCAAAGACTGGATGTGCCTAAACTTCCTACAACTAAATGAGGACAAAACTGTGAATTGTTTTTGGTGCTAAAAAAGAAAGGTTTAAAGTAATTCAACACCTTCACTCTCTGTCCCTGAAAACCTCAAATAAAGCCAGAAATCTTGGAGTTATTATGGATTCTGATTTACATTTCGACAGTCACATCCAGTGGCGGCGCCAGGGGGTGTAGCTCCCCCTATAATAGCCATAGCACCCGCCCAGCACCCCCAAGAAATGTCTGTCATTTTTTTCTATTTATATTTTAATGTCATGCACGGACGTAATTTGGGGGGGGGGGACACAGGTGACATGTCCCCTGCACTTTTTCAAATGGCCGTTTTGGTCCAGTGCACTTTTTACGGTCCAAAAACAATGTTACGCTGTAGTAAACGGAGACGTGTCGAGCGCTAGGACCAAGCGGAAAACGGTCACTCAAGCTGAAGTCTGTTTCCCTTAGTTTAGACCGCCCACAAGCTCCTCGATTGGCTCTGCCGTTTCTTGTGTGATTGGCCGTCCCCGCTGTCACTCCTTCTTGCTTGCACACCGGTCTGCTAGTCTGCGGTCAGGAGTCCTACAGGAGTCTGCTACTGGAAGTTAGTTCACGTCAGCTAGAAGGATTGTAATATCAGAGGTTTCATTTACATTTACGTTTGAATCATTGTCCATGTGCGCGCGTGCGTGTGTATGTGTGTTTGGTAATTAGACGCAGCCAGGATGTCTAAAAAAAGAAAAGTGGACATAAGAGACTTCTTTAGAAGTGTAAGTTACTCAAAGAAATGCGTTACACCCATCCTGCAACACCTTCACTGGCTCCCAATAAAGCAGTATATCCACTTCACGATCCTCCTCATTTACAAAGCTCTCAATAATCTGATCAATAAAATGTATTAGTATTATTATTGTTGTTATTATTACTATTGGATTAGAATTGGGTGATAATGTTTTGCTACATGATTTACAACCAGTCAAACCACAAAAGGGAACAGTAAACTTAAAAGTAGCAATAGAAAACTAGAAGAACTACTAGAAAACACAGTGACCTGAAAGAGTTAGAGTTTTATTAAAAATACTTGTGTCCCCCCCACCTCTGAAATCAAAATTTTGTCCTTGATGTCATGTATGTTGTATCTATAGCCCTTGTGTTGAATACTTTTACATATTGTGGCACCCTCAGGTGTGGGGAGGGATGCCACGTGACCAATCTCAATAAACAAATCACTGTCCACACTACAATCAGCTTTTGGCAAGTTTATTAAGGTGATATGGCTGGAGCTGTGCAGCGTGGAGGCCGCCGTGAGGTCCTTGTGGCCGTCGGTGTGGTGGTTGCGCACCGGCGGCGCCGTCGGGAGGGGCGCGAAGATCCGGGGGCGGGGGCAGATGAGGCGGCGTCTTTGGGCGAGTGCGGGGTTCGGTGTCCGGGCTCGGGTAGTCCTACGGTCCAGGGTTCGGCAGGGGGAATGGCGGTCAGGCAGGCGTGGGTCGGTACACAGGGGGGTTCTCAGGCGATCCGGGGGTCGGGCAGCAAGCAGGGTTCTCCGTCCTAAGGGGGTCATACACATCGCTTTGTTTCCACTCTCTCTAATTCTCCGCATTCACCTCTCCAATGTTTCGCCGTAGCTACTCCGGCGTTTCTGGGCATCTCTTCCTCCTTTTATCTCCACCCCTCTCGTTATGCCAACTCTCCCCAGCTGTGCCTTCGCCGCACAGGTGAGACCGCTTCCCTCATCGGAACTCCGTATCTGGTCCTCTGTGGAGGGAGAGCATTCAAAGTGCCCCGCTGCTCTCGCATGCCAGGGCGCGATGTAAACACCATCGATCACCTGCCCACATTGCCTTTTCCCCATCCTTACCCGGCGGGCGCCACAATATGTGCTCATAGTCGCGGAACGAGTATAGTTAATGCGGGCGTGTACGCGTGTGTAGCTATATATACCAAGGGTGGTCCGATGCGACTGCCATAATGAAATGCCCCGAAATTCAAAGCACCTTCTCTTAAGTGTTGAGCATCCCCATAGCACCTGCAACAGAAAATCTCTGGAGCCGCCACTGGTCACATCAAATCAGTTACAAAATCTATCACCTCAAAAATGTAGCAAGACTTAGAGGGCTCATGTCAGCTCAAGACTTAGAAAAACTTGTACATGCCTTTATTACTAGTAGGCTAGACTACTGTAATGGTCTCCTTGCAGGTCTTCCGGAAAAAAAAAACTGTCAGGCAGCTACAGCTTGTTCAGAACGCTGCTGCTAGAGTTCCAACAAAGACCAAAAAATTTGAGCACATTACACCGATTCTTAAATCCTTACATTGGCTCCCTGTATGTCAGAGGATTGATTTCAAAATCCTCCTGCTCACATATAAATCATTACATGGTCTAGGACCGAAGTATATGCGTGATATGCTCCCACTACATAAGCCTTCTAGACCACTAAGATCTTCTGAGACCAATCTGTTAGTGATTCCCAGAGTAAACAACAATCACGGGAGAGCATCATTTAGTCACTATGCAACAAATAGCTGGAATAAACTTCCTGAAGATGTAAGACTTGCCCCAACTCTGACCACTTTTAAAACTAGACTGAAAACGTTTATGTTCACCATAGCTTTCTGCTAAATCTTTTAATGTCTGCACTGTTTCTTTTTATTATGTTTTTATTCTCCTTGTCTTTCTGTAATGCATTTTAATTTTGCCTTTATTTTCTTTTAATTCTTCTATTTTTTTCACTTAATTGTACAACATGTTATGATGTGAAGCACTTTGAGTCTGCCTTGTGTATGAAATGTGCTATACAAATAAAGTTGCCTTGCCTTGCCTTGTGTTTGGCCCGGTCTGCTGTCGGCAGCTTTTTCAGTGACCTATGATGATATTTACGATCATAGTGATAATGGAAAAATGCACCAAGATCAACTTTGAGTGTTGTTATTGTGAACTGCGATAACATCGTCCCATCCCGACCCGGAACTGCTCCCCTGGTTTAGTCTTTTCTGCACACATCTGCCCTTTTCTATCATGTGACTCTCATTCAATCCATTGAACCAATGGAGTCCCATGCTGGATGTGAGAATGGACCGTGTCTCAGTGATACCCAATCACTCACCGGTGACCTAATTTATCCACAGGAGAGATCAGACAAGTGGAGGGCACGCCCTTTGACCTCAGGGAGCCTGTTCTGATTGGCCCTCGACTGAAGGATGTTCCAGGTCCAGGGTTTGACCATAACTTCTGTCTGTCTTCACCTGGTGACACCTGGACAGAGAGACATGCTGCCAGGTTTGACACACAGTCATACACTATACAGTCATACACACTATACAATCATACACTCTACAATCATACACACTATACAATCATACACTACAATCATACACTATACAGTCATAACACACTACAATCATACACACTATACAGTCATACACTACAATCATACACTATACAGTCATACACGCTATACAATAATACACACTACAGTCATACAAGCTATACAGTCATACACTCTCATACACACGCTACACACACGCACACACACAACCTCTTCATCTTCTCCTTCTCAGAGTGTGTCATCCAGCCAGTGGGCGGGTCCTGGAGGTTTCTACCAGCCAACCAGGAGTCCAGTTCTACACTGCCAACTTCCTGGACGGCTCTATGACAGGAAAGGGCGGGCTCAGATACAGGAAGCACAGTGCCTTCTGTATGGAGACACAGAACTGGCCTGATGCCATCAACCAGGTATGATGATGATGGTGGATCTTTGATCTGGTAGCTTCTAAATATTAGCGATAAAATGTGAGTACTGTTTATACTAAAAGCATTAATAAATAATGAATTAATAATAAGCGCGCGTGTGTGTGTTTTCAGGCTTCATTTCCTGACTGTCTGCTGCGTCCTGGTGAGAACTACAAACACATGACTTGCTTCACCTTCACCATGGTGTGATTGTGACCAACAGGACGGAGAAGTAGAAAGGTAGAACTTCTCAGTGTTGAAGGATGTCCATTCATTGATTGCACATATCATGGCGTACTGTTCAACAGCCTGTGAACAGGTTCAGTTCGGCTAAATGCTGAATTTTCTGCAGATTTTTTTTAATGAGACAAATTGTACTACTCCGGTGCTATGATGTTGTATAATGATGTATAATGTTTGTCATTGTTTTGCAATGAAACTGATTTCTTTTGTATAATTCAATAAAAACCAATGTTTCAGTGAGAATAAAACTGTTCTTTAGTAACGTTACCAAAAAGGTTCTCACTAAATGTTCTTTATCAGTAAATGAAGAAGGTCTCTCCTCTTCCTCACTCAGTGACGTCTCCATCATCACACATCACGCTGGAGATTTTCATAAACTTTTCTGTATCACACACAACAAACACAGCTGTCAACAAGAAAAATAACACATGAACAATATGAAACAAAATATTTGATGAGATAAAAAGCAGCAGTATCTCGTCTGTCTTCCCCTGAACGCACCACATGATGGAGTCACATGACGGAGTCACATGACGGAACTTTGATGAATGTAAAACGAGTGTATGATGTCAGAGACTGCATGTCCCGACAGCGAGCGCCACGTCATGGAAACAAACCACGTAGCTATCAGCTGTGATCCGGAGCAGACTGGAGACGGAACCGTTTCACAGATGGACCAGTAGTCAAACAGAAAACAACTTTTATATGAAATGACAATAGAACCAAGAGGAAGTAGGAAACGTTTAGGTGATCTCCATCCTGTCAGCTTGCTTGAGGAAAAAATTGCAGAGATTGGACAAAATTCCAAACTCGCACATAATTCCTGAATTCCAGTCCACGCTTGGTTGAATTTGCATTAATTTTTGAGATGGTAACAACGTGACTTCTTGGAGGGGCTGTATTCCAGCCTGGACATCAAACAGTTAGCTATAATGGGATTCATGATCCTGTCCACTATAGGTAGAGACATGTTGCCATGGCAACCTCTAATCCATTCACTCCTCCACACCTTTAGCAGCAGAGATTTGATGAATGGTGATAGAACTGTCTGATGTCCAGCAAACACTGTGAGTGTGAGAGGACCGAGAACTCACATTCACAACACTTTGACCAACTCTGACAACTACCAACTTATCAGTCATTTATTTCTTCAAGGTATAATATAGAGAGGCAAAGTCCTCCTCTCGGAATGATTATGAACCATAGACAAATCAACCAATCAAATCACAAAGTGAGGCATGTTTTTTTATTTCCAACATTTATTAAGTGCAAAAGAATATTCATGACATAATTCAGTGACAAATAATAAACAGGAAGATGTCTCTGGATGCAAATTACATTTTGACACCAGAAAGAATTAAAAGAGACAGAAAGGCCATCTGTGAAAATCCCACACAGACGATAAATACACTTTCCTTAATAAAAGAACGTTAATTTCCAACGACGTGGCGGGACGAGTCAGAGATGCGCGCGCGCGCGCACACACACACACACACACACACACACACACACACACACACACACACACACACACACACACACACACACACACACACACACACACACACACACACACACACACACACACACACACAGTCCAACAGGAATGAATGGGGTGTTAAAGTTCAATGCACACAGGGAGTAAAACAACACATCAACTAGATTTTGCAACTACTGGAACCTTTCACAAGAAAAAGTTTTCTCTTTTTGACCGACAGTACCAGATTCAAAACTGCTATAGTGACATTCCCTCTCACATACCATTGTCTTTCCAAACATCTACAAGAGCTGTACAGGCTCACTGTGCCTGACCTCAGACCAGCTTGGAGGTTCACAGATCCTCTTTCAGGACTGACCACGCCTCGTTTTCCCCAGCGGGATAAAAACCTTTCGGATGTGTCAGTAGTACAGAAACTTGTCAAAGCTGTGACGTGGCAGCCAGCTGGCTGCTCGGCCACATGTCGTCCATCCGAATGGAAAAGATGCCCTTTAACGTGTAATACATCAGGTATGATACAGTATCTCTCATATCACCAGGATAATCAGTAAATACATAAATGAATGATACATTTTCTTAAAACACTGGCAGACCTGCCTGTTTCTAACATTAACTTCACTTAAACACAACATGCAATATCTTAAACATTTTAAAATAAGATTGATTTGTTAAGAGAAATGATAGTTGATGATCGAACAAAGTTGATACAGAGAAGGAGGCACTGTTTGGCTCTGATATTCCAACTAATATCTCTTTCTGCTTCCCTGGCCACCACGTTCTTGGCTCTGTAGCTTTTTGCCATTATGGAGTGTTTGCATGTGTCATGTAGCTTTTTCACGAGGACTACGATATTTCTGGTTCAGCCGCGTTACAATTTGATCCGTTTTTCAAATATCTTCCATCGTTAGTCAGACAGTGTAGTAGAAATGCTGATCGTTGGGACTCTTAAAGGAGTCATAACCTGGTTTTATACGTATCCAGCCCCCCTTGGATCGCTTTGGATCAATTCGTAAAACTTATTAGAAAAAAAAAAAAAAATTTAATCAAACATTGAGCTTGTTCTGACCCTTTTTCGTACCGCGATTTTATCACGCGAGATTACGCGCGAGGTTTTGACTGGTCCGGATGTGCATTGTATAATATGTAATGAGGCGCGCGTTGATTCGCCGCAGGAAGGACAGAGCCGGGGGGGCTTGCCTGCATGCAGACTCCAAAACATAATGGCGGCGCTTCGGCGATTTCAGGTAGCGGACGGGGCGGGGTTGGGTGGTGAAAGAGGGGTGGGCTTATGCAAGTAGCCGCCACGGTGACGTCACCGAAGGCGCAGAATCAAAATCTCGTGCTTTAGGAATGCACACCCTTGTGTGCTATTCCTGTTCGGAAAAAGAGCAGAAGCGAAAAAACGGCGCCACTTTCAAACTCCAGCCTTTCAGGCAAGTTTCAACTGAGGTCAAACACAGATATGCATGTTTTAACAAGAGAAATTGCGATTTCCTGGTGATGACTCCTTTAATGGCTTCTGATTCTAGAGGATGTCTCTTTACAGTACTAGTTGTTGAAGTGCCTCCTCCCAGAGGCCCTACATGTTCTGTTTCAAACAGAACTCTGAGTTCATATTTTAAAAACACACACATTATGTGCATCCAACACCAATAGCCAGTTACTGTATGTAAATACTGTATATATGTCAAAGACGTCTATGTATTGTGTAGCAGAGATATCTGGTGAAATGAGCACGCTAACCAGCTAGTCCCGGTCCATCCTGTCATCTAACAGCACTTAAAAATAATAAGAAAATGGATGCATGATTGAATGCAAAATGGCCAAATGAGAAAACAACTTGCTACATCTGGATGAAACACAGCTACAGCACTGTACAGTTGAGTTCCTCTTGCTGTTCTTTGTGATGCATTTTGTTGCCATTGCCTTTTTTCAGTTGGGAGCTCTTGCTATGTTCACCAGCCACCACTGTGTGTCACTATACACATGAAAACACAAACACTCTGAAGGATTAACAGTTTCAAAACATAATCAAAACACAATAACACAGTTAACCAGCAACTGTTATAAGTAAATGGTAGTTCTACCTCTCACCCAAATAAACAACCGGTTGTATATTTAAACTGACTGATCAAAGATTAGTCTCACATGTAGATCTGATTTCCCTCTATGTACCCAAAAGGCAACAACAACAACAACAACTGACCCTGAATCTGCACGAGAAGCACCACAGCATGAAGGCAGAAGGTGAAGACATGTAAGTGTTCACTGGTCTTAACATTACCTCCAAAATCTGGAGCTGAACTCGGACGTTTGAGTGTCTCTGATGCCAAATATAGAGCCATGGAAGTAGAACAAACAGGCCATCTCTCTCATTTCCTTCCCTCCTTTCTTCCTTTCCTCTTTCGCTCGTGTCTGTCTGACAGAACTTTCCAGCAACGGGATGTTGACTGAGACAGACGTGCAGAAGTCAGGCTTTGTAAAGATGAGCACTACAGCCATGTTGCCCAGTTGAACCAACTCAACCTGTTTGTTTGAGTCGATGGGCGTGCTGGGAGACAACGATTCAGTCGATTACAGATTACAATCATATGGATATAGAGCTGCCATCAATGCAGCTGGGGGGCAGGCTGAGGCTCAGACTAGGACTGAGGCCTGAGCTGAAAGTGGGCTGGGGGGAGGGCAGGTCCATGCTGAGCTCATTCAGGTTGGCTTGGGGGTCAGAGGTCACAGTGAGGTTGTTGAGGTTGGGTGGAACAACTAGGGGAGCCGATGGGGGCGCGATGCCGTTGGCCACGCGGCGGAAGACGAAGTGGAAGGGCGTGACCTGCGAGCGGCTGTGGAGCTCAGCCTTGATCTTCTGAGGGTGGGTGTCCGGCGCCAGCTGCTGGCTGCTGCCCTCCATCAGCAGGAACAAGCCGTAGTTCTCCGGGTCCGGCACTTTGAACTTCTGGGCGCACTGCCGACACACCTCCTCCACGGAGGCGTACGGTCGGACCTGGATGGTCTTGGCCGTGCAGCCGCTGTCCAGCTCCTGCAGCGCCACCCGCAGGTAGTTCTGAGGGACAGCCAGGAAAAAAAAGTGGGACAAACATTCTAGCTCACAATTTCTGGGTTGAACTCAGCAGAACTTCACGTCATAGCCACACCTACAATTTCTGAGGACCACCTTCTCAAATACATGAGAAGAAAACATCAAACTGGGCTGTAAATATGTCAACTGTAATGACTGACATATGTACGCTGCCTACCCTCACCCATCACTGGCATTATAAATCCACATTTCATATTTCCTGTCTCCCACATCACTTCTTGGTTTCAAACACCGATCCGTTTTGTGTCGCTGCATCCGAGGGAACATCGGCGAGCTAACCACTGATTATGTTCCAAATCCTACTCCCCACTCACCCTCCACAGAGGTCTTTGTACAGGACTATAGAGGACTACGTTCGGACTATCAAGGATGGCAAAAGTGAAGTCGAAACATATTGATTGCCCCCTGGTGGCTCACTGCAGTATGGGTCATAAATCCCACCCCCCCAAAAAAAGTAGTACACATAAAATATTTTTCCCAAAGATGGTTTCTGTCATTTAAGGTAGATGATGTGTGTTCAAGTGTTCGGACAAGTTTGGTTTTAATTCGTTGTTTTATGCTATACAAAGGAGGAGTTCTGTCATTTTGTTTCAAAGTCGGCCTGAACGGTGAGAAACGATCAATTTAGATTTCGATGGTGAGGCGTTGCCTCTGGAAGAACCAAAAGGGGCAGCCTATAGAGCTGCACACTTCAATCTGAACTGCTATAAAAATGTCTAAATTCAGGCGCTTGTGAGTTTTGCGGTTTCCAGAATGAGCAACACTCATGTGTCTCAAGTCTCTAGCATGCCTGTGGGTCTACCTGGAAGTCATCGATGGACGGCGCTGAGCGCTGGGCGGTGCGTCGGCGGTGCCACTGGTGGAGTGTGTCCCTGGTCTCAGAGCTCAGCACCCTGGCTGCCTGCTCCTCCTGGAAGTTTCTAATCAGGGACATTGCTCCATACGCGCTGGTCAGGTAGTAGCCGCCTGGACACACAGAGGCAGGGGTTAACACGATGCACAGAGAGAACATTTGTTTCTGGGGGGGGGGGGGCAAACAGACCTTCTCCATGGAGCAGAGTGGGGTCCAGCAGCTCCATCATGTAAAGTATCTCATTGTCCAGCTGGGGCATGTCGCACTGGGCCAACACGTAAGTTAGCATGGGCAGGAAGTCATCTGCCCCATACAGACGACCTGAGAGGCAGACAGGCCGAGAGGCAGACAGACAGAGAGGGAGACAGGCCAGGAAGCAGTTTTTAATTGCCTCAGTTTTAAAACCAAAATCACACTGCAGAAAGTGGGCACCACGGTCAGAAGTCTACCAGAGTTGTCCTCCATGATAGTGTAGATGAGTTTACAGACTCTCAGCAGCATGGTGACCTTCTTCTCGGGGGAGTACAGTTTACTCATGGTGTGGAACTTGTGCTTGATCTTCTCTATGGCCACGGGGTCAGGGGGCAGCGTGTCGGCCACGCCCATCTCCTGCGGCTGCCGGGCCTTGGCCAACGACAGGTTCTCCTTCAGCTCCTGCCACGCCCCGCTGCGGACCTGGAACTCCTGCAGGGCCACGCTCACCACAGGCTTAAGGGTCTTCAGGACACACTTGTGCATGGCCTTCTCCAGGACTCGGTCTGGGGGGGACATGCACATTTACTTTTAAGTTTTACATTTACATTTCGGGCATTTTGTCCAAAGCGACTTACAATAAGTACATTTTTAAAAGAAAGAAACCACAACATATTGCCGATATAGTAAGAGCTAAAAATAGAAACAAGTGTTTAGGTGTTAAAGGAAAACACCACCGCATTTCCATACTGAAATATGTTCTGCTCTGATCTTAGACGAGGTGATACATACCTCCCTCTCCTCTGTGCGTGCACTCAATGGCTCTTGCGCGCACTCCGCGCAGCGCTAATTTGCTAGCATGTAGCTTGTCCCAGTATATTCCTTAGGATCCAAAGGGGGGTGAATTTAGAAGCGACCAAGCACTTCCACGTTGTCCCTATTTAAATACGGTTACGTGAGTAGTTACACGACCCAAGTTTGGTTACACAAAATGAAACATGCCAATTTTTCTAAGTGGATAACAAGGATAACTATATAATGTATGGCGGAATAACAACTGGAAGCACTTCGACGTCGGTGCAGTAATATCATCACTCAAAACATGACGGGACTATATACCTTCTGCTTGTTTTCACAACCCTGTACGATGCACGTTATAACCATGATGTTTGATTGTTCACAAACTATCTTACTACAACCTGATGCTTCCTCAACTGTGCACAAACTACTACAGGTAGTGCAGGCGACGGCGTGCAGGTCACGTAGGTTCTATTGACGTAAGTAAGAGGGGAGGGGAGTGATGATATTACTGCGCGGACGTTGAAGTGCTTTCAGTTGTTATTCCGCCATACATTATATAGTTATCCTTGTTATCCGCTTAGAAAAATTGGCATGTTTCATTTTGTGTAACCAAACTTGGGTCGTGTAACTACTCACGTAACCGTATTTAAATAGGGACAACGTGGAAGTGCTTGGTCGCTTCTAACTTCACCCCCTTTGGATCCTAAGGAATATACTGGGACAAGCTACATGCTAGCAAATTAGCGCTGCGCGGAGTGCGCGCAAGAGCCATTGAGTGCACGCACAGACGAGAGGGAGGTATGTATCACCTCGTCTAAGATCAGAGCAGAACATACAGGTCCTTCTCAAAAAATTAGCATATTGTGATAAAGTTCATTCTTTCCCATAATGTAATGATAAAAATTAAACTTTCATATATTTTAGATTCATTGCACACCAACTGAAATATTTCAGGTCTTTTATTGTTTTAATACTGATGATTTTGGCATACAGCTCATGAAAACCCCAAATTCCTATCTCAAAAAATTAGCATATCATGAAAAGGTTCTCTAAACGAGCTATTAACCTAATCATCTGAATCAACGAATTAACTCGAAACACCTGCAAAAGATTCCTGAGGCTTTTAAAAACTCCCAGCCTGGTTCATTACTCAAAACCGTAATCATGGGTAAGACTGCCGACCTGACTGCTGTCCAGAAGGCCATCATCGACACCCTCAAGCAAGAGGGTAAGACACAGAAAGAAATTTCTGAACGAATAGGCTGTTCCCAGAGTGCCGTATCAAGGCACCTCAGTGGGAAGTCTGTGGGAAGGAAAAAGTGTGGCAGAAAACGCTGCACGACGAGAAGAGGTGACCGGACCCTGAGGAAGATTGTGGAGAAGGGCCGATTCCAGACCTTGGGGGACCTGCGGAAGCAGTGGACTGAGTCTGGAGTAGAAACATCCAGAGCCACCGTGCACAGGCGTGTGCAGGAAATGGGCTACAGGTGCCGCATTCCCCAGGTCAAGCCACTTTTGAACCAGAAACAGCAGCAGAAGCGCCTGACCTGGGCTACAGAGAAGCAGCACTGGACTGTTGCTCAGTGGTCCAAAGTACTTTTTTCGGATGAAAGCAAATTTTGCATGTCATTCGGAAATCAAGGTGCCAGAGTCTGGAGGAAGACTGGGGAGAAGGAAATGCCAAAATGCCTGAAGTCCAGTGTCAAGTACCCACAGTCAGTGATGGTCTGGGGTGCCATGTCAGCTGCTGGTGTTGGTCCACTGTGTTTTATCAAGGGCAGGGTCAATGCAGCTAGCTATCAGGAGATTTTGGAGCACTTCCTGCTTCCATCTGCTGAAAAGCTTTATGGAGATGAAGATTTCATTTTTCAGCACGACCTGGCACCTGCTCACAGTGCCAAAACCACTGGTAAATGGTTTACTGACCATGGTATTACTGTGCTCAATTGGCCTGCCAACTCTCCTGACCTGAACCCCATAGAGAATCTGTGGGATATTGTGAAGAGAAAGTTGAGAGACGCAAGACCCAACACTCTGGATGAGCTTAAGGCCGCTATCGAAGCATCCTGGGCCTCCATAAGACCTCAGCAGTGCCACAGGCTGATTGCCTCCATGCCACGCCGCATTGAAGCAGTCATTTCTGCAAAAGGATTCCCGACCAAGTATCGAGTGCATAACTGAACATAATTATTTGAAGGTTGACTTTTTTGTATTAAAAACACTTTTCTTTTATTGGTCGGATGAAATATGCACATTTTTTTAGATATGGATTTTTGTTTTTTCTTTACTTTTTTGCCAAAATCATCAATATTAAAACAATAAAAGGCTTGAACTACTTCAGTTGTGTGTAATGGATCTAAAATATATGAAAGTCTAATGTTTATCAGTACATTACAGAAAATAATGAACTTTATCACAATATGCTAATTTTTTGAGAAGGACCTGTAGTTCAGTATGGAAATGCGGTGGTGTTTTCCTTTAAGCAAGTATACCTTAAGTACAACAGTGCTATGATCAAAATGCTATAGGTAAGTTGTTAGTGGGTCATGCTATGTAGAGTCGAGGTGAAGTCTGAACAGGTGAGTCTTCAGTCTTTTACGGAAGATGGCGAGTGACTCTGCTGTCCTGACATTGGTCGGGAGTTCGTTCCACCACTGAGGCGCCAGAACAGAGAAGAGTCTGGACTTTGCTGAGCGACATTTGTTTGATTTCAGCGATGGTGGTACCAGCCGGCCAGCTGAAGTAGAGGAGCGAAGTGCTCGCTTCGGGGCGTGAGGTTTGACCAGTGTTTGAAGGTAGATTGGTGCCGTTCCATTGATGGCCCTGAAGGCCAGTGCCATCGTCTAATAATTTAACACCAATGCTTTTGGTTTGGGAATGAAGCCAAACCCAATTCAAACTTAACCATGATTTTGATCTTGATAAGAGCTTGAGTCAGGACAGCATGGATTACAGACACGGATGAATTTACAACAGCTCTGCTGTTTGTTTTGCTGCTATCTGACCAATCAACTGCAGGATGACTATATATGAAGATAACAGCATTGTACATGAGGCCATAGATCACTCCGACTGGTAAACATCTACTCATGTCCCACCTCTGATGATATGCATGTAGCTGCTCTGTCTTGCTGTCACTCATTTCCTTTCAGAGCAAACACAGCGCTCAAGGTTAAAACCACACTCCTTATTGTCCTGTGAGTCAGGACCTACAAGCTTCCTGGAGACCAAGGTCAGACCCTGACACTTGCTTGCTTTGTCACACGTGAAACACAAGTTCTCATTCTTCACCTGCGTTCACCAAGTGTGTGGTGTGTGTGTGTGTGTGTGTGTCCACCAGGGGTCGACATTTTGAGAAATTGGTAGCCAATTTGCCCTTGGTTGCTATTTTTGCCACCCCTGTGCATTGTGGGACAGGATGTTGAGGTGAGATAGGGTAACAAGTATCTGGGCATCCACATGGACAACAGTCTGAAGTGGAAGACCAACACTGAGGCTGTATACAAGAAGGGCATCTTCCTGTATGAGGAGAAGCGCTGCATCCAGTCACAACAACTTTCAGAAAGCCGGCTCTGTAAATGGGTGAATAGCAGACGCCTTGTAAGTCGTGGTGGAGAGGACACTGAACAAAATCACAATACCTCATTTGTATTGAATTCGAAACAAAAACGGCAAGATATTTCAGAAGAGGAAAGACTTCCTGTGGTGTTGTGAGGAGCAGCACAGAACGCCACAAGAAGTCTTTCCCACAATTAGTCTGTGTCATCAAACCGTACAAGTCCTCTGCTTTCTGCAGGCCGGACTGCTGAGTCACCAGACCCCGAAAAAGAACCCCAACGTCATGAGCAATATCACTTCACCAGGTGCATTACTATTAGAAATCACTGTGTGTGTGTGTGTGTGTGTGTGTGTGTGTGTGTGTAAACGTTCTTTAATTAAGGAAAGTGTATTTATACTTGGGCTGCACGTGGTGTAGTGGGTAGCACTCTCGCCTCACAGCGAGAGGGTCCCGGGTTCCTTCTGTGTGGAGTTTGCATGTTCTCCCTGTGTAAGCGTGGGTTCTCTCTGGGCTCTCCGGCTTCCTCCCACAGTCCAAAGACATGCAGGATGGGGATAGGTTCATTGATGACTCTAAATTGCCCGTAGGTGTGAATGTGAGCGTGAATGGTTGTCTGTCTCTACATGTTAGCCCTGCGATGGACTGGTTACCTGTACAGGGCAGGGCTCCAGACTAACATTTTTCACTAGGAGCACAGTGGCCCCTAACTTAAAATTTTAGGGGCGCAAGCAGAAAATTTAGGAGCGCACACCGAAATCGACTTGCAAAGTTTTCCTATAATTTTCACTGTATTACTGATAAATGGAGTTGCACTGTCATTGCACAGGTCGCGGCACATTTTATGTTTCAGACTGGCACTGTGTTTGGTCAATGTGTCATGTTTTAATTGTGTAGTGCCAGTCTTGTCGGCAAATTGTGTGTTCCCCGCATGTTGTGGGTATCGACAGCAGAATTTGCAGTTCATTGAATTCGTCTGCCTGAAATACCTCAGCCAGGTGAACTCGCGGAGCCACTCGTCGCGAAAGCTGAATTTCCTGGCTTTTTTCGCCACGACCGTCTCCTCACAGTCTGAGTCGGACTCATTCTCGACGTTTGTGTCCTCCGGAACATTATGTTTAAAGGCGGGTCCACACCGGACCGAAAATCGGCGTCTTTGAGAGAGTCGGCGTCCGTGACATGAGTCTCCTTGGTGTGGTCGCGCCAGTCGGCCCACGTCGGCGTTCATTTCAGCCGATTCAAATGTGTAATCCGCCATTCGAGTCGGCCATATTAAGTAGCCCGACTTCATTTACCGACGCGAGTCGGACAGTCGGTGCGGTGTGGACCGGCCTTAACACAACTGGGTAGAAAGTACGAGCTGATAGTCGGCTTCGCCGCCATTGTCCATTGTTTTGATGCCGGTATGTGAAATCTGTGGATTCGCGCGATAACCCCAAAGAACCGCCTCTTTTCACATATTAGCCTATCACAGTGGTCATTCGCCCCCCCGCTCTCACGCACATTGGCCAGCCGTCTCCTTTCTTCTTCTTTTGGAGTTAATGTCGGTTGGCAAACCAGCTCATTTTTGCATTGCAAGTTTGTCAGCAACAAAAAATATAAAAAAAATAAATAAATAAAAAAAACAGCAAATTTACTGGTCGCGCATGCGCGAGTAGATTCAAAATTTACTCGCACTGTCACAGATTTAAGTCGCAAAATGCGACCATTTGGTCGCAGTCTGGAGCCCTGCAGGGTCTACCCCGCATTCGCCCAATGATAGCTGGGATCGGTTCCAGCTGTTGGACATTAAACCTGTTTAATATTTGTTGCAGGAGTGATGTTTGAAGATTGCGGCCCAGGCTGCGTGACACTGCAGAACTTGTGTTGCTGCGCTGACGTCAGAGTGCTCAGGGATCTGTTTTACCGACATGGTGAAGCAAATTAAGTGGTTTTGCTGAGGGTGGAAAGGTTTGACCAACCCGTCAACATCAAAAACAAATGTGCAAAGTGATTCAGCTGACAAGGAACGAGATGAACCAGAACACAAAGACAAGAAGGGCCATTTGAAAAGTCTTCAACAAGTATCAACAGCCTCTTCTACAAGTCAGCACTGAGTCCACAGCAGCTTTTAGCAGCTCAGCTCCTGCAGCCCAACAATGCTATCATAACACCAACAGGATGTATGCAGGGAGGGAGGCCAAACCACACTACTGCTGAATAAGGGCAGCATGCGTGTGTGACTTTCCTCCAAATAAGGGTGAAGTCAGCAGTTTTTTTGGCTGAGCACATCTGCCGACACAGATTTTACTTTCCACCCGAGGCCGATGGCATCCAGCATCTGCCATTCACAGCAATCAGTCTCTGTCAGCCATTAGGAGCGCTTGAATTCCACACTTGCTGGTCTTACTGGAAACTTATCTCCACACCCACGTTGGCGCTACATGCCCACACCTCTGCTAGAAGTGAACCAGACGGTACAGTCACACTTCCTCGTTCTACCACTCCACACTGGCCGAGTGTTAACAGGGAACCCAGCATGTGGTGTTTTTTTGACATGAAGATTTGGAAACCAAGAGGATTCTTTGGTCATTGTAACTAAATGGAAACAACCATTTTATGTTCCCGGTGAATTCCAGAACTAACTGAATGTGTACAGAACAACAAAAAGAAACAGGTTTTCTGTGCAGGGATTCCCAGCATGACCTGCAACAGGTACAACTAATGTTTTATCTCAAAGTCTGCCTTCTTCAAAGCAGACACAAAAGAGACTAATGATGATTAAAAGCATTTTTTGTTAAACCTCCTCTGTGTCTAAATTTGGTTACACTATTGAATAAAGCTGTTACTTAAATGTATTTATTGACTAATCTGCTCATTATTTTCTCAATTCACTGATTTATCATTAAATTTATAAATGTCTTGCATCACACGAGCTTGTTGAAGTTGATGTATTCAAATATCTATCTATTTGACAACGTCGACCACCACATCCTCCTCCACCGTCTCCACTGCGATACAGGACTAACACTGCCTTGGACCGGCCCACATCCTACCTTTCCGGAAGGATTGAGTACGTCAGCTTGGGGGAAGCCAAATCCAACACACACGCTGTCACATGTGGTATCCCTCAAGGATCGGTGCTGGGTCCAACCCTACCCATCCTGTACATGCTCCCCCTCAGCCGCATCATCAGCCAGCATGGAATCTCTTTCCATTGCTACGCTGATACACAACTCTACCTCAGAACAAACCCAACCACCCCTGCTGCTCTTCATCTTCGTCCCCACCATCCTCACTGACCTCCTGCCTGGAGGAGATTAAGGCCTGGAACTGAAGATCTTCCTTCAGTTAAACAGCTCCAAAACTGAAGCAATTCTTGTCGGCACCCCACCATCAGGTCCAGTCATCCCAAAAAAAAACCATCACCTTTTCCGGAAAAGACATCCTCTTCTCATCAACAGTTACCAACCTTGGTGCGAGACTGGACCCTCACCTTACCTTTGACCATATCAAATATCTGTGCAAGTCGTCCTTCCACCTCAAGAACATCGCCAAACTCCATCCCACCCTCACTCTTTCTGATGCCACAAAACTCGTCCATGCCTTTGTCTCCTCCAGGCTGGATTACTGCAACGCACTTCTCATCGGGATCCCTAGCAAGAGCCTGCAGAAACTCCAGCACATACAGAACAGCGCTGCTAGGATCCTGATGAGAGTGCGTGTACGAACACATAACCCCCATCCTTCATGCCCTTCATTGGCTCCCTGTCTCCTCCAGATTCACTACGAAATCGCTCTCCTCGCCCACCAGTGCATCTACTTCAAAGAACTCCTCACCCAACAAACATCAACCATGAACCTCTGCTCACAAAATACCAACCTCCTCCACCCCCCAGAACCAAACTCCGGACCATGGGAGACCGCCTCCTGCTCTGCTGCCCCTCGTCTGTGGAACTCACTCCCAGACCACCTAAGGGCTCCACACGCTGCCGAAGCCTTCAAAAAAGACCTAAAGACTTCTTTTAAAAAAGCTTTGAAAAAACTGTTTTTATGCTTACTTTATTTTATACTCTGCTTTTATTCTGTAGCACTTTGTGATTTGTAAATGACAAGTGCGTTATAAATAAAAATGTATTATTATTATTATTATACAGTCAAAGTTCCCAAATTCAGAGCAATTCACTATAATGGAGAACTAAGAAAATCCGCAAATTACCACAAGCTGGAACCAGTCAAGTGTGGGCAAAAGTGCTTGAACAGTTACTTCAATGATAAAGCAAATTAATTGATAACTAAACATAATATAGTTGTAGCCTTAGTACATCGTGAGGGCCTGGAGGACGGAAGACCATCAAGATTTCGATTCTCTTAAGGCGAGTCCACACCGGACCGAAAATCGGCGTCTTTGAGAGAGTCGGCGTCCGTGACATGAGTCTCCTTGGTGTGGTCGCTCGAATCGGCCCACGTCGGCATTCATTTCAGCCGATTCAAATGTATAATCCGCCATTCGAGTCGGTCATTCTTTTACCATTCTGATTGGTGGAGGCTAGCAGCTTGACTAGCGAATCAGTGAAGCCCGGAAGTGATGATGGTAAACATACCAGATAAACAGTGGAATCAGGTTACATTTTAGATTTTAGATTTTTCCGTTCAGAGAGTAATCACAACTACAGTCTACAACCTCATTCTGCTGACAACAGTGACTGGTGAGGACAGCGTGCTCTGTGTTATGGTCTAGAGAGGACCGGCTACTTCCGGTTTTCGTGTTTTTTGGCCCACAATACAGATTAGCGCCGCCTGTTGTTTTGGAGACATTACATCTCGCGCAAGCACGGAACGTATGGCGTCGGCTGTAATTCCGTAGGTGTGAACCACCCATGTCGTTGTTCGAGTCGGCCATATTAAGTAGCCCGACTTCATTTACTGACGCGAGTCGGGCAGTTCTTCCGGTGTGGACACCCCTTTACACTTCTCTGAGCCCAGTCCTCCCTGGATCCCCACAGGTTTGTTACAGTGATTAAAAAAGGGAATGCAGTGCCAACATTCTTCACTGTGGGATCAAGTTACTGTTTAGCTCAAAAAGGGGAGAAAGGTCCAGATTTGCAGACATATTAAATAGACTGCTCAAAGTTAAGTTCAGGTTTCTGAGTGTAGTTTCACTCTCACCATAAGCTTTCGGCACTTAAGAGGAAGGGGAGGGTGAGCGCTGACCGCTCTGCGTTTCCGTGTCCTGCCCCGGCTTCAGATGAATTCTCAGTCTCTCTGTGCAGGAAACAGACGGGTCTGCTTATCTGCGGTCAAAACAGCCAATCACAAGCAAGGCAGGACCTCTTCCTGCTTCATGTAAACATCCTCTTTCCAAACAACCTTTCCATCCTCTTCTAGCCTTTCACTTAAAGACCCCCTCAAGGCACGTTTTTAAGTATATAAAATAATCTGCAATACCTAATATTTTGTTTAACATTGTTTCCCCAAATAAAAAGTAAAAAAACCTCTGAAATTGGGCTCTAAGGACATCCACTGCTCTCTCCTCATGGAGGAATTCTGAGACACTGAATATTCTTGATATGCAAATATCACAGGCCGCGCGCCCCGACCACCACAGTTGCTTGCACTCATGTGACTGGTGGACGAACGACAACAAGATGGCTAGCGGAAACATCGGCGAGATTCAGCCGGGTACTATGAACCGACACGAGGATGGATGCGTCTGATCGGGAGGCCCGGACTAGAAGGTGCGAAACGCGGAACACGCGTGCACCTCGGGGAACGACAGTGATTGGTTGGGTGTACTAGAGACGTACATAATCTCGCTTGCCAGGATTTGTTTGAATTTCAAATTTCACAGAGGTGCACAGAAATCTCCTCCGTCAAGAGAGGAATGTGAAAACACCTCTCTAGTGACAAAATCTGCTCAGATACAAGTCACTATAGTCAGTGTCAGACGTTTTAGAGGACAGAAAAATAAGAAAAACACATTTTTGAGTGGAGGGGGACTTTAACATCTTATTCTTAACTACTTCAACATGAAGAGCTTTCTCTCACAAACCTCTTAGCCTGCAGTATTTATGCCTGGCGACTGTGAGGCTTTACCCTTTATTTATTCCTATGTTTCCTTTGTCATAGTGACCTTAAGTACTCTCTTGCACTAGCAAAAAACTCATTATTTCCTGTGCCCCTGGGGATTTCTGCGACTTAACTTGAAACAGACAGAATGTCAGTGTAAAGCACACCCACACGCATGTTAACACACAGAAGGGTGACGACGTGGAGACAAAGAGACTGTGCCTCCTTGTAGTAATAATAGTCCGGATGGAAGCTGGAGGAGAGGTGTGTCTGTCTGTCCTGTCACTGGACCAAAGGGCTCTGCTGATACACAGATAGTTTACTTCCTGCTTGATAGCGTGTCTTAAATAGCTTTTGTAGCGACCCTTGGGTCATACAAACCTGGGCCGGGCCCTGTGCTGATATCACCTAATGAATGGATTGCAGTGATTGGACGAATTACCAAGGCCTTAATGGGAAAGGAACGTCCGTTTGTCTGGGTTTTTCAGCCAGCATTCCTCTCTTTTCTTACTTACAGCAAAAGTGTTGCTATAATTTTTAGTTTATTTTCTTATTCTGACCTTCAGGTCTTATCCAGCTGTTGGTGTTATCATAACACACGAAGCACATGATTTTGTGGAGCGCCACTAACAGAGCTGCATGACGTTGTGTTTTCTCATGCTATTTGTCAGAGGAGAGTGTGGGATGAGGAAAACACAAGGAACTCTATTCTGCCCCCCCAAACATCCTGAGTGGGAGCTGGATCTGAACTTCAACAGCAGCATCGTGCACATCTCAAACTCTGTGACCGTCTCTCCTTCATTCCTGCACATTTGATGTTTTCTTTGTGTCTGTGTCACCTTTAAATAAGCTTTATTTAGCCAACGTTGCATTACATGTCCTGCTATTTAAGGTGGTATTATAAGTGGCTGTACTGTGCGAGTCTAAATGACCCATTGACAGTCATAGCAAATACTTGCACTTTACTTTAAAGCAGGTAGAGCAGAGAGAGAGAGAGAGAGAGAGAGAGAGAGAGAGAGAGAGAGAGAGAGAGAGCGAGCACTAAAGAAACACATATAAGCAAGAAAAAAATACGTATCAGAGAAGGGGAGAGTGGGACACAAAGTGGAAGGGGCTTGCCTCCAACGGTGCACTCTGATTGGAGGGTTTGTTTAAAAGAGGTGGATTTGGAGAAAGACAGAGATTGTACGACTTGGCAGACAGTCACCCAAATGTATCTGGGCTGCCAGCCGGCCTCCGGGTCGAACAGAAAACACTCTCTGAAGCAACTACAACCAAATGTTGTGCAATTACTCCAAGAATTCAAACTGTGGCGGATCCCATTGTGTCATCAGGGTGAAAAAAAGGCCATTCATAAAACAGCATGGGCCATTATAACAACAAACAAGATGAAAAATTACATATTTTGATGTCTCTTACCTCAAAAATCTCTCATAGTCTCCTTTTTTTTTAGCAAATCATATACACAAAGCAACAGTAATTGTTTAGTTCCGTCACCCCTATAAAGTTAATGGACTTGTGAGAAACAGATTACAGAAAGAAATTTGAAGCAGCAGAGATTAATATATCCTGAATTTAAGTCCCTAATACAGTCATGCTAAAAAACATTTGCCTGATAAAAAGAATATGACATCACGTTGATGTCATCAGAATGATTTCTTCTGACTCTGGAAAGCACCCTCCAGCCACAGCAGACATTGCCTGTTGCTTTCACTGCGAGTCGTGCTTCTCCACCTGAATGAATTGAAGTTGATGTGGAACATCGTTGAAGTTCCCCTTTCATAAAGCTTTGAATACTTTCATCACATAACAGATGCTGGTATTGCCACCAATCACATTTTCAAAAAAGTTGAGCTAAAACCTCATTTAAAAATATTGTAAAAACAAAAAAACGACTAAAGAACTAACATGCAAAATGTCAGCATTCATTAGTAGCATTCCTACTACAGTGTTCCACCAATTCACCACTTCCTAATTACAGCCCTGTGGGGAACTATATGAACGGGGCCAGTAGAAACAGGTTGCTTCCTCCTACCTCCTGAGATAAAACCCTCTTTGTGCTCTCTGTTTACATGCTACTCTGTCTGAGGTCCAACACTGCCACTGAATCTGGGTCTAAATGATTCAGAGTGCTCTTCCGGCAGGTGTGTGTGTGTGTTTGTGCTCTTATGCATGTGGTTGTGTGTGGCCCAGGCGGCCTCTGGTTGCAAACGGAAGTCTGATTACATGGTCAATGAGAAACCTTACTCAGTAAACATTAGGTGTGTTAACGGTACAATAAGGAAAA
Source organism: Eutrigla gurnardus (assembly GCF_963514095.1). Taxonomy (NCBI): domain Eukaryota; kingdom Metazoa; phylum Chordata; class Actinopteri; order Perciformes; family Triglidae; genus Eutrigla; species Eutrigla gurnardus. Next base: position 27,865,052 of record NC_139925.1, read on the forward strand.
CAATGTAAATGCAGAAAATAAAATATTCAACATTGCTTTGGTCATCATTTTTACGCTTTCATCATTTTAACATTTACGACACACAATACTGGCATATTGTCAACAAAAAAAAGGATGAATTCCATTGAGCCTGATTAACGAGGCTAACGGGGCTAAACCTACTAACATGCTACAGCTGACAACAACTGGTCCACTGCCAAAACTTTCCAGGAAAAACTTGGGCTCCAGGATTTCTGTTCTGTGTGTGCAAGTAGTCAAAACAAACCGCTGTTTGGATCATAGGGGTGAACACTGTATGGTCTCAATCTCAAGTCTTCTTCAATCCAGCATGATGTTCATTTAGTACATTATGGTCCATTTAGAGTCCAACGGACCAGAAAGCAGGGGATGATTTAGGGGGCGGGGCTACCTGCTGATTGACAGGTCGCTACCAAGGCAATAAAACTGTAGCCTCACTACTGTCACCACCACGCTATCAAGGCAATTATCTACTAAGATTACTTTAAAACAGTAAACATATGGTCACTTATACAGTATATAACATGGCCAAAATGCTGAACTCAAGGCTTCAAACCCGTAGTCCACAAACAAATGGGTCCAACATTGACTTCTATATACAGTCTATGGTCTGACCCACCTATCATGTTGTTGGCATCGTATTAAAGATGCAATCAACAATGGATATAATGAAGAGAAACAGGAGTGAAATGCAGATGCAGTATTGGACTAAAAAAGATTTGCCCTCTGTTTGTAAAAGTATAGGATCGCCATGACCCCATGTTCACCTGACCTTATTTCTATTTCAAATGGATACCGACTTACCAGCATACACTGCAACCTACAGTTAACTAAGATTAGCCTGATCGCCATGACTTCACCAGGAAGTTATACACAAAACACGTGCACACATTCAGCTGCAAACACGCGAGGAAAAGATTTCCACCATCTCCACTGCTGAAATATTGAAATGAAACTGCTGTGTCTGCACTTGACATTTTTATGACATAGTGTTTCCATAACAAATAAGATTCCTCTGCAAATACATCAATCATTAGCACTTCCTAAAAAAAGAAAAATAATAGCAAACACGCACAGAAATGACTTTAAATGACCACGAGCCTCCGTGTTGAGTTGAGGATGATGCTTAAAAGGTAAAAAAAATGTTGCAATCTAGCAGAGCCAGCTTTTAGCAGTAATCTAACTGTGGACCAAACCTTAAGGCACATATAATTACTATTATTAAAGCATTAAGCTTACATTCCAGAGAAAGGCAACAGTTACATTTACAGTGCACAACACAATGTGCACTGCAAATGTGCACATTGCACACTGTTGTACTTAAGGTATCCTAGCTGAACAGCTACTACTTTACTCAGACGAGGACCTAACACTTGTTTCTACTTTTTCGCTCTTACGTTATCGGCAATGATAGGTTGTGGTTTCTTTCTTTTGACAAATGTACTTACTGTAAGTCGCTTTGGACAAAAGCTTCTGCTAAATGCCCTAAATGTAATGTTGGTTAAACTAGTGATATAACAATGCTAGCAAAACAGACCTGGGAGTAAACTATGTTGACTGTTTTATTTGATACTCACCGATCTGGTCTTCAGGAATGAGGCTTTCGATTGGTGGCTCCAGTTCGGAGCTCTGTATCAGGTAGCTCTTCATCTGAGTGATGAACTGGCGGAGAGTCTGCAGCAGCTCCAGTCCGGAGGCGTAGCCCTGCCACGCCTGGGTGCCAGCACCCTCGCCCATGTAGCTCAGGTAGTCCTGCACCAGGCTACCAAAGTACGAGCTTTTATCCCTTGACAGCTCCACCACCCTGCGGATCGCCCTCTTCTCCGGTGTCAGCAGCGAGTTGAAGACGCCGCTCATCTTGCGCAGGTGGCCTTGCAGGGCTTTCTGCAGGATCAAAGCGCTGGCACTGGGGCGGCGCTTTGTGCGGTGGCCCGGTGGCACCATGGTCAGGTCCTGGTCTTGGTCCTGGTCGCTCTCGAGACTGACGCCGAAGTCCGGCTCTTCTTCGTCATCCTCATCCTCATCGTCGTCGTCCTCCATGCTGCAGTAAGGCCGGTGGGACGGCGGGAGGGAGAGGGGCAGGTGGGTGTTAAAGTCAGCCACAGTCGGGGGACTGGGGTCATGCAGAGGAGGCAGAAAGAAGGCAGAGGACTGAGAGAAATCCAGAGAGTCTGAGGAATCGGTGGAAAGGCTCATGTCACTCAGCCGTTGGCCGCCACCACTGCATACCTCGCCTGCTTCTTCATCTTCTCCTCTAGTCACATCTGTCTGCTTGCTTCTCGTCGTCAGGTTAGGGTTTGGAGGACTGCTGGAGTCCTGGGCGGAGGTTGTGGTGGAATTAAGCTTAGACAGTCTGGCTTTAATGAGAGCCTTCTCAATAGTCTTGTCCTCCAGCGCCAAGTGGCACTGGGCATCCTCCTGGCTGGATGATGGTGAAGCCTTGGTCCGACGTGGCGAGGAGGAGAGAGATGACAGAGAGATGGGCAGAGAGGGCCGGGGGATGGATATGGGGGAGCTGATGCTGAGTCTCTTGGGAGGGGAGGATGAGGGGCTGATGCTTAGCGAAGAGCCCAGACGAGAAAGGAGGCTGCTGCCCCTCTCCTTCTCCTCCACCTTCTCCTTGGGCACATTGATCCAAGAGATCTTCTCTGGCATACTGCGCTGTTGGAGAAGAGGGGCTGAGCGTTGCGGCACAATGCGAGGTGGTGGTGGACGTGGAGGCGGAGACCGAGGCACACTGTCGGCAGCACTTAGCTTCTGACTGCTGCTGCTAGTTTGTCTGTTGTCTTCCTTTAGCTCTGTGTTTCTGCTGTGTTTCTGAAGGTTGATTGGACCTGACTGGCTGCAGTTACTCTGATCTGAGCAGCCGACCTGAAGACCGTCTCCACAAGAGGGTTTAGCATCCTTGTTGTTGGTTTCTAGGCTGTCGCTAACGGGTTCCCCCCCTTCGCCTTGCTTTGTTGTTCCAGAGGGATTTGAAGTGATGCCGTGGTCGTTATCTGGTTGGTGAACCTTAATGAAGAGGGGGTTGATGAAGCAAAGTGCTCCGTTGGACTGGCAACACTCAAGCTCTGATGGGGTGCGAGTTCGGAGCGGAGGACGCCCTTGGGAGGTCGCCGTGGAGACAGGCCTCTGGGCTGGGGGAGGCGGTCTCTCGGGGGCAGCTATTCCTGAAAGGGAAGCTGAGCCCTTCCCTCTGTGGCACAGCTGAGCATCCCAGAAGCCTGTGTGAGACAGTGAGAGAGATATGCTAAATGTGGACAGGGTGTTTTCCAACATGCAAGTGTCTGGGTCATGTCTCATCCCTGCAGGTTAACATAGTACATCCACTTGGCCCAACATGGACCACCACCATAGACCAGACCAAAGACAGCTTAAACAAGTATTAATTTACATGTATTTGTTCATGTTCTCTTCTGATTCCATATTATTAATCTTAAATAAACACAATCACAGTATATGGGAGCTGTAATCCATTCCTTTGGAGCAGATGGCATGGGAAAGGAAGGCGGGGTAACCTATTCCTCCCTTTCACATCCTCTTATTAAAGGAAACCCCTAATAAACAGGCCCCCTCATATGAGGGTCTGGGGACAACCCATGGTTGGATGACCAGTCAAAAAAAATAACAAAAACAGCCCCAACCGATGCTGACTCAAGTGACATCACCGGAGGACATTCATCCGGCTTCAGACATGGAGACACCAAGGCTAACATCCTGATGGGCAGGTGTCAAAATCTGCATTTTTTTTTCATTTTGATGTGTAGAATCTGTGTCCCCTTCAGCTAAAATATATTCCAGTTATTTACTGTAGACCATGAATTTCCATCACTATTGGTTTTGGAATAATAATTGTATTCTAATTAGTCTGATGCAGTCTAAGTAAAGGGTGTTATGAGCGCATGCAAGAACATCAATTCAAACTTGTTCCAACTGGAGAGTTTTGACGGTTGAACTGTATCAGCTCCTTGCTACTGATTCAGGCTGGGCCAAAGCAATAGTCTTCTTCCACGCTGTGATGTCCTACACTTTTTTTTTTTTACCTTTTGTTTTGAAAGGTTCAAATGGACTTTGCAGTTTATCTTCTCCGTTACAATAAGTAACTTATATTATCTGGTGTTTTCTGTCTGTTCCTGTTTCAGTCCGGGCCAATAACACTGGGTAAGAACAATATTGTCATGTCAGGTTACTTACTAGCATATGCAAATGTTTGACTACAACAGCAAGGATGACAGCCTAAATGTGATTGTTTTTCAAAGAATCCCCAAAACTCTGGTACATATTAAACTATATTCGGTGAACCATTACACCCATACACACATCATCTTGTCAGCGTTTTGTCCCCTGCTTTTCTTTTGGTAGATTGTATAGACTCAAACCAAACAGTGCTATACTACAGTGAGCGGCAGCACAATGCTACATACTTAAAAATGCTTAACTTCTGCCAACTGGAGCCACGCACACCCAATGACTCAATACAAGTCCTGCAATTACAACCAATCTCAAAAAAAACCTCTAAGTGCTGCCCAGCCTGTCTGGAAGCTTTTCCACCCGGCACACAAGAAAGAGGAAAACAGCACTGAACTACTGTCAACAATGTTTTGGACCTTTAGAGTCCGAGCCGTACTAAACAGAGCAAAACAAGAGGACACCAGTGGGGACAATGCTGGCTGAGGAATAGTAAGTACCAGACACAGAGCAGAGAGGGCAACAGTACTCACTGTCATCCCTCCGTGACACACAGACAAGCCGTCGGTCTCACACAGTCCAACTTCTGAAAGCGCTGCAGCGGACACGCCAGTGTCTGCACAAGCCGAAACTCCACAGGCTTCTCTGGCTCACTCACGCTCAATCTGTGTTATGACTCAAGTCCTGCTAATGTGTGTGTGTGGGCGGGCTGTTTGCACAGTATTCCCGCCTCCCTCCCTCCCTCCCTCTCAGTTGCGCTGTATGTCTCCCTCTGACACAGAGCAATTTTTCCTATTCCCCTCCAACTCTACTCTTGTTTACCTTCTCTTCTGGTGCAGTCTTCTCTTTTTTCTCAGTTTCATCATCTGATTCTATCACTTATTAGTCTTCTTACCATTATGTCATCAGATGCAGTTTGGATGATTCTGTGTAATAACCATATTTCACCGTTTGCTTTTATTGGCAATTCAAATGAGTGGAATTATTTGAATACTCAGTTATACATACAGGTAGACTCACACAAGTGTATGTTGTACGCACATGTACTTGTACACTAGGGACTGAGAGGAGAAGGGAATGTGGTTTGCTGTTGTTGATTGAAGAACCGGGAAAGTTCAAGGTTAAGTCAGTGAGACTTGTATCGCCATACGTACGACAGCTGAACTGAAGCTGAAAATAGACGGAGATCACACACTGTAGCGGACATGAAGTGGGCACTTAGGTTTACGTGGAGCGGGGAATATTTGACTGTGCTTCACTAGAATTTACGGCAAAAAGTGACTGTAAAACAGGGAACTGTTCGCCAGTTCAAAATGCTCCACACATCCACCTGTGTTGCTATGTAAAGGCATAAGCAAGAGACTATATCCTAAGTGATAATTGTAAAATGGTGATTTAGCTGCCAGTAAACCTGCAGCAGAGCAAAGTAAAGTAGATCTCATCAATCTCTTGTTCACAGGCATGTGTAGCTGCAGGGGGAAACATGGAGATCAGAGCCAGGACTTTCAGGAACAAACCTGCTTCAACCAACCATTCTAGCCAACTACAGAAGGCAGTGATGGGGAGAATCAGCGTAGTCAACACTAGATTTACAAGAACTGACAAGTTGCTAAATATAAGACGGCTTGCATGCAGTTTAGCAACGAGCAATGTCAGAAGCAACGCCATGAATACAGTATCCTAACTGCACATTCATTCTGCAAGCAGCGCCGTCCATGTATTGAATTTATTTATTGTATAATATTTAATATTGAGTGTCCCAATTCAGCATCCGCTCCTTGGAAGAAGCGGCCTACGCCGCCTCTGGTCTACAGGATTGCCGTTCCTGTCATGGAAGACGTAACTAACTTTATCCAAATAAAGTGGAGCCAGAGATCATATTTGATTATTTTTATTTGATATTATGATGGAGGATATGCTTCGCAATATATCAGGCTGAGAGAGCGTATACCGCTGCATGTCCCGCTGCTGGTCACATTTTAGACGCCATGTTGATTCAAATCCAAGCGTCACCAGTGTGCAAAGAATATTTGGATACGTTGGGCCATGAAGGATCCATCAGTTGGATCCTCTAAATCCGGACAAGAAGGTCACATTTCCCAGCTGCATTTGAAGGAGTCTTTGAAATAGGACAGCCTCGTCTCAGCTCAATGATTTTAACTTTGTAACGAACAGACGCGCCTTCAAAAGACATGACGACCTGCCTCCTAACCGAGCCGTCATCACAGGTGGGAACCCAGAGAACAGGTCATATGAAACAGTGAAGACGTCAGCGTCAACAGTACTCTTTTCTGAGCTTCACCAGCCATTCGTTTGCTCCGATGTACGTCAGGACTGCCTTTTAGATCAACGATTCACTCTGCCACTCAAGAACCTTCATATACACAAAAGCCACCATTGTGTCGCCGCTCTACACAGGAACAAGAACATTCATTCATGTCATGAAAGAGAGAGGGAGGGAGAGAGAGAGACACTGAGGGAAAATGTATGTCTGTTGATCATTTGATACCACAAGAGAGTCTCATCAAACGTGTCGCTGCTGTCGTCGAGGGACATTGGTCTCCGAGAAACGACGTTTCCATGCAATGAAGCTGCATCATGCATTACAATCCTAGAGAATCTTATTTTGTTGTGGATTTGTTTATAATGTATCACAAATTAGTTTTCAAATCAGCCCACGTAGGGAGGAGGTCCCGGTGGTCAAGGGAATCTGCTCATATTGTGACAATATAGGATTTCATTGCACATCTCGATGTAAAGTGTTTTAGTGCAATTTTAAGAGTTTTAAGCCTATTTTGATGATTATTGGAATACTATCATGAATGGCCAGGATAATCGTACCATGACATTTTCATCATTATGTCTCGTCCCATAAGAACAGAGTACTTTTGGTGCATTTCTGTTGTCTTGCAATAATATTCACTTGAAGTCAAAACCATGATGTTTTTTTCTACTAAACCTAATCAAGTAATTTTGTTGCCTAAACCTAACTGAGTCCTTGTGTGTAGCATTTTTTTTGTTTCAAACTTTGACCGTTCGGTCCGGAAATAAAATAACTTTCCCTTGAAATATAAGTTAGAGTTGTATGGGGATGTCATTTTTGACAGGGTTGCTCTGGAAGAGTCAGCCTAGATTTCACATGATAGCTCAGAGCTGAGTCACAGCACCAGAAAGGTCACTCTGAGAGGGTCAGACAAAAAAAGCATTACTTTTGCCTCAACTAAGTAAAAAAGTGCATACCTGTCGTACAAGTTAGAAGAGGCATAAGAATCGAAAACATTTATGGTGGCTCCATGCCCAGCTGAGCAGCACTGATTTGGGCCTGGAAGAGACTTTTGTCCCTGGGGCTGAGTCATTTAGCATAGGCATGCCAGTTCATCTATTGAGCAGGGGGAATGTGGTTGAGATAGGCTTTATGAGTGTCAAGCCTCCAGGAAAAAAATCATCCTTTACAATCAACAGATGTGTGATGCAGTAAAACGCTCTACTTTTCTGAACTAGCAAGCGGCTGATGGAGTTTCATAATCTGTTTAGCTGCAAAATCTTATGCAGGATTACCAATAATTGGTTCAAAATGACTCCTCTTTCTTGCTATCCTTTTTACATAAAAATGATTTAGTGTCACCATGGAGCATGCTTATTTTTTATCTCTGGTGTTTTTATCTGTACTTTTTGTATTCTGCTCAACAGGATCAAGAAACTTCAGTTCACAAATTCCCCCCAAATCTTGTTCCCCAATATATATTTAAATTTGAGAACAAACCTGCTCCAAGTTTGGCAAACTCATCAAGATCAGCAGATGTAGTGGCAGAAGCGATGGAATCTGGGAGCTTCAGAGTGAAGGGCAACACATCCCTAAGGAATGGAGAAAAGCTCGAGTGAGAGTCAGAAAGACTTTAACAGAGAAGAGGAGAGTAAAGAGAGCTTGACTGAAAGCCTATTGCACATAATGTGTGAGTCACTACGTTGGAAAACAGCAGCCTGGGTGTGTTGTGTATATTCAGCCACACAGCCGGAGGGTCATTATGTGCCCGCTGCTCTCCTCCTCTTTTACAAGCAAACTGGAGTAATTAGAGCTGGAAATTTCACCAACGTCATGATTTCTTCTCTCAGTATAACTTGAAACGGCTGCAGTTGTTGCAGAAAGTGACGTGATGTGTAAAATGGCATTTTGGGTAGACACAATGCAAGTATCCTAAATACAACCACGTACCATTGGTAGGCAATCATGTGCCCCTGTTGGCCAACAACAACACTGCAATGAAAGGACTGCAGTCTTTTTAATTATCATGTTGAAATCTAAATCTTGCTTTCAAGTCAGTCCCCTTACAAGATAACAACCATAATAAGACAAATCTGACTTGCTGTGCCACTATTGGCGCTGTGTGCAGTGTGTGTGAGTTACACACTAGTCATGGTTTTCAATTTGAACTATGTATCCATCTAAAAATGCCTCACTTCCTCCCTGTTTGGATGAAGGTTAAAAGGTGGAGTTTTTTTAATGCTTTTTTCCCCCATCCTCGACAGTTCAGTCTTTGTCTTTGTTATGATTTGTATCTTTGTCGTGCTGCATTACAACCGATCAAATATATAAGATTACACTGTAAGATGAATACATTCTATATGTAAACATTCACTGTGTGACTATTTTGCAAGTGAAGTAACTCACCGCCAAAATGGCACTTTTAATTGTTGTCCCATGCACAAGTTTTCAACACAGAGCAAATATGTGTGTATGAATGGATGGAGCAGTGTTGCACAGGTAGAAGAACAATGTTGATGGGATCATTTTACCACAATAAATCCTTAATTTTCTCGTTTGAATATCTCTGATGTGGACAACCAGCTCATGGTTTTTGTAGTGTGTGTACACACAGATCAAATCAGTGTGTTCTGCATGTCTTCCTGTGATCACGACAACTTCTGAGTGATGAACTCACCTGCTGATGCAGCAGAACGCCACCAGACGGAAAAGGTCTGCAAAGCTCAAGCCTGATCCCAACAAAGAGAACGCTGTAGGAACACAGAACAACATGATTAAAGAGGCAGTCCGTAACATGTTCATCTATTTAATTGTCTTTTAAGTTCCTATCTATCACAGAGTGAGTTAAAACAATGGTGGTTGATCATGTGACCACTAATGAAAGTGCTTGTACTTGCTGCTTTGCCCAGAAATAGGATCTCCGTGTCTGTGGCCACATTCCAGCTAAACTCTAAATGAGTTTGATCTTTTTCTGTCAGTCAGCAGCGGTTGGTCTGCAGGTGGAGCTACTCACGAAAGTATGCTGCGTTTACTTGGAATGGGAAATCGGTAACTTCCAACAGCTGAGTCAGGCTCCCTCTAGTCTAAAAGACGGACCTCCTTTCAGTGTGGAGCATTTGAAGGCATCACGCAGATGAGAGACAGTCGACACTGTTGGGTGAAGGAGATGAGTCCCAGAGGCTTGCCTACAGTTCCATCTACCGCCAAAGAGGCCGCTAGAAGCAACGCATCTCCAATCTTACGTAGCACAACTTTAAGACACATAAAACTAAAAACAAAAACAATGATTGGTCAAAAACAGCTAAAAAAATATCTGTGTCCTTTACTAGTTTCGATCTAAAGGCCAGCAGCAAAATCACAAAGAATATTAATCATCTGGACGTTGAATCTGATTATTTGACTGTTTTTCCAGCAGGAGACGGGGTGTCCGATATTAATAATAACTAATAAGCTAACAATTATGTGTGGTGAGTTTTGAGCCGTACTCACTGTATGGAAGTGACGTTAACTACAAGACCGTTAGCACGAAGCATCTCTTCATGAATTGCCCGCTGTGTTTATTGTTTTTGTGTATTCTTCTCTTCAGGTGTTGAGAGTGACGTCACAGACTCTTCAGATGACAGCGTTCACCAGTAGTCAGCGGAAACGGGAAAGTAAAGTCTGCAGTGCGTGGGGCTTCACACGCAGGACACACTCACTAGGCAAGCATTTGGAAATTCCAGTTCAGTGCTGAAGTGTCAGAGCGAGCGCGTACACACACACACACACACACACACACACACACACACACACACACACACACACACACACACACACACACACACACACACACACACACACACACACACACACACACACACACACACACCACGTTCAGAGCATGTTTGGTCAGAGCTTCAGGAAATTCCCCGAGTTACAGGTGACTGAAAATAAAACCCAACAAAGAAGAAAAGAACAGGATTTAGGGTTGTACTAGTTTGGATGTGCTGATGGAAGAGACAGATATTATTATATATTATAGGCCCCTTACCATGTTGGAACCCTGGAACAAAAGGGGAATACTAATACTACTGCACAGACAACACAAGCCAAGATGTTCCTGGTCATTTTAGTCACAGGACTACTTTTCATGCAACTAAAAGGTTGCTTCAGCCCATTGTTGTCTGCAATTTTGGGCAAATGAGTCCGCTGACGTATGAAGCGACACACCTTGGATAGAGGTTTGCTGGAAGTGGTGGCCGAGGCAAACGAGCTCTGTAGCCTGAACTGTTCATCTAGAAATCATCGGGTTTGTCCCACTGCGACGACAGTTACTGTTGCAGGTTTTACTGAATGAAATGCAGAGGAAGAAAATAGAAGAGCGTCTGTCTCCAGAGGAAATCTTTGGAATGACTGATGATTATTCTTTTGTGCTTTAAAACGTAACCACCATGAGACACCTAGAAAACTTGCTTTGTAATTGATTTGGGAAGACGAGAGCAAAGCCTAACTTTACTGACCTTACTAACTTTACTGTTCTGTAGTGCTCTCTTGAGGTCTGTATAATAATGACAAATTTCTGCAGCCACTAAACGTGACTACTCGGTTCAAAAACTAGGCCATTGTTTGTTGTTGCCGACACTCAGAGCAGCTGAGGGGCCGTCATACCGTCTATTAGTTTGTGTGGAGGAGGACTTAGAAACCTGATTGGCAGCTTCACAGCATTTCCAAGGAAAACAAACAAAACACATGTGGGGGTGTCTCAGATGCTTACTGTACTGACTCTCCTTGACAGGGTAGTCTTTGACGGGAACTGCAGAGTCTTTGTTCATGCGTAGCGATATTACTTTCTTCTGCAGGCTGGTTGACTTCCTCACCACGAATGTCTGCAGGCCAGAGGGAAACAACCAATCAGAACGTATACGTCAGTGTTTAATGGAGAACTATGTCTTTCTAGATTGTGTCTTTTGAGATATTTTGTCTGTGTACTTCCCACCATTTCAAAGAAAGCAGCCAATTAATGTATTGGATGCACTAATCAGGTTCGGGAATCACAACGTGACCCAAACGGAGCGTTGCGAGCACACTCAATCCACCAACTTGTGATGAAGCAGCTGAGGCCATTTTCAACATTCTGTCATTCTTAGATATATGGCCCTAAAGCTGAAAAAATGAAGTCTGGTGTTTTTAAATTCTTCAAATTTACTGATGTAGATGAACTTTGGTACTTTGGAGTTAGCTGCAAATGCTAATTTCCATCCGTTGTCCCTAGCTAGATCTTAAAAGGCACCCTAAAATTCAAAAACTGATAAAAAAATAAAACAGTAATTAAAAAGTCTTCCTCACAGCTAGTGATGGACACAAGAAGTCACCAACAACACACAGACAGAGCTTCTCTGGTGAGAGGAGAACGTCACGCTGCTGCAGTACAAATACATGCACACTAGGGATGCAACAATACAGGTAGACCACGGTTCAAAACGCACCTCAGTTCTTGGGTTACGGTTTCGGTTCTGTTTCGGTCCATATTTTGTGCACAAGGAAAAAAATATTGCTATTTATATATTCAAAAATTAAATATTTTTTGCTTATAAGCTAAGATCTTTTTTACACATTCAAGTGTATTGAATATTAAAATAAATAAATAAAAAAACACAATTTTTGCACTTTAAAAAGCAAAAGTACTTCTTAGCTTTGGCGACTGGTATCGGATAAAAGGGGGTAAAACTATTTCATAAGTAATTGTACATATTTGCAATATCTTTATATTTAAAACATAAAGCCACTGTTTTAAATGAATATACCTGTACTTCAGTGGCCCATATATGAGTATGCACTCTTCATCTCCCACTTCGACATTGCGTTTGTGCTGAAAAGTGTGCGCGATGGAAGGGTAGCGCGGATCGAGCGCTATGATTCGGGGACGGAAGCTAACCCTTTTTCTGCACCGGTAGAATCGTCTTGTTGGAAGCATCAACGAGAGAAACTGTTGTAAGTCGGTGTTACCTGCTCAGCCGTACTGCTTCCACGTTGGAGATTTACTGGAAGGGAGGCGTGAACACATGCTGCATTCAAGTGCTCCTCTAAAGCTCCGACATAGCCAATTCAGAGAGATATACAAGGAAGGATGGAAACGTGAAGTTACGTGACATTTTATTGCAAAACCGAATATACCTCAATTCACAAGTGCGTATTGAACCGTGCATGGTGTACCGTACGGTTCAATATTATATTGAGAACCGTTAATTTCTAATGAGCACAGTACTGGTATTGGTATCAGTGCATCCCTGATTAGAAACATAAACTCTCTACAGTGTGACGCAACCCACCTGTCTCTAAATTATGTTATGAGTTACATAAAACTTTAAGGAGAGTTGTATAAAAACTCCTCCCCTGTAGCGTTTTCATGAAGAGGGAAATAAGCTAAATAAACGCAAAATAAGCGTTTTTTTTTTGTACCAGGCTGTACGAAACATGTTTATTTCTGCTGTACATTTGCTTGTTAAAATGGTTAGAATAGGGTTGAGTCTCTTTTGGAGCCAACCTCAAGAGGCTATTTGAGGAACTGCAAGTTTTGGCACTTTTTTTTCAGTTCATTGTCTAGTTATTTACATGGTTGCAGCTTGTCTCATGCTTTGTTAAGTTAAACATGTGTTGGACTATGTCATTGGAGAGTTGATGGTAGCAATGATTTTGGCGGCTGTAGTGGTGTGTTGAAGTCATTGCTTCTGCCTGTCTGTGTGGGTCCAGTAGAAGCTTCAAGTCAACAGCATGGACATAGAAGTCACACAGGCTGCTGTCCACTCACCCCGGCGGGTTGGCTCTGCAGTATGTGTGTGGCATCCTGGTAGCTGAGGCCCAGCTGGAGCCACACAGCATGTGTGCGAAGCAGGCGGTCCAGAACACTGAGCCGCCGATGGAGGGAATCGTAGCCCGAATCTCTGGCTCCAGCCAGCCCCGCTCCGATCCCGGCACAGGGGGAGGCCTGGAGGAAGAGCCCGCCCACCTCTTCACCCAGCCTGAAACAAAACAAAAATTAAATACATAATCCCTTACTGTATGTACTTTCTTGTATCAGTGACAAATGTTGCAGAAAATGTTAACACAATGTCACACAAAGGGACTGTGATCGTGTGATGAACATTTACATTTAGGTCATTTAGCAGACACTTTTGTCAAAAGTGACTTACAATAAGTACATTTGTCAAAAGAAAGAAACCACAACATATCATTGCCGATAAAGTAAGAGCTAAAAAATAAAACAAGTGTTAGGTCCTCGTCTGAGTAAAGTAGTAGCTGTTCAGCAAACATACCTTAAAGGGATAGTTCGGAATTTTGGACATAAGACCTATTTTCCAAGTGAGCCGGTGTGTTTGAGACGTCTGGAGACGTTTTCAAGAAATTTAATTCAGTTCTTCTAGTTGCCGAGTTCGCTTATGCTATGGCTAGTGCAAGTCAATGGTTCTTAGCTAGACAGGCATTAAAAACAGTCTTGCCCACTCCACAGTGCACCGAGGCAAATCCATTGTAACGGCAGACTATCAATGTACATATGTGTTGATAGGATACCCCCCATGTACCAACTCATCCAAAGGACACTCTGCATTCATTAGCCCCTTTTAGACAGTCTTTTCGAGTATTCCGCCATTATCCCGCCCCGTCGTCAGTCTAAACACTCGCTGAGGCGGAAAGAGGCGGCTACGGAGGTCGTCACAGAGCCGCATCAGAGGCAGGACGAGGCAATACGCGTTCTATCTAAACGCTCCGAGCACCCGAGGTGGAAAAGACGTGACGTAGTGAAGACGTATTACCAGAGCGACACGCCGCCGGTGGATTTAATGAGCTCAAAGCGTAGATCCGAAGAAGATTAAACGCCGGTAGTTGCTCGTACGACGCCGCCTTTATACGCATCGACATGTTTATGATGAACAGCAACTTCACTTGTTGAAGAGTCGTGTAAATATGCGAGACGAGCAAAAGTTCACCTTTCTTAATTGTTTTGATGCAGCGAGCTTATCAGATTTCAAACGCTCATTGAACATGTCACACGGCCGTCGAGTCCATAGATGAGACGGCGGCTGCACAGTGGGACGTCTCACTCGTTCTGCAACACCGGGTGCTATCTTAACACAGACACTGTTTAGTTGCAGCGTTACGCTGCAAACAAAGTTCTATCCGAACGCAACGGTTTGCGGCTTATTTTGACTCGCCTTCCTGCCATCACGGCGGAATCGTCTGTCTAAAGAGGCTTTTGAAATGCAGAAGACGATGTACGCTGATCAGCGTCCACTGGAGCTGCAGAAGCTGTCAGACAAGTGGTGGGCTGAGGAAGGTCCTCCCAGCTGACATGCAGTTTCTTGAGGAAATGACACAGCAAACCAGACTCTTCGGCAGGCGATGCAATGATTCTTTTCAAGAGCATCAACTTTGATCACCTGTCCAATCTTCCAGGTGACTGCATAGCCTCTGATGCTTTGCAGCAGAAAGACAGACCTGGCTGCAGCATACAAAGTTGTTGATGGAGTTTTTCAGAACTGGCAGAACAGAGTAGTTTGATAACATGTATAAACAGGCTACAGAGAAGGCTGCATCAGTGGGCCTGGACCCCCCAACTGAGATTCCTGATCAAGCTAGGAGGAGGGAAATGCCAGCAAGCATCAAGTCATTGCCACAACAACTACTGCTGACCACACTTTCCCTACTTTGCAAGACTACTACCGTTAGAGTGTATGACGTGTTCGTGGCCACAATGACACAAGAGCTTCAAAGACGCTTTAAAGGAGAAGAGAACTCCACATGGGAAATCCTGAATGGCCTCCAACTGCAAGCTGTGAAGAAACTCTGCCAGTTCTACAACATTGAAGAAGAAGAAGACAAATTGCAGACAGAACTTAAGGTCTTCCATACTTCATACTCATGCCCCTCACAACCAGTGTGACATCTATTCTTTCAGTGGTCAAAGAAAACAATGCACATCTGGTTTTCCCTAACTTGACTGAGCTGCTGAAGACAGATGGCACCCTTCCGGTGTCTAGAGCAACTGTGGAACGTTCTATTCTCAAAACTGAAGCTGGTGAAAAACAAAACATTGCACCCTTTGCAATGAGGAGAGGTTGTCAGAGCTTGTTTTACTGGCAATTGAGAAGGATATTCCAATCAACTTCAGTGAAGTCATTGACATGTTTCAGCACGGACAACAGGAAGTTGCCGTTATAAAGAAAAATGTGTAAAAAACACAGACAGACACAGACACAGACAGACCCACCCCTCCTCCTTCTCTTTCTCCCATTATTAATGTTCCACTTTCATTTACAGTTAGTTATACAATATGAATCCATGTCTGTTAATAAATACAGGATGAAACATTTCATGTTGAAGTTATGTTTGTGTCAAAACAATTGGTTGCATTTGGTTTTACTGAGGTTAGAAAACAAAAACAAAGCTGTGAAATTAAAATAAAGAGGGGTCAGAATTGATTCATTTTTGTCCTCCAATTTGATTAAAACTGAAAAGCAAGGACTCCAGGAAGCCACAGTTAAACAGTCCAGTGTCTAATGGTGATCTAAATTCAACTTAATACATAATCTACTTCATATGTCCTAAATGAATGCACAGCTTGAATTATGGCTTTGTGGTTTAGGCTGTGTCTTCAGCCCTCCTTTATTTCTATTGGTGAAGTTGTAAATAAATGTAGTGGCCTTAACATTTCCCTCTCTAATGTTACAGAGCAGAAATAAAATGTACTTGTTTTCAGTGTTTACTCCTAATGGAATAATAATCTACTACTTTCATCTAAAATAAATTATTCTACAACAATTGAACGCACTGGAATGTGTCACCGTCTCTGTTTGTGAATTCTACAGAAACTAGGTAGTAGAAAAGGAATCACTAGGAATGGCTTCAAGGACTTACGGGACAAAGTTCACCAACAGTTCCCGGAGAGCTGATCACTTTGTCCTGCTATCTGCGGATTCCTGACATAGCTCGCTGACATCACATACACTTCCTTACACACCTAACAACATTTAAGGTATTTTAAGAGTGCCATCTGCTGGTAGTCATGGAGAGCTACACTGCCTTGAATCAAATGGTAATACTGGCTGGGACAGAAGACGATGCAGACACACTATAAGCTCACCCGAGGAGCGTGTCCGTCTTCTGTTCCCCTTTTGCAGGTTCAGGCTTCTTCCCCATTTCCTTCTTCAATGTGCCGATCTCCCAGGCAAACGAGTCGATTAGCTGCAAAGACGACACACAGAACAGCACATTACTTTTTTTTATTTAATGCGTAAACCAAAAAAAATTAAAACAACAAATAGAGGTTTACTGGGGTAGAGGATTATGTGCTGGGATATCTTTTATCTAAGAGCAGGGACTTCCTGAGTCTTCACCAAACACTCTTAAGCTCTCAGCAAGAAAATAAGTAGGCTATTCTCAAAATGTCCAACTATTCTTTTTCATTTTACTTAAATGTATTACTTGCAGCACTCAGCATATAATTATCAGCTGTAATTGAATATTAATATGTGCCATATATGGTTTCTCTTTGTGAATTGACATCACGGTTGCTGAAATTGGATCAGAATCTCGGATGTCTATGAGACTCAAGTTCTTGTTTGACAGTATCAGATCAGTTTGAATAGTGTTGCCGTTTATGACAGCTCTTGTAGGTTATTTCTAGGAGGTGATCTTTTTATGATTGTTATTACATTTTGGTTCAATTCTTATTTGGTGACATATTTTTGTTATTTGTTTTATGTTGTCTCGGCCAGAACAAAAATAGATTTATCCCAGCAAGGTTTTCCTGGTTGAATAAAGAAAAAAAGAAAATGCAAACAGACATATATGAAGATATGAAAATTGCTACAGAATGTGCATTTCTTCAGATTTTAATCTGCTGCCAGAATATCAAATATCCACATGTATCAGCATTTTCCAGCAGAGGTCTCCATTTCAAACTACGTGTCTGAAATGAGCCATTGGCCTCCTCTTCACCTCTGGGTTAGTTCTATTAAAGCCATGCTGAATCAGTGCATTCACAACCCTTTACTCCTCCAGAGAACTGGAGCAAGCGTTTTCTAAAAACCACTCACGAGACTAACAGCGACTCAGAGAGTGTGTGTGTGTGTGTGTGTTGTGTTTACAATGAATTAGGGTTGTCAAAAGTATCGAAACTCAAAAAAGTATCGATACTAAAATGTTGTATCCGGATACGATACTCATTTTCAAAAGTATCGAATAATTCTGTGCACTTTTCAGTTTCAGACTTTTTTTTGTAACAGGTGCAGCTGCTGAGAATACAGCATTTCAACAGTGTAATGTTCATGTTAACTGGTTTGGCTAGTGTCATTTAGTTTATTGTTATGTATATAAAGCATAGCCAAGGAAGGAACACTTAAGTTAATTTAGTTTTTATCAGGCTTGCCTAATATTTACAACCTCAAAATATTGTTCCAATTGTTATTGTTTATTTTATTATTTATTTTTTTGCACTACCTCAGACCTGAAACTTGTTATTTTTGCATTTTTTTTGTTAATAAAAACATTTCTTTTAAATTTTGGGGTCTTTTTTTCATCCTTGTGGTATCGAAAATGGTATCGAGTATCGAATATTTTCCTGAGTATCGGTATCGAGTTGAAAATTTTAGTATCGTGACAACCCTACAATGAATGAACCTTGAAAGTTGCCTTCACATGCATGAAGCATTCCTAGGAGGTAGAGTTGTTCCAATTTCGATACCTGTATTGGAAATGCCTCTGATACAGCCAAAAATGCTGGCATGGGTATCGGCGAGTACTGGAGTCCAGGCACCGATCCGAAACCACGTAATTAATTTTTCCATTAGCTTTGACACAGTTCTTCTTCGCAGCTCTTAAAACAGTTGCGCTGTGCTGCTGGCGGCAGCTGCTGTTTTTTCGAGGGGCAAAGAAGAATTGGTCACCTGACATCTGTTAAAAGGAGCTAATGTTAGTGCATCATGTCGGCGGTTTGGCAGTACTTCACAGTGGATGTTCCCACCAGTAAAGCCCAAGTTATGCTTCCGCGTTGACACAACGCAAGGGGGCTTACGGACCCTTTACGTCCTTGCAGACCCACCGCAAGGGCCTGACGTGCACCTCCCAAAAATCCTAGACGCGCGTCGAGGCGACGCAACACCAACGCAGCGGCATTGGCTGTGATTGGTCCGCTAACTACATCCGCTGGAGACCGCTTTTCCGGTTTCCACTCAAAAACACCGCCATTTAAACTTTTAATACTTTTATTGTTTGCACCTTGTCGCTTTTGCACAAAGAAATAAAACACTGAAAAATTGTGGATGTTTAAAGCCGGAAGGTAAACAAATAGGCTATAACGAGGCTAACGACGATATACGTCAAGAGTCTCGGTCAGTCGGTCAGTCTTTACAAAAAACATAGCGCCCTTTACCGGTGTGGCGTTGAATTGCATTTCAACACGTAAACCCAACGCAGAACCATCACGGTCTCCAAGCAACTGCGTGGCCATTGCGTGATCACTACGCGGAAGCATAACTGAGGCTTAAGACGGCAACATGCAACACAGGGCTCTGTGTACTGGGCGTGAGACACACGCATTTCAACCTGTTCACATGGCACATCTAGTATTTCTCATGCAGACAAATTACCGGGATTATTAAAAAAAACGTTCTCTTATTTTACGAAAATAGTTCACCGAAATGTGCTTCTGAAAACATTTTATGAATGGGAAGCGTGGAAATAACGGCCTGTCTCACATTGAACTAAGTTAAAAACCTGAGAGCCCTGTGTAACATATGCAAAGACTCAATTTCGAGGGGTAGCACGAGTGTTGCAAATTTGCACTACTGTTTTATACTGTTCTATTTAAAAATAAATTTAAAAATAAATCTGCTGTATTCATTCATGTTTTACAAAGGGTTTAACCTGAGCCAGGCCTTACCACAATGATAATCATATCACAGTCATGCAGGCGTAGTATGATCTTTTTTTTTTTTTTAAACACACTGGTATCGGTATCGGTACTCGGTATCGGCCGATACCCACAGCATGAGTATTGGAATCGGTATCGGGAGGGGAAAAATGGTATCTGTACATCTCTACTAGGAGGCGAAGTATGCCATTGAAATCCTCCTCACTGAGGGTTTTTCCTGATAAGAATGGATCTTACACAGTATGGATGCATGGGCAGTAAGTAGGCAATGGTTCTGTCTGATAGAGCCTGATTTTTGTGGCCAATACTGATATATTAGGGAGTTAAAAAGAGAGAGAATGCAATGCATTTGTCAGGGAGGTAAGCGTAGACCGCCATCGTTCTGCAAAACATAGCCCTAAAATAAAGAGGGCTCAGTCGGTTAAATATGACACAATATTTATTACACGAAGCAACAGAGAAGGTTAACAAGTTCTGAGAGCTCTTGTTTGACTGATGGCAAAGCTTTTCCTGGAATTACATTCAGCCTGGCTATGTTCAGTGTGACACTGCCGTCATTTGTTTCGTTTCCCAATTATCCGTCTAGTTGGCTAATGTCTCTGTTGAGTAACATCACATCAGCAGCTTGAGGAGAGAGGAAACCGTAAGCTCAGCTCTTTCAAAGGAAATCACGAACAGTGACTCATTTGATTGAAAAAAAAAAAAACACACAGTAAGTTGATCTTGGTGAATTTCCATCATTAGGATTAGCGTAAATGTCGCCACAAGTGACTTGAAAAAGCTGTCTACCTCACCATCATGGTAGAGAAGTGAGAAAAGTAGAGCCTGCTGTAAAAAGTACACAATACAAATGAAAAAATATATACATGGTGACCTTTTGATTTATGATCACCTTATTAAGTGATTTTCACTAAAAAGGATTTGCACTTAAAAACTTTCGGCGGGGCGGTCAGTGGTGCAGTGGATAAGGCAGCCGCCCCATGTACGGAGGCTCAGCCTCGGCGTGGAGATCAGTGGTTCGACTCCCGGCCCGGCAATCTCCTTCGCGCATGTCTTCCCCCTCTATCTCCCCTTTCCACACTGTCTCTCTCTGCATTCAAAAAAAAAAACAATAAAAAAAAGGCTTGCATGGCACTCCAGCAATAAAAAAAAAAAATCTTTAAAATAAAATAAAAATAAATAAAAAAAACTTTCGGTGTTTTATATCTGACAATAAATCATTTGATTCGTAACTTCATGTAAATTTCCAGTTTGTTTTACGGTAATATTTATTTTTAAGCATATTTTGATGATTATTGGGATAACATTGTCCATCAAAATATTCATTTTGGGAGCGCCGTTTAGCTCATTTGGTAGAGCGGGCGTCCCATGTGCAGAGGCTTTGTCCTCGCTGCGGCGGCCCCAGGTTCGATTCCCGGCCTGGGCGCCCTTTGCCGCGTGTCACTCCCCCTCTCTCTCAACCTGTTTCCTATCATATCTTCAGCTGTTCTATGAATAAAGCCAATAAAAGTAAAAAAAAAAAAAAAAATTCATATTGTCCCATGCCTTCATTTGAGGATCACAATCTCAAATATTGTAAATGGCAGGATCACATGAATCAAGTCCCTGACACCCACATGTTTTGTGCCCTGTATTTCTTTTCTTTCCACAGGAAGACAGTGTATTGGATTGGAAGGATTGGACCCGCTTTATTCTAAATTTAATGGTTTTATTGGCATGATTCAGATACAGAACAAATTCAGTTGTATTATTATTAGTATGCTGGGATATATTTAAAATCCTTATTGAATAACTAGTGTTTGACATGAATGCCTGCAGGCGACAGGTTTGACTATGGAAAATACCACCTTTAACTCATGAAATCATGAGGAAACAATATGCTTGGCATTGGGACTGGGCAGACGCCAAAGAAGGAAGAATAAATATGAAGAACGAGGCTGGAAAACAGCACTCCATATCCATAACTGGTATGTAGTAATAATAAGCATGGTACAATGAAAGGATATTTTAGCGCCTTACTTTGTACTATAAATATAAAATTGGAACACCTTGCATCCACATTTACAGCCAGCTATTTTGCTTTGGGGAGTTCCCTTGACCCGATGCCAGTTTCCGATGTGTGACATTTTTCTTAATTAGCAAAAGCTCCTCAACAGCTGGACTGAAATTCAACTTTTGAATACGGTGTTAGCTTATGTTAGCATATGAACGTTCTATATCATCATCATAGTTTCTCATGAAGGGCTAGAAACTGTCCCGTTGCGATTCTCCTGGCCAATATGATTATGATTCACAACATTATCCCGATCCATGATGAAATGTGAAACATCCCCTAGTAGGGAGTGAGCCCTCAGAGCCATGTGTACTGAAGGTTCCTGGACTTCCTGGCCCCGTCTTCCATTCGCCCGCCTCTATGTTTGACTCTTCCCTTCAGGCTCTCTTGCTGTGAGATGTGGCTACACTTCAAGGCCGTGTGTGTTTAAGGCAGGTCTGTAATGATCCCAGACTGCCGGTCAACAATGACACAGTCTTTACACTAAAGGCTGGCAGGGATCGGTCTTTGGACGTCAGAGAGTTAAACCCACTAAACTGCTTCCTTGAAGCAAGGGGACTACACAACACAGGGTGACAGTATGCTTTTGGAAACCTCTGCTCTGTTTAATCAATGCATGCCATTCATATAATAATATCTCCTCAACGTGTGCTGGAGTTGAATACATCACTTTGATGCATTGACTAAGATGTGTTGTTTGTAGAGCTTATGATAACATGATCATCCTGGCAAACATAATTGTGATTCACGATGTTATTAAATCATCCAAATAGGTTTCAAACTCTTAAAATGAGAGCACAACATACCTGTATCACTTTACATTTAGTTAAGAACCAAATACTATTTATTACATGACAAATTAGAAACATTTCTTTTTAAGTGAACATCCTTTTAGGTGAAAAACAATCAAATAATCTTAAATAATTTGACCACAGATCATAAGGTGTGGTTGCATAAATGCATTTTTAAAACTGTATTTTTTTTTTTTCAGGCCTCTCTGAGCTGGACAGCTTTTACAAGTGCATTTACAATTATCCCGATCATGGAAACTCACCGCGATCAACTGGCATGTTTTTTGTTGTGATCCAACATGTTGGTTCAGACATGAAAGAAACGTTGCGTTTGACCACCGACACCCAACGAGATCACATGGTGTGAAGGACAAACAACTGTATGCTGCATGCCTGCTCGCATAGGAACGGTCCCAATCAACTTCTCAGTGTAACTAGTGTACATGGCAGATCTGATCACAACATCATTTTAATCATGCGGTCAGCTCCTGAGACATGTCTGGAGTTGGTCAATTGGGAATATTTGATGAGAGCCCTATTTCCCATTGTCTGATGAATATGTCGCTCTTTATTCTATCTTCCTCAAAAACAAATCTGTTAAGCAATCTAGGAGAAACAAGCAGAGATGAAAGGCAAAGCACAGATCTATACTCAGGCTGGCTCCTCCTCTTTAATCTTCTCCAGGATTTAGCCTGTAACTGAAAGGTTTACTGCTCCCCACCTACATTTACCTACCTGCAGTAAACTTATGTAAACTTGAATGGCTAATACCCATTATCTTTGCAGTTGTGTTTGAGGCAATGCTTTTTGCCCCACAGCTATGACTATTAGAGTGGCACGCACCTTGAAGAAACTGCCTTTCCTCTCCTGCTTGCAGGGTTGACTGATGGTGGACATGATATCTGGAGAGCCTCCTCGGTCGGTCTCTGTCTGCCAGACGGTCTGTGAAGAAAAGAGTGCCACACATACAATGAAACACTCAACAAAGCAGCTCAGTCTCAGAGGAGACTCATGAAGACTTATGACAGAGACTGGTTTGAAGAGGACATTAGTGCAGCTCTGTGACACAGTTTTGCTCTCCTTGCCTGCCGTTCTCCAGACACTTCCTAAAAACTTCATGTTGGTTGTGTGACCACAGACACAGTCCTGCCTGGTTCAGACTACTGGATATTTGTGTCGTACCATGGTCACTACTAGGGTTGGGCGGTATGAGCAAAATCTTATATCACGGTATGAATAATTTCATATCACGGTATGGTTTTCCCCCCTGTAAATTCAATTAATGGCTTAAAAATAACCATACTGTCGCATTTGATCATTTTCCTCTTTTATTTTAATTTTCTCACAGCAGCATAACATTATTTTAAAGAAAGTATAATATAATAATTAATAAGCCACAAAGAATGTGCAAATGTCTGGTAAACATTTGAACTCCAGCTTTAACTTAAGCTATAGTGTGTGTGCAAATGTAAACACAGAGCTCCATCTTAATAAGAAATAAAAATAACAAATGAGAAAAAGTATGCGTCGTGATGGCCTCCGTTATCTCCCTTGATAGATGTGATTTATTGTCATACGGGGTGCCTTTGGCGAACGAATCATAATACTGCTTCGCGTGTTTTAGCTTTAAGTGGTGGAAGAGGTTACCGTGTTTCCACCTGCAGCAGCAACAGTCACGCGACACTCTTTGCAGAGTATCGCTTTTTGTTCGTTGTCGGATTTTCTAAATCCGAAAAAGTTCCACACAACAGACGTAGCGCCCTTTTTCGGAACGAGTTCCTCCTCTTCGTCATGGGTGGGTCGCGCTGCCTCCGTTTCCTCGTGACGTTCACTCTCCGCCTCGATTGTTATTAATCAGGTAAAGCTGTTTCTTCTTCGTCGTGCTCATGCAACCACGCAAGCAGTCTGCTGCAATGCCTGCAGTGCCCCGTGTGTCGAGGCGGTGTAATTACAGTGACTCAGAGCGACGCCGCATACATCTGCGCTTTCTCCGGTATAAATGGTATTGCAAAATCTCTACCGGTAGACACTTTTATACCGCCACACGGTATAATACCGTCATACCGCCCAACCCTAGTCATCACGGTAGGTCAGATTAGACAATTATAGAGTCATAGAGTCTTGGCTGAGAGACAAAACGCCGGTCCTCGACCAATCCCGGCTGCTCGTCTTTCACCACATAAATGGTAAATGGCCTCATTTATATAGCGCTTTTCTCCAAAGCGCTTTACATTAATGACTGTCATTCACCCATTCACTCACA
The DNA here is from genome assembly GCF_963514095.1 of Eutrigla gurnardus. Taxonomy (NCBI): domain Eukaryota; kingdom Metazoa; phylum Chordata; class Actinopteri; order Perciformes; family Triglidae; genus Eutrigla; species Eutrigla gurnardus. Next base: position 27,889,535 of record NC_139925.1, read on the forward strand.
CATTCACACACCGACGGCGGTGTCAACCACGCAGGGCGACAGCCAGCTCGTCAGGAGTAATTGGGGTGAGGTGTCTTGCTCAGGGACACCAGGCACTCAGCTAGGAGAAGCCGGGGATCGAACCGGCAATCTTGAGGTTGCCGGCCAAACGCTCTACCTCCTGAGCTAACCCCCCTCCTGAGCTAAACCACATGCGTGATGTCATCCCTGCTCGGCAATATCTCCCCAGCTTTTATCTTTGTTCGCTCGTCAAACATCAAATAGGCTGTTGTTGCCAGAGTAACAGAAATGCTTCCTCCTTATCGTTCCTCTTTCTCTTCATTGTTGTTTAAAGTTGTGCGCGGCAGATGGCTCTGTCCTCCTATCACTCAACGTGATGGCTACAAGAGAACGAGTGTGGAAGGCACAAGAAAATCTGACATGCTGGACTCCCTGCCAGGACGTGGTGAGGTGTGTAGGTTGTCGCCTACTATGACACACTCAGCAGTATAAACAATTGACTGTTGCCTGCGACTCTCTTGATCTGAGCCTGGCTGTGGGGGTTGAATCGGGCTGATACCGTCTATACTGAAGCCGACATTTGTGGTCAGCTGGAGAACACAGAGGAGCATTTAGCAGCTAAACAGCCAGATGTTTCCCTCAGGAGACCAAAAATTCATAAAAGCTAAAAGAGAGCAAATATTGGACTTATAGCAGCTGACCGTAAACACAATTCCAAATTAATCACGATGTTGCTCTGTGGATATGTAAATAAGCAACTGTTTATTAAAATTTGTCACATCAATTTCAAAAGGATGTGAGCAGCATCGTTGTTAGGTACCCGTCACCACACCCACCGGTACAGTCAGGCTAATTGAACACACCGGCGTACACTTATACATTACTGCAGTCTGGTGAGAACCGCAAAGGTCAGAAGGAAAAAACACAACCTAAGGTCTACATTTTCCATTGCCTTTGAAGATCCAGCTCATTTGCAGCAACAGGAATCTCGTCTTCGCTTAAATGGAGCTTTGACAACAATTATGCTAAAAACATGACTATCAAAGCTATTCATTGTGGTCAAGTGCTGTTACTGATGTTGCACGTAGAGGCAGAACACGTATGCAGACCAGCCTGACCCAGATGTTGTAGTGGATCTCGTTACAGCAGATTCTGATATGAGCCAGCTGTGTCAAGGCATGCAAACACCTCCCTGAACTCGCTATGAAGAAAGACACGTGTGAGGGGGAAATACTGTGTCGTCCATTTACTGACCACACGTTGTGTTATCCACAGATACTTCAACAACAGTGCTTGGACAGAAGGTTGTTGTGGAACCACAGATCTTGCTCCCTGCTTTCTTACAGCACAGATGTTTGCTTGCTGACCTCTGCTTACATTTTTTTGCTATTGCTCTTTGTTTTTCTTCTGTGAATAACCCTGAGCAATAGTTCCTGGGTATTTAACTCACTGGGACTGAGTTGATGATTGACTATGATAAGCTATTGCCATATATTTTCTAATGTGATATACCCCTGACTAGCCAAGATCGTTCTGACACATTCCAACTGCTCCAGGCAGGGTTTTGAAGCATCTACAGCCATCACGGTGAAGAAAGAGCATGCCTTAAAGCGATGGTCTACAATTTAACGTTATACCAATATAGGATACATTCTTACCTTTCACAATAAAAGTCCTAGACTCATATAGTACAGTGCATTAATGTACACTCACCGGCCACTTTATTAGGTACACCTGTCCAACTGCTTGTTAACGCAAAATTCTAATCAGCCAATCACATGGCAGCAACTCAATGCATTTAGGCATGTAGACATGGTCAAGACGATCTGCTGCATTTCAAACTGAGCATCAGAATGGGGAAGAAAGGTGATTTAACTGACTTTGAACGTGGCATGGTTGTTGGTGCCAGACGGGCTGGTCTGAGTATTTCAGAAACTGCTGATCTACTCGGATTTTCACGCACAACCATCTCTAGGGTTTACAGAGAATGGTCCGAAAAAGAGAAAATATCCAGTGAGCGGCAGTTCTGTGGGCGCAAATGCCTTGTTGATGCCAGAGGTCAGAGGAGAATGGCCAGACCGGTTCGAGCTGATAGGAAGGCAACAGTAACTCAAATAACCACTCGTTACAACCGAGGTATGCAGAAGAGCATCTCTGAACGCACAACACGTGGAGCCTTGAGGCGGATGGGCTACAGCAGCAGAAGACCACACCGGGTGCCACTCCTGTCAGCTAAGAACAGGAAACTGAGGCTACAATTCGCACAGGCTCACCAAAATTGGACAATAGAAGATTGGAAAAACGTTGCCTGGTCTGATGAGTCTCGATTTCTGCTGCGACATTCGGATGGTAGGGTCAGAATTTGGCGTCAACAACATGAAAGCATGGATCCATCCTGCCTTGTATCAACGGTTCAGGCTGCTGGTGGTGGTGTAATGGTGTGGGGGATATTTTCTTGGCACACTTTGGGCCCATTAGTACCAATTGAGCATCGTGTCAACGCCACAGCCTACCTGAGTATTGTTGCTGACCATGTCCATCCCTTTATGACCAGTGTACCCATCTTCTGATGGCTACTTCCACCAGGATAACGCGCCATGTCATAAAGCGCGAATCATCTCAGACTGGTTTCTTGAACATGACAATGAGTTCACTGTACTCAAATGGCCTCCACAGTCACCAGATCTCAATCCAATAGAGCACCTTTGGGATGTGGTGGAACGGAAGATTCGCATCATGGATGTGCAGCCGACAAATCTGCAGCAACTGCGTGATGCTATCATGTCAATATGGACCAAACTCTCTGAGGAATGTTTCCAGTACCTTGTTGAATCTATGCCACGAAGGATTAAGGCAGTTCTGAAGGCAAAAGGGGGTCCAACCCGGTACTAGCAAGGTGTACCTAATAAAGTGGCTGGTGAGTGTATACCAGAGGGAACTCAAACTTTTTAAGAGGTGAGAAAAAAAGCACGGTTTGTACTTCTCTCGCAACCTTTCTTTATTCATTCATCACTGAGGCAATCTATCGAGGAATGCTTTTGTGAACAAATTCTTCATTTCAAAAGCCATATGCTGTTGTTTATGCTTTCATTGAGTAGGGGCGGGACGATACCGGTTTTTATCCCGGATCGCAATGAAAAACACTCATTATCTTGATAATCATAAAATATTTGAAAAAGCAGCTTGTTATCACAAAAACACAGATTTTAAAAATGTATTCATGCTTAAGATTTACAGTCATCTTATTTAGGATAATTTGATTGTTTTTTCTTTAAAAAAGGATGTTCATTAAAAAAAGGATGTCTCATCTGTGACGCAATAAACATATATGTGTAACAAACTGTAAAGTGATAAGTAAGTTTAGTGCCATTTTAAGAGTTTTGATATTTGACCGTTAATATTGTAAATCACAATTATTTTATTTTTTATATTTTGGCAGGTTAATTGTGGCATGACATTATGCCTACTCATGAGATCCAGTGGTAAAGGACAACATTGCTTTTTTCATACATGAAAAATATAGGCAACTGCATTACGTCCGAACTGATCACAAACATTTGAACACATGTACAATGTGTAGCTAACAGACCTCTAGCTGTTGTGCAGAAAAAGAAAAAGAAAAACATTTGGAAAGAGCAGCCTAAATCTCTTTACAGTAAATTACTATACACAGGGTAACATGTTTTTATTATTTGAATCTCAACACAAACAATACATCTAAATAACCAATAAATGATTAATAATTGTTTAAAAACTAAACTTAAAATGCTCTTCTTGGTGATAATATAAGCGGAGTTTGTGGCTGCCTGGTGCTGAGACACTGCAGTGAGGGGAGGGGGGGGGGAGGGGGCTGCTCGGCCCACCACGTCTGTCACGGTACAGGTTGCGAGATTGATGAGACCGACATCGTACGGCACGAGGGGAGACGAGTGGTGAAGCTGTTAACTCCACCGATGATGTCGTGTCTGTGCTGGGACAGGTGGTGTTACGGGCCCAGCAACTTCATTTACAGAAAAACGTCCACAGCTCTCTTCATTTGTGTCACTTGAGGAGGAACAGGAGAACTACAGTTTCTAACGTAGTATATTACATTTAACATATTAAGGCTTTCCCCACCAACATTCATCGAAGAAGAAGCGGGGGTCAGAGCCAATCAGAGACGAAGGCCCCACTCAGCCTCTGATTGGCTCAGACCGTGGAATTTCTTCTTCTCTGTATGCTGGTGGGGAAAAAAACATTACACTACACCAGCCATCCCCAATTAGCGGCCCGCGGGCCAAATCCGTCCCACAAGAGAAAATTGTCCGGCCCGTGCGGACCCAGTGACACTATGCAATAACCTGCAATAAGGTGAAATAAAGAGTTCGGTAAAGTTATACCGATATATATATTCACAGATTCGAACTTCCGGGATCGATAAATCTGAAGTGAAACGTTTTTCAAATACAAATGATGCCTCTGACCCAACGTAATATCATAGACTACGAGCTACAAGGACCAAAACCCAGAATTTTTACAAAAATCACCCGTCCTCCAAGCTGGACGGAGAACATTGATCTCTATGCGCAGCCGGCAGCCGGGCGCGTGTGCAGGGACCGTCTGCAAATTACAAGACAAAAGCAAGACGCTGCAAACAAAACTCATTAACTCCACTGTTATACAATCTTTTTTTCCTCTTGTGCACCACTTGCTGTAGTGTACAATAATAATACTTCTAATAATAGCAGCAACAATAATAACATTTGCACATAAAACAATGTTTAGTGGTCCAATGAAAAAAAAGCAGACAATCGACTTGGCAACCTGGACATAATTTGGCCCTCAGTCAAAACTAACTGGGGAACCCTGCACTACACACATTAACAGACCAGCTAGGTGTTAGACCAGGGATGCCAGGGTGAAATTGGACAGGGGGCCAGATTTTTTTCAAGTGAGACCTCAGGGGGCCGGATTACACTTTTGGACTGAAAAATTCACACACTGACGGCGGAGTCAACCACGCAGGCTGACAGCCAGCTCGTCAGGAGCAATTGGGGTGTCTTGCTCAGGGACACCAGGCACTCAGCTAGGAGGAGCCGGGGATCGAACCCGCAATCTTCCGGTTGCCAGTCCAACGCTCTACCTCCTGACACATGGATAGGTAGGCTATTTGAAATTATTCATGAAGGCCTACACATCAAAAAGAAATTGCATCGGCACCAAAATAGCCTCACAATGAGGCCTAAATTACATACATTACAAAGGAGGATGATTGACAGGCGCTCTCCTTCATACAATCACGTGCACACTACATGGCTGCACCTGATTGGACGATCGCTTTCACAGCTGTCCTGTCTGCTCCCGGATTTCAAACCGACCAACATGGCGGCTCGTTTGGAAACTTTCTCTTATTTTACGACAATAGTTCACCGAAACGTGTTTCTGAAAACATTTTATGCGAGAAATAAGCTATGCAGTTGCTGAATCTGCAGAATGAAACATTCAGTTTAAAAGATTTTCGAGAGCTTGCGGGAGGCAGCGGCGCACCGTCTGTCCACACTCGCCGTGAGTCGAATGCATTGCAGTAAATGCATACCGTAAATCCTTTGATATAGCCTCAGCCAAAATCTTCGCAACGCGAACCTGACTGAATGAAGGGGAAGGGTGGAAATAACGCTGCCTGTCGACACTTGCCCCGGCCAATGTGACTGGCCGGTAATAGAATACAGGCCAGTATTAGAGGATTTACGGTATATATTTTAAAAAAAAATAGATAAAATAATAATTTAAAAAAATATTCTCCCCTTATCCCCCGCGGGCTGGATGTGACGTACAGTCGGGCCGGGTCCGGCCCGCGGGCCGTAACCCTGGCATCCCTATGTTAGACGCACCGGTAAGACCAAGGAAAATATTTAGTCACACTTCACTGATTTTTGGTCGCGTGTGTGCCAAAAATGGTCACACTCTGGAGCCCTGAACAGCCTGGATTCGTTTTCCATGTTTTTACTGACGTGTGTCCATGCAACAGTGAGAAACAGAGGGAGGAAACCAGTTTATTTCCTGGAAAGTCAAAGTGAGCGATGGCATGAGCCTTGCTGGGGATTGTCATGTCCTGTCTCTCGCTCCACCTTTCCTCCTCACTGCTCTAGTGGTGCTCTGTTAGTGGGCAAACCAATCTTGTCAAAACAAAGCAGAAGAGTGGAGTTTTGGGGTTGTTTTGACGGGAGCAAGAAGTGTGTGCGTCGTTGTGTGTCACCGCAAGCTTGTGTGTAATTCACAGTTCTGGCCTGGTAAACAGGAAGGCCCCTGTGGTCGTCAGTCAAGGAAAGATAAACACCGGACTGCCAGTTGCCCAGTGATACACTTAAAAGCCTGGAGTCACATTGCTCAGGGCCTATTGAGACTATTTCATACTATGTGACCTAAAGACATAAACATATTTAGAAGGGGCACACCAATGAAACACATTCATAACAGTCTAATCTATACTATAGACTAGAAAACAGGCAGGTCATTTCTCATTCATCTATACATAATGGGGATGCAATTACTAATTCACTCCATGGCCCACACAATAATACAACTGAAAAAAAGCTACTGGATCTCTTCAGTTGAAATACTAACAGAACACTAAATGGGGAAATTAATCATGCCTGTGTGTGTCCCCTACAAGCCAAATTCCATTTACAACTCAGGCTTATAGGAGAAACAAAGCGTCTGTCTCATGTATAGAGGTCAGGGTCCTGGTATTAGCTGGTGCTGGATAATCCTTGGACTAGACTAGGTGGCAACCTAAGAATCCAGATGGATCCAGATCCAGTAAAGGTGTGTTTACACCAAACGCGAAGCAATTTGTTCTCGTGGCGCTATTGCATAGAAAGTAGGGCTGGGTATCGGCACTGATTTCCCGAATCGTTTCGATTCCGATTCACAAGGCCAGGATTCTATTTAATCTCTGATTCAATTCAATAACGATTCAGTTCGGGATCTTTCAAGGCTTTGCTTTTGTCCAGCTCTTCTCTGTCTTCATAGTTTTTGAATCCGGAATGCAACCACACATCTGCCTTTAGGCTCGGCGGTGCCTTCAGCAGGTTTCGGTTCACTACTTCTAGTCCAGTAGGGGTGGGTAAAAATATCGATATGTCAATATATTGCGATACTTTGCCGCCCAATACCAGTGTTTCCCCCACGTTCACACAGCGCGCCACCGCTGCTGAATTTTCTCCGCCGCTGCAATAAAAATCCTTTAAAAAAAAGTAGCTTTTTACGTAGCGCGTAACGTCAATTGCGCAGCACGCGGCACATCGTCACGTAACCAACATCAAAGAAGAAAAATACACAGCGAGTGTGGCAGTTGTTGGCAGTAGGCTACCCTACACGGTTGCAAAGTTACATTGATTCTAGCAGTATCGAGTGAAGCGGAAGATCGAAGAAAGAAGGAAAGAGTGAGACAGACAGAGAGAGAGAGAGACAGACAGAGAGAGAGAGAGAGAAAGTAAGTTGCTAAAATGTGTCGTTACATGACCACCAGTGTTAAAAACCCTCTGAGCCCAATCATTTTATTGTATCTATAAACCGCAACCTCCGTGCCGTTTTTCCTCTAGTATTGTGTGTGTGTGTGTAGGCCTATGTGTGTGTGTGCGTGTTGTCGCTCTTTTTGGGATCACTCATAGCCTTTACAGGAGCTTATATCCAGTCAGGAATTTATAGCCTAGGTATTTTCGGGAACTTCCATGAATCCATACTGTTAGATCCGATGTTGTTCTTTATTGCCATATAAAATCCGTTTTCATCGCGTATTTTAGTTAGGGATTTATGCTAATCGCCTGTAAGCATGTGGTCATTAGCATAAATGCAGGGAAAAAACCTATGGACTTCTTAAAAGATCATGAATAGTTTCTATTATGTATAACTTATATTTATTTTATAATTTTCTCTCTCCCAAGACTAAGAAGAAGTGTTTTAAGCAATAACAAGCTTAATCAATTTGCCTTTTTTGTGTCATATCAATAAATAATTGTGAGATATTATTTGCTTTTTTTTTTTTTTACTGTCTAATTGATAATTTCCTACATTCAAACGACATCACTGCAGCACACATATTCTGATAGTCCAGGTTGTGACCCAAATAAATGATAGCTTGACAGCTATGCATTATAAGGGTGATGAATGCAATCTTAATAAGAGAATAAATCCAGGCGAACCAAAACATCTCAAAAATGGCTTAGGGCTCAGAGGTTAAAAGGCTGGTACAACACACAGTAATACACAGGACTGTTTGAATAGGATTTAAGTGCATATTCTCCTCTCAAAGTGCACCAGATTCATGCATTCCAATGTAAAGGGTACAAAAAAATTTCGGACGTGGGGGGCATGCCCCCGGACCCCCCTAGAGGGTTCGGGGACCACACCACCGCTGCTGAAAAATATCCTGCGGGAAACACTGCAATACAATATCAATTTTTCAACTCCAAAGATTGATTTAAAAAAAAAAGATGAATGTTTAGACGTGTTGTGAATGCAGTACGACTTCCACTCTGGTAGGTGGCGCCAAAGAGCCGCAGTCGGCAAGTCTGGCAGACGGAGTTGACTCAGCCAAATTTTGAATGTTTACAAATTACAACACTCACGGCCAAACCCCCTCTACCACGAACTCCTCCGCTCCCTCCCATACAATCATGCGTACACTTCATGGCTGCACCTGATTGGACGAACGCTTTCACTGGTGGCCTGTCTGCTCCCGGAGTTCACACAGACCAACATGGCGGCTTGTTTGGAAACTTTCTCTTATTTTTGTTTTGTTTCTGAAAACATTTTATGTGAGAAATATGCTATGCAGTTGCTGAATCTGTCTTTATTTTAGATCGACAACATTCAGTTTCAAAGATTCTCGAGAGCGTTCGCGAGACGGCGAGGCGAGCGGCACGTCAACTAGCGTTTAAAAACGCCCCTGTGGACACGTAGCATGACTGCTAACGTCATTTAGCGTATGCCTAGCTTGAGGCGTGTGCCTGTGATATGGGGGGAAGTTGGATCTGTGGCGTATGCACGAACTGTGAACTGCGCTGAGTGGACAGGGCGCGGTGGATTTTTGCAAAACAACCAACAGGCTCTACGTGTACGTAGAGGCACGTTTTTTTCTAAAACCGGATGATTTATGTTGTTCTATCAGAGCATAGTGTCGGCTTCAGTGAATATGATCAAAAATGTAAACAAAAACCTAAAAACAAATGAAGTGAGGAACAAGTTTTAGGCCTATCCATGTGTTCAAATGTTTAGGTATGGGGTCATTCCATGTGAAAACAGCCAATATCGGGGTACCATGTACATGGTACCTCTCAGATTTTGCTGAAAAGCTGTGAAAATATGCCTTATGTTACCAATTTCAAGTGCCACACCCCTTTTTGACACATTGGAATTTCGCATTTCATTTGTTGGCATTTTTGGAGGCCCATAACTTATGTTCTATTAGTGATAGAAGGCTGAAAATTGGGTTGTTAGCTCATTGTGGTTTGTACTACAAGAATCAACATTCCTTACTGTTTGGATGAGAAGTGGGTTTTTGGAGCCCCATAAAACCCCCACCAGTGGTACCATACCCTTCAAATTCATTTTGGCAAGAGCAAAGTTCCCAAATATAACAAATAATCCTGTTTAGAATAAATATGACCATTAATCGTGGTGCTAGGGGCACCCAAAAAGTGAAAAATCACACATGGCGTCAAATTTTTTTAGGACTTTGGTGACCCACCTCTCACCCAAACAGTCAGGAATGTACTGGAATCTGGATCTGATGAAAACAAGCAGCAGAGCGGCACCCTGAGCAGCAATCTTACTGGATCTGGATCCATTTGAATTCATAATTCAACTGGATCTTCTGCTTTATGGTCTATGACTCAAAACTAGAGACTGAGACCATATACTCATGTTTACAATGTTTACTGAGATATTAAAACAAAAGAAAAGTAGGGGCATTTTCTCATTGACTTCCATGCAATCAGACTTCTTTTTACAACAAAGAGTCACCCGCTGATAGCCAGTAGAGAGAAGCAGGTTTAAGGCACTTCAGCCTTGACTTTTCAGAAGGTTCAGAGGTTACCGCCTCTCTATGACTCACATTTATATCTAAATTACAATTTCAAGCTTACGATTGTGCACCTCTGCACATTCATTATACACATATAGGGCCCTAGTTTCGTGGCGCAGCGCAGGGTGGCGCAGGGTGCCGGAGCCCGCGTAATGCAAGTTTCGATCCGCGCAGCCTTGCGCACGGTCAGTTTGGCAAAAAATATCCCCCTGTCTCTATGTACGAGACGCCTGCTGTAACGTTTTATACCCACTTTGCTGTCGACCATATCCAGGGTCAAGTGGCCATTTGTTAACCCACCTCCCAAACAGCGAATGTCCAATTATAGCTTTGTAACAATAAGTAAGCACAGCAGGCCTGTCAAGCTCTGGATTTATCTGCATGTTGATGTACTCTGAGCAATACTCAGCATTTAAAGAGTTTGCAGCTTATGTTGAAAAATGAATTAAGTCCCATTCTTAAACATTCAGGCCCACTAGCTATCAGTGCATCGGCGGCCGGTCAAAACAAGGCAGCCTGTAGCTCATCGGCCATGAAAGTTGGCCCACTGGTCAGTGTCACGTTTGTGTTTTTTGCCGGTCACACACCAATACACTTCTGCTACCACCACATGACAGGTTTTACGTCAGATTCAGGTCATGTTAACTAGGGCTGTAACGATACACGTATCGAAGCTGAAATCGCGACACTCAGATCCACGAACCTGTCTCGCGCCACGAGAAGGCAGAATCACGACACAACTTCCGGTCCAGATCAGCACTATGAGCTGTAAGTAACACCACATTAACACCGCAGCGGTCGTTCGCTAATTCTCCGCCGTTGTTCGTTCAACGGAGCGAAGCACCGCTGGAGTAAAGACAAACCGCTGAGCGCAAAGAGACGTCCCGGTACACGTCATGATGATGACGTGTGTGCGTTTTCAAGGGGGTTCCCTGGAGTCTCCCTGTCACTCAAAACCCGACGGAGGCTAAAGTTCACTGAAGTCTCGGTCCGGAGGGCTGACCGTCGCGGAGATTTTTTTTCATCATAAACACTCGGTGAGTTAAAGTTTTTTTTGCCGGTGACAGACGCTGTTTATCGGGCAGAAATGTGAGGAGGAGTCTGTAGGACGGGCGGGAGGAAGGACGCTTCTCCACGTACAGCTGCGGTATTTGTTTCCCCGTTGCCAAAGACAGTTACAGTTACTACGTTACCTTAGTTTGGTTCTGCAACGTTGCTTTGTGGGACATTTCTCTGTAGTAAGTTGAGTGAGGGACCTGTGCAGTTAACAGACCATCAGATAGACACGCCCTCCACGCCAAATCTGCATCTTACATAAATCAAATGTTTAATTTAAAAAAATAAATAATATCAAAATTTGTATCGAACCGTGGGTCAAAAATCGTGATACAAACCGAATCGTGAGTTTGGTGTATCGTTACAGCCCTAACGTTAACCTAATATTTGTTTGTGGCTGCTTATGTAGGAGCGGTATCTCCATTGTAGGGCTGCAACGATTCATCGAGTTACTCGATTAACTCGATTATGAAAATTCCTCGAGGCAAAACATCTGCCTCGAAGCCTCGTTAAATTCCTATGACGCGCCTATGTGCAGGGATCCGATTGTTCCACACGGACCGTTGTTCAGGAAGCACACCAGCGCATCATACACGGTCATTCATTCTGAATTTAGTTGGCGCGATGGCGGAAAGTCAGACTCAGAATGTCTGTAAACGACAGAGAGTATCGGGGCTAAACAACGGTATCCTGCTTGCCCATGTGAGCGATTTATTTCTGACAACAAAACGAATGCGTAAAGTAGTAAAATGTGTGACTAGATGTCTCCTCGTCTCCGTGGCGCATTTCTCCGTTTTGTTTATGTATATCGATCACTTCTCATCCGCCATCTTGCGAGTGACGTATAGAGTTACGTTTATGCATCGGACGCTCGTATTGGCTCCCGTAGCAGCTTTTACAGCCAATCGGAAAGCCTGATTTACGCTTGGCTGTGAGTTGTTGTGTTTGCCCAAACGGACGGAGGAGTTCAAAGCAGAGAAAAGAATGGTCAAACAGTTACTGTAGTGATAGAGAAAGCTAAATACATAAATGGCACAGAAGAAGTACACTATATACACACATATTTAGGGCAGGGAGAGGAAAGGGCCATTGCTGGCAAAACAAAACGTAAATTAAATGTTATCCATGTTTTATCCAAGTTGATTTAACTGTATTGTTGTTAAATTCTCACTGGCACTTAATAAATGGGCTTAGTTTTGGAGCCAAATTTTGGAGTTGGAATGAATACCTCTGTTTATTTTTTTTAGAAATGCTTGATCATTTTACAGCTACATAATTTTCGTTATGCATTATTTGTTTTGGTTGTTTAAAAACGCAATTTTTTTTTATCCGATTACTCGATTAATCGATCGATAAAGTGCTAAATGAATCGATTACAAAAAGAATCGATAGCTGCAGCCCTACTCCATTGTATGACAAACAATGGTGAATAGATGAATAAAATAACCTGTGGAGAAGTCGTGCACATCTCCAGATTACACAGACAATAACTGGATGTAGAGGGGTGCATTTTTGATTGGTAGAAGTGTTTGATGCTCTTACACTCCACATTAGGGCCGGGTGATATATCGAATATACTCGATATATCGCGGCTTGTAGTCTGTGCGATGTAGAAAATGACTATATCGTGAAACTCGAGTATACGTTGTCACGCATTTGCTTTTAGCCGCAGACATTTAACTCGAGGCTTCACACCTTTTCTCGTCTCTCCCTCTCAGAGAGACAAAACAAGCGCACCGAGTTACAAACGAGTCTGTCATGCGTACAACGTCACACGCCAGCGCCCAGCAGAGAGGTAGCAGCAGCAGGTGCTAATGCCGGGTTCACACCGGCTGTGGAAGCGCCGCAAATAGCCATGGAGCAGAGCCTGCTTCCTTTCGGCGCCCTTGTTAACCGATAGTGTAGTTCAGATCAGACGCGAAGCGCCGCGATCCTACGAGCCCGTCTCGCGCCGTGCAGCATTTTGGCGTCTATTTTGCGCGCGAGCCGTGAGTGATCGCGTCAATTCTGGCAGGAAGTCACACAAAGAAACACGAGACAATCCGGTCAATTTTCAAAATAAAATGCAGCGATTGACAAATGCGATAATATTTGTGTATCTCAACAGAGTAGAGAGATGAAAACAAACACACAAACAAAATGAAAAAATAGCTCCGAATCAACAACAGCTGAGCAGAAGTGCTTGTCGACCGCCACGGAGAAATACGCGTCTGCTCTGCTGCTACTGCTCATTTTAATTTAGTGTTGTTTTGAAATGAGTTACAGCATGCACAAAAGTGCACTAATTTCTTGTTTTGAAATGTCTCTCTGATCATTTTGCACAAAACATGCACTTTCTGTTTTGAAATGACAACTTTATGTTTGTGCCACTCACTGTTTAATAAATACACTTTTGTTAACTTTGACCGATTTCCCCTTTTTTGTATGAAAGTTTAAAATTAGCATATATTAATGCAGTATGAACAAGAATGTTTTAATGTAGACATATAGAATCATCATACTGGGGTGATTCAATGCATCAAAGTGTTAATTCAAGGCTAAGGCAAAATATCAAGATATATTTTGTATATCGTGACAAACCGCTGCACGGTGGTGTAGTGGGTAGCACTGTCACCTCACAGCAAGAGGGTCGCGGGTTCGATTCCCGGTTGGGCCCAGGTTCTTTCTGTGTGGAGTTTGCATGTTCTCCCCGTGTAAGCGTGGGTTCTCTCCGGGTTCTCCGGCTTCCTCCCACAGTCCAAAGACATGCAGGATGGGGATAGGTTAATTGATGACTCTAAATTGCCCGTAGGTGTGAATGTGTGAATGGTTGTTTGTCTCTACATGTCGGCCCTGTGATAGACTGGCGACCTGTCCAGGGTGTACCCTGCCTTCGCCCAATGACAGCTGGGATCGGCTCCAGGCCCCCCGCGACCCTGAATACAGGACAAGCGGTAGACGATGGATGGATGGATCGTGACATGGCCTAAAAATATCGCGGTATTAATAAAAGGCCATATCGCTCAGCCCTACTCCACATCCATAACTAGTACATTGCAATGACACCAAATGTAAAAAAGCAGGTCCGGATCCAGCACAGAAACGCTCTACAGCTAACCTTGGTTATTATAAGCAATTATATTATAAAAGGGAGGCTATTCACACCTACATGCAGTCGATTCAGACCAGGATGTGCATGTTTAAATTATGACGGGCCTTAATGTCTTCTACCTGTCCTTTAAAATGTAATAGCAAGTTAAGTTGCATACACTTGACTGCTAAACCATAGAGTTAACAAGTGAAAGATACATTTCAGTTTCACTTCTCTTCCAATTTCTGTTGAAGAGCTGGTCCGCAACACACACACACACAATGCAAATGTATAATAGTTATAATATAATCAACTTAACAATATTTCATATTGGCCTATTAGTGCTCTGTGGCAGAAATGCATGTGGGCACAATGAAAGGAGAAAAGGTAGAATGCTAGAAGTCAACACCAGCATCAACCAGGAAAGAAACCAGCGTTCTCTCGGCTGTGTGTTGGCCCTCGGTAAATGTTGGTACTAGATAACATGGCTGCACACTTACTTCAGTCCAGTAACCTTACTCACTTAATTACCCACGTTTTTACTTTTACACTGTGAAAAAGATTTATGTTGAAAACAACAACAAAAACCGATTAAAAAAAAAAAAAAAAAACAGTAACTCCACCTGAGCAAAGAATATTAGCTTAACATTCAAGATGAGGTCGTCACACAACAAACCAGGCCACCAGACCAATGCACTCTTCCTGAATTCCTGGTTTGTGACTCAGGTTGGAGGTAGACAAGACGGCTCTAAGCACATTAGCAGATTTCTGAGCAGATTGAAAAACCAGAGTCTTGGCTGTAACCATGAAATACTTTGGCTTTTTCTTTGAGAAAAAAAGGGAGGGAGACGATGTTATGCTCGGGACTGGTGATATTAGTTACAGTCCGAGAACCCTCCAAATGCCTGGCAGCAACTTCTGAACAGCAGCCCAATTACCATGCAAACAATAGATGACACACCAATCTGTGAGCTGGAAGCTTCCAGGGCTGAGTGTTGGAGTGTTGGGTCACCAACTACACATTTCTAGATCAACAGATGCTCCAGGCTATGACGGGTTTGCTTTCTTGGCATGACGTAGTCTCCACTGTTTAAAAAGTTGTATAACTTCTAAATCTACACAAAATGCGAGGTGTAGAAGATGATCCAGCACACACCTAACTCCCTTCTTAAAACTGCATATTTAATAAGCGTACACGTATCAAAACTGTCCACGTTCTACATGGTACAGGAACAAACGTATAATGGACTGCAGGTTAACCAGACTATGACGTTTAAACCACGCTAAATGTACGGTTTGTTTAAACGATCGACATTTACATAGTTTATGTCGATTGTGTTGGATTATTTTCATGTGGAATTGAATATTGTGTCGCAACAACAACAACAACAAAAAACAAACTTAAACCACAATT
This sequence comes from Eutrigla gurnardus, assembly GCF_963514095.1. Taxonomy (NCBI): domain Eukaryota; kingdom Metazoa; phylum Chordata; class Actinopteri; order Perciformes; family Triglidae; genus Eutrigla; species Eutrigla gurnardus. Next base: position 27,905,141 of record NC_139925.1, read on the forward strand.
TAATACCTCACAAAGCAACACATCTTGACGTGAGATGCCTTGTGTATAAGTTCAGCGATGCGTTCACGTTCACCTGGGCCGCAACTGACGTCGCATGACAGGTGGTGATTTAGTGAGAAGTCGTAGGCTACAACACGTCTCCCGAGATTTCTCACGCATAACGCTGCTTTATGGTCGACGGTGCATCGCCCGCTCCTGACCGTACGACTTGAAGTTCGGTTACTGTAGAGAAAGATGGCCAATGAGCGTTTTTAGAAGTTTAGCTACAGTCAACACAAAGGAGGGCTAACTTGAACCGTACTTGCCTGTTACGGGGCGAGTGTCATTCCAGTAAGGCGAGAAGAAAACTCTGCTGCTCCGACGAGTGGGCATTTACGTGACATCATAGCTCCATGTCGGCTGTTGCAAGTTGTGACACTTAATGAGGATTTCTTGTACTTTCAGGTGAGAAAAAACAAGTGAACGCAATATTTCCTGTGCCGGCAGAAGCCTCCATGGTCCTACACTCCTCCGAGAAGATTTTAGCTGGCTGCCTTGTCCTTTTGCGTAAGCGAACCACAAGAAGAAAGATACTCCCGTTTAATGTTTTCAAAATAAAGTATTCAAAACGCCTAATAACTGTAGGCTATATAGTGAAGCTGTAAAT